>NC_137439.1:10516493-11716493 GCF_964374335.1 Astatotilapia calliptera
ATATACTTTTCTGTAAGGTTGTAACCAGTACTGTTGTCATCCACTTATTATTGTAACTATCCACCCTCCTTGTTGCATAGCCCAAAGACAAAAATGGAAATGTGATACTGCTCATGAGAGAGCGAGACATGCACCAGGGAGTTCATTTCCCACTTCCAGCATTAATAGAAGGAACATAGGATATACTGGGAATAACAATGAATGATTCCAATGGCAGTAATTAGGGACCATATGCGACAGATATCAGCTGAGCATGAAGTGGTTCTTGTCATAACATTTATGTTGGCTCTTTAGGCCTGTAGTTCTGCTAACACTGGAACTATCCCTCTGCCTGGAGAAGTGAAACTCTAACAGAAAATAATAAAATACCCTCTATATGTTTTTATCCCATTTTGACAAGATGGATCGCTATAGCCGCTCCACACATTCCTTTCAAAGACAGAAGTGAGAGCATGAACTTGTGAGTGTGACACACGTGATGCCTTCATGAAACTTTACTGAAGCAGATTAAGTTTAAACGTAGAAATAACTCCTCAATTAACTTGATAAGACAGTGATGAACCTAATCTAAATGCAGATACAGCTGCAAATTATATTAACATCATTTCTCAGTTCCTGTGGCAGTCTAGGCTCCCGTGGGTGAAATTTGAAGGGGAACCTGTGCGTGACCGTGTTACTGGCAGCAAAGACTCGGCCTCTTCCTCCGCCGGGAAAAGAATAGTTTGTTATCTTGTACTTGGATGGCTTTGAAGCGAGACCTTTGCTGGAAATATGACACGAGTGAAGTAATGTGCCTGGGCCCTCTTTTAATCTCAGGAGTGGTTCTTTGTTTATATTTCTGTCTTATTGCCTTGGAGAGAAACACTAGCACTATGAAGAGGAAGAGTGAGAGTAAGGCTCCTCAAATATTTTCTCAAACACCTTAATTGAAATTGGATTTTAACTGCTCGCTGGACCGTGGTGGAGAGAATCAGGAGCCAGCAAGGTAGCGTTTTTGCATTGCAAATGTAATTTTCTGTTTTTTGCCCATTGCCCATGAGACACTCAAAAATAGCTACCAGATATGTTTTTTCATGAGCCATTTTCTTCAGGTTGAGCCTCTCATTATTCCAATACCCACTGCCATTAGCTTTTTGGATTGAACTACTGTGTGGCCCTGTTGTTTACTGAGCTGGAGCATTAGTCTTTGTGGGAAATTGTATTCTCTTCATGCTCAGATAGAGCCTGATGGAGGTGAAATTTTGAATGCACTATATATGCATGAGGAAATAAACAGCTAATTTGCTTTGAATTTTTATTCATCACACAAGTGAATTGAGCACGACTTGTTGATTATTCTGCAGTTTACAGATTTATTATACCTTTTTTGTTGTTTAATTAGTAAGAAAAGTGCCCTAGTGATTTACGTAGTTAGTAATATTTAGTGAAGGTATCAGATCTTTTTCATAAACAAAAGTGATAACACTCCATTGTAAGTAAAAATGCCTTCAGTGAAGGAGTGAGACAATTTTAAATGTTTACAGATGGGATGGGTGGTGTTATTCCAGGAATTCTGAAATCACCTCCTTGGTCGTGCATTATAAACCCAAATACAATAATTACTTTGTCAAAATGAAAGGATGGCAATCTTTGTCATATCTTATCTTACTATAAGACTGAGGACTGTGAAAACCTGAGTGGAAAAACTAAAACTACAAACAGAGCTCCCAACCAATCCACCACAACCATCGTGGCTAGCACCTCAGCAGGTGTGGGTGTTCTTTGGACATGGTCTGCTTTATCACTCATTTTTAGTCCAGTCTTTGTACCTGACCAATTTACCATTTTCAGAGGACTGGGTTTTTTTTGTGGTTAAGACACGGACCAATAAATCATTCAAGCATAAAAACAGACTCCTAACCCAAGGGATGAGCAAATATAGTATCTACACACACAGACAACCTAGTAAAGAACCAGTTTTAAGTTGTATCTGTAGACACTTTGGCACGGCAGCCTGTGTTGTACCTGAGAGCTACAACAGTGAGCGCCTACAGAATTGTACAAACTCTGTTTTTATCTTATGAACTGTATTTCCGTGTATGTGTGAACACATTTCAGTAAATTGCTGCACCTACTGTGCTTCCTATTTTACTAGCAAAACATAAAGAAATAAGAAATGCCTCAAAACTGTTGCACAGTACTTCATTTGAAGTCAGTGACACTGACTAATCAGCTAAAAATGTTTCTGAGGTTTTTGAAGCTTTATTATGAAGCTTTACATGTATTACTGTAGTGTTGTTACAGATGAAGTACTATAAGCAAATAAAAATGTGTTTGTGTGATCTCTAAAGCTAAAGCTGTAAAAATGTAAAAATAAATAGCATAAAACAGAAATACAGACATTTGATTGAATGTACTTTATAACAACACATAGCTTGCTATTGCTCAATTTCTGCACAACTGACAAGTCAGTTTGGTCATTGCCACAAATGGACAAGCTGGCCATCAATAACCTTTTGCTAGCTTCCTGTGTGCAATCTGCTCATACAGGCTCCCTGCAGGAGGGACTGGGGGGAAATTATGGCTCTCTCATGTACCAGAGCCCAGTGATCCCACACAGTCTGCCGGTGAACTGAGATCAATATCTCCTAAGAGTAGGTTTTAGCACTTTTAAAAATAGACAACTCAGAGCCTTCAGACGGCGCGCATTATATGAAACGTTCCCAGGCTACAGCCGTTAAGTGCCTGTGCCGTTAATGGCCATCATTGTCTGATCTCGTGATGGCAAACAAGGTCGTTGCAGCTGCATATGGAGTCATATTGCTCAAGCGAAATGTTTTAACATTGACCGAAAGCTCTAATGTTGAAACTTTATAGCTGTTCTGCTGCCTCTATGATGGTGTTAATGGTCCCACTCCCCGACTGTACTCCTCCTTTGATACTGAGCCTTTCAATTTCTGTGTCACACGCCTCAACAGGCTGACTCGTGATCACCCTGATGGATGAGCAAACGAGGAGAGAAGTTGTGAGTCTTTCGCTCGAGCTAGTGGAGGTTCAGTGCCCCACAACGCCCACATGGAGCCCTCCAATCGCCTCCAGTCTTTGACACATCATTTCCCCTGTGATTTGTGGCCAGATTGAGGTTGAAGGAGACAAGGAAATTTTCTGTCCTCATGAGAACAGATGGATGCTGCAGCTCTGCAGACTGAGCCGAGGGTTGTTTTTTCCCCCTCATGATGAACCCTCCTGCTTTATAAAGGATTGGTTTCATGCTCCATTATGGACTCTTGATGACTGGCTATTACAGCACATTTTCAGAAACCTCGACCTGCCACTTTTTTGTTCTTTTTTGGGGGGGGTGGCATATAACTGACTGTTCTTTCAGGAAAGTGTTATATATTATTTTGTAAAGTACTGATCGAGTGGAAAAGGGATTTCTCATTGGTCCCCTTTGTGCTGTTTTCATGCCAGATCAAAGTTGAGAGTCTGTTTATGATCAAAGATGGTTGTAATGCCATGAAATGATGTATGATGCAACAAACATGCAACTGGTAAAGTGTGATAGGCTTGTCAGGGCAGCAAATGGTCGCCGTCTTTTTCAACCCCACTCCCACCGCACACCAAATGTTTGATCTCGTCTCTGAAGAGCACAGCCTCCGGTGTCTCCCTTGGGATGTTTAATGTTGGAGATCAGAGCTTGTGGTGGTGCAGGCAGGCTGGCGGTGGGGGCTTCACCATTACCACGCGCCACATTCAATCTCCCCAACATCAGATAAATTCAAAGAATTTGCAAAACAGCACCTTCTTAAAAACCCAGACTTTCCTGCTGCCGTGTGTTATATTGGCAGCACATTATTAAAGTTTCCTGGAATAAAAGAGAAAAAAAATAAAGCATCTCTGGCTCTGCTGCAGTCTATCATCACCCTCTGGCTGAGAGCTGTTGTAGCATGCCTCAGATTTCTTTCACTACAGTCCGATTCTTTCTCTCTTGTATCTATTGATCTCCAGCTCTGCCCTGCCAATATCTTCTTGTCTGTGAGACCCTTCCTTGTCCTCCATCTTTTATCCATTATTCATCACTCAGCTCTTTCAGCCAGGCCGTAATACCTCTTACCTCCATATGATCGTGGGGCTGTTGTGCACCGTTTGTATTAATGCAGCCCCAGCTGTTGCTTCATTAGTAAAAATATTGAAACAGAAAAGAAGCTCATATCATTTATGCACAGTCAGTGCATTAGTGCAACCAGATGAAAAGTAGAACACAATCATCATCTGAGAGCCACGAACGTCTGTCGAGTAACCTCAAGCTGAGCTGTGACGCTCCTACAGAATTGATTACGACTTTGCCTGTGCCAGCTCAGCTTTTTCAAGGTGTGTTGGCTCAGTCACACTAGAAAGAGGGAAATTGCGTGTGTCAGTGAGCAGAGATTAAGGGTTAATCTCTGCAAATTGACTACATAGGAAGGAGGAGGACTTCACAGGAATCTTTTCATATTCGATGTATTTGAAGTGAAAGGAAGAGGATATTGTGACTCACAAGTCTGTAATTGAAAACATAATGATTGAATTTAACTTTCATTTTCTTCCCTTATAAAGTTTCTGACTTGAAAACATCCTCTCACAGAACGAGTGCTCATATCTCCGTGGGCACTTATATCCTCATTTGTTCTGTAGGAGGTTTTACTCAGACAGTTAAGCTGTATTAGCAGATGCATCAGTATCTAGCAGTGGTGAACTCTTTTTACAGTATCATGAAAACAAATCATTTTTTGAGTTTTGATCAAAACCGATGGTCGTGTTTACTCTGTTTCATGATTATGACTACAAGCCAGGCAAATACAATTCTCTATTATTTATTAGCGAGTTGTTGTGGAAAATACAGTGGGGCCTGGTTTTCTTCTTGCAGAAGTAATCTTTCAGGAGAGATGAAGAGTATAAAACTAGATAAATTTATTATGACAAAAAATTGATATAGTGGAGAAAAGACATGGGCACACAGGAGGTACGGTCTTGTATAGAGTTTTTTGTACTCTACACAAATAGGACAACTCAGTGAGTCATTGGACATTCAACAAGCAGCTAGTCTTGCCTTGAACTCAAAACACTGACTGACCCATTCAGATTTCCCCAAAATAGTCAAAAAATCCATTACAGAGGTTCTTGTGACTGAATAAGCCTCATGCACAAGGTTGTCTTCCTTCTCCAACCTAATGTAATACAATTAGGCCCATAAATAAAGTTCTGAACAGTAACACAATTTACCTCTTGTATACACTAAAAATTGCATTTTAAGCAGACAACCAAGATGTCATTAATCTGCAGGCTTTCACTTTTAATTCAAGAGGTTTAACAAAATTAGTGCGTCCTCACAACGTCTAACCAAGTCAAGAACACTCTCAATGAATTAGATGTACCATTGTTAAAATCGACATGAACATAGAGAAACTACAAAGGTGTGAACAAGAACAAGAAGGCCAAGTTTGCCACAAAACATCTAAAAGAGCATCCAATTATTTAAAAAATCCCTCTTTGCATAGATATAACCAAGAAGAGGACTTTGATGCAATTTAATTAACATTGCATTAAGGCACTTTATATTGTAAGTTAAAGACCCTACAAAAATAGACAGAAGTCCCATCAGATGACCCCCTGCAAGCAAGCTATTGGCAAAAGTGGGACAAAAAATTCCCTTTTAACAGGATGAGACCTTCGGGAGAACCAAGCTCAGGGAGGTGCAGCTATGTTGTGACCGGTGGGGTATGAGGGGAGAGAGACGGGACAAATAACACACAGGTTAGAGTTAGAATATGACATGCAAAATGGTGTATATGTATAAGCAACTAGAGTGAAAGGAGGGTGAGTGAAGAAGAGCTCATGGTCCAAGAAACACAACAAATCTGTCAAACATGGTGAAAGCAATGTTATTGCAAGAGCATGCATGGCTGCCAGTGGAACTGGGCCACTGGTGTTTATTACTGATGTGACTGCTGATAGAAGCCGCAGGATGAATTCTGAAGTGTACAGGACCCACTCTCTGCTCAGAGTCAGCCAAATGCTGCAAAACTGATCGGACAGTCCTGTACAGTGCGAATGGATAATGACCCCAAACATACTGCAAAAGCAACCCCAGAGTTTCTGAAGGTAAAGAAATGGGACATTTTTTTTAATGGTTAAGTCAGTCACATGATTTCAACCTAGCGGAGCATGTTTTTTTAGTTATCAAATACAAAAAAACTGAAGGCAGAGAGTTGCACAAACAAGCGCCAACTGAAGGCGGCTGCAGTAAGGGTGTAACAGAGCATATCAAAGAAGGAAACAGTATTTGGTGATGTGAACACTCATATTTAAAATCATGTCAGCCTATGAAAAATGGAGAATTTCCTAAAACAGTTGATGCAATACTTTAAATTTTTTTATCATTTAAGCTACATTTTGTCATATACGAAGGCAAAATAACAAAAGCTGGGTCATAGTGCTAAATATCCGTGAACCTAACTGTATGCGGTGGTATTAGGACATTAAAATGCGGCATCATATTTAACAAAAATGAAGCTCAATGCCATGAATTCCTGGTGATGTGCACGAGCAATCATCCTGGTAAATGATTGTCACCTTCAATTTTACCTATTTAGCTGTGCAAAATGCACACGCTCAGTAACTAACAAACAAACAGCAGAGCCTGACCTTGTGAGATTATCAGGAGTGAAAATAAATCACCACACAAAATTACAGTTAGAGAAATTTGTGTATATCATGTTGTATTCTAATGTACTCAATATATTTGTGTTTGTATGTCTTGTGATGTCTTGTTAAGTGAAATAATCAACTTAAAGCTTTAACTTTCTGTTTTGAAATCTTTGAAGAATAAGATTAAATCTAGTTTAGGGGTTTGCAGCGTCAACATGTATTGAGTTTGCTGAAAGAATCGTGCCACTGTTGGCTGAACTTGTTTTCACTGATCTTTTCCTTTGAGCTCAGTGTTATTAAATGTTAAAGTGTTGTTTTCCCCACTAAGTTTCATGCACAACTGTGTGCACTGTTGGCATCTGGAATCTAACACACAATTATCTTTTTAGTGTAAATATGTTTTTATCATGCTATTTTATTTTCAAAACAAATAGTTGACTTTCACAGTTACAGTTTTACGATGAAACTGCAAATCTTCTTCTCTGCTTATCATTCAGCCCAAGCTGTTAAACCACAGAAAATACTGAAAGGCCACATTTAGATTTGCTCTAACATATATTCAGGTTTTATTCTGTGCACTGGTCAGGCTTCTCATGAATGTGCTTTCTCTCCCTCCACAGAGGAAGTCCCTGATCGCGACCAGTCTGATTGTGGCAGTGTCGCTCTTTGTGGTGGTGGTGAACTATTCTGAGAAGCCCTCCTTCCTCTTTCAGCCTGTATTTGGCGAGACGTTGTTCTCCAAGCAGCCATACAAGCCTTACAAGCCCCACCTGGGATACGTCAGCATTCCTAAACAGGAGGTGAGGAACAAACACCTGGAACTACAGGGAAGACACACATAGGTTAAGCTGTTACATCTCACTAAGTGTTCATTTATTTGTAGATGCTAGATAACATTTGCACTTCTATTCTCATGTGTTTTTTCATATTATTCGCATAAAAAAAATCAGAAGACTGTCAATTGTTTTCGAAACTGTATGTAAATGCGATGAATGTTAAATTATCAACATATGCTGATAATAGATGCTGATGATTTCTATATGAAATTTAAAAAAATGCTAATTCAGTGGATTTCAAACTTTGAGGGTCAGGTGCATCTGCAGGCGAGGTGCAGCAAACTAAGCTAAATGTATCAAGTCAAAGTAAGGGAAATGAACTCGATTGTCTTTAGGCAAAATAAACAACAAAAGATTTTGATTCAAGTAAAATATATCTTTTATCATTTTATTTTTTAATCACTAAAGATTAACAATAGACCCGCCAGGATTCAAACTCTCTGGAACAAAATGATCCCTCTTGCAACAACAACTGTGATGGCAAAGACGTCATTTCTTAAAGAACTCAAACTTCTTTTTTATGTCTTTTTAATTATTATCCATCCATCCATTCGCTTCCGCTTATCCTTTTCAGGGTCGCGGGGGGCGCTGGAGCCTATCCCAGCTGTCATAGGGCGAGAGGCAGGGTACACCCTGGACAGGTCGCCAGTCTGTCGCAGGGCCAACACACAGGGACAAACAACCATTTGCACTCACATTCATTCGCACATTCACACCTAGTGACAATTTGGATTGTCCAATTAACCTATCCCCACAAGCTGCATGTCTTTGGACTTTGGGAGGAAGCCGGAGTACCCGGAGAGAACCCACGCAAACACGGGGAGAACATGCAAACTCCACACAGAAAGACCCCGGCCTGATGGTGGAATTGAACTCAGGACCTTCTTGCTGTGCGGCAACAGTGCTAACCACCGTGCCACCGTGCTGCCCTTTTTAATTATTATTATTTTTTAATTTATCTTTTATCTAACTACAGTCCCCAATATATTTATTTCTTTATGTCTAGCTAGCTCAGCCTCATGTTATAGCAACCGTCACATCAAAATGTGTGAAAACAATCCAGCGTGCTGCAGCACTGATTTTGGGGTGTGAACTTCTTTCCAGCTCTTTGAGTTGGGAATTATTTTACTAATTAAGCTAAGTAACAAACTGATAAAATACTGATCAGTGCAGACTGTTGTACCACACAGCGGGATTTAATATTGTGTCAGTCAGTTTCATTAAATGCCCTCAAAAACCACCAGTACTGCAACACAGTGGAGTTCAGTGGCCTCAGTTAGCAGAGGTGAAGCCTTGGATTGACGTGATTGGCTCCAGCAACTTGTGTCTGCCCCCTTGCCAATCAAATTGGCCACACCCCACACATAAACACACACACTTTTAAACCATAATAAAAGCCAAAGGGTTAACTTCAAATGTGATAAAGAGCCAAGAAGTTCCCAGTAGGGCTGGGCCATATCATACAGTTCATGGTAATACCGGTATAATATTGGGCAAAGATAAGAAAATGAAATATCGCGATAGAATATGGGTTAAACGCGTATGCGCAGTGCCTTTGTTTTCATACTCACATGGCGGAAAAAGTATGGCGGCGACGGAGAATGAGAAGGGCGAAAGCAGATCGTTGAATGAAACGGATGAACCAGAACTGGTTTGTAAAAATGCTGCAACTTCAGTGGTGTGGAACTGGTTTAGCTTTCACCCGTCAGACTTTGCTAAGCTACGAACCCGCATCGCTTGATGGATTGTCGGAGCATTACGGCTATCGTAGGCAGGAGCCTCGCGGAGTGATACATACTGTGCTTCAACATAATATTACCATATTGTGTGTGTATAACCTCTCTTTAAGTTTTGTGGATATTATACATGGTTATGCTGAGGATATGTCGGCCAATTTCCACCGGAAATGCCTTTTGGTCAGCAAGGAATTTGCATTTGCACTGTTAAATTTTTATATAACTTTAATGCACATAAAAAACAGCTGCTTGTTTAAGTGAAAATACATTGATGGTTTTTGTTTTTTGCACTAATAAAGTTGTGGAGTTGTAAAGTGTTTTGTCTAGTGTCAATTATATCATCGTTATCGCAAATTTTCAAATGTATATCATGATAAATATTTTTGGTCATATCTCCCTGCTCTAGTTCCCAGTAAATAACAGAATTCAGGATTTCAGTAAAACTAACAAACAAAACCGAAGGTAAAAAAGTCATTTCAGCTATCAAGGCAAACTAAGAAGATTAAGAGAGCATAAGCAGATTAAAAGATGTTTTTAAATTAATGACAGAGGTGCAGGTGTAATTCTTCAATATTTGGCTTTAATCTTCCTAATATTAATAAAGTATCTTTCACATATTCTTACATATATTTTATTTTAGAGGAAAATGTTTCTGCTGCTTATGATAAAGGCATCTCACATTTTACATAGATATACATTAGGGGAAATAATTAGCTAAATGCCAGCTGAATTTGCTCACTTAAGAAGTGTACGTGTCTCTAATTTTTATGGCAGTTTAATTTTCATTTCATTTCTTGCAGTTGGTCATCAGATTTGAACAGATCTCAGGAGTTTTTGGCCCACTCCTCTTTACAGAAACACTTTAGAGCCTTTAGGTTTCTTGGCTGTCACTTGCCAACTCATAGCTTCAGCCAACTCCACTGATTTTCTGTAGAATTGAGGTTTGGAGAGTGGCTATGCTACTCCATGACCTTGATGTGCTTCTTCATTAGCCACTCCTTTGTTGCCTTAGCGGTATGTTTTGGGTCATTTGTCATACTGGAAGACCCATCTATGACCCAACTTGAAGCTTCTGGCTGAGGGATGGAGGTACATGGTGTTAGACTGAGGGCAACTGATGTTTCTTTTATATTTCTTCCTTTTTTGAATAATTATTCTAACCTTTACAGTTCTTTGGTCTTCTCTATGCTGGTGGAAGAACTGGAATGAAACAAACGGATTCTGTGGTCAGGTGTGCTTTATACATGAAACAAGATGAGATCAGGAGTAACTGACTGATTGTAATCTCTCATCTGTGTGTGCAGGAATCAGGGATTGTAGGCAATCAAATATATAATCTGTTTCTGTCTCTCTCTATTAAAATGAAACAACCATAAAATTAGTGACTTTTAATTTCTTAGTAAGCAATCACACTTGCAAATTCAGCAGGGCATCAAATACTTATTTTCCCCACTATGTTTTTTTGTAAACATTTGATAATGCAACACATTTGTAATATAATAATACTTCATACTTGAGTAACCCTTTCTCCTGCAGTACATTTATATTCTATAAGCATTCACCTTCACAATGAAGGTGTAGTCTATTCAAAATAGAGCACCCCCTTAAGAGTTTTCTTAATTTATTATATCAGATTCTCTGTGATGGATCTGAAAATGCTCGTTTTAATGTCCCTTGTGAGTGTTATTTATTTTTAATCCCAAACACCCGTGTCCGTGATCCCATTCCTCTGCCTTCAAACAGCTTTGTGCTGTATATTCCCTGCACAATTTATGGAAATTGAAATATCAAAGCCTTTTAATTCCCACCACATCAAAATGTAAAAACCAAGCTGTGTTTATTGTTTGGGAAAGCAGCCTGTTTAAACACAGCCCATTGTGCTTATGCTATTGGATATTGAGTAGTCATGGTGAAAAAATGTTTTAAAAAATGTACATTTTACTAAGCATGAATGTGTGTAACATTTCCGGGTGAAAATGAGAATTCGAAGTCAATTCATGTGAAGTGGATGTCTTATATTCAGCAGGATGATACTCGCAGATTAATGCAGAGCGCCATCCTCTGCCTCTGGAGAGTTTCATCCACACAACATGGGCCCAGAGGCAATCACACTTTACACCAGTCTCTACGTCTGCACCTCCTTCTGCCTCCAGACAAGACTGCTTAAATTACTGCCCTCTCCCCATGGAGATTTATGTAAATCATCGTAAAAAAGACTGGCAGCTTCTACAGAATTAGGCCTCTTTTGGCTCAAATTCCCCCACCAGTGAGTTCTCTATATCTAATCAGGAAGGCAGTGATTGGCCTGAGAATGAGTGTCAAAAGTGCTCTGCACTCTTATGAAATTTCTGACAAAGGATGGATGAAATTGTGCAGGTCTGGTCAAGGCGATACTCCCGCGCCAGGTGTCGTAAGTGATGAAGTCGGGAATGAAGGCCTGCTGTGTGAGCTGTCAGCCTCTGTTAAGTACACAGCAGCACCTTTAGAAGCTGTAGCATTTCACCTGGACAGTAAGGCAATCTCACATGATCCCCAGTGAGGTGTCATTTGAAGTGTTATAAACCTCTCGCAAACATGTATAATGCATAACCCGGTAGCAGGGGTATGGCCTGCCTTATTTTATTCATTTGATTGAGTCTGTCTCCAGCTGTGATAAATTGTTCCTGCGCTGCTTTCGGGAGAAATAGAAAACATTTTTCTTGTGGCACTTTACATCCATGTGTCTGGTCCATCACAGAGCGAGGGAGAAACTCTATATTTTCATTTGGACGTGAGCATTTTAAATGCAGGCCTTTCTCACAACGTTTTCCACTGTGTGTGTTTCGAAAGTGGTCTGAGTTTTGGAGCACTTTGTGGATATTAATGGACGTTAATGAGAAAGCTTCTTGTTTGTGGCCCGTGTTGCACCGGCTAATAAAATATGCATTATTGTATGTAAGTCCTCTCTAAGTTGTTATCAGCTCCTTGCAGACAAGAGATAAAATAAAATTGCTTGCACCAATTAAAACTTGTCTTCATAAACATCTGTTACATAACATCCAAAACCATCTGCTTTGATTGTGCTTTGATTGCTCAAATAATGCCAAACAATTAAACCTGTGTTAGTGAAGAATTATGTGTTTCAGAGTTAGTGTTGGTGTTTAGATTAGAATGTCTGGGAAACATCTGGTTAAAATGCCTTTTTTTCTTATTTTTATTAGTTTATAATGATAAAATGTTTTTTGTATTTATTTGTAGTATCCAGGTTTACCTTGTTATGAAATAGGATTTGTGATTAAATGTCAGATAAGATGTCAGAAAGACATTTACACTCTTCAATCACTTTGCAACTGAATCAAACCTTTTGCAGTCAGAACTTCTTTAGTTCATTGTAGCATAAATTCAACAAGGTGTTGGAAACATTTCTGAGAGATTTTGGTCCATATTGACATGATAGTATCACACAGCTGTAGATATGTTGACCACACATGCGTGATGGGACGCTCCCGTTTCACTACATCTGGTGACTGTGGAGGTCATTTGAGCACAGCAAACTCATTGTCATGTTCAAGGAGCCAGTTTAAGATGATTTGAGCTTTACCTTCTATAGCAAATCTGCTTCAAGGTTTGATATGTTGTACATTCCCAGATGCTCTTCTGCATAACTGGTGACGTTTTCACCCACAGAACTGCTGGATATTTTCTATTTCGTTTTTTTTGTAAACCCTCTGTAAACCCCAAAGATGGTTGTGCAGGAAAATCCCATTGGATCAGCAGTTTCTGAATCACTCAGATCAGCCAGTCTTACAACAACCGTGCCACGTTATTTAAATCACCTTTCTTTTCCATTCTAATACTCACTTTGAATTTCAGTGGGTTGCCTTGGCCTAGTTTACATGCCTAAATATATTAAGTTGCTGCCATGTGATCGGCTGATTAGATATTTATGCTACTGAGCGGTTGAACAGGTTACCCTCACAAAGTGGCCAGTGAGTGTAAGTTAGCTGCTGCTACTTAGAAATATTGAGCCTCTAATTTGAAAGTAATTTGTAAGTTACCCAACCCAGAAAGCACTATAGGTAGGGGAAGCAGCGTAATGGTGCTGTAAACATTCATTTAGCACCATTTGTTGTTTAGACAAGGATTAATAGGATTAATTAAACATGTATAACAAAGCCTTTAATCTAGTGAGGGATGTTTGGTGACTCCTGGTCTAAAAGTTTAAAGCTTAAAATACTACAGCACGCAAGTCCACTGCCATGCTAGCAGCTCAAGGTTGTGCTTGTAGCTGTGTTGAAGTAAAAAGACAATGCAGGTTTCAAGCAACATTTTTTCTAATATCCAGCAGGGGGCGACTCCTCTGGTTGGAGAAAGATGTGTGATTTCGTGGTAGTTTGTGGGGAAAAAACAATCACCCCATTGCTTACTTGTTTATGACCTTGGGACACTTTGTTTTTCTTTCATGTTCTCAAGCATTAAATCCAAGGATTCATATGTTTCCATGTCGGATAATGTCACAGTCGCACTTTTTGAAAACAGTGTTGGAGCATGATCAGAATTATTGTAACCATGTGCAACAAAGTTGTGTTTTGTTGCCCTTGAAACAGTTGCTTTATAGACAGCGACTTGGTGTGTAATCACTCGCTGTCAGCTGCTGTCTTCAGGGTGCCTTTGTTTTGTTGAGACGGCCATAAAACAGCAATATGATGGAGGCAGTCTGCTATCAGTTTGTGATAACACAGCAATTAACTGTGATGAATTGGTTAAAATTGCAAATCTATTATCCATCTGTGTACACAGAAATTCACATTAACTACTTACATGCAAAATTCAACCAGACTCTCATAGATCTAAAGCAGAAATTCAGAAATTCCTCAACAAATAGTAATGTAGTTGGTGCAGGATGACGATTTGACTGCAAAATGACAGGTACTTGGCAGCCTTACTGTTAGAGAGGAATATAACCAGAATACAACAAGTTGGAAACTAGTTAAGTCAAGTCCCCTTAAGCAAAGAGACATGTCACAGGCGAATTGTGCATAGACCGATAGCAAATGTGTTGGCACATTTGCTGTTTGGAAACCTTTGCCAGTCTGCCTGTGATTTATTATAAATAGTTAAGTCTTTGATTGGAGACAGGTTGCCTCCCTCTGGGTGACCTGTGCAGTCGCCTCTTGATTAAAAGGGGTAAGAGTGTGGCATGCTTAAACTCTGGGCAACTAGCTGGTGACCACAACTCCTTCCAACCAGTTATTGAATGTGAAAAAATATAATTGAATCACTGGAAGACCACCCAATTTCCTTTGTCACAAGGAGTTTGTGGTCCTGCTTTCACTGTAGTGTGAGTGAGCCATGAAATGATAAAACTGGGTATGCTTTAGTAAGTGGAGGCCATGTATTTGAAAACCATGCCCGTGAGTAATCTCCTAGACACTCTACCCTTTGCATGCCTCTTCTAGCTCCAGAATCCCAAGATGGCAACAGCCAAAGGTCAGACTTGAGGTTTCAAAGCACAATTAGTCGACAAACACAGGGACTGCATGCTCACAGTGAGAATACTATGCTAAAAGATATTATAGTTATTATGGTCACCACCTCCCTTTTGCCGTTTCACTCGGTTAACATGCTAAAAGTAAAATGTTGGGTAATTAGCACTACATCATCAGTTATGTATAAAAACAAAACAAAAGAATAAAAGCAGTAAAACAATCAAACAAAACATCCACAGAACTTTACCTGGTCCTATACTTGCATTATATAAAACAAACTGTAAGCTACTCAAGATTAATTGAACAAATAAAAAACTAAATCAAAGTTTCAAAAAAGGTTGCCTCCCACTGGACGACCTGTGGTTATTATTAAAAGAACTCATAAATAGCTCGTGCAGAACTAAACGTGGGGATATTTTCATGTTTCGTTAATGTACCTCTTAATCATTTGTTTCTGAGAAGGGGTTTCAAATGTGAACTGTACTTTTCTCCTTTATTTTAATGTAAACACCCCAAGAGAAGCATTTGAAATGAACCACTTTCCCCCATGGAGACAGCTGAAGCTAATTTTTTAAGCAGAAAGACTTCGAAGTCCCAGAGACATACAATGAAATATTTGGCAAGTTAATGTAATAATTATTGCTTATTAATTAATCGTGTTCAGAGCATTTTAATGAACAAGCCAAGGTTAAGTTCACACCCCAGTGCTATAATTTAATGATGGCTGTGTCCCCGGCATTAAGCCTGCTTTTTAAATAACCCACTTTATTTTTAACACGCTCATGCATTAAAAATCTAAAGCTTTGGTGAGTCGATTTCGTACTTATCAGAGTGCCGGAATTACTCGGATTATAAAAGTGCACTCTGTTTGCGATTACTGCAGGCCACACTGAAACAGCGCCGTCGTGAACATGGAACTGAAACATGAATCAAAGCGAGGAGAGGAAGAGGAGGAGGCCGTAACATTTTTATTGATTTATAGGACGTAAAACTCAGATTTATTGGGAGCCAGATTCCAGTGCATACTGAATAAAAAGTGTTCCAACGGGGTTTGTAGTTATTAGATGAGGTTTCCACTCTTCTGTAATGCATGTAAATGAGATTAGAAACAATAATGTTCACTGCTGGTTTTATTTGTGTGACTGTAAACTGCTCACATGCCCTTTAAAAACCAAAACCTCAATTTTTGTTTATTTGTCACTAAGCAGCTACTCTGCAGCAGAAGTATGGTGAAATGCCTTGCTCAGGGGCTCCTTGTTGGTAGGTTTCCAGTGACAAACTCATATGTTTCACATACAGTTAGCCAGTCAGTGCTCCCCACAGAGCCCAGCCAATCTGTGTGTGCTAAAAGGCATGATGGAGTTATGGGCTAGGCTGAGGGGTGATGATGGACGAGCTGCTGACGGCTCAAGGCTGCGGTGATGTGTATCTCAACCACCCAGTAAATGGAGACTGGGTCCAGAAATCCTTTCTTAACCCGTGATTGAATCCATACATGAAAGACAAGGCAATACCAGCAGCGTCAGCTGGAGTTATGTATGAAAGAAACATGTCAGATACAAAAGAAAACCAATGGTAGTTTTGTGTAGTTCCCTTTTGCAGCAACCGATCTTGTGTGGTAAGCGTGTTGTGAGTGCTGATAAGCCAGGAGCTGTAACAGTTTTTAGTGGATTGTCTTGTGCTTGCACTCTAAAACTCTTGTGCTTGTTGATCAAATGCCAAAGAGTTTTGCGTTCGAAACCAGAGTGCATTAAAAGTGCAGCAAAAATGCAATTTGCATTCAGACCAGTGACATTACAGTTATTCTCCATTAAGCAAATGATGAACAGGGTTTAGTCGTGACACAGTGCGTTTTCTTTTCCCAACTTTGCCGCGCATTCATTTACTTAAGTAAGTTTAATCTCATCAAAACAAACCAAGCATATTAGCTTCAATTAGGTAAATCTCCCATTTTGGATTCAGTGAGGGCTTTTTTCCTCGGTTGGCAAAGCGTAGCTAAGGGCTCTTACTGAAGATTCATTACAAATCCCCTTGCTCCTGTAACATATAATAAGATATATAAAAAATATATATATACAGTAACAGTAAGATAAATGACACAGCTTGCTTGCTTCTCTGTCATCCTCGCAGCTGTAACCTCTGAGGTCCCATATTCAATTAACTTAATCTATGTTAGTTCTGGGCAGTGTGACATCAGTCTTGGGGAATAAAAGAAAATTATAGAGGCCCGTAAAACCCTGATTAATATTTTTTTATGAATAATCACCAAATGCATTTTGTTTAAAGTCCCTTGCCAAAACATCACTTTAATAATATTACTGAACACATATAAAATATATCACAACTCTAACAAAACAAGACGAAACTGCGTCAAATGCATTATAATTTTGAAGGAAACCACTTATTCAGTATTTAAAACTCATTTAATTTAATGAAAGGGAATGTACACTCGTGGGTCCTTTTATTAGGCACAATGAATTTGAACATGGCAAGGTTGTTGACGCCAGATGGGCTGATCTGAGTAGTTCAGAAACTGATGATCTACTGCAGGGGTGGGAAACTTCAGGCCTGCAGGTTTTAGATGTGTCCTTGATCCAACGCAGCTGATTTAAATGGCTAAATGACCTCCTCAACATGTCTTGAAGTTCTCCAGAGGGCCAATAATGAACTAATCATTTGATTCAGGTGTGTTGACCCAGGATGAGATCTAAAACCTGCAGGACACCAGCCCTTGAGGCCTTGAGGCCCTGATCTACAGGGATAGGAAGGCAGCAGTAATTCAAGGAACCACTCGTTTCTGCTGCAATAGCTTAATGGTAAGGTCAGAATTTGGTGTAAACAGCATGAAAACATGGATCCATCCTGCTTGTGTCAACGGTTCATCAGGGAAAAAGAGGGGTCCAACACAGTACTAGCAAGGTGTACCTTATAAAGTGGCCAGTTTGCACAATTTAAAGACTGAATATAAAAGTCTCCTCATTTCATGTGTTTAAGGTTTCTAATGTGCTTTTAATCTTTTAAAAAACTGCTGTTTAATGTGTTTTCAGGAGTTCGTTTCAGCAGAATATTTATCAGTAAGACAGCGATCATAGAGTTTTCTAACATCATTAAGATTCTGTAGGAGGACATTATTTTGTTTTGCCTTGATAATTTCAGTGTATTTAATATATTTCCCTGTCGGTTTTCATGTATTCGTGTCTTCCTGGTGATGGTGCATGTAAAGACCTTGTTCTCCAGCAATAGAAGCCGGTGATAAAGCGCTGCAGTATTTCGCACTGTGATAAATTTCCTTTCTGCTTGCTGGCTGTTCTAATTATCTTGCTTTCTTGTGGCTTTATTTTATGAACTGTTCCACAGTCCTGCTGAACTTGCACTGATAGAAACTGATGAAAGTTGCTGAGCGTTCTTAGATTATTTAACTCACACAAATCAGACAACAATGCAGGCCTAAACAAACTTTCTTTAACTTCTTTGGAAGTTAAAAATGTTCAGGCTTTCCTATGTTACCGTTAAAATTGATTCTTAACCTAAGATTTGCACAAGGTAAATGAACCTGGAACCTCAAACCTAAAGGAGCCACGCCAGTGATAATAGCAGTGGCAACAAAATTCAATTTTTGGTGTTGGGTTCTTTTAAACGTGGCTTCTGCGGCACAAATTTCACAGCGTGCACAGTGGGGTTCAAAGCCAAATGACTGAAGAATGAAGAAAATGACAAGATGGCGGCATTGACTTTGAACCCTATCCTGAAAATAATCAGGCCTTGGATGGATGTCAGGAATACAAAGTCTTAGTAGCAGCCCATATTTTATTTTGATGTTTTGAATTGGTTTGGTAGTTTTATGGTGCTGTTTGTTGTTGTTCTGATCAAATTATTTATGTTAATACATTTTAAAAACACATTTTTCCTCAATAAAGTTTTATTACACTCTAATAAACAGTGAAATATTAGATAAACTGAACTGGATTCATTTCAGGACCATGGACAGCGTATGTGTTGTTTCACAATGATCTTATGGACTGTGCTGTTTTTAGTAGTTGAAATGCACTAATTCAGCTGCATGCCCTTTGAAAATACGTAAGATATAGATCACAGGTGCTTCTTATTTGTCTGTTACCTTCATTAGCCATAATCATTGTTGATTCATTTTGGTCTTTGGTCCTTGCTATGAAAATGTGTGATAGGAGAGGCTGGAAGTCTAAATTTGGAAGCAAAAACTAAGTAGCCTTGACAGGTGCTCTGCAAGTGCCCTTAAAGTTCTAATGGACTTGCTTCCTCTCCTCCAGCCCTTGAAGCTGAACTGCGAACTGTGCAGCATCGTGTCCAGCTCTGGTCAGATGTTGGGCCAGGGTGCCGGCCCGCAGATAGATCGGTCTCCCTGCATCTGGCGGATGAACAACGCACCCACACGGGGGTTTGAGAACGATGTGGGCCAACGCACGACTCTGAGGGTCGTCTCTCATACCAGCGTTCCCCTGCTGCTGCAGAAGCCCCAGTACTTCTTCGGCCAGGCCAACGACACGGTCTACGTTGTGTGGGGGCCGCTCCGGAACATGAGGAAAGACGGGAAAGGCATTGTGTACAACATGCTGCGGCAGGCGTCGGAAAACTACCCTCATGCCCGCATCTTTGTCACCACAGAGGACAGGATGAACCACTGCGACATGGTCTTTAAGAAGGAGACTGGAAGAGACAGGTGAGTCAAACTGCAGTTGCCCTGTTTTTGTTTTTGGCACAGCATCACTGAATTCCACAGCAGACCTCCACTTTTTCACTCTGACAGATTTGCTGCTCAGCACTTTGACATCTACCCCTCTGTTTGTTGCTATAATATTGATCTTATCAGTACTGATGGTCTGTTCATTGCTCTGTGCTTTTCTCGTCTCAAATCTTCCCTCTCACGAGGCTTCATCAAAGTGAGTTACTTAACTTTGCCTCTAAAGAGGCTCTGCATGGCACTGGGGGCCATTTTTTGAAAAATGAGCTCTTACACAGCGCCTTAGAAGTGTGCTGTGCCTGGGTTATAGGCATCAGCCAAATGCTGGTCTGGGAGAAATCTGGTTAATGAGGTAGCATGATTCTGGCAGTCTTTCTAAGCACCCCCAGACACAGCTGGTCTCACAACTTCTCCGACAGCGTCTTGGCACATTCTGAAAAGCAGTGAATTGATTTAAGTTGCAGATCAGTTAAAGTTTTTAGGGATATTTTACTACAACCTGTGTTAAAACTGCAAACCGCAACTTAAAGAGAGGCTCACCTGGTTATTTTTTTTCCCTGTCAATTCCCCAGAGAGAATTGCAGGTTAATGAAAATGGGATCAAAGCTCGAGGCCTGCTTTTGTTTAGGATGAACCTAATTTCTCAGATTAGTCTCTGCTCATTTCTGCAGCGCTTTATACCTCTGCCTTGCCCACATGTCATCAAGACCTGCCTTAACTTCTTAAGAGGATTAACGTGTTTGGTAATGGGCGTAGCATCCATTCCATTTCGGCTCCATTGTCTCGCCGTTATTCATGATGGCAGGGTTAACACTGAATTTCATGTAGAGCATCCATGTTCATCTTGGCTCAGCTGTTGCGAAGGCCCACAAAGCACAGATAGAAGCGTGGGATTAGGGAGGGATGTTCGGGGAGAAGAATCTCATTACACAACATAATGCTCCTGGGTGAGATGCAGCACTTCAGTCGTTGCTGATTGGTATCACAGACCAAACTCAATGTGTAACAAGAACCCCGTCAAATGAAAACGTGATGAGCACTGAGAGGTTCGTCTGTATGTTTTTCGATCATTTTTTTTGTGCTTGCCTCAAACTTTGCTGCACTTATTTCAGTATTTTAATGTAATCACAGGTAGCGAAGGGGATAATTGCCGTTATGTTGAAATAATACACTAAGGCACTGCTCTGAAATTCTTTATTTCACTCAGACATGAAATATCTATTAAAAAACATGGTCCTTTCCTTCCCTTATCCATGCAAACTACATTTATTAATGTCTACAGCAATATTATAACTCTTAAAATACCACAGCAGCTTGTCTGCCGTTACCTTGTAATTTGTGCGTGTCTGTGTTTGCTGGTTTACTGTCACTGCTTTCTGCATGCGGGGATAATCATCAGCTTGGCAAAGATGGAACACTGATCGAACACAACTCTAATTATCCAGATTGCCGCAAGCAGCCTAGGAGACGTGCCGTCCCAGCTTCGACTTGCTTACTTGATCAAGGGGAGAGAGGCGTCAGCGCTGACTGATTAGCCAGCCAACCGTGTAACTGTCTCTCAGCCTGTCAGGAAGCTCAGTCATCTCTGGACAGAGGAAATTAAACTGTGGGGTAATTAGAAAAGCGGTTATGATAATCTAAATGGAGCTACAGTGAAGACCACCTCAATTAAGCTGATTTAAGTCAGGAGCAGGTCAAAAGGAGGTGCAGACTACGTCACGACCAGGATCACAGTGTGAGACAGCGCCTGGCATAATGCGCCACGTTCTTTAGTTTAGTTTTTTCCCGCGTCTTTGATGCTTATCTTCCCTGTTTGTCTTTTGTGCCCCGCCCTCATTAGTTTCATCCATCATCTCTCTGCCTTCCTAATCCTGTCTCTCCCTCTATCAGTTTGTCTGTTTGTTGTTCCATGCATTTTCTGATGTGTTTGTACATTGGACTCTGTATTTATCTGGACTGCAGTCAGACTGTAGTCTTTCCTTATTGGCTTTATTAACACTCACTTTTTGCTGGTTGTGCTCCTGCTTTTGTCTTTGTTTAGGTCTTTCTTTTGATAAACATAAGAAGATATTAGGAAACCAACGATGTGCTAAAGCTGAGCAGACTCTGTTTATATGCGAAGTGTAGATGAGAAATTCAAAATCTTCTAAAGTTGTTGGGCCCCCTTATTTACTAAGTGTATACTGTTTCTCTGTTATAGTTAAGTTAGGACGTATAGACCCTCTTTAATGTTGTTTCTGTATCTGAGCCTCGCAGATATATGCTAACTGAGGCTCCTCTTCTTCTTCAGCATGCTGCAAAGTCGTTTCCCTTGTTTGTTAAACAGACTCAAGTCCTTAAACCATCTACTTGTCATTCTACAACAGTAAAGCTTTTATTAGCACTATTCATGTGTAGCACACCTTTAAGCTAAGCTTTTAAAATCTCATGGTATACACTACAGCCTCCGGGCTCACAACGTCAAGGACACCAAATGTTTTACACTTCAGAAAAGACGAATCACTCCTAGATTAGGGCTATTTTTTCGGCAAAATAATTCAGCCCTCAGACAGCAGCAACCTGGATGCATTGTTGTGGATCAGGTGACTGCAGGCACTCTGTTGGCTGCATTTTTGGGCCTGACTAGCACATCCATGGAAATGTGACACATTTTCTCAATGCAGCCCACACCTATTGTGATTGAGATTGTGTACTGTGGATTCCTCCTATGAATTTAGTGTTATTTTTTGCCACAGTTTTTGAATGCATCAGTCAGAGGATTGCCTCGATATAAAAGCCATAGCCTCAACATAAGGACTCACAGATGTCAGCAAAGTCCTAAGGGGGAGATTGCTGAAACTATTAGAATGATTGTGATGGAAAGTACAAAGACATAGTGGCTGGTATAAAACACTGTGACATGAGCACAAGGTAATTAACACATAAAAAAACCATGCAGAAGCATTAATGATGGTAATGATCGCGACCACTCACGGCGGCCAAGATTCACTGCAGAAGTCAAAATCAGTTGTCAGTCTAACAATAACTCACCAGGTGGCAAATCATTATCAACCCCTTATGTTACTGAGTAAATATTCAGTTAAACTTTAGAAAGAAAAATAAAAATGAATTTTTCTGTAGTGAGGTGTCACACTGGAAGATTCAGCTTTTCTAGTATCCATGCCGTACACGTTGACATGTGGACTGGATTGAGGATAGAGTCGATTGTCTATTGTCGCAGAACGTGTTCCTCAAAGAAAATTCAAAGAGCTGCTCACAGCTTGAAAGAGAGTACAAATGGATTGTGGTGAAGCAGCAATGCATCAGAGAGCGAACAAATATAAATGTTTGGGGGAAAAAAATAAACAAATTTGTTCTTTTAGGATGTGCTGAGATGTGGAACATTCTGAGAGAGCTTCATTTTAATCCAATTATTGACACAAAAGACAAGTGAGTACATATTAATACATTTAAAAATCTTCTCACAGAAAAGTATCTGTTTGTCTCAAGTCTAATGGCATGATGACGTCTTGGTTTCAAATCAAGTCAAGACCATTAGTGTCCTCCGTGTCTCTCTCCTCATCCATCCTCTTCTGAGAACTAAGAGGTAATGATGATAATCTAAAAGCGATAAACAGGAAATGGCCAATCCAGCTTCTATCTGGAGCCATGATAATGAACAGTCCTGCACGTGAATGTATTTGACAGCCACTTAAACATATGATTCATAATTGCGCACTGCGGCTGGAAGTTGCACGAGCTGAGGCTGGGTGTTATCAGCAACACCTCCTGAGCTGCAGTCGCCGGCTGTCGGAGCGTATCGGCACTGGCCTGTTAGCGGCAGTAGATAACGGGCCTGACGACGACACAGGACTTTAATCACACTGTCACTTTATAGCACTGCCACCTAGGCCTGCGTGACCTGGGTCTCTGCTTCCCGGCCAGCTGCTCCTTCATGGCACCACCGTGTGTTTCTGTTCAAATGTGTGCGGAAGTAGATTGTGAAACGAATGTGTGAGTTTTCACAAGTGTGTCACCACCCTTCTGTTTATGATAGTGTGAGCAATGTTCTTTCTTCCTGTGAGTCTTTATTGCCTAATGCTGCAGACTTGGCTCAGGTGGCAGAGTGGGTGGTGCACTGCACCCAGGTGGCTTGGTGGTTTGATCGCTGGGAGCAGCATGGGCCACAGCCATCTTTGAAGGCCAAGCTCCTCCTGATGGCAAGAAGACGTCTTACTTGGCAGCTCTACTGCCATTTGTGAGTGACTGCTTTATAGACCCGATTTAAATATGTACAGTCACAACTGTATTTGTTTTAGCTGTGAAACATCTTAAAGATCAGACACATTTCAGCTTTTTAAAATGCTAATCTGACTTAAAAAAAAAAAAAGTAACACATTATCAGTTTTATATAATGTCTTCAATGGTTAAAAATGCTGCAGCTATTTTTTTCTAACAAGTAGAAAGATAATGGAGCACATTACAGCAGTGTTGGCCTGTGTTGGCTGCCAGTACAATTTAAAGTCACTATAAAAATTATAGTTAATGCTCATCAGCCTTGACATAGTGAAATCCCAAGATGTCTTTCTGAATTGTTGTGCTCGAGCTTGTCAAACCAGCATCTGGTGAGTGTGCAGGAACTCGACCTTAGGTGTCAGAAGGTTGAGCTGTCTGTATGAAGACAACAGCTACTGTTGACTGCTCCTTCATTCAGAAGAAGTCCCCACAGCAGGTAGCTCTGCATGTTTAATTTGGTGGTTTTTACCCCGATGCCCTTCCTGAATCATACCCAAAGGAAATTTGTGTTTTACCCCCAGATCGAGCCGGGGATCTTGTGTGACAACAGAAATGCAACCAACAACTTTCTTAAATAATAACAATCAATAATCCAGTAATTGTTACATTTTTCAGAACTGCATTGGATGTTTTGTTGACCTTTTTTAATTCAAATTCAAATTTTTTTTTAATTTTATTTGTCACGTACACAGTCATACACAGTACGATATGCAGTGAAATGCTTAGACAACTGCTCGTGACCTAAAGAAAAAAAAAGAGGAAAAGGCTATGAATAAGATAGGAAATAAATACGAAAAATTAAGTGTAAATTTAACTAGGAAGGAATAAAATATAAAAAGTTAAGGTTAAAAATGAAATAACTGTACAACACAAATTAGAATGAAGGGTAAATTTAACTGGGAAAGAATAAGATAAAATATATAAATTAAAGTTGAAAATAAAATAACTGTACAACAAAATACACAATACACAGTATAGAACTATATAAGAATGTATGAAGAAATATATATATATATATATATATATATATATATATATATATATATATACACACACACACACACAATAACAGCAGCTGTACAAGTATTAACTGGAAATGAAGAATATAGTGACCAGTGTTGTGCAATCCACATTATGTCTTGTGCAGTGCAAATATGCTTAAAGTGATTTAAGTGATGAAGTGAAAACAATGTCCAGAATGTCCAGTGTGTGTGTAAGAACTATATGTGACTCCTAATTTCTTTGAAGTAGAATTCAGAATGTAAACTCCTTGAATTAGAAATTCATTGCAGTGCTGTTTTAAACTGTCAGTCTTTTCCAAGTTGTTGACACACACACACACACGAAATCACACTAGATGTGATGGAAAGTCGTACAGTGAAAGGTTTTCCACGGTAACCTATGAAATAGATATAAAACCTTGGTTACAATCTTCCTACAACATTACAACTTGACTTTTGATAATTTTACTTACTTTAAAAAACAAAACAATTGCTTTCATTTGATTAGTTCAGTTGATGCAATTTGCACACCTGTAACTGTTTTTTTTGTAAAGTACAAGAAAACTTTGAGGTTACTCAGAGACAGACTACAGATACAGTTTTTTATTGTTGTTTTTCAGTCAAACTATAATTAAAGCAATTTGCAATACACATATGTGTTCTTTCTGTTTGAAAAATACTGCAGTGTTGGCTGACTTAAAACTTGTTAACCACCCACAGGACACTTGTTAAGATGCTTTTGAATAGAGTAGAAACAGCCATTCTCAAACTTTAGACTGCCACAGCACATTTTGAAATCAGAAAATCTTCTGTGACACTCCTAAACCTTAAACCACAACTCTTACAATCAGACGAGCACAAGAGGAAATCATGGTTTGGAAGTTTTATTGAGTTTACGTTCAAGTTATACATTTATCTAACTAACAAAAGATCCCTGGCTCGAGACCGGGTCGAAATACAAATCCCTTGAAGGGTGCATCAGGAAGGGCTTAAAAACCGTCTAAATAAAACATGTGGGGCCATCCACTGTGACGACCCCTTCTGAGTGAGGGAGCAGCTGAATAAAGCTTCTCTGTGATGATTGATTCTTGTGCTTCTGTCAGTTTTACTTTCTTACTTTGATGGTTTTCCTCTCCTTTATAATTTTCTGGCCCTCCCTCATCAGGCTCGCCTGAGGTTTCTTCCACACCTGTTCCTAATCTGCCAATCAGGGACCCCCGCATGTACACTTCACTGCTTCTCTTTGTTCGTGTGCTCTGCTGTAATTTTTTTGTTGTTCAGTCTTCCCCACAAAAAGTCTTTCATCCCACTCTATAGAAGAAAGACGGTTTTAAAATTTTGAAGCACAGTAGGTCATCTACTTATCATCAGTCCAGAGTGGGATTTAAAAAAAAAAAGGCAAGTGAATACAGGCAATTTTATTTCCGTCTTAATAAGATTTGAAAATAAGAAATAACAGTCATACTGCAGTGAGTCAGTGATGCTGATGTTACTGAATCTCAGAGTTGCATAGAGTTGATAGTCGATAGAGTTGCAGCTAAGTTTTGATGCAGCAGGATTATAGCATAACAAATTCTACATCCTTTTGTTGTCATAGTAGATGAGCCGTGCCTCGGTAACTTTCAGAAAATCGATATTCAGATAGTTTTTACAGCAACTTAGGAATGCTATCCAGAAAAGGTGGCTCCAGGGAAGAAAATCTTAATAGACAGGCTGTGTTCATGCAAGATCTTGCAAATAAGTACTATTTGGGACTTAGGCTACATTCACACTGCAGGTCTTAATGCTCAATTCCGATTTTTTGATCAAATCCGATTTTTTTGTCTGCTTGTTCACACTACAAATAAAATGCGACAGCAAACGCGCTCTAGTGTGAACGCTCAAAGCGGCCCGCATGCGCAAAAGAAGACGTCACACACAGCGCGCTCGGTTTAGACCCAGAGCAAACAATATTGTTTGACTGATGGCCCTTAATATAAAGACTTCGGACTTCATGTTTCCCAATTTTTGCTTTAAGTTATTTAGTTATTTACATAATAATGTAGATAACCTAATAGTTATCCTTATTGCTGTCTTAGAGGAGCGGTGCTTCAAAGGATAGTTGCAGATTTCTGTCAGAATCTGCAGGTTATGCAGTACAAATAAAATGTTAACGTTTCTCCAACGTTGTCTTCCCAGCAGTTTCACCGGATGGCCAGGAAGCGTTCGCGATGTCTTCTCGGGCGCTGATAATTGGCGTCTGTTGTGTCAGTGACGTAAAAGACGGATTTAATGCGACTTGACCATTCACACAGCAGTCGCTTTCTGAAACATCGGATATGTATCGGATTCAGTACCACATACGAAAGTGACCCAGATCGGATTTGAAAATATCGGTTTGTGCCGTTCACACTGATCGGATATGGGTCGCATAGGGTAAAAAAAAATCGGATTTGATGTGCTTTCGTCTGCGCTTTCGCCTGCAGTGTGAACGTAGCCTTAGAGAAAAGGCAACATTTGAGATCTGTTCCTTCCTGAGCTTTCTGTCATGAAGATTTGAAGAGGCTGCATGTGACGACTGACAAACCCCTGCCGATGCCTGGAGATCCATATCCTTTCATAAACCACTTCCAAACTGACCTGATTTGATTTTCTTTGTAAGAAAAATGGAATTGTGTTTTTGTTCACAGAGGAACACAAGATTAAAATCAGCAAAACGAGATGGCGTATACATATTAAGGCCAGCTAGGGTGCAATGAACTCAATAAAAAGTAGAAAATTACAGGTTTCTTATAAATTTCATCTGACTGACAAGAAGCAACATTTTGACTCTGCTGGGTCTTCATCAGGCAAACAATCAGAGCGCAATATTCATTACATGGATCTGCTTATTAAACATTACCAGAGGTTAAAAAAAAACTTCATAAATAAGCTTTAATTATAATTTCACTGATTACTTTAATGCAGTTCTTATTTCTCTCCTCTTGCAATAAATCATGCAAGGTAAAAGATTAAAAAATTACCTGTTATCTCTGTGCAGGCTTTACTCTAGAAGTAAGGGGCTGGTATTCATTTGTATTTGCAGGTGCACTTGGCAGAAATGTTTGTCTCAGCTTGTGCTGGTCATTAGTCCGCATATTAGTGCAGGGGATAGAAACTGTTTAGGTACCTTCTAATCAAAACATTAATCTAACTCATGGCCCATGGTCAAAAACTCCAAAGGTGACCATTAATTTCAAGAGAACACAGGTGTCATTTAGTTATAGCTCATTTATTTTTGTGTACTCCAGTTAAAATGTTAAAGTAATCCCCAATCATGAAATTAGAGTCTTTGAGAGTCCGATCTGGCTCCAGCTCCTGCTACTATAAGAAAAGGAAGGACACTAATGGTAAAATCTCCAATCACGGGACTTCGGTTTCTTACTTTGGGCTTCAGATGAACACAAGCAATGCTCAGGGTGGTCAATCAATACCAACGATTCAAACTGGTCAAATGGGGATCGTATAAGTTCAGCTGTAACATTTGTCAGAATTGATTTCAACAAACATGAAGTCAGAAGTTTGACACAAAGCTGACAAGAAGATGTTGTTAATGCCTCAGGCACAAGAATCAAAAATGGATGATTCATCTGCAGTTCATCTTCAGGAATGAGTCACTCTGGTCACAGATGAACTTAATAGCAGATGCTCCACTCTCGTGTGCCTCCAAATATATGTTGAGAATTATATTTTAATCTGTTTTTATTAGTGTGAATGTCATAGCTGTGCAGCCATGCTTCAAAATCTCCAGCCGTCCACTTCACATTGGTGTGAGTGCCCCTGGCAGTCTGCACTTACTCATCCCAAAATAGTTTCAAATGAAACACCATTAAGTTCAACAGCTTCTCTTCTGTGTTATAATCACAGTCTACGAGATTCTCAATGCGAACAGCTCTTTACCGTTTTGTCAGTTAGAAACACCTGACTTTTTTCAATAGAGAAAAAACTGGTAAGACATTCATGGGGATTTTCTGGGCTTTAAGGAAGATTTTTGTTTAATAAAAATAGAAAAACCTCTCCAGCTCTCATGTATGTAAACACTCAAATAAAACTGGAATTTAGTCTTCCATTTGTCTGTGAGAGAGCTAGATTTTTTGGGAGGATATCTTTGGCACAGTTGATCTGAGTTTTGGCTCTAGTTTCAACTTTATCAATCCCCAAACCTGTGGTTGGACTGCAACTGCAAAAATCTCATTTTACATTCTTGATTAATACAGCTGATCGTCCTGAAAACTTTGCGACAAAGTGCCATTCTGTGTCTGCTGTTGGCTGTAGCTGCTTTCATTTCATTTCATTGGTTAACCCGATAGAAAACATCCTAGAACCTGGTGTGGCTTAATCAATGTAATTGCTATTATTCTAATTATTAAAGAGCAGCGTCATAAAATGTGTGGACTAAGATGGTTCAAACTCAATACAGTCAATAGAGTCAAAGTTAGTACAGTTTACAAAGACACAAATGATTTTAACCAGTTAGTCTTCTAGAAAACATAATTGAAAACAATTTTATAGAATGAAAGTCTAATAATAATAATAATAATAATAATAATAATAATAATAATAATAATAATCACCAAAAAGTTGATTATGATTGAATAAAGCCTTTTTAAATAACTCATCCTTTTAAATAGACCTGCCATGAATTGGAACAAGTTGTTCTCCAGTGTTTCTGCTCTGCAGTATGACCAGCTGTCAGTGTCATGTCAGACTGACAGCTGGTCCATTTTGCAAATTGCATTTTGCAAATGGGCAGCATGCACACAGTGGTGCAGGTAAATAGTTGCTTCCACTCAGAGCCACATGCTAAAACATTGCTAGCGTAGAAGGTTCCTCAATATGATCAAAGAGGAACCTTCTACGAAAATGCTTTTAACTACAGACCAAATAGGATAGAAATCGGCCCCACTGAGCTGGACATAGATATTTTTAAAAAGCTAACAAAGGAAAAAGTAGCTAAAGCTATCCTGTGCTCAGAGCCAACCACAAGCTAGCAGCCTTGGTATGAGGAATGGACAAAAAAAGTTACAAGTTCGGTAACTTATTTTATTATGAACATAACATTTTGCATTTAGGAAGAGTTGGGTTTTTTGTTTTTGTCATTGATAGTTCTAGTTGTTCCCTGTCTGATACACTGAGACAGTTTATCCTTGCAGCTCACTAACCAAGCTTGCTAGTGTTAGCTAACAGATTTTCACTCCATGTCATCCAAAAACATTTGGATGGGAGGTTTTTTTGAGACAGATCGGCACACTCGAAACCGGGGCTTGACATAATAATAGGCTATATTATAATATCTATGGGAGTAAACATGTCTATATTCAGCACCTTTCTGTTCATCGTCTGCATCTTTTTTTTCTTTTTTTTTAATCTCAAGAATGGATTTAATCAACCATTGTGCACATTTCTTCATGTAAATATTAATGACTCAAAACACATTTTCTGACTGTTTTTAGGGTATTCCTGATGATAAACTAATTGTATTGACTTCAAATGCACTCTTTCATCTTGTTAATGTCTTAAAGCTACCACATATTTATTTTGGTGTCTTGACAACAACAAAAGCTTAATTTGCAGACAGTATTGTGTAACCTGTTCTTGTCAGTCAGATTATTACATAGAAGATCTGTGATAAATAAGTAACTAGAATTTCACCTTACAGATGTGGTTCTCCTCTTTGTTGCTGTCTCAATGCATTGTGGCTTTGACAAAATACTTCCAGCACACAGAAGCTTTGAAGTGTGACAGACTTAAAAGCTGAGAATTGCTGTCTGACCGTGAAATATTCTAACTCAAATGAAGGAATGTGATTGAAAGTTTCAATTACTGAACTTTGTTGATGCAATCTGTGTCCTGATGCAATTGAGAGCAGCCACTGGCTTCAATGTCAAATAACTCTGCAGCAGTGCCGGTCTTGTGTTTACAGGGCGCGCAGTACGTGACTGTGTCTGTAATTGCTTTGTGTTTTGGATGTCAAGAGAAGAAACAGCAGATAGGATTGCTGTGGTCGGTTCACGTGGAAGATTGAATCGCAGTGTTTGCAGCATCACCACTTAACTGTAATTTCATGCTCATAACAACGAGCAGTTTAAAGAGAAAAGAGAGCAAGAGAATTCATTGTCTCGCACCACATAAAGTTGTGATTTCCACTGTACGCAGCCCTAAAATCAGCTCAGAGCGTGTTGCGCTTTGCCAACATCAGCATATAATGACATTACATTTCAGTTCTGAAAGCTTCTAATTGCTATGAAATTATCTTATTAAATGAAGCCACTGGAAACCCTGAAACACAAATAACATGGCGTTCCGGCTGGCTGTTCACTGGGTCAAAGGCTGCCAATTTAGAGGAACAGGAAAGTCGTTAGTGTTCCCTCCTAAAGGAAGAAGGGATCAGTGACTCGTGACCTCATCAGAGAAAGAAAGGCAATTGTTGACAAAAAGCAAACTATCAGCTGGAGGCAATGTGCAGTCTTCCTTAAAATCCATTTCCATTTCTGTGCTAGTGATGTAATCACATTTGGGTGATGCTAGCAAAGCTATTAGCAAGGGAGTGGACATTGGGTTTTCCAATGGATCCATCTGGAATGTCAAAAAGGCACAAATCCTTTTGTCCCATCTATGATAAAAGCAGTGATATCCCATATAATTAAGAACCTCCAGGGGAACACAGCTCAGGGTTTGAGGACAAAGCACCAAACAAACACACAGACAGACAGGAATTTAATGTATTATGCTAAGATTAAAGAATTGAGTTCTTTAATCATTTTTTGTGGCAAAGTAAACATTAAACCTTATGGCCACAAAATTGTCTAATCTCAAATATTAAAGCTGTGTAGTGGTAACACATTCATTAGCACGCTTATTAAACAATCCCTGGGCTGGTGGAAGAATAAGTGAATCCTTGGATTTAATAATTGGTTGCATCTTCTTTGCTAGCAGTAATGTCAGATAATGTTTGGGGCCATTACAGGTCAGCTTCAGTTAAGCCAGGTCTTTTTGTCTCTGGTGTGAGCATCTCTCTGGTCATTATCACCCACCGTCTATAGAAATCTAGCTGCGCAGGAACCCACCATTATCTTGTAAGATATCTTTATTGGTTATTCCCACTTATGATGGTTGTTTTTCGTGATGCATTTTCTTTAAAGCATACAATGTAATGTATGCTCCATCCGACCTATTCAACCATAATCTATTGAGTTCACAAAAGACCACTGGGTAGTGCCAAGATGCCTTTAGACCAACTCCTGCATTAAAATGCTTTTGTTGTTTTTTTGCTGTTTGGAGAGCGGTTGTTTTCTATGAGGTGACCTGCTCTGAGTGCCATAGTTCATGGTTGCAGACAAGTCCAATGAAAACCTTAAGCCTGAAGCCTTACTCTCATAGGATTAGTATTAGCAGTGGACGTGATTTAAAAATTAGCCCGCAGGTCTGTGTTTTGTGCACCACATTTACACGGGATATGCGAAGTCTGTCTTTTACTTACATTTACAGATATGATCACAAGTATTAGTTGGAAAGTGTCTCCAAATCCAAGGTTTGAATCTTATCTGCTTGTTTTAGACAGGGAATTGAATATGATGAATGGGATGAAACAAAAAAGGAAAAACAAGAAAAATATTTTTTATCAGAAGCATTATCACTTAATCATGATTGGATTTTGAAAGAAAAACAAACTCGATTATTCAGTTCATTCTTTAGCTGGACAGTCTTTCAGCGGCATACCTGACTGGCATGCATTAATCACCACATCACTACACGGATAATTATCATGAGGAACAAGAGCACATGGCTAATTAGCATATTTTTAGTTCAAATCTGTCTTTTAGTGTTATTTTTCAACCTATATTTACAGATGTGCTGTGCACAGTAACATGGGTAAACACTGGGGCTATACACAAATATTCTGTCTCCATATTTGGGTAAGTACTGAGTGAGCAGCATCACTTACATGGGTCATTGTCATGTCTATATAAGTGTCAACATAATTTTATGGCCACAGGGTGTTTTCATTTTTTGCTTTTCTATACGATCTGATTATTCTTGGTAGGAAAATGGCAGACAGCTCTTACTTTCATGTCACCAACAATACGCTTAAAAATGGCAGACATTTGTCATACCTCCTTTTATAGAAGCCTCCTTGCTTTCTGAATAAAATCTTTCTGCAGTTGACTCTAACAAAGTCGTGTCAGGCTCACACGAATTGGTTATTCTGCCAGCTGGGCAGTAATTCAGGTAGACATGATGGTTAGTCCGCAGGCACATAAGCTTTAAATGCATTTTCTGCTCTTTTTTGCAGCTCCCGAATACGCTTCATTGGGTGAACACACACCCAAACACACACCTGCATCACTGGTCATGTGGCAAGCCAGCCTCATCTAATAAGCCTTATTAGATCAAATGCCTGTGTGGCCTCAGAAAATAGCACCCTAAAGAGATAAAACGTCCTCCTAACAGAAAGCTTCACAGTATGTCACTGTGCATTAGGAATATATCTGTACACCGGTGTCTCCAGCACAGTCTCAGCATTTTATTTGTCCTTTAAAGAACTACATTGCCCTTATTCAGGCATTCGAAGATAAGATAAAACCTCATTGGTCTTGGATGAGAAATTATAAAGCTGTAACAGCAAAAAGTAATATGACTCAGGAGGTAAGAATAACTGTAGAATATAAAAGAGAGCATTAGGAGCAGTAGAAGAAATGAAAATAGAGATGTAATAATAAAAATGTGTTTTTGCAAAGTAAAAAAGTCATTTGTTAAATCAGGTTTCTCCTTCACGGATCTGAAGATTTGTTGCTTTTATATGCTTCATGTGAGATCCATGCTTCTTGTGTGTGTTTTACGCATACTCCACCTCTGGGCAACCAGTTGTTTGCCTCAACTGGTTTCAGCCAGTCTTTGACAACAAAAAAGTTGAATGCAATCACCAGACAACCGCTGATTTCTCTCAGTCAGATTTGACTCAAGTGTGACGGAGCATCTGAAGGATTAATCAGGTCTACAGATGACCATGAGCAATCCAGAAAGAGTTGTGTTTTTGTCTGAATCATTGCTGAGGAAAAAAGCAACTGATGTGACTGTCTCTGTGATTGTGTAGAGGCTGATTGTTTTGACGTGAAGGTGAGAGCCTGAAACTGCATGAAATGTGGTACGCTGTGGTCAGGCATGAGAGTCTTTCACAGGTATACTGCTGTAAATTTTTACCAGTCCTCCTCCTCACTATCCTCCCTTCTCCTTTTCCCAGTCCAGCATTTGACATTTTAACTGCAGCAGGTGCTGAATTGTGAATCTCTCAGCAGACCAGATAACTTGCTCACACAGATCCCCTAGCAGTGTATGACTCGAACAAGCTTTTCTGTGATGTTTAGGCTGTTGAACAACTTGGTTTTTTTGCTTTGTTTTTCTTTTTACATTTGCTGTACTGTTGAATTTCAATCAAATAATCTGCAAAACATAAAATACAAAGCGTGTAGCCTGCTGCATAATTTCAGACAACACTCACAGTGTGATCTTAAGTAATGCACTTACTGTCGCGTGGCTGACAAAGATGGATCGCCCATCATTGTCCTAAGCAAGAAGAATGAGTGTGACCATAATAGTCTATGCTGCCTCAGCTGTAATGCATCCTGTCAGTGGTGTTCTGTTATATGTTCAGCCCTAAATTGGATGTGAACTAGTCACTTCAGATTACAGTTGTACAGTACTGTGTGAAAAGGGAGGCAATCACCTCTTGGCAGCAGTATTAAAATCTGCTTGTGAAATTGTCAAGCCCTCATCTCCCCAAACAGAGCTGCGCTTTTTCTTCTGAGAGCGTCCCAGCAAGTGACAAATAATAATTCACCCTTTTCCTTTTTTTTTTCTTTTGCCCAACAAACAACAGCTTCTGGGGCTGCAATTTACTGCTTTGCATTTTCTTTTTGATTTTTAATGCATTGACACACAAATCATAGTAATCCCAGCACAAGGCTTTACAAACAGTTGCTCCCTCTGAGCCTACTGTTTTTAAGGTTTCAAAGTTGCTATACAGCAGTAAAAAAAAAAAAAAAAAAAAAAAAAAATATATATATATATATATATATATATATATATATATATAAACTTGACTCATTGTATGATCAGCATTACAAAAACCCATGGGTTTAGCTGCTCATTAATGCAAACATCTAATTAGCCAGGCACATGTTAGCAACTCAGTGCATTTAGGCATGCAGACATTGTTAAGAGCACTTGTTGAAGTTCAAACTGAGCATCAGGGTGGAAGGGAAATAGGATTTCAGTGACTTTGAACATGGCATGGTTGGTGGTGCCAGATAGTCTCGTCTGAGTATTTTAGAAACTGCCGATCTACTGGGATTTTCCCACACAAGCATTTCTAGGGTTTACAGAAAATGGTTTGAAAAAGAGAAAATATCCAGTGAGCAGCAGTTCTTTGGGTGAAAATGCCTTGTTGATGCCAGAGGTCAGAGGAGAATGGCCAGACTGCTCCGAGCTGATAGGAAGGCAACAGTAACTCAGTCCAAAACAACCAAGGTATGCAGAAGACCGTCTCTGAACGCACAACACATTGAACCATTGAAGCCTTGTATAAATGGTGCGGACCGGTGATGGTGTGGGGGATATTTCCTTGGCACACTTTGGGCTCATTGGTAACAATGATTGTTTAAATGCAAGACCATACCTGAGTATTGTTGCTTTATGACCACAGTATACCCATCTTCTGATGACTGTTTCCAGTAGGATAATGCTCCATATCACAAAGCTCAAATCAGTAATTTATGTAATTTATGATTTAAAATGACCCTGAAATGGATAAGGAGTTGGGGAAAATGAATGCATGAATAAATTTAAAATGGCTTTTTCCAATCGAATGAATATTAAATAAATTAGTTTTCTGTCAATCGACTGACTGATCACTTGATTAATTGTAGCTCTAGCATTAACACTGGGCCATTTTAATGTTGTTAAGCAAATTTTAATAATTTTAAAGTTTTAGAAGTTAAAAACTCACAGATCATCTTTTCCCATGATGCTTCGGGGAGAATGTACAATAGATTTAGTGAATTGTGCTGAGGGCTACAACTCTTTTCTCATTTGTCTTAGTCAGTTTTAAGCTAATTAAAAAATGTAAAAGCAACTATTTGGTGTTTCTGGTTACATGAATGCACATACAGCGTGTACTGGGTTACTGAGAAGCTTAAAAATGGGATCATTGTCAGTTTCAGGGGTCTCTTTTTTTCTGTGGTTATGACTCAGAGCAGTGAAATTTTCTTGCACAAATTGCAGCAATCAAACACTAAGAGTTTGAAATTGTCGTAATTGCCTCCAGAGCTGCTAAAAGTGCTGAATGGGCCAGATCACCTCCCTGTTTTCAGACCACCTGCATCTCTTGCAGTGTCTTTGTCTCTCGTTTCTCCCCTGCAGGTCGTTAACTTCTTAGTATGAACGCTGAAGAGAATATGTGTAGAGGTTTTTTTTCTTTCTCTTTTTTAGAATAAAGAAGTAATCAAGGGTAAGTGAAAGTTACTCTAAAGCGCAAAAGAAATAAAATTTTGATGAAGTAATTTACATTAATCACGTAGCTTTTAACTACATTGTAACTACTTTGACTTTGACTAGATCGATGCCTGTAACAATGAACAGCTGATTCAGTGTTGTGATTGATGTAGAGTTGAAAACTTAATATGGATGCTTAATCAGTATGTGGCTTTGTGTAAATGTGTCAGTTTAATTTGTTACACGTTGAAAAAAGGAAAAATAATTTCTTTGTTCCTTGTAGCACATCTTTCAGTATTCTGATTTGTGTGCAGCATCGTTTACCGTGATCATAATGTGCAGTGATGAACATGAAAAGCACTGTAAGTCAGCTGTAAAACTAGGAGTGAGAGGGTGTTATCCTAGCACATTTCTATGTGAACCACCATAAATCTTCTTTACTGTAAGAGAGGTGACCTGGTGTGGCTTGAGAGCGGCTCGGGAGGACTTAATAGTACCACAGTTATTGGGATTAGTCCCTATTGTGATGCCCAAGAGGACTCTGCTGTAAATTATTCAACAGTACCAGTCGGATTTAATTGATTATTAAGCTTTAAATCAATGATAATCAGTAGTTCTGTGTGTAATTCTTGGTTTTAGGTTTTTGTCTTGATCTCTGTCCCTGGAGAAATCTCATAAGTTAGTCCTCATCTGTTTTGCTAATCCATGGCTTTTACTCCCCGGACTTGGACAGGCATCCCATTAACATGCTGAATAGGCTGCGGAGCTTTCAGAGTCTGCCAGTTACCTCACACTGTTTTTCTACATTCTCCTTTCTGGAGTCATAAAAAAGGTGCTCTTTTAACAAACCTATTCAGGCTTCTGCTCACCTCTGCTGACCTTAAGCCATTTGTTACTCCGCTTTTTCTGCGCAGTAAATCTTCATAAATGGTTGATGGCTGCTGTGCACAGAGCCACAGAGACAGCATTGTTGCCATGTCTGGTAAGAAGAACATGGCACTAACACTGGCAGGCTTTGCTTCTCTTTGACGACAAAGACTGTAAGCTGTTATGTAGCAAAGCTTTTTTTTTTTTTTTTTTAATGATAAACCTGTCAACTGGCACGAAGCTTTCAGTTCCAAGACGCTTCATCCTTCTTTGAATAATGCATAAATCAGACTCTTTTAGCAAAACAAATGCTGTTTTCTCCTGTGAAGTGAGTTAAGGTCTTGGCTCGGGTCATGGATAATGATGGGATTCTTTTGCTTGGGGCTGTTTGTCAGAGCTTTGATAAGTGGAGCTAATACGCTTATCGACCATGAAGTCTAGGTTTCTTTATATCAAGATATTGTTCCATGAGATGCAGAGAATTTTTGTCAGTGACATTTGAAATTAAATATTACCTTCCCAAAGTGAATAGTGTTTAATTAACTGCAGAAGCTATGAAAAAGACCTGCAGCGTAAGTTTGCTTTCATGTTTTAGTAATTTGCCAGTTGGTTTTGATTTTTTTTTTTCAGAGTGAAATTGTTAATTTAGTCAGTAAAAGCTGTTTAAAATGCTCCATTTTCCCCTTAAGCCGATGTTTGAAGCAGTACCTGTGTTTGACAGTACAATCACTGTTCTTGTAAACGCTGACGTCAGTACAGCGCTAGGCTTATACTGGGCTTGAGGTCTTCCCTTAAATAATGTTGTTGTTGCTAAGAAAAGTGCAGCGCTGTACCATTGTAATAGCAACAGAAGGTTTAATGTACAGGAGGTGCATTATTTAAACACAAACACAGCAGTTTCATCTATACCAACCTTTGCAGCCTTCTCCCTCCGTGAGCTCAGTGCCATCTGGGAGTCCTGTGCTCCCACACTGATGGATTGTAGAGATGCTTGTAGAGACAGACCTGCTTACAGACTTGTCTTGAACACAAAGTGTGCAGGGTTACCCAAATTAGAAGGAAAAACAAGCCAAAGCACACGACGCACCAGCAGTATTGATGCTTTTGTGTTTTAGCACAACGTGCAAGAGGGAATGAGTGGAAGTGAAACTTGAAAATTGTAGAGACTGAGACCAGTGGCCTTCAAAGGTAAAAAAAAAAAAAACGTTTAAAAAAAAAGTAAGCCAGGAGTGCTTGTGATTGCAGATAAGGTGTCTTCTGTGCAGACTACAGGCAACTGTCTCAATTTGTCACTTACCAAAGCAACTACAAGGACCTTTGTGACCAATTTTCACTTAGTGGAAAATCTCAAGCAACCGCCCCAAACTGGTCAGGGAATACACATTTTTTTCCTATTGCCCACACTTTGCCATCCAGGCAGAACAACAGTGAATATTAATTTAGGCCTCAGTTACAAAGTACCCATCCAGCCATTGCTTATACAATTTAGGGTGCAAGGATACTGGACCCTATTCTAGTCATCATAGGTCAAGAGGCGGGGTAAACACCCATTTAGAATCAATTAACCTAGTTAACATAATCCCACTAACTGCATGTCTTTGGACCGTGGGAGGAAGATGGATTACTTCTTGCTATTAGGCACCAGTACTAACTGCCACAGTGCAATGCTTTCCCTTGCACTACACACTAGTACTGCTAGTGTTTGGTGTTCTGTGGCTTGTTTGTCTTCTAGTAGTCCCTCTCCTTTTTATAACCTTTTATAACCTTTTTATGACCTCCTTTTATAACTGAATTTCCCGGAGGAACCCACCCGAGGGATTAATAAAGTTTCATCTAAACTAGTCTAATCTAACCTGGCACATGCGATGTTTGATTCACACGTCTGTGAGCTTTAAAAGAAATCTATCAATCTCAGTTCTTATGCTCTGTATTTTTATTTTGGGACTTGACTAGAATAGTAGCATCTCAGTCCATCTTCTTGACAACAGTATATTTCAATTCCTGTCTCTTTAAGGCCTTCCTCCCTAAAATCATGATTGGTCAGTACTTGTTTATGGTACCTTTTTCCCTTGATTACAGATTCTGCAAGTTTATATATTTATTTCAAGACATTTAAATTCAGGATTGTCGTTGCCTGGACAAATACAGAAAAGGTCATGTTAAAGAAATCTACTGAAAGAAATGACTGATGCATGACGGGTCTATTGCAATTTTTACTTATTTTGTTTCCATCACTCAGACGACCTTTTAATCAAGGAAAAAAAAAGTGTCTGCACACTGAATGAAATTTTATTCGACTAAAAAGAGGCAACATTTACGTTGATATAAAAGGTACAAAATGTTGCCCATTTCAATCATTTAACATTTAGTGGAGCTGTAATTCAGTGTGCAGGCTCCTTTACCCACTGCCACACCTGTCCTAAATACTGTACAGGATATGCACACACTATCTTGCCAGTTGTTTATCAAGTCTGCAGATGTATCAAAAGTCACCACTTGAACTCCAGATGAACTGGAGCTTTAATCTTTTGTGTTTCAAGATTATCATTCTGTATGGATTAAAACAAGTCACGTCAGACCACAGCTCCAGTTTTTGCCACTTTCATTTGAAAGACAGAAAAAAAATATGCACACTGACTTTAAGGGAATTTCTCCTTGCAAATAAACCAAGAAATGCACAAATATGTATTGTCATTGTTGTTATTGTTACTTTATACTTAAAGTGACAGTCGTATTATATGGAAATGGAAATGAAAATAATACCAGTATTTAACCAGTCAAGTGTAATTCATATTCAGTTCAGGTTTGTTGCTGTGGAGACTTTTTGGTTTTGTTGTTGTTGTTGTTGCAGGGATTTCTTTCTCTCATTTAAAATTCAAACCTGTCACTCACAGAGTCCGTGTCTCACCCTGTCCCCTTCGACCGCACCCTACCAAAAGCCCAACTTATAGTAGCTGACAGGTGATAGGTAGGTTGTGGGAAAGTTACTGGTTGACAGGTGGCGCGTTTCCACAACACTAAGGCTCATGCTCATTACCATGCCACGAATGGCCCGTGTGGGAGAGTGCATTCATTACGTTTGGCTAGTGCGGTGACTCCAACACCCTTTTGTGATTGGTTACAATCGTGTTAGTGTAGGAGTCTGGACCTGTTTGCACTGAATTAGCAAAACATAGTGTATATTATATTTTAGCCTGTATTATACTGTACAATAGTACAATAAGTGCTGTTAGACAAAGATGGAATAAATACTTTTTTTTTTAACACAGCTGCATAATTTTCAGTTATGAAATCAGCATGGCTGTACAGCTGATGTAAAAAACTCATTAAATATTTGGTTGGACTGTGGAGAGACTCACTGCCCATAAATTTTAGTCATCTGGGAATTAGGTTTTTAGTGTCAGGTAACAAGTCAGGTAAACATCTACAACATGTATATGCACAGATTTCCAGCAGATCTTTATGGTCTCCATGGGAACCGGATTAATTCAGCTTTATTGACCTTTGTGCTATTTAGAAATAGGTCTTCCACAACATTTTCAAATATTCACCAAAACCTAAAGTGCCACATTGATTGTTGTTTGTACGTGTAGTCTATTCATTATCTGCCTTTGTTTCGTTTGCTCTGAGCTGAAAGGAACTCAATCCTCATCAGCTTAATACATTTCTCACAAATGGTTCTGTCTGGTGTTGTACTTTTTTTTGTTTTGGGTTTTTTGTGTGTGCAATTTTTGCACACTTGCATTTTATGTAGTCCTGTGTTAATTGACCGGGGCAGCACGGTCGCACGGTGGTTAGCACTGTTGCCACACAACAAGAAGGTCCTGAGTTCAATTCCAACATCAGGTCTTTCTGTGTGGAGTTTGCATGTTCTCCCCGTGTTTGCGTGGGTTCCCTCCGGGTACTCCGGCTTCCTCCCACCGTCCAAAGACATGCAGCTTGTGGGGATAGGTTAATTGGATAATCCAAATAGCCACTAGGTGTGAATGTGAGTGTGAATGGTTGTCTGTTCCTGTGTGTTGGCCCTGCGACAGACTGGCGACCTGTCCAGGGTGTACCCCGCCTCTCGCCCTATGACAGCTGGGATAGGCTCCAGCGCCCCCCGTGACCCTGAAAAAGGATAAGCGGAAGCGAATGGATGGATGGATGTTATATGTAGCACCATGCTCTTGGAGGAATGTTATCTCGCTTCACTGTGTACTGTACTGCTGGACATGGTTGAAATGATAATAAAGCCACTTGACTTGAGATTGGTGACAGAAATGTCCATGACTGTGCGAGCAACCCTGATTTAACTTATCTTGTACATACATTAATATTTTTATAATATTTTAAGCTTGAAATCGTCTTTTTTTGGCCAGGTGTGGGGGTGGTGTTTGACTACCTTCTGTTAAATGAAAAACATGGGTTTTAATGTTTTTGTTTAAAAATTCTACATAATTTTTGTTTGATGCCCAGTAACTTTTTTAACATAAGGATCACTAAACTGACTAATTGGTTTGATCAAGGAAAGCCGATAAAAGCAATTTAAAATGGTCAAGTATTCAGCATGTGGTTTAAATATAAATAATAACAGGTGTTGAACATTCATTTAAAAATCTAATTAAAATTAAATTAAAAATCAACTGCAGCACTTAGGAAAAATATATAATTTCAAATAATCACAAGTCACCGATTCCTCACATGGGAGCTGAGGGTAGTGCAGGTAAAAAAGTAACTAAAAGTTTTTAGGTGTAAAGGATTTGTTTTTGTTTTAATCCTGTAGGCAGGTGTTAAAGTGGGAATGAATGATCCAGAATGGCATTCTGGGCCCTTTAGTTATTGAGCATTTAACTCTGATTAATGACAGGTTAATTCAAAATGCTGTCAAGGGACTTAATTTTTTGCGTACTGCAACCTGGTATTGCTTGAAGTTGACGGCATGGAGATAATTGCTCAGTAATAAGAAACTAATGATATCCCACGGTCCACGTGCGATCCCAACACATCATTTTTTTCTGTCTTTCCTTCGTGTGATGCATTGATTGTGTAGATGGATTGTAGCCAGAGTACTTACATGTAAGCTCCTCTTCTTAGCGCTAGCATAAATGGAGTAAAGTTTTATTTTATATATCTGCTGTATTTCCCAGGAAAAGAAAAATAATGTTAATGTGAGATTCTTCTAATATTTAAAGACTGCTAGGTAAGTAGCATTTGGGAAACTGGAAATTTAAAGCATATCTGGAGTGTTCTAACTAAGGTTAGAGTTAGTTAATAAGATACAGGCTCTATAGATCAAGTTTTTTAATGTTGCAAACGTTCTTGAAAAACAAACTAGATAATTTAGTACAATTTAATTCTGGCAAATCTAGATAGATTGTAATATTGCAGTTTCCAGTAATGCTCTTTACCAGAGTGGTACAGAGCAGACTGGTATTCATGGTCAGTGTTACGTTACCTTAGCAGTATCAGACATCAATTTAAATTAGAGTTACACTGATTTATTGGCTAGGGACCAGAAGTGTCTGATTTTCAGCCTTGTGGGGACTGACAGCAGCCTATTTGCCAAACAGGGAAATGGTCATGTGCATTCACTTAGCAGATAGATTATGGTCACTTTATTATGGTCATTATGGTCAATTTGGGAATCTAGTTTAAATTCAAGCCAATGACCAAATCACCAAACGAAATAAGCCTCAATCTTCAGTTCAAATGCACAAAGGGCAGCAGCACAGCTCAGCTGATCACAGGCTGTACACAAAGAAATCTACTGCAGTTCATGATACACAATATTGTGACTAAATTCTAAATGATTGTTTTCCTGACACTGCAGCCAATCTGCCAAATCCCACTTTCACCCATGACTATTGAATACAGTGCATTTTTACAGGCTGAATCTTTCTGGTTTAATTCTTTAAATGATACAGTACTTTGGCAGTGGCTCTAAAATAAAATAATTTTTATCTCACAGGTTTTTTTTCTCTTCCTTCTTAAAGGACTTTTGAGTGTGGCTTTGGCATTTAGTTTCAAATTGCCATGAAATATACTCATTTTAAAAAGAAACTGAACTAATGGAATAAAGCTATGAGATTTAAAAATGATTCACTTAGTATTATTCTTCCTTTTCTGACATTTTTGAACCTGAACTTTTAATGGAGCTGTTGATGGAGAATCAAATTCAACAACTAAATCGGAGGATCAAAAAAGAATGAATGGAAACCGAAGGCTTAAAGGTTTCATTTTTTAGATTAAAGTTGTTGCAGAGTCAGAGAAGATTTTAACATTTCAAACTGGGCCATGGGGATATGTAGTTACATTACGTTATGAGTTTATATACTAATAATATATTAGTTAGCAGCTATAGTTTATTTAGGGATTGTGATTTATAATTTCGAATTTATTTTGGTTGATGAGCAATGTATTCCACGTGTAAATAACTTGGATACACATGTGCTTTATACCTGCTTTATATCACAATAATACAACAAAGAAATTTAGCGCAAACTTTAAAAGCTGAAAAAACAAACATGAGCTAGTAATAGCTAAAAATGCTAAAATTACTTGAACCCACCCATATGGAAAAGATATATATAAATCTTATAAAGTTTGTATCTGTCTTGTGTGAAACTTGTATGAAAAGCACACAAGAGTGAAAACAGATATAAAACTTGTATGTATTGGATACTTACTAAAGCAATATATGAAAGTAATGAGAAAGTGGCCACTTTCATGAGTAAATCATATAAGTTTTTACTGTTTCTTTTCCATATGGGCAAGTAGGAAAGTGTTGTTCTGCTCATTGTGTGACGCAGAGGATTAGCATGCCAGTTAAATGCCCTGAAATGTAACAGAAAATATGCTTAGCATGTGTGACACCCTTTGATTCAAGGCTGAGCTCTAGTTATCTAATCCGGCTTTGTCTTTTAAATTGAGAAACAAGGTTATACAATCGGTTTGAAGAAATGGGAGAGAAATTTGCTTTGAAGTTTTCGCTGGAGTGTTACTGAGACTGAGACAGCGACAGAAACTGTGGGTGGTAATTGTGTGAAACAACTATCTATCCTACTTTTAACTTTGACTCACCACTGAAACATTTAGGTGCAGCCAGCTGAAACAAATGGAAATATTTCTCCATCATTCCACTTTTCTCCTTTGAAATATCACTTTTTTCTTTATCCTTGGGGCTTTAGGAAGGTTTTTTTTTAATTACGTCCAAATTTTTCAAATAATTTGTCAGTACTTTTTTTGGCAAAGGTAACTGCATCTGTCAGTGGTCTATTGTAGAAATACTCAGGGAGTTAATTATGATTTATTATCAAAGCTGTGTGCAGCAAAGCCATGAATTTAATCTCACTGAATAGTTTAATGAATTACAAGAAAGGCTTGACGCCATCCAAGAGGATAATAGGACATAATTCTAAATGTTTTTTGCTCTGAAACATGTAGGAAGAAACTTTGTAAAACAAACAGCACAGGCACCTTAGACCAGAAAGACACCGAGTAAGATGTAAGCGTGTTATCTTCTCTCCCTAAGTCTTTGCCTCGGAGTTGCTGGGGTGCTGTGAAATTAATGAGAGAAAACTGCTGGTGTTGTGGTGGGTATAAAGGCATCAGATGCCTTCCTGTGCTCTGAGAGAATTATTAAAGTGCTAGTTGCCAGGCAGAGACAAGGAGATGAGTGGAAACCCCTCGCCGAGCACTCCATGCATGTCAGGAGGGGGAAGGAGCGCTGCGAGGATGCAGGAGGGATGCAGAGAAATATGTTCTTTTTTGGCTTTCACTACCTAGCACCATCTGGTCAGTCATTTGGGTGTTTGTGTTGCTGTTGTTTTTTCTGTTTTTTGTTTGTTGCTCTAAATGTGACAGGGGACAAATGCACCGAATGTGGAGAAACTTAGGATGATGGATGTTCTCCACATGCAGAGTGTCAATGAACACAGCAGCCTGGACCGTGCTAGCAGCACGGCGCCTGCAGGGGAGCAGTGCCAAAAAAATGACACACTGCACCTCGGCACTTCTTTTCTCAACAAATTTTTAGTTTGTGTGAAAATCTGCAGGGTTTTACTGATGTTGTAGTCACTGTCTTCACTTTTAATAAAAACAGATTAAATTAAATTAATAAAAAAACTAGTAAATTAATAAACAAGAGACCTGATTATAAAGGTAAAAATGATCATGGATCAGCCGAAACATTAAAACAACTGACAGGTGAACGGAGTAAGTCGTATGGTCTCGTTACATTGGCACCTGTCGAGAGTTGGGATGCATTGGGCAGCAGGTGAGCAGTAAGCTTTTGATGTCATTGTGTTGGGAAAACGTCAAGCGCAAGGAGCAGAGTGTCAGTCTGTCACATGTAATTAGGCAATTATGCACGTTTGCATTCTGTGTTTTCACCACGCATCCTGATCTAAAACCAAATCTTTACACCATTATTCCACACAGTGTTCACAGCACTATCACTTCACTCTACAGGAACGCTGGATTACCAGATTATTCCAGCCCGTTTTCTGCATTTAAAGTTAATTTTATCCAGTCCCACTAATAAAATCCACTGATCAAATCAAAAACCTATGAGTCACTCATCAGTGAGTAACTAAAATGATAAATAACAGTTTTGATCGGCTGTTTTTGGCTTCTAAATTAGTCACCACACCACCCGGAGCTCCAATGTGAACATGAAATAAACATCAAAAGATATGAAGTGTTGATCGATATGAATTATTCTGAGAAAAATAGCGGTATGGTTCAGACCTATGAGCCCAATGTGAAAGCTGAAAATATTGCTCTCTAGGTATAAAAAGTTCAACGTGGACTTTGTAATGTCATTTTCTATCCATCTATAGAGACATACATGGATAGAAAGAGTCTTATCGCTCATTCACTTCATGCTTTTACAAACTGATTTGAGCAGAATTTAGTCAGCAATGTGAGAATGATAATTAGCATAGGCTAAAAAATGTATTCTTGATAATATTGGTCAAAGTGCTATAAGCGACTGTCAACAATGACTCAAGGTGCTTGTATGATACTATAAATGCTATGCAGAGCTTTTTACAGTCACTGCTATTTTATTTCCTTAACTTTCTCCAAGATAGTATTATATAGTACTATATAGCTTGATAGTATCAGGTTGGATCTCCTTTTGGTTTCAGGACTGATGCAATTGTTCATGGTGCAGGAAACATTCCTCAGACATTTGTGTCTATGTTGACATGAGAGCAACAGTTGTCATAGAGTTTTTGTTTGCATGATGCAAGTCATCCATCGCACCAGATTAGAAAGGTGGGTGACGCAGACCAGCCAATCTGGTACCAACAACAGTGTCACATATAAATAATCTTCCTTCCTCCCATTGCGATGCTCAGTTTGGTCTTCACCAGGTGTTTTTAAGTGCGTGTACATGCCTGAATGCACTGAGCTGCTGTCATGTGATTGGCTGATTAGAGCATTGTCTTTTTAGTAATATTTTTTGATTCTCAGCTATGCATCTTTAGTATTTTTTAATATATTTGTGATCTTTTCTCTTTGTGATGAACCTATCTGTGGTTCCCCTTTCTGTTAAACCTTCAAGCAAGTCAACATTTAACCTTCAAATAGCCTCATTGCTGCTGGGTAACATGCAGTTAGCTTTAGCTAGTATTCCTAAAGCTAATGCATCGGTTTAATGCCCATAATCTTCTCACTGCATATCCAAAGGAATCTTAAGATATTGTTTTCTAATAAGGGAGAGGCAAAACATGTGATAAGAGATTGGTTCAAAGTATCCAAATATTTTACTCTAGCCTTGTATATACCAACATACTGTAGCACAGCAGCTAGCAAACAATTTTCTGCTGATGCACTGAACAAATTGGAGAAGAGGATGACACATCAGTAGCCTGGCTTGGCAGCATGCAGCTTGAAAATGTTGCTTCCTAATTAGCTTGCATTTCATAAAATATATAGATGCTACAATATTATATATTCTACTATCTTAAATTAATTCTAACTTGGCTTTAAATGCAACTTTGCAAAAAAAATGACAGATTAAATGGCACAAGAAATGCCTTCTGGGGACAGAAGGTAAGTAATCTTATATAAAACATGAGAAAAAAATCTTTAACAAAATAAAAAGTGCTCACTAGATTTTGGCCATAGGCCACGCTTATTATCTTTGCCATGATAAATCTCCCACCACTACTTTTGCACCACTGCCTGAGGTTAATCAGACATATTTTACTCTAGCACTCCCAATTTCAACTGATTGCACCTTTTTTGGCTTTTTTTTTTTCTTATATCGGTCATCTACCACCTTCAAAACTTGTTGAAAAGTTTGTTTTAGACCTAATTATCATGACATTTGAGAACACGAATGGGGAGACGTTTTTACTTTAACAGCAAAACATCAGCAAAACATCAAAATCAGCAGCATGCTTTAAAGCTCTGACATTTTCCTAGAACGTTTTCCAGGGAATGTTGACAGTCAGTGTTTGTGGTGATATTTTCATCGTATCATGGTTGACACTGCAGTATTCTCCTGTCATCACTGAAACAGAGCACAATTTGGCTTTGGTGGAGAAAATCTCCCTTTGCCCAGGATAAGCGAGTCTGTGGGTACTTCACTTTACAGAGTCCTCCATGCAAAATGTCAGAGCAGTGATATGACTGCTGGCTGTTTGCTAGGACATCAGCCTCGACACTGGGAGTTCAAAGCCTCTTTGTACCTTTTATACTGCACTCTGTCCCCTCACTGTGCTCGTATTGACATCTGCTTTAGTAGGAGTATGAGCCCATTAATTCGTGGAAGAAGGGAAGGTCGGACACAGAAGGTCAGAAGAGAGAGAAGCAGAGGAAGGGGGATGGGGAGAAAATAGTTGAAAGGGTCAGAGAGAGAATTGTAGATAGAAAGGATAAAACTCGTGAACAAAAGTGGAAAAAAGGGGTGACCAAAAGAGAGTTGAAAATTTGAAAACAGCAATGAATATTGAACCAGAAAAAATATAAAGCCATACTCGGGGGACTAAATTGTCCTGTTCACTGGTACCATCCTGTTTCAAAGCAGCAACCATCGTTCCCATCCCAAAACAGTCAAATGTCACATGTCTGAACGATTTCAGACCTGTGGCACTCACCCCCATTCCCGCCAAATGCCTGGAGAGACTGGTCATTAAACACATCAGAGCTGCTTTTCCACCATCCCTGGACTCACACCAGTTTGCATACAGGGAGAACCGGTCAACCGAGGATGCGATCGCCACAGTGCTGCACACATTACTGAAGCACTTGGAACACAGGAACACCTATGCACGGCTCCTCTTTGTAGACTACAGCTCGGCTTTTAATACCATCCGGCCATACAAACTCCGTCCCAAACTCCACCAACTGGGACTTAACTCCTCTCTGTGCAACTGGATTGTGGACTTCCTCACTAACCGTAGACAGAGTGTCAGAGTGGGTAAGAACACCTCTTCCACCCTTGTGGTCAACACCGGTGCCCCTCAGGGGTGTGTTCTGAGCCCTCTGCTATACACTCTCTTCACCCATGACTGTATTTCCTCCTGCGCGTCCAATCTCATTGTTAAGTTTGCAGATGACACTACAGTGCTCGGACTTATATCCAACAATGATGAGACAAACTATAGGACAGAGGTGCAACAACTAGAGTCATGGTGCCACGACAATAACTTGGTCTTAAACACCAAAAAGACCAAGGAGATCATTGTAGATTTCCGGAAGAGGGGCCATAACAACCATCTGCCTCTCTTCATTGGCAGTGAGGCGGTGGAGAGGGTGAGCAGTTTTAAATTCTTGGGGGTAACTGTGACCGAGGACCTGTCCTGGGGCAACCATATCACCTCAGTTGTACGGAAGGCCCAACAGCGCCTCTACTACCTGAGGAGACTGCGGAGCGCACACATTCCCAGATCTCTGATGTTGAACTTCTACAACTGTGCCATCAGCAGCGTTCTGACGTATGGATTTCTAGTGTGGTTCCCCAGCTGCACCAAGGCCGATCAGCAAGCACTCCAGCGGGTGGTGAAAGAAGCTGGCAGAATTATTGGAACAAGTCTGCCAGAGATCAGTAATATCTTCCCCACTCGCTGTCTGAGGAGGGTGCACAGTATCCTGCGGGACCAACATCACCCTGCGCGCCACCTTTTCCATCTGCTGCCCTCAGGGAGAAGGTACAGGTCTATACAGGCCAGAACATCCAGACTGGCCAACAGCCTGTATCCACAGGCTGTGAGGCTCCTGAACTCTCTGCCCCCCTCTCACGGACAATAACCATATCCAACTTCTTAATAGCAATGAACTGGTCTGCATTGGTGCATCATATCTTTATTCTCTTCCCCCTCCTGCCCCCCCCCTCTTTCTTAAATAGATAACTATCATATCTGATATCATATCTCACAGTACAATAATATTGAATGGGTTGCATTGTTGTATTTTGTCATGTTTCTCAGGTCTTTGTCTGAATTTCTACGAACATTATTGCTAAGGATTGTCTTATTGCATTGGAGTCACACTGGGTTAAATATGTACACTTGGGTTTTAAGGGGTATTTATTATTTTCTTCTTTTTTGGGGGTTGTATGGAAGCCCCAAACGCAATTTCATTGTTCTTGACAATGACAATAAATAAATAAATACTAAATACTAAATACTAAATTCCAATATCAAAAAAGAAGAAAGAAATAAAGAAGCCCAGCATGTCTAAGGACAAAAATAGAAAATGAAAGAATTTTTGGTGGGTTTTTTTTGGAATGCAGACAACATATATAGAAAGTTGCTTCAGAGTGACTCTAAATAAAGATGTATTCATGTCCATTTAAATCAAAATTCAAATGAAAGGCAATTAAAATATACTTATAACCAAGCATATAATGAATTTTAAAAACTTAAGTATTATGTATCTTTTAATATTTAAAATTCTGATTCTGTCCAGGAATTCTGATATAGAATACAACTTGATACCTCTATGTTACAACAGCATCTGTACGAGAGATTCCTGCCAGTCGTCTGCATATTTTCAGTGAGTATTACAGGAAAACGGACTTTCCTGTTTTACAGCCATGTTAAGGAAGGTTTAGGGATGTGCGTTGTGCTGCTGATGTTGTTGTCTTTGTGATGCAGCATTTAAAGACAACAAACAATATATGTGAAAAGATCAAAATCATACTTCAGGATTTTCCTGCTTGGAAATTTAAAAAAAAAGAAAAAAGCATTTGTTCCTCTTGAACTTGTAATTTTCTAAAAGCACGATGTGTCATTGTTGCAGTTTTCTATTGCACTGTCTTGTGTTTGTGTCGTTCTGTTCTGTCTAGTGTCGCACTGTCTTGGTTTCGTGTTTTTGCAATTCTTGCACACTTGCACTTTATGTAGTCCAGTGTTGACTGTCTGTTATATGTTATATGCAGTGTTGGTCAAGTTACTTGAAAAAAGTAATCAGTAACTAATTACTGATTACTCCCCCAAAAAAGTAATCCCGTTACTTTACTGATTACTTATTTTCAAAAGTAATTAATTACTTAGTTACTTAGTTACTTAGTTACTTTTTAAAAACACGATTTACAACCTGAAGAGGTGATAAAGTGATAGATCTTTCAGCCCAATTCTACTTTTTCTACATAATCCATCATACAAAATGTAATCAAATGGAAAAGTCTCTTTTTAAAACTTGTTTTATTAGTTTTAATCTTTTAACTTTATGCATCAAGCAAAACATTTAATTATATGCAACATTCTCTGACTTGAATAAATTAGTTTAACATTTAAACCTATTTTCTACACATTCCAGCACATAAAATAAAATATTTTTTGTGTTTTCACTCACTCTTTCAAACAGATGCAAGTAAAACACAGCAGAAAATAAATAAAGTCAAAGACTCAGCGGTCCTTTTGCTCTATTTTCACCTGTAAAGCAGGAGCAGGGTAGGCGGAGGGTTACCCTGGTGCAGGTGTGCTGCGGTCAGTTGAAGAATCCGCGCGAGTGTCTCTGTGAGTTTCCCATCACGTCGTAGCTACTCGGTGCTTGCTCGGAAGTTTAGGGGTTTTTTTCGCTGTAAAAAGAAGTTTTCTTCCCACGCACGATGGACGCTAATGTTTTTGTCACTTTTTATGGAATCAAACTCAAAGTAAGGTCAGTACTTCCACACTTTAAACGCTGCACACTCATACTCTCTCCCGCACTCGATATATTATCCATTGTTGATCTGCACACAGCTGCTGTCACCAACGTCGCACTTGCTTACGTCACTGTCATGAGACATTCTCGCAAAAAAATAAAGGTTTTAGTAACGCAGTAACGCAGCGTTCCTACGGGAAAGTAACGGTAATCTAATTACTGATTTTGCAATAGTAATCCCTTACTTTACTCGTTACTTGAAAAAAGTAATCAGATTACAGTAACGCGTTACAAGTAACGCGTTACAAGTAACGCGTTACTGTAACGCGTTACTGCCCATCTCTGGTTATATGTAGCACCATGGGTACTGTATCACTGCACATGGTTGAAATGACAATAAAGCCACTTGACTTGTTGGGGACTATTTCAGCAACATTTTACAGTGCCACTGTGGCGTTGACTCAAAAAACACACCCACCACTCAATAAATCTTTTAGCTGTGTGAAATATTGGATTAAAGGAAAGGTGTCTAGAAATGTGATGAAGCACGCAGAAACCCAGGTAAAGTCCAATTTATTTTACTTTTATGTTTCCTGTCATTTCAATCAATATTTCTAGTTTTACATGCAGAAGAAGATTTCATTTAAATACCCTTGTTTATTTTCTACAGTATGTCAAACTGTGTCTGTTCTTGGAATTATTGTGTTCCAGTTATTGCGTTTTAACAGTGCAAAGTCACTTGCGGCATGTTCATAAGTAAATACATTTCTTAAAAAACCACCAGTCGGGATACAACATTGACTGGTCATCAGCAAACACCACAGATTGTACAATTGCCACCATCATCAGAGGGCAAAATTTGTTTGTTGACTAGCCAGATCACACCTTGGACATGTATGACTGCACTCAGTGGGGTTTTCCTCTTATGGCTTAGCGATTTGTTGGATACGGATTTGGGGTAAAAATGTGTGGTTTATTTGCAGTTTATTAATCAGAAACTCTTCAATAAATGACATTTTTTGGACAAACACTGAATATATTTTTAAAAAGCTTAGTACAGGGAATCTGGATAAAACATGACTTGGATCAAAGGAGTAGAAGCTCAATAAAGGTTTTTAAATTCATGCGGGCGAGATCTACATTCAGTAAATGCTCTTTATACTTTGGCTTGAACTGTTGCACTGGTCTATGTTCGCTCATAATGAGCATAATTCATTTAAAGGAGTAACAGTCAAAAGAAGAAAATAATCAAAACTAATACCTCAAAATTAAGAACGAAACAAACCAAAACATCTGCAGCCATGTAGTTGATTGAAAGTGAGTTTAATTATGAGACATATCAGTGGACCTTGACTGTAGCCAGTGCTGCATGGATATTTTATGGTTAGCTGAAGTACATTTTCTGTACTGAATGCAATACCACAACAAAATGTTATCATTCTTCTGCAAAAGTTATTCAAGAATTCATAGCTCTGCAAGAAAATGAGAAACAGTAGTACTGCAGGGCTGGAGTTTCAGTTTACCTCCTGCTGCTATGAGACAGGAACATTTGATGGTGAACTGTATTAGAAACACACACAGTAAAACTTGGCTGAATTGCGCATCTACTGCACTGTTCCAAAAAATAGTAATGTCAAATTATTTTACTGTGTATTTTACAGTTGTGTACTGTTTTTCTAGAATATCATTACATTTACATAAGTAGACTGTGATCTGACACGTCAAATGCAAAATAACATAACATCACTGTAAATGTAATAAAACCCAATTTACTTGTTTGTTAAATATATTTTGTTGTACATATGCGTATTTAGATTGTAAAAAATACATCCAGGAATGTCTCCCATCATGCCTTGGGACATGTGTTTAGATGTTCTTGTTTTATTGTTTATGGTTACGTTACTTTTAACTGTTATCTTGAATGTTGTGTTTACGACGTGGTGCAGCGTCACTGACAGTTGTTGTTTTGTAGCGAGAGTGCTGTACCATGAGTGACTTCTGTTGTGCTGTTGTTGAACCTTGAGGCACATTGTAGCACCGGCAAGTGTTTTAATAAAGAGCTCCCCCTACCAGCTTGGGGTTAAATAACAAGCTCAATCTCTCTCTGTGAGCTTCTTTGTTAAGATTTCTCTGCATGCCACAATGTAAAACATTGCATGGATATGCTGTGCTAATTATATATTTTGAAAAAGAAATGTAGAGGTAGGAATTGCAATTAATATAAATAACATGACGCTAAGCATCGGCCAATGAATGTGAACTAACAACAACAAGGTCGCAGGTAACGCTGCGACCGTGGGAAAAAACCCTAATATGAAGGTAATTAACTGTGCATTTTACAGTAATGTTCTGTTCTTCTAGAATATCATTAAAGTTACGTAAATAGACTTTGACTTCACATTTTGAATGTAAATTAACGTTAAATCACTGTAATGCAATACAACATAATTGTCATGATTATTAAATGTATCTGTCTGTACATATGCATATTTAGATTGTTAAAATACATTCACAAATGTATCAGGATTTCACAAATATCTGTCTGTTATTTAAAAGATTGAACTGTTGAATTCAAATGTAATGCTATGGAAAAGTATATAACATGATCCCTATAAGCTTGTGTTACATCACATAAGTATTATTATCATCATTGCTAGTTAGGGCGTTCGTGGCTCAAGAGTTGGCAGTTTGCCTTGTGATCAGAAGATTGCCGGTTCGCGCCCCGGCTCGGACACTCTCTGTCGTTGTGTCCGTGGTCAAGACTCTTCACCTACCGCCTACTAGTGATAGCCAAAGGGGCCGATGGTGCGATATGGCAGCCTCGCCTCTTTCAGTCTGTCCCAGGGCATGCAATCAATTATTATTTAAACCAACTGTTAACTGTATATTTCTGTACATTTACGTATTATGATTCATATTTCCACATTCAGTGACCTTGTTTATAGGTAATTTCATTGTTTGATCACGTAAAAATGTTCCTAATTTAATGTCTAAAAGCACTTGGAAAAGGCAGAATCCCATGTCAACAAACTCTATTTTCATTACTGAAAATAACTGTATTTTTATGGGACAGTTATTTTCTGTTATTTTACGGTCGTATTTTGGCGCCCCAGCTGCCGGAATATTACCGTTTTTTTAAGATGTTTTTTTTTCCCTATTTATAGATGATTTCATTGTTTAATCACATTAACGTGTTCCTGATTTAATGTTTAGCGGCACTTGAAAAAGGCGAGATCCCATATCAAATTAGCGCAACTAATTGTATTTTCATTACTGGAAATAACCGTATTTTTATGGGGAGTTATTTTCTGTTATTTCACGGTCGTATTTTGGCACCCCAGCTGCCGGAATATTACCGTTGTTTTAGGATGTTTTTCTTTAACAGTGTGCTGTGGATGTACAACACGCCCTGTAAACTAGTATCACAGTAAAATCTCAATATGACCGTCTTAATTAAAGATACCATGTTTTACTAATGCATATATCACAGAAATAAGTATGAATTGTTTAGTTGCAGATAAAAGGTTTTCAGAAGTTCTGCTTAGATGCATTTGTTCCCTTTTCAATGTCACTTAAATTGCCTTTCTTCCCCATTATGGTGCTAAATTTGAACTCGAGCTCATCTTGACGATGCCTAAATGCACTGAGCTGCATCCACCTGATTGGCTGATTAGGCATTTGCATCAATGAGTAGTTTAACTGGTGTACCTAACAAAGTAAGCGTAGGCCCGTTTTCAGCAACTGGCACTCTCATGTTCCAGTGGCACATTGTCTTACTGATGCACGTTTATTATTTTAAAGGTTTTGTGATCGAATAAAGCTTAGAACTTTTCTACTAATTTAAGAAGCAATAGCTGAGTGTCTGAGGCATCGGCCCCAGTGGGTTTGATTATAGTCTTACAGCCAAAGATATTTGTCATTCTCGCATCAGAATGTTATTGTTGTAAAAATGAAGGTTGTTCAATATCGAAAACTGCCAAAAACTGAAATGTTCATGAGACAATGTGAGTTTTCTCTTCCAACAAACCAGAATATTCTGGCACGTTCTGGATTTACTGAAGCCAGTCAAGGACTCGTGATGTGTCTGTTTTAAATTAGAGACCCTGATGCAAGTTTCCTACCACTAATTTTATTATTGTTCAAAGCCGGTTCTTGCATTAGGTAGCACAATATGACACTGGAACATTCCTGTGACCAGGAGAGAAAGTGAACCTTTATATGCCTACATGAATGTTAAAAATAAAAAGTATCAATGATTAACAATTCCATTAATCAGTAATTGCCACTTCATGCAGTACCGTACATTACTTGTGGCTTGAAATCTTGGAAAAATTACTGTTTTTAAGAAGACCACAGCAGTATTATCAGTTCCTTTTGAGGCTATATTTGCTTTTATTTCACCAGTGTAAGACTGACCGGCATTTTTGTTTGAAGCAAACCATGTGTATGTAAAAGGATAAAAATATAGCTCCCAAGAAGCGTAGCTAAACTACCTCAAAAATGGGCACTGTGATTTTATGCATGAAAAATCAGGAGGTGGGATGTTCAAATTGAGCTAAAAACATGTCAATTCTACACTGATGGTGAGGTCCTGGTTATTTTTGCCACACATAACAGACTTTTATGCAAGTAATTAATATTCTGGTTCTTGATAACACGTTAAATCTAACTAGATACCTGACAAGATCCATGGAAGTGCTTCTAAAAGGACAAATAGGCCTAAGGGACTTAAGTTCAAGCAGCAAAGCATTTTGATTGTGGTTCAGAAACAAACAATTTCAATGATATAAAAAAAAAGATGGAAGGAACCTCCACTCCACAGGTTCACAAGGTGCTGGCTTCCTAAAGGTGACAATACTTGAGTTATTTTCATAGCCATATAGGTTTACTTTACTTAAAAAGGTAAACATGGCTTTAAAAATTCATGCTAAGGGTAAAAGGAATATCTTATCAAATTTTCAGTCCAGCCAGTATTTACTGAGATATTAAAACCTCTGAACAATACAAGTTTATTATGTTGTTGCCTTAAAACATATAAAACAGAGTTCAGACTTCTGATAAAAGGTTTAAAAGGGTCGATTTTAACCCACATCACTATTTGCTAATGCTAACTAAAGTTGGACTTTTTCTTTCTTTGAAATTGGAAACGCTCCTATATGTTGTTTTAGGAAAGCTTACATGGGTCATTTTAGACTGCAGATGCAAACAACCAACATGGTCATTTAGCTTGAGGACTTGTTGGATATTTCAGCCACGCTAGCTGGTATGGATAAAAGCAAAAAACCCATTTCAGAGAGTCATTGGAGAAAAAGGGAAAAACATAAAAGCCTTTTTTGTCCTGACATCATCCGAACAAGAGATGGAGCTTCTCTGCATCAACAGGCGTCTGCTCTCTGAGGGCCCAAATCATCTCCCTGGTTATTAATAGAGTCACACAGAAAAGTAAACAAAACTGGAATTATGGAAAGCAAATTGTCTTTTTCATAATGTGGGCTGTTGGAGGTCATCCCCGATGCTTCACATTGCCTCCTGGCAGAATTAAGAAACGCCTCAGCAAGCCCACACAGCTGCATTGTTCATTCCTATCGTTAAATTGCTGTGCTCTGCGGTCTGTATAAAAGAAAAATGTTGCCAAAATGCCCTGCTTTCACCTCGCGGCTCAGCTCAGGATTTTGTCACTGTTTTGTCCCAGGGGCTCCTCAGCTACTTCAGAGACACATGAAGACATGGTGTGCCGTTCCTCTACACGGAACTCACCCACGGGCAACCGCAGAGACTTGTGTCACGGTCTCTTGCTGTATGAAGTAATCAATTAATAACAAACTCTCATTTGCATCAAGCTGCACCCTGCAGGGAGAAGAAAATTACATGCGGATGAAGAAATAGAGGGACAGAAGCAATGCCGTCTGCTGTTCATGTTCAGATCGATTTTTAAGGCTGCAGAGCGAGTGAGAAAGTCCTTCATGTAACAGCTTTATGTTGGATGGTACTTGTGCAAACCCCAGACAATACTGTATATTTGAAGCTCTGTTCGAGTGGCAATTTCTTTGAGCCAAAACAGAAGAGAGAAAAAGAGATTGAGAGAAATAGACGGTTGACTTGATGCCCACCATCTTTTCAAAGAGGAAGGAACTTGGCCTGATAAAATGCTCTCACCAGATTGTGTCTGAAGTAAATTGATAGAGGATGGATGTGTGGGAGGGTGTAGGTCTATCCACGTAAACCTCAAACCGACCTGGCTGAAAGAATAGGAAGTAGGGGAGACCGGGGATAGTTGTAACATTTTTGACATTTCTGTCTGTAAATTGGAGCTCTTTTAAGGTAGTGGATTCAAAATGTAATGCAAAGTATTTACATGTCTCTGCTATTAAATAGTACAGCTATTTTCTCTGCAGCACAATTACCCATTGCATGGTATGGTCTCAAACACAAAGAGTGAAATGTTACAATTAACCCCATAGTGTGGGTTAGTTGTAACATATCCTGGGGTAAAATGTAACACAATGAAATAAGGGTACTAACAAAATATTAACATGTAATCTTTGTTTATTCAACACATGAATGCACTTAGAGCCATTTATGTAGCTGTGTGTGTGTGTGACAGAATGCAGAAATCTAGCTTTTGAACATATTCCAACCCCCCAAAAAAGACAAATTCTGGAATTTTCTGCAACTGAATATTTCATTAATTTTGGTTGGTCTTCCTTGAGTTTGGCCTCATTGGCTCAGTGGGCATTAGAACCTACAACTCTTGCACCAATTTTGAACATAACAATGAAGCTGAAAAATGTAGTTGTTCACCAGCATCACAATTCCATTACTTTTTATCATGGCTTACCTTGGTGTGGTTTGCAAAGTGCTTCAGAAAGATGAGGAAATCTGTTTCTTGCACTCATCCTGATTTATTTCCACCAATACTTCCTACTGGTCCATCTCTGACACAGTGGTCTGCATAATGTATGTGTGGGAACACAAACAGTGGAGGAATTGTGTTGCCAATGGCATTAACCGCATATACAAAAGCGACCAGTGAACCTCTCTCTGCTGATGTCGTTGCCCCAACTTGTTTAATATAAGTTAAAGTAATAGTGTGGTAAGTTGTAACATCTGCATTATTGTTACAACTAACCCAGACTGTTGCTGTTACAACTGACCCAGACTCCTATAGCCATGAACTAGCTAACATTACAGCCAACGGCTAAAACATTAGCACTAAAGACCTACACAGAATATATCCCCATAGACATACAAATAACATAATTTAAGTTTGATGACTTTAACTGCAAAGCAGATAATGCTATTAGAAATTGAAATAAAGTAGAAAAACTTACTTTTTGGCATACAAATTACTTTTTTTGGTGTTAAATTGTCTGTTTTTGACAAAATGTGCTGATTTTTCACATGTGATAGCAGAACTGAGTTGGGCATGCACAGGATGAGTCACATCATTTGAAACTTAGCCCTGATTGGAGAAATTGGAAGTGTTACAACTGACCCACGTTACAACTATCCCCGGTCTCCCCTACTTTACTAATCCCCATCTTTAACTCCTAAATACTGATATAACGTTAGGTATACAGCAGGTTTGGACGCAGAAAAACCAGACACTACTAGAGAAAAAATCACTGCAATGCTCCACATAATAACAGGTATCAGAAAGATGCTGATTGTGATGCAGAAGGAACGAGCTGGTATCATTTTGCTGATTAGCAAATAAATATAATGGGTTTTTTTTAAGAAATCAGGGATACATAGACTCATCAGCTGTTTAAGGACAGATTGCATTTCAAACATCATTTAACTAGAAGCGTAATCAAAAAGCATTATGTGGATATGAATTGATTTTGATGGAGTGTGCTGTCAGGTCTCATGTAAAAAAGATTTTTTTTAAAAAGATAAAAGACTCCCTAGTCGGATGGATAACTAGCTAAATAAATAAATAATGTTTGTGCTATGGGAAGAGTTGCATAAGGTAAGTACAATCAGAGTTATCATAGGTAGTCACAGCCAGACTAAAAGCTAAAAGGAGGAGCACAATTTTAACAACAATTTAATTGACTTTACAGAACTAAGTAAAAGAATTGGCACATTTATGGGAATCCACATGATTGTGAGTCAACTGCCTACAAAGTGTTGTGTTTATTTGTAATAACTAATCTGATTTTGCAGACACATTGACTTCAGTGTTGCAAGTTAACTTTAATATGAAATACAGACCTGGCTATATGAAGTCCACATGTCTTAGGTATTCTGGACTTTTTAAATCTCTTGGGTAACTCATGTGTCAACATGATTCAATCAAACAAATGCAAACCTGGCAGAATAAGAAATAAACAATGAATAATACCCAAGTTATTTGGTCCATACACGTAGAATTAAAAACACTACAGAAAAGCCGCGTATGATGGAAGATTAAGGCTTAATTCAGTGAAGAACTTTGAACTGCAGCATTATTGAGCTTCACCTTTTACTGACCACCTCCAGTGTCCAGTATTAAACTTTCCTTTGGCTGTCTGTACACAGATCTTAAAAATCTTTGTCCAAAGGCCAAGAGCTTTCTGGTTTCTGTTTGTAGTCCATTCGTAATCCAGGTTCTGTTAATCAATCACATTTGAGCAGATTGTCCATGACAAACATTTGAATTTGTGGAACTGTAGTCTTGAAACAAGGGAATGTGGTCAGGTGATGATTTAGCCTTTTGTTATGTTCTTAACACGGTGAGGTTGAGATGGTTTGGACATTTGCAGAGGGAGAGATGATGTATTGTTCAAAGGATGTTGAATATGTAGTTGTCAGGCAGGAGGAGAAGTGAAAGATATTTCCTTATTGATTTATATTATCTACTTTGTGCATCAGTTTAGTATAGCCTGACCTCTTTTTGTACTGTATGTAGTTATTAATCCTTCATCTTTGTCATGATTCTCCCATGTAGTTACTTCCTGTTTTATTTTGATAGTCATTTGTCTCTTGTGCCCTATATTTAAATTACTTCCTCGTCTTGTCATGATTAGTTACAGCTGTGTTTTGTTCCTCAGCTCCTTGATTTGCCGTCCTTGTATCTCTGTGTGTATACCTGGTCTCAGGTTCTTTTTGTCCTTTGTCAAAGTGTGTGTTAATCCACCCTGTTATCCCTCTTTGTGTATTGCCAGCCTGTTTTTGGATTCTCTTTATCCTCTCTGTGTTTCCCAGTTCATGTCTTGGATTTTTTTGGATTCTAGTTGCTTTCTTTGTGGATTTTTGCAGCTCATGGACTTCCAACCTAAATAAAAAGTGATTTTTATGTTTACCTATTCTGCCTGAGAGTCCTGCCTCGGGGTGTTGTTCCTGCTGAATCTCGAAAGAAAGAGGACATGGGGAGTGTTGGTGTGACAGAGAAAGTGAACCTACTAAAATAGAGTTTGTGAAACTATTTTTAAATTGCACTTTATGGTTAGTACACTTTATGTTCATGAAAATTCCATGTTTTTTCAAATTGATAACATATTTTTAACTTCTTACATAACTTCTTGAAATGTCCTTGGATATCCACATGGTGCACTTAGTCATAATAAAAAGACCTAACATTAATTACAAAACTAGAAAAGAGTGATTAGACTTTTTTTTTATCTTAGATATTTTCATCTTACAAGGTGTCATGTACAGAGACTAGGTTTTAAATCACATCTGATACTAACTGAAATAATAATTTTATTTCTATCCACCAACCAATAGTTTAAACTAGTTTTCAGGTGTATGATATCCTTTCACCTGTCCATTACCATTCTTTTGACACCATCATCATGACATTCTTTATTTTCTTCAGATGATGCAGACCCAAAGTGAGGACGTATGGTTGTGCTACTAAAAGAAACAAAAGGGCAAAAATAAAACCACAGTTCAGGGAGGATTCAGGCTCACCTGGTCCAGCCCTAACTATATGCTTTAGCAAAAAGGAACGTTTTAAGCCTAATCTTAAAAGTAGAGATAGTGTCTGTCTCCCGAATCCAAACAGGAAGCTGGTTCCACAGAAGAGGGGCCTGAAAACTGAAGGCTCTGCCTCCCATTCTACTTTTAAATGGCCCCTGGTAACCGTCAGTTGCTAGTGAAAGGGTTTTTGTTGCAGTCACTAGCAGTTCACATTAAAGGTGATGACTTCCTGCAAACACTTGCAAACTGCTTGCTAAATGATAGTGAAACCATGCAGATGGCAACAAAAATCATTACTTTAATGGTGGAGACCATTCACCATTAATTGATCATTGCTGTTGTGGTAAGACATACCTTTAGTTTGAGGACAAAAGTTCTCAATTTCTGGTTTGCATCATAATTTTTCCAAGTTTCACTGTAACTTGGAGAGCAAATGGTGAGTGTTTGCAGCCGGTATCTTCTAGTTAGCAAAGCAATATCAAGGAAGTTTGTGGTGCAGCAACTTTCACCTGGTATCAGCCAGCAAGCTCAAGCAGCTACTTGCCACCTGGTCACGGAAAACACCCCAACAACCAGTTGAAGACATCCCTAGAAACCTCTGGCCTAAGCTAACTACCCTAAACTAACCTGCAGGATACAGCTATACATTTAGGCACAAGAGTTGAATCAATGCAATAATCTAACTGAGTAAGAAGGTAAATGACCTTAATTAATTCCATTACATTTCTTTGTATCTTGAGTCATGATTTATGAGCTGCCAAAGGCAGTTATATCAGCAGTGGGTCGTGCATAATGAGAGCAGGTGTTCTTTTAAACATGCAGTCAAAGAGTGACACCCAGCCAGGCGATTATGTGAATATGTGCATTTGCCTGATATTACATCATTTATTTTTGCCAACTGTAAAACAGTTTTCAGAGTCAAAAGGATTTCCTCTCTGAGTAAGGATCAAGTTTTTACAATAGAGCTGAGTTTTATTCCACTAAGCACTTCTGACAGGTGTCATGTCATATTTGTGCAGCTTGCAGAGGCATTAGATAGCATGGCTCGACTGAATCAGTCGTCAGTGCAGAGTTTCTTGCACACGTGGACAGCTCTCTTGCTGTGAATGTCAAGTGTGAGTTATTGAACAGAGTCGTAGGTAGAGGAGTCTCTCACTGATCCTGGGCAGTTCTCCACCGCTCCTTAGCCCCTGGCGCTCGGCAGGTAAAGCACAACAAGCTCCAGATCAGTCCGACTTAGGGGATTATTTACTTAGACCCCGCTCAGAGCATCTGACTTCATTTCTCAAACACCCTTCATTTCGCAGTGCCAGTAGCATGGCAGTATCCTAGCATGTCAGTCCCAATCGCTCCCGCCTCACTTGTCTCAGGTCTGTGTTGGAGAGCAACAAAAAGAGGGATTTATCTGAGCTTTTTATGCACATTTTTTATTTCTTTTTTTAATCCCCATGGTTCATGCCCAAACCCAATTTATTGTTTTATTTTTCAAGAAAGCTGTCTCAGTGGCTTTAAAGACTGCTTAAAAAGCCAAGCAGTGTCGAGCCAGACACATTTTGTTTGCCGTCTTTGAGTAAAAGACGGAATTTTTCTGCCTTAACAAAACAAGCAAATTGCATTCTCTCTGTCCTCCGGCTCTGGATGTTATTTGTCGCCTGCCAAAGCAGCTTCACACCGTGTCTTATCTCTCTTAAATTGGCCACACAATAACAGCATCTTTTCTACTCTCTTGTCCCATTATAATTGTCACAGGTAAACACATTACTGGTTGTAGACCCTGAATTCAGTCGTTCTCGGCACGTCTTCACTGCCAAACATCTGCTTTGAAACGTTAGCCACCGGGTCAGTGGATCCCACCCCCTTTATTTATTCCTGACTGCCTTTTTGCTCCAGGACATCCAGCTCTCAACTGGGACGTGGTGTATGTGTGCCTGTATTCGTCTCTGTCTGCGTGTGTGCCGCAAGAGTGGCAAATTACTAATGAATAATGCAGGGTAATAGTGATGTGTTGACAACTCTGACAGCTGAGAGCTGCCGAGCTGTGTATCAGTGATAATGTGCCATTTCCCTTCTGTGCTCCTCCACTCCTTTATTACAGCAAATTGCATTTTTTTTTATTTTCACCTCCCCACAACCCCACTGTCTATGTGTTTATGAGGGTTTTGTTGTACCACTAAACCTCAAAAAACAAACTACTTTCTGTTCACATTTTTTATTAACTCTTTAGTTTAATCTCTGATTGGTTTCTGGATTTATTTTGGCTCGTTTGTACCCAGACTCTGGCTTTGTAAGATACTGGTGATTTGAGTGTTTGGCTTCTCATTTAACCACCTAATGAATTCACTAGAGAGTCACTAGGTCTTTTCCCTTGTTTGGATTTTCAAAGAAGTGGATTCATACCTAAATTGAATGGGTTCTTTCTTTGTCCTCTCTTGGTCCTGATAGTTCATCATGTTGTTAAAATACAAACACAAACATTCTAACTCTGATCTGAAAAATAAAATAAAAGGTTGGTGTTTTTGAAGTAGACACTAGAGGATATGATTTTAAATGTGTTTTAGCCTCGTAAATTTAATTTTACACTCAATTGTTTTGCTATCAATCCGCCATAATGGTAATTGTAAAGCACAGATGGAAACGCAGAGCTTTGTTGGCCAACAGAGGAAGACAACTGGGAGTTTATTTCTCACTTTACAACCTGTACTGACAAGAGAGCACCAAATCATGCTTATTGTTCACATATGGTAAAGAACTATCTAGCCCACCATAAATGGATGGATATCAGCTAAACAGATGAAACAATTGTAAATTAAAACATTTGCCTGTTTTTAAAATTTCTTTTAAAAACTTTTTTTTTTTAAGTTTTAAAAGTTTTAAAAACTACAACAGCTAAATTAGTTAATATGACATTTTAGCACTATGATGGAAACCCTGCAAAATCCACTTGATGGTTTAATCTGTGTTTTATCCTTGTAAATACCAGCTCTGTTAGATAAAGATTAAAAAAATCATGAAAGATCTCATTATTAAAGTTAACACAGTATAATTTTTTACTTTATAATGACACTAGAGAAAAAGTCAGGCCATCACCAGTCAGTAGGATTCAGCCTTTTGGCGCCCTGAACATGTGAAATGTCAATGTAATCTATCTGGTAATAATTTAAGACTATAGTTGAGATACATTCTGGCATGACTAAAATAGAGTTGAGTCAACCAGGTTTCTGGTTTTGTTCGACATAAGCGTACTAGAAAACATTCACGTAATGGCTAAGATGAGCCCATCCATCCATGTTCATCTACTTAAGAGGCGGGGAAAACCCTGCAAAGGTTTCCAGTTTGTTACGGGACTAATACACAGAAACAAACAAACATTTACGCATAGAGCAGATTTAGAATCATCAGTTAACCTAGCATGTTTGTCTTTAGTGTGTGGGAGGAAGAACCCACACAGACATTGGGAAAAACATCCAAACGTCACACAGGAAGCTCCCACTGTTTGTCTGATGTTAACCAACAAGCAAAAGAACTGCTGTATTTATTGCGTTTGTCCAGATAACATGAAAAGAAGAGTGTGACACACATACAGAGAGTGAAATGAAGTGTCCAGATAACTTACCTGGCACACGATCGTGTGACAGATGATGAAATTTGTTAAAATTGGTTGTTAATAAAGTTGCTGATCAGCAGCAGCAGCAGCAGCAGCAGAAAAACACAAGCAACCTAAGAAGAACTTACAGTAACTAAAACGTCAGCAATTTTATCATCAAGGACACAGAGCATTGCTCGCAGTAACCAGTCAGAAAAATTCAAAGCAATTATTGTACTTAATAATGAGCAGAGAGCACTGTGTGGCTGTCACGTTTAATCCTAGAAACTGTTTAATTTCCAAGACTTACATGTTGTGTCCCTACACATCCACCTGCTCCCTCCACCTCTCACAGTTGTGACTGAAATAGCGAAACCCACAGTATGTAAATGTTAAATGTTTTGATGTTAAAATTTTGACCCCCTTGCATTTAATGATGCATGTGTTTGCATAATATTTTGCAGTGATTCTGGACTATGTTGAAGGAGGTCACTGCAAACCAAATTCCCCTGTGTGTTTGTGCGCCTTTGCTTTTTCTGAATACAAAATTTAGATGATGCATTTGTTATCTGAACCAAAGCTATTGGGCATAATTGGATTCTATAAAAATGAAAGTTTAAACTATTCTTCACTGGTGAGTTTTAATGATTTTTACCGTAACCGTATTATGTATTATCTTGAGGCAGGATTTGATTCATATCAAAGAATTAATCTCATGATTAAAGCAAATGAAAACAATTGTATCAAAGGCTAAGTGTGTGTGTCTGTACTAGAAGTAAGGTTGAGCCAGAACCTGCTACAAAAACATGTTATCCTCACAAATTAGTCACTGGCCCTATATTCTAATAAAGGGTTGTGGTTTAAGTAACTGTTCCGTAATGTAAATCGTGTGCAGCTCACTCTTAGTTCTTTTTATTTATTTATTTTTTAAATTCCTTCCCAGTCAGTTGAACACCCTCGCAATCCCTAATACATCTATCATCACTAACATCTATATCCATGATTGCATGTGAATTTTAAAAAAGTGGCAAGTTCGCAAAACATTTAGTATATGTTACAAGACAGATGTAATGAGAAAGGGGGGGTAATATATTCCTTGGAAATGGAAAAAGAATAGGCGTGAGAAGGTGTGTTAAATAGAAATGTTAGAGTTTTTCCACAAACTGATTAAATTCTTTCACTGGTCTTTCATGGGGATGGTATAAGCTAGTTAAAAAAAACAGTCCACAGGTTTATTGGGCAGCTCAGGTTTATTTTACGAGGAGGCTTTTGGATAACAGCAACATTACAATCGTGTGTTCAGCTGTGTGAGCTCCGTGAGTGAAAGTACTGCCGCTGTATTTCACCTTGATTTTACATCATGTGCACAAACCTCAGATTCAAACCGAAATTTAGACTTTGTGAACCATTTTAACCCTTTTTAAAACCCCCAACAGAAACTATAATTTTCATTTTATAATAAGTGTTCATACACAATAGAAAGATTTCTTCCCTTTTCTGCTGTCTATATGGAGGCATGCCTATTAAAGGATCTAATGTTGTTTAAGTCAAAATGGAACTTAATGTTTTGTAGTTAAAAAACCTTGACATGCCTCAAAAAAGTGGTGTACAACAGATGGTCAATGCCTAAGCACTGTATAACATTGTCAGCTATGAGAACATGCTTCATAATGTGAATGATTATTTACCTGCCACATTAATGGGAGAGGACGTGCAAACGTTACCGCTGCTGCTGGGTTGAGATTCATGAGTCCGGAGCGGAATTAAAAACACGAGGTCATCACGTGTTTTGTGAGCAAATACTTTTGCATATTCGTAGTGTTTCCTCCCTTAAATGAAATATCTACTTTGCAAGTATTGCAAGTTGCCCTGTTGTCATCCGTTCTCGTAAAGTATAACCAAACTTTTGAGCGTTTGAGCCGCTTAGGCGCCGTGTTTCCTGCCAGGTAAATGACGCTCCGCAACGTGGTGACGTCATTCGGGGCGACTGGAATCGATAAGGGAATCATTTGCAAAAATGGCAAACGATTCCAAGGAATTGAAACAGTGGGAACCGGTTCTCAACAAGAACCGGGTTTCGATACCCATCCCTAGCCACACCTTAATGTTTGAATTCCTCTGGATTAACATCAGCACAAAAACTGTTTGCCAGGAGCTTCGTGGCTGAGGCTTTTGTCCTTATGGTGTTTTCTATGCAGATGTTTGTCTTTATACAGGGAGTGCAGAATTATTAGGCAAATAAGTATTTTGTCCACATCATCCTCTCCATGCACGTTGTCTTACCACAAGCTTTATAGGCTCGAAAGCCTACTACCGATTAAGCATATTAGGTGATGTGCATCTCTGTAATGAGAAGGGGTGTGGTCTAATGACATCAACACCCTATATCAGGTGTGCATAATTATTAGGCAACGTCCTTTCCTTTGGCAAAATGGGTCAAAAAAAGGACTTGACAGGCTCAGAAAAGTCAAAAATAGTGAGATATCTTGCAGAGGGATGCAGCAGTCTCAAAATTGCAAAGCTTCTGAAGCGTGATCATCGAACAATCAAGCGTTTCATTCAAAATAGTCAACAGGGTCGCAAGAAGCGTGTGGAAAAACCAAGGCGCAAAATAACTGCCCATGAACTGAGAAAAGTCAAGCGTGCAGCTGCCAAGATGCCACTTGCCACCAGTTTGGCCATATTTCAGAGCTGCAACATCACTGGAGTGCCCAAAAGCACAAGGTGTGCAATACTCAGAGACATGGCCAAGGTAAGAAAGGCTGAAAGACGACCACCACTGAACAAGACACACAAGCTGAAACGTCAAGACTGGGCCAAGAAATATCTCAAGACTGGTTTTTCTAAGGTTTTATGGACTGATGAAATGAGAGTGAGTCTTGATGGGCCAGATGGATGGGCCCGTGGCTGGATTGGTAAAGGGCAGAGAGCTCCAGTCCGACTCAGACGCCAGCAAGGTGGAGGTGGAGTACTGGTTTGGGTTGGTATCATCAAAGATGAGCTTGTGGGGCCTTTTCGGGTTGAGAATGGAGTCAAGCTCAACTCCCAGTCCTACTGCCAGTTTCTGGAAGACACCTTCTTCAAGCAGTGGTACAGGAAGAAGTCTGCATCCTTCAAGAAAAACATGATTTTCATGCAGGACAATGCTCCATCACACGCGTCCAAGTACTCCACAGCGTGGCTGGCAAGAAAGGGTATAAAAGAAGAAAAACTAATGACATGGCCTCCTTGTTCACCTGATCTGAACCCCGTTGAGAACCTGTGGTCCATCATCAAATGTGAGATTTACAAGGAGGGAAAACAGTACACCTCTCTGAACAGTGTCTGGGAGGCTGTGGTTGCTGCTGCACGCAATGTTGATGGTGAACAGATCAAAACACTGACAGAATCCATGGATGGCAGGCTTTTGAGTGTCCTTGCAAAGAAAGGTGGCTATATTGGTCACTGATTTATTTTTGTTTTGTTTTTGAATGTCAGAAATGTATATTTGTGAATGTGGAGATGTTATATTGGTTTCACTGGTAAAAATAAATAATTGAAATGGGTATATATTTGTTTTTTCTTAAGTTGCCTAATAATTATGCAGAGTAATAGTCACCTGCACACACAGATATCCCCCTAAAATAGCTAAAACTAAAAACAAACTAAACACTACTTCCAAAAACATTCAGCTTTGATATTAATGAGTTTTTTGGGTTCATTGAGAACATGGTTGTTGTTCAATAATAACATTATTCCTCAAAAATACAACTTGCCTAATAATTCTGCACTCCCTGTATATGCCCTTATTAGAAAAAAATATTAAATGTCTAATAAAAATCCAACATTTTCCCGTAAAATAATAACTACCTAAGAAATCTACACAAGTTCTAAGCTACACACATATACATGGACTGTATTATTATTGGCAAATTCAGCACATAACGAAAATACAATGCCTGCAAGCACGCTGTCTTTACTTTAATGCTCACAGGCACTATTATTTTCTGGGAGAGCCAGTGATGATCTAATAATAAGCGTTCACAAAATAAGCAAAGACCATACAGCATCAGCTATGCACCGACTATTATGAAAATATCTCCAAGCAAAAATATCTAAAAACATTCACTTACACATTATTTACAGACAAATAAATTGCACTGGATCACCAACTTTCCGTTAATAACAGGCTGATGTGCATTTTTGGCTACTGTGCAGTAGTAGAGCAATGAAAAACTGGTCTTACCTCACCCTGATACTCCAAAAGTGTTTTTTTTTTCACATGGAATTGGCTTTGATTGTTGGAGTTTTCTATCAGAACTGAAGGATTTTACCTTGCAATATAAAGCACCTTAAGGTGACTATTGTTGTGAGTTGGCGCTATATAAAAAAAACCCAATTGAGCTGAATTGAAGCTGTTCATCATGCAATGCATTTTCAACTGCTGCCTTGACAGATGTTAGCTCCGAGCTCTCAAGCCAGCAAAGAAATTGTATTTGGGCTATGAGCCTACATTCTGCTGTGGTCAGGGGTTGATTCTGATGATCTGCTCGGTGTTGCTGTTTTTGATTGCTTCGTCAGAGGTGCCATAACAGAGAGAGCTATTATGCTGTTAAGCTGTAGCCCATGGAGCAGATACAGATAAACATTAAAACATTAATTCAGCATTCATACATTTAATTTTGATTATTTTATATGCATATAGACTAACAGTCAAAGATTTGTACATACCTTCTCATTAAAAGTTTTTCTTGATTTTCATGAGTATTTTACATTGTAGAGTCTCACTGAAGGCATCACAATTATGAATGAACACTTATGGAATTATGTGATAAACAAAAGAGTGTGAAATAACTCAAAACATGTTTATATTTTAGATTCTTAAAAAAATTCCACTCTTTGCTTTGATTACTGCTTTGCACACTCTTGGCATTCTCTCGATGAGCTTCATGAGGTCGTCACCTGAAATGGTTTTCCAACTGTCTTGAAGGAGTTCCCAGAGATGCTGAGCACTTGTTGGTCCTTTTGTCGTCACTCTGTGGTCCATCTCATTCCAAACCATCTCGACTGGGTTTAGGTCAGGAGACTGTGGAGGCCAGGCCATCTAGCGCAGCACCATCACTCTCCTTCTTGGTCAAATAGCCCTTACACAGCCTGAAGGTTTGTTCGGGGTCATTGTCCTGTTGAAAAATAAATGATGATCCAACTAAACGCAAAATGATTGGGATTGTGTGTCGCTGCAGGATGCTGTGTGGTAGCCATGCTGGATCAGTGTGCCTTCAATTTTGAATAAATCCCCAACAAAGCACCTCCACACCATCACACCTTCTCCATGCTTCACGGTGGGAACCATGCATGTAGAGACCATCCATTCACTTTTTCTACGTCAAACAAAGACACCACAGGTGGAACCAAAGAAGTCAAATTTGGACTCATTACACCAAAGCACAGATTTCCACTGGTCTAATGTCCTAGTGTTTCTTGGCCCAAATATATCTCTTCTGCTCGTTGCTTTTCCTTAGTTGTGGCTTCTTATTGATTTATTTATTTAGCGGACGATCTATTATTTTGTATTGCAACTGAATGATGAGAAAATGACCGAAGTGGTGGCCAAAATATTAATTTCTTCGGGAGCTCACTATATCGTCATCATCAGAAAATAGAGAAGCGTGAATGCTTTTGGATACAACCTTTATCTCACATGGAAAAATCAGACTGTAAATCATCTGCAGAAAACAAGCAACACATAAGAAACCCTTTTTAAAAGATTATCTCAGTATTTACTTCAGAACACAGCTGGTTTTGGTTGTGAAGTTTAATTAGCACAGTTCCTGCTTGTCAAGATTTTCTGACTCATTTTGTGTACTGGCTTCTTGCATGTAGCAACAGTAGTTTTACTATAGTTCACACTGTGTGCTTTAAAGTCTAGTGAATGGAATAGAGTGCTGTCCATGGTCCTAACCCTGAAACAGTATCTTCAAAGTATTGTTTGCAGGTTTTGCATTTGTATTTTAATTTGGAGACAAAAAAGGGTTTAATTAACATCCTTCAAACAATATGGTTTAATGAATTAATTCAATTAATTCAAGAAGGATGTAATATTTGTTTGTTTTCTAAGTCTGTCTTTACACATACTGATCTACTAACATTAATAACTCTGCAGCTTTGGCCTCTTTAAACAGAAATAGAAAGAAGTCATTTGTCTAGAACTAAATAATCTGAACTTAATCTTGAGCCCACACTATGAAAGCTCATAGCAGTCGCAGTAGTAGTCTTTACTGACCTTTTGGGAATTCATTTGTGTTTGTGACAACTGATGGATAAATATAACCACAATAAAGAAGAAATCACAGGTACAGACGTTATATCCCACATATAAAAATAACACTGATATATAATAACAGCAGAAATATAACCAAGAATCAAAGCACACCAATGTTAAAGGAACTCAACTGTCATATAAGTTTTGTGCTTTTTTTTGTGGTTTACAGAAGGTAAAGAAGTGTGTTCAAGACCACTACATCTCCCTTTCTGTTGTCATGCTCTACATTTATTGTTTTTGGAATTATTTTTTCTTGATCACAATATCCACTTCTGAAAGCTAACAATAAGTCTTTTTAGTCATCTTTAAATTAAAAATTCCAGCTTTTAATTTTTTTTAAGTGTTATTAAGCTCGTCTTTGTCCTATGTGTTATTGAACTGAATGTCCTTGAAGGTTTTGTGCTGTTGGTAAAACAAAACAAGCCATCTGAACACACCTCCTCGGGACGTGCGTAACTATAACAAACACCTTCCACTGTTTTCTGACAGTTTTTAAGAAAAAAATAAGCTGAAGTGAACAATAATGAAAATAATTTGTAGTTTCAGACCTAATTTATTCATTTGTTTATTTTAATGATGGTGTCGTATAATTGGATGCTCTAAATGAATTTTCATTGCACCTCTCCGTACTGATGCTGCATTACACGGTGGTCATGTCCCATTTCATTTATCATTATCGGTGTCATGCAGTGCACTGCATTTAATTTATTCACAGTCTAAGGCTCCTGGTGGTGTTTTGCATTGCAGAGAAGAGTGGCCCTCGGGGTATGTGGGGGGCCCCCTGCCTGGAAGAGGCTAGGGAAGCACATTTTATGACCCGCTTCAGGTGTTACTAATCAGGTTTCTTAAAAAAAATCTTGAGTCTGTGTGCTCTGTGTTTGAAAATGATCAAAGCTCACTTTTTTTCAACTTTGATGGGTCAGAGCTCACAAACTACGGGTCTGGTGATGATGGTGATGAAAGGATAATGCATGTTGTTATTGACCGGCCTGCTTCACTCACAGGGGATGACTGCTGTGAATGAAGCTAATCAACAACATCAAGCATTTCTCAGCCCTCAAATTTTTTTATATACAGCCACTGTGAATGTTACAACCCCCTAAATTATCACTGTACATAATATTTATTTGGTCTCTAAAATTAGAAACATTTCTCATGTGAAACTTGACATATGGTTATGCATCTGCCAGCTTTCTTGCTGTTCTGTAGATATATATACATTTGAGCTGAGGCTCAGATCCAGAGCAGCCTACGCTAAGAACATCTGTTAGGATAATTATAATTCTCAGATCAGCTGAATTACAATCACACAAGAGAGAAGTGTACAAGGGGCTGAAAAATGGCATACTTAAAACTTTGTGCTTGTTTTTATTTTTTTATATTTCAATGCAAATGATTAGGATTTTTATGCAAATGAATATTACAGTGCATTATCTTTGTGTGTTGCAGGATCCAGTCCGGCTCCTACCTCAGCACGGGCTGGTTCACGCTCATCCTCGCCATGGACATGTGCAAAGAGATCCATATCTACGGCATGATAAATGACACCTATTGCAAGTAAGACATGAACTGTCACACTCTCGCTACCCGCTCCCACATCTTCCTTCCTCTATACTTGCATGAAAAATGCACGCGTTCCTACAAAACTTTGAAAACTCCATTCACATTCACCCCAGCGCCGGCCAATCACAACCTCCCATAACCACGGTCTGCCCTGTTACATTTCCAATGCCTCAGTTTGGATTTAATGGCTGAGTTTCTATGCTGAAATCCATATTGGGTTCTCTGTGCCATGAATACCATTATGTTTCCCTGCCGAGAATACCCAGCAGGCAGCAGTCTCTCTTTGGCTGCGGGTGGCTGGGCTCCAGCACCCCAATTCCTCCTCTGCTTCGAGTTTTATTTGTATATCGGGCCCGTCGTCTTCTCTCTGACTCCGGGGTGAGTGATTACTGTCTGACTGCGAGGCCATGGGAGGGATGACAAACAAGATGCTCTTGCTCCGGGCATGGCTGCTCAGTCTCAAGTCATCTCAGCCTTGATGATCTCGCCTCCTCTCGCAGCTCTACCTGAGCTCTCTCTATCCCCCAAATCAAACACTTTTACCTAATGCACACTGAAAATCCTGCTTTTTATCCTCTCTGTGCAGCCCGTGCACAGCAGGAGCTGAAATAAAGACACATGGCAGAGCGAAGCGATAATTCAACCAGCACGGAGGATTTTATGATTCAGTGAGGCAGTTAAGGGCCAGTTTTCTCTCCCTGCCTCTCTCATTTATTTCCCTCCATCCTGCATAGGACAGGAATATATTGTGTTTCACCAAGTTTCTGAATTGACAGTTTAGAGTCACGCAAAGTGCTTCTGTCAGCTGGATGCTCCAGAACAACAAGGAGAAGGAAACTTTTGTGTGGCAATATTCATGGTTTTAGGTTAGGATTGACCCCAGTGGTTCTGTGGCAGTGGTGCTTCAACAGGTGCTGCAGAGAGGGTGAAATTGAATTTATTTGTCAACACTGGTGCACACTGTGTGACACAGAGGAGAGGCAGTGATTGGGCTTTGTATTACTGTAAGCTGGCAGACAGCCACGGTCGCTTTCCCGCTGTGGAGTCACTGGCTGCCATGATGGCTGTTTCCCTTCTCTCTGTATTCATTCTCTCAGTGCAATTGTTACACAAGTCATCCTCTCATAAAGCTGTCACTCGCCATTAGAAACCAGTGGCAGAGTGCACAATGAACCTTATCCATTGCTCCAAGCTTCCTTCTGTTTTTATTGATCCCTTCTTTTGAATGCAAACTCTAAACCGAGCGACGCATCGTGAAATCCATTACTGTATATTACTGAGCTTGCTGCATGTTTTCAGATTTACTTTGTCTCAGAATAGAAGTGAATCTGTTGTGATGTAAATCAGAGTTTAGTTAAAAGACTATTTATTGAATAAATGCGGGCGCCGACAGCAGCCCCTTTTTTCAAATAAGGTAGACCTGCCGAGTAGAAGCCTTTGCTCGCGGCAGAATCAGCTCGAATTACTGAACACCGTCTCAAAGGAGCTTCGTTTTAATGGTTTAATAATTGAATTTGTTTTCTTACTTTGGATTTTTATTTATTTTAAGCCAAAACCAAGAACGCTAAATGTATTCTTAACTGTGAGAAAGAGAAGATTGAAAATTTTAACAATATATATTCATCAATATGTTTATATATTTAACAATATGTGAATACTCAAACATCAGTCATGGTTTTAATTTGATATGCAGTAGAAAAATAAATACCTATATGTTTGTTTTTTTTAAACCTGAGTGACTAGTGCAAACACATTTTCTCGGGGTGCTGTGGTTACACACACACATGCATGTTATGTTGTGAATCTAAATTGGTCCTAGCTGTGAATGCCTGTCTCTCTGAGTTAGCCCAGCGATGAACTAGCGACCTGCCCAGGATGTACCTTGTATCTGTGAGAGCTGGGATGGGTTTGTGAGCTGTGACCTTAGTTGGATAAGCAGTTAAAAAGCTGGCTGGATAACTGGATGGATAGACATTTGACAAATAGTCTACTACTATAACAGTCTCTACTTTGCAGGGCAGCTTTTTCACAATTTTTGAGACTTTAGGCAGGGATTTGCTCCCATTTATACACGACAGCATTAACAGGATGTAGAGTGATGAACTCTGGCCTGGAGATCCTATTCCAATTCATCCAACTGAGAAAACCTTTTCTTTACTGACCTCGATTTGTGCCTGTGGGATTTGCCATGTTGAAACAGGAGCAGGCTGCCATCAGTGTCTGCCATAGCAAATTAAAAATGTTCCCTGACAAACATGTGTACACCTGGGTAAATAAAATAGCTTAGCATATGTACAAACCCAATTCCCAAACAGCTGGGACACTGTATAAAATGAAAAACAGAATGTAATGATTTACAAACCCATGAACCCATATTTTACTCACAATATAGGGAACATATGAAGTTTTCAAATTCTGGGAGAGGAATGTTGTCCCATTCTTGGCTGCTCAAGAGTCATGGGTTGCATTTGTCATGTTTTTTGTTTCATGATGCTCCAAATGTTTTCAATTGGTGAGATATCTGGACTGCAAACAGTATGTACCTGTATATACCTTTCAGCATTAATGGTGTCTTTTCAGATGTATAAGCTGCCAAATCTACAGACTGTGATGTTCTCATAACATCAGACTTTTGAACTGAACACTGATAACAAGCCAAATACTCCTTTTCCTCTTGGAGTCACAAAACATAAAAGTGGAAAACTGCTCTGGGGTCAGATGAATTGAAATTTCGATTCATTTTGGAAAACATGAACATCTCGTGCTCTAGACTAAAATTTATGTATGAGATATGGGACAGAATCACGCCTGTTTTTAATGCTCGGCTGTGAGGGTCCAAAGATCATGAGCATCCAATCGATTTCTCCAGATTTTACATTGAGGAACATTACTCTCGGGTTAGGGTTAAATCAACATTCAAAGGTGTACAGAGGTGAACAATCTGTTACCAAAGTGTAAAAAAGTAAACAAAAAGATTTGTACTTAATGGATAATTCAAAGGCAGGCAGACTGACGTAACACGAAGCTGAACATGTCCCATCAATACATCAGTTAAATTGAAAAGCAAGATTAGGACCCCAAGCATTTTCATATTAATAACAAGATGTCAGTATTTCAATTCCAAATAATTGATACACACATGGTGCCTTTATCACAGTTTCATAAATGTTCATAAAGGCTACAGTGCAGTTAGTTTACTCGATTTTTAATACTATACTACCACAGTATACACTTTTGTTAGACGTTTGTATGCTATGTCGGTGCATTTCTCCAACATCAGAATTGACACAGCAGAACTAGAGATCATGTTTTTTTTAACACACTCATTCTTCTTCCTTGTCAAAACCTACCGCCCACAGTACTCACAGTGCAACTGAACCACTGACAGGTCAGCTGGAAATTCGAATGTAATATGTGTGGTGGCTAATGAAGCCTCAAGCTGATCTCAGACACAGATGAGGAGTGGGCTGAATTTTTTTAATAGCTTTTTTCCCACATATGCAGTGCCATCCCCAAGTGAAGAGGGTGTACTGAGAAAATGGAACGAGTGCTTTGAGGAGCTCATGAATGAAGAAAATGAGAGCAAGAAGAGGAAAATTGGTCAATCAGAAATGCTGAGAATTAGGAAGGAGGAAGTGAGGGCAGATGTGAAGAGTGGAAAGCAGCTGATATGGGTGTGACATACCTGTGGAGGGTATGGAGATGTCTAGGAGAGAGGGCAGTGGACTTTTTAACCAGACTGTTGGAGAATGCCCGAAGAACAGAGAAGTCTATTGGTACTGATTTTCAACAGCAAGTGTCATGTGCAGAGCTGTAGTAACTACAGAGGTATAAAGCTGATAACCCATATCATGATGATATAGGAAAGAGTTGTTGAAGCTAGACTGAGAAAACAGCTGACGATCAGTGAGGATGAGTGTCAGGGGTAATTTGGGACTGAAAGAAAAGACTGTAGTAAGAACTGCTATGGTTTGGAGACAGTGGCACTAACAAAAAGACAGAAGGCGAAGCTGGAGGTGGCAAAGTTAAAGATGTTGAGGTTTTCACTGAGTGTGACCAGGATAGCCAAAATTAGAAATGAGTTTATTAGACAGACGGCTCAGGTTGAGCCGTTTGGAGACAAAGTCAGGGAGATATAGCAGAGATGGTCTGTACATGTGCAGAGGAGGTATAGTGCCACTCCCAAACAATTGTAGATGAAAGTTTGTCTAAATAATGTGTAAATAATCTTCTCCTTCTTCTTCTTCTTTTTAGGACAGAGGATTACAAAAAAGTTCCCTACCATTATTACGAGGCGGGCAGCCGAGATGAGTGTGCTGAGTATCTCCTGCATGAGAGTGCCCCATATGGAGGACACCGTTTCATCACGGAGAAGTCCGTTTTTGCCAAGTGGGCAAAGTCTCATGCCATCAAGTTCTTCAACCCACCGTGGCAGCTGTCGTGACCCTGGCTGAAGCAGCATGGAAGCATCATTATCATCATCATCATCATAACTATCATCCACAGAGACAAAATGAATCTCTGCAGTTACACTAACCAACACACAGCCATTTTTGCCCAAATCCCAGCCCATATCTATTAATAAAGGTTGTTTTTAAAGTCCTGGTTGGGTACACATGGAGCCTCATACAAAAAAAAGAAAAAAAATGACATAAAAGTTTGACCAATGTGAACAGCAATGACACATCTCCTGCTTTTTTGAATTTAAAGCCCTCTCCTGAATTTTAGAGCTGAGGCCTGCTGCTGTGCACTGACTAATCGATCCGCTCGCTGCTCTGTGAGTCTAGCGAAGGATGGTTTGAACTTTAAAAAAAGGAGAAGAAACAAGCGTCCGTCAACTCGCAGTGACCTCAGTGGCTCAGATTTCCGTATTCTCTACACATCACAGAGGCCGAATTTACATTTTCTCTCAAAGCTGTAGCAGAAGAAGCGCTTAGCTGCCACCGTGGAGGCGAGTGGCATCAGCTTGGACGTCTGACAAGCTCGTCCACTTTGTTTCCTCTGCGTGTCTGTCTTCTGTCAGGCTGTAATTAATCTATAACGAGTATCATTCAGGCCTTCATCTCTGACTGAGCGAGTGGTGAAGGCAGATGCTCTGTCACATTCAATTTTACTCCGTTCTGTTCAAAGACGCTTCAAAACAAGGTCACGAGAAAAAGACAGCACTAGCAGATTGCAGTCAAACTTGAAGGTAAACCAGAGGTGGAGATGTAAATCAGCTTTTTTGCTTCTGTGTGGTCATACATGCAACTTAAAGGTGTCCTCTTTATGTTATTTTTTTTTCTTTTTATAATGCTGTGAAATTGACGATTAAGACACATGTTGCGGTGTTGGCCTGATGTCCTGATAGTTTGCTAATGTATTCCCGCGGAGATAAATTGTTAATTCTCTTGAACAGTGTGCCAATTGACAGTGTGAGTATCACAGCGCACAGAATGATGTGCAATTAGAAGCTTCGTCTTTACGGAAGGAGTTAAGTCATTTGTGACCCTGCGGAGAGAGAGATTTATATGTGCAGTGAAACCATTTGAAGTTAATTGTATTCTGTTATCATTGTGCCTGCAACATACTCTGAAGTTCATCGTATAGACACAAAGGAAGATGCTCTCTCTCGTACTCTCATCCAGCTTTGTGCCTCTTTGTGTAAAGCTTTGCTGCGTGAACGCATCTTCCCATTTGTCTCTGGTTGGAGCGTGCGTGTCTCTTGGCTCGGGCCATTACATTTGAATACATCTGTTCCAGGACGGTGAAGAATAATCAGTGAAGTGGTGAGGTGTGTATGCTGGCTGGTAGCTGTGGATGTGACCAAGACTGCCTCTCCCGAGGCTGTGATTAGTGTCCTGGTCAGAGCGGTGGCCCAGAGGGGAGGACTGGACCGACTCAAAGACTTTAAATACAGACTGCTCGATGCAAACACTCCCTGGTGATTGCAGCTGAGATCCAGAGTCTCAGAATTGCTGCAAATCAATGCCTAACAACACACGGAGGCTATGCTGTTTGTCTGTGAGCACTGATGTGGTGATTTGCAGGTCAAGTTTACAGGTTAAAACTTGACTGAAAATAAGCATGAAATCCATTAGATTTTTTTGAGGTCCATTTGTAGCTTTTTCTAATACTTTCACTTAAAAGAAAAATGGGGGTTTGGGGGTGAAAAGTCACATTTTGACATATCAGCAGAGTTTCGGCAACTCTGCACTCACTGCATTTCATTTGAAACCAGGTACCACCTACACATTGAAATTCAGTGCTTCAGATTCTCTGTAAGTTATTTGTAACCTAGTAATCTTGTGTGAGAACCCTTCTAGACCTGTAAAAACATAGAACATGGGTGTCTGAATGTACTTGCTGATGGCACAGGAATGATTAAGAAGGTGCTTAATGTTGCTAAAACCTCATGGCAGCTATAACTTGAATACATGTATTCGGATAGTAAGTAGGAAAAACAATTGTAACGATGCAATGACCATATAAAAAACTCATTTTTGATCTTAACTTGTTGGCCTTATAGCCCCCCCCCCCCCCCCCCCAACATCTAAGCTGCTTTTAAGGCCCATAAGATGTAGCTGGAGACCTTGAAAAACAAAGGTATTGGATGTACCTCAAGATTAAAGGCACTTTGTGGAGTTTTTTTTAAATCAATAAAGAACATTTAGATTTACATTCAGAAGTCATTGTGCGTATCCTTGAGGTTTAACAGCTACAATGAATGGATTCCCTACTCAAAAAACACTCTCATAGCCACATTTTGTGACAAACAAAATGTGGAGCCACTCGTAGAAAAAAAGAAACAAACAAACATTCAATATCAGCAATATTAGAGGTCACAAACTCCACAAAGTACTTTTAAAGGTTTTTCTTTTTTCAGAGTTTTCTACTTTGAAGAGGTACACTAAAGGACATTCAGGCTCCACCTCTAACAGTTTACTTTGTAACAGTTTTCTAAACTCTCTCTGTCAGTGTTGTTTGCCTGAAGCCGTTTTTCACACATGCACTTTGGACAATTTTGTGAGAATCAGGTTGGGATATTTTCCACAGTTGTCTTTCCTCATATGTATCGCACAGCAGGAAATAGTCAGTTTTAGATGCGTTCGCCATCCTGGAAATACTCTGTGTTGTTTAGGTGAGGGAGCTGCCTAAATAAGACTTCCTGGAGGCATTACACATGATGCACTCGCTGCATGTAATATTAGATGCTCTGCTCTCACATCGGCACACGTCATACAGCCTTTGTACAAGTGAGCTGGCGGGTTAAAGACCAGCTAATGGCTGATTTAATTGCATTAGACATTTGCAGTCTCACCTCCACCTTTGTTGGGTTAGTCCTAGAAAGGTTCTGTGCAGCAGTCCATGCGTGAAAACTGCTTTTTGTTACAATTTTTTGTGTTCAAGTTTATTTATTTGAATCCCTAAATCAGTCAAAAACTAACAAAGTAGTTTAAGTTTTGAACGAAAGTTACAGTAATGGGGTCTAACCATTATTTCCATGGTCTAGACAGAACTTTCTTGCAGGCTTATAAGAAATCCTATTGAGATTACACTTCGACTGCTTGATCTGTATGACAGCTGAGCAAAGCCTTCCCCTGATGAAGACAGTCTTCTGTGATTGAAAGCTGTGGAAAAAGCTGGCATGTGGATTTTATTGTCAATTTTAGGGCAGTTTTAGCGCATCAGTAAAATCAAGCTTTCTGCGTTCTTGTGTATCTGATGCACTTCTGAAAACAACAGTATGTTTCAGTCCAAGAGAGCACAGCGAAAGCTCTGCATCTCTACTTAAAACTGTTGTCACCTTGTCACTCGTTATAAGTCAGCCCAGCTGATGAGAGCATCGGCAAAATGTAAAACCACGCTGCTTTAAATTCCTCCCGGTGTAGCTCAGCGGATAGGAGACGGCCGTAACACAGGCAGGGTCAGCGGTCAGATTTCCTCGGGGATGGCGCGTGTTCAAGAGGTGTTTGGAATCCCAGCACGACGGGTAGCAGTGGATCAAAGTGTCCTCCACATGTACGTGAAGTATTAGAGCATGAAAATGAAATCTGGGCCGGCAGAGTTGGAAATCATGCTTCTTCTCCTTCCCGTGGGGAAAAAACAGCCATAGACACTGAAGCGTGGATAGGTACAGTAGGCCATGCATGTTAAACATTTAACATACATGTTTTATACATCTCGCTCAGCACGCAATTGTGCAGTCATCTGGCAGCTCTCCAACAGGCAGTTGCATTTCTGCTGTAGTTTTCAACCTACATTGTAAAGTGCTTCACATCAATACAAGAAACAGACTTGCTGTGAGACACGTTTGACGTGTTTTTAGGGTTTTTTGATGAATTATTTGAAGGCTTTTTGTTTGTTTACTCACAAGTGGAAGAAGAGTGCTGTTTTTTTCTGTTTATCTCCAATCCTCCTTTTGTGGCATGTTTTTAATTTAAGCATTGATGCCTTTTTTGTTTGTTTGTTTGTTTGTTTTTTGTTGATGCACTCGTTTGTGTGCAGTCGTTTTTTTTCTGCTGCTGCAGGCCACATAGTTGGTTATTTCCTGAGCAACAGACACTGCATTGTTCTCAGCTGGAGCACACTGGATGAAAACCCAAGGATGCATTATACAGTATATTATGAAGAATACATCCTCTTATGGGCTCTCATGAATCATCTGTGGCTCGCAGGAAGGGGACTGAATAAAAGACTGGGCTGAGATGCAGGCAGATAATAAGGTAGCTTTATTTCCAGAAGTTCTTTTTTTCAAATGCAAGAGCTTTTTTTTTGTTTTTTAAAGAAAATATGAGCATTCATATCTGCCAGCTAAATATACAGCCAGCAACAGGTTACAGTAGGTTACCTTAGAATAAAAAATGAAAATGGGTCATAAAAGGTAACAAAATCCACCGAATAGCATCTCTGAATTTCCCCTATTAAAATGTTTTATATCTTATTTGTTTACAAAAACGCTCTTTTACATAATCATTACTAGTTGGCCAGCTATGAAGTGGTTTTCTCTTGTTTGCAGCTTTAAGTCGGGGGCCTGAAGCTTCATATTTACTGTACAGATATGAGAATGGAATTGATTTGCTCAACTATTTTTTTGTGTCCTAAAATTTTGAACTATTTTACCCCTTTTGTTCTTATCCAGACCTTAAAGTATCCCTTAAATCAGCGGTCCCCAACCTTTTTTGCGCCACGGACCAGTTTATGCCTGACAATATTTTCACAGACAGGCTTTTAAGGTGTCGCGGAAAAGTACAACAAAATAAAACTAGTACCGGTACCGAAAAAAAAGAAGATTTATTCATAACACACGTGAAAAGACCCAGGAAAACCGAGTTAACGATAAAAACGATAACAAAATAACGCTGAAAACCGATAAAAACCCTGAAAACTATACATTTCACACCTGAGCCTCAACTCTCGCGGCCCGGTACCAAACGACTCACGGACCGGTACCGGTCCGAGGCCCGGGTTTGGGGATCGCTGCCTTAAATGACCTCAAGTCATGTTCTGAGTAGTGCTGTTTAATTTGAAAAAGTATAAACTGTCGTTAAATCCGAAGAAAAGTCTGCACTCGAATGAAAACACAGATCAGCTACAACATTTAGACTGGCTGCTAAATATTGTGCCGTCCCCCTTTCTGTAGCAAAAACAGCTCTGATCATATGTGTAGGTCATCCTGTAGACTGGGTGTGTTGTAGGGCATCTAACACATGCTGCAGAAGTTTGGGGGCTGGATCACCACCTTGGGATCTGTTTCTGGGCAGTTTTTGTCTGGAGTAGATACCCCTACTCTTGCTTTCCTAGCTCAGAATTTATTAGCACTAATCCTACATGATCAGGTCAGTTTTACAGGGAAGAGCAATGCAGACACACTAGCACATGCCTATAAATGACAATGTATCACTAACCATAGCATACGACAGGATGTAAGTTTTCTAAGCGGAACACCACATTGTTGACAAGATGATAAGTGTAATTAATTTCACCTGTCAGTGTTTTTAATGTTGTGGCTGATCAGTGTAAATAAAAATTAGGGGCAAATGTTGAAGTTAAAAGCAAACCGAAGTCCTGATTAAAACATTTGAGTCTCGACATTTGCAGAACAAAGACGTGAATTTCATTATTCGTCACAGTTTTAAAATACAGTCATTATTTTTTCTGGGTGTCCCGCTGTGATAGTCAAAGTAATTACAGTTTGGAATTTAGTTACAATTTGACAAAACTTTTGATTGTTTCTTTATGTAGCACATTATTTATTCCCTGCTAATTATCGTATTGCCATTTCAAACTCTTGAAGTGCTTTTTTGCATTGAAAAGTTTATTATGACATTCATAATTATGTCATCTCCTTTCCTCTGTGCATGTCTTACAGTTTTTTTGTGTCCTGACACATGTTTGTTTTTCGTGTCCAGGTTAAGTGTCCTTGTGAAGTGTGTAACTTTGCGTGTTTAAGTTGCATAGAATGTAAAATGACACTATGATGAAAAAAAAGTGGTTTTGCTAACACAGCTAACACACCTTTTTTTTAATCAGTGGTGAAATAACATCCAAATGCTGCATGGATTTTTGCAGGTTATTGAATTGTACATTTCGTTAAAAATAATAATAATTGTGATTATATGTGTTACTTCTGTCATTTGCTGTCTGCATATTAGCTAAAATTAGATATATTGTGAATGTTCTTATTTTTACCGATGTGAAGTGTGTCCTCTGTCTTTTATTCACTGTGGGGATTAAAGAAAACCGTAAAACTCCTTTTATATGATTAATTTCTTTTCATAACAAAGCCGAGTAAGGAGGATAAGAATATAAGACGACTGGTGAAATGTGTTCATGTTATATGAATGGAGCGCCGGCTGAGCTGTCATCTTAAATCTGGTGTCTCATGAGAATTTTAAAACGTCAGTAGAGGAGCAGAGATGTGCTGAGTCCAGACACTTCCTGGGAGTTTTTGGTTTTTATGTAACCTCTGCATAAATGATCATAAGTTTGAAATAATAATGCCTACACTTGTGCTTTTTATGCCACAGTAATGAATAAAGAATCAAGACAGAAAATTAAAAGGCCACTGCAGCAGTATGTTAATGCAGTTTTGTTACTTTAGAAACAAGAACAGCTGAACTTGAAGCACACAAAATGAAATATCCTGACTGAAAACAGAGGAGTTTTTCTTTCTCCTCTCTGTAACCTAAATACTACATTGCCAAATTCAGCACCACCTGCTCAACTCCTCATTAATGCAAATATCTAGGCAGCCAATTACATGGCAGCAACTCAATGCATTACTGGGTTTACTGACAGGAAGTCACCAGTAACTGAAATAACAACTCATTACAACCAAGAAAAGCAAAAGAGAATCTCTCAACAAACATCATGCCGAAGAGCTACAGCAGCAGAAGACCACATTGGGTGTGACTCCTCTCTGCAAAGATCAGGAAATGAAGCTACATTGTAATCGGCTCACCAAAATCGGACAATGGAAGATTAGAAAAAATGTTTGATGGGTCTGGTCTGATGAGTCCCAATTTCTGCTGCAACATTTGGATGGTAGAGCCCGATTTTGGTGTAAACAACATGAAAGCATCAATTCATCCTATTTTAATCAACAGTTCACGCCTGTGGTTGTTGTTTAATGATGTGGGGGATCGTTGTGTCAGAAAAAGCTTAGATCATGGCCTTCACAGTCTCCAGATCTAATGTCTGGTACTTGCTCTATGGACACTAAGCTAATGTATAGCTTTGTTTGGTAACAATATCCAGTGTAAATATAGCATATTGATTAACATGTGGATAGGCTACCCTGAAACTCACTGTAATAGGCTGTAATTGCATCGAGTTTGCTCAATAATGCACTAGTTTGTATTCTGCCAGTGCAAACATCCAGTTTTTCTCATTCTTATAGTTTAAGATTTATAAAACCTAAATCCACCATGATGAGGTCAGTTTTAGCAATAGAGATAGACAAGCGCATGCTTACAGATGGCAAAACAATCACTACCAACGACATCCGGGCAGTACTATAAATCAACATCCACATCAAGATCACGATGCAGGGTTTTTAAGCAGAACATTACATTGTTGACAAGATGATCTATATTATTAATTTCAGCTGTTTTAATGTTGTAACTGATCATTGTAATAACAAATAGGGTTCTTTTGAACATGAATGCATTCCCAGTACTCAAATGGCCTCCAGAGCCTGCAGATCACAATCAAATAGAGCACCTTTGAAATGTGGTGGAACAGGAGATTCACATCATGGATGTGCAGCAGACCAATCTGAAGCAATTATGTGATGCTGACATGTCTCCTTTTTGCTGTCTTTTTACTTGATTTTATTTATTTGGTACATTAACTAATGTTTTAATGAGCGTGTTTTCTAAGTTGCAATTTATTCATTGACAGTCTTCTTCATTTGAGCTTGTGGCAATTTAATTAGAAATGACGCTTATAATAATGCAACTCACATCATTTTGGGAACATCAGAAAAGAGATTTAGTTAAATATAGTTTTCTGGTTAAATATAGAAAAAAAATCCAACCAAGATGAAAAGCAGGAATTTATTGTAAATTATGTTGTTAAATTATTAACAACATGGGGGAAATGGAAAAAACCTGACATCCATTGCTACAATCCACCGACTGAGAAAAACATTACCACTGAACACACACATTCAGGAAATTACCTGTCCTTCAAAACTGTTCAGTACACTGTAAACATGACATGAAGGCATCAGGGGTAGCGTGGCCTCTCAAGCCCTGCTACCAATAGGAGTGAAAGTCTTAGTTCTTTAAAAAAAAAAGAAGTGTATTTTCTTTTTAAATATGAATCGATTGAGCCGTGATGCTCAATGTTTTCAGCTCACGTACGTGCTGGTGTGTTTGAATAGCACATTTACATAAGTTTAATCAAAGAGTCATGTAGTGTCCAGGAGGACGCCAAGCCACAGCACAGAAAAGTATGTTTGGATGTTGTTGTTATGCTCCCTCTGGCTTTAGTTTAATTAACTGACAGTTTGAGTTGTTGTCTGCTTGAGCTGACCAGCGTCTGTGTCAGCAACGCTGTCCCGAGCCCTGTAGAAGTCAGTCGGTCACATTAGTGCATATTCCAAATGAGATTTAAAAATCATTCAGTGCTGTGCTTCCAACACTACTTTTACAACTTTTCCCTCATGGCTTAGAAGTCCTGTTCTGACTTATTGGATGTACAAATGTGCACAGAGACCAACTGCAACTCAGAGAACAAACAGGAGACTTTAATGAGGATCCATCTGTGACCATGCCAGGAGCACATCTATAGTCTCTATCATTACCATAAGGTTCTAGTTCTATTGTAATGTCCTGAGGCACCTGTGGGAGGACAGTGGCTGTCCTCCCACAGGTGAACTTTTTGGCTGAACCAACACATTTATAATTCACCACCCATCACACCTCCTATTTGCCTAGTTTGGGTTATTTTAACCGTGTTCTCGTCCTGGGAATGATGGTTGACTTTCTGGCTCAACATTTTGAAACACGGGAGAAAATTAAAGGAGTTTAACAAAAATATCGTTTAAACTTTTTAGGAAATACAGACATTTTTATACATAGTCCCTATAAATAGTTTTCAGATACTCAGAAGTAATTAGAGAAACTCGGGCAATTAACAGTTGTTTTTAGTTCTTGGATTGAAAACCTTTGCAGTTAAGTCCAAAACCTGCAGATATCGCCAAATGCTGTTCCTCCTTTGAGATGCTCTGTCAGGCCTTTGCTGCAGTCCTCTGCAGTTGCTGCTTGATTGTTTGTCTTTCTGTATTTAATTTTGTATTAACTATCTGGAAAGCATGCTCTTCTGGATTGTGATCACATGACTGACTTGGTCATTGAAGGATGTCCCATTTCTTTGCATTGAGAAACTACGGAGTTGTTTTTGGCTCATTATCCGTTTGGACTGTCAAGCACCATCAGTTTTGCAGCATTTGGCTCAATGTGGACAGAGAGTATTGCCCTATATGCTTAAGATTTATCCTATTACTTCTGTCAGCAGTCATGTCACCAATAAACACTAGTGACCTGTGGGAAGTTCTCTGTGACACTTGGAACAACCTACCTGCCGAGAAGAGCTCTGGACCAGTGCAACTAGGAGAATTGGTTTTCTGTTCTAAGATTACTTAGCATTAAGCACTGTCCCTTCTAAACACACACACACATTAATTTACCTCCCCATTGTGCTTTGTCACAAACAAATATGAGTTACATCGCATCAAATAATAAACTAAGGTGCCTGGAATCCATATTCAGAGCTGACCACATCAGCTCGGCATGCTCTTCAGTCTTCTTTATGAAATCCGTAGACAGTACAATGACACGGCTGATGTATTAACTAATAACTAAATAGCTGCAAGCTCCACAGCCCATTCATTTCTCTGAAGTGCTGGGTGGAGCCATACAGGGAGCTTGCTTTCTGAGCAATGGAAGTAATGGACATGATGTAATTTGCACAAGCTTACAACAACAGAGAAACTAATGAGCCGTTGGGTAAATGTAGAAAATAACTTTTTCAGTCTACCTTACCCTGAGGAGAGAGAAACAATCTGCCATTATCACTTCACTTACCTTCACTGTGCAAGAACTCAATTAAATTCCAGTCTGACCCCATGCTTACCTGATTTTTTTCCTGCCTTCATTTTTTTGTTGTCCTGGCAGCTGGTGCACATTAGCGTTTTCTGTTATGTGCACAGTTCAAACTGCACAAGGTCAATGACACAACTGGAATCTTTTCAATTTGGTGTTTGCAAATTTGTTCTTGCAGAGCGTTTGACCTCTGGAACATATTTGCAGGAGGATGTGCTCTCCAGGGCCAGATGGTGCTGCAGCATGTACCATTACCGTGGCTCAGGGACACGCACAGTGGTAATTATAAGGGATGAAGTGAAAAAAAAGAAAAACAGATAAAAGAAACAAAGTCTAAAGTAGCTCTGTCTCTCTCTACGTGCCTCTAAAAAAATGTTCCAGCCTAATAAAAAATGAGACTGACATATTTTATGTTTGAATAAATACACCGACTGTGCACAAGCCCAGTACATACTACATCTCAATCAAATAGAGCACCTTTGGAATGTGTATTCAAATCAAGGATGTGTAGCCAGTAAATCTGCTTTGACTGTGTGATGCTGTCATGTAAATGTGGAGCAAATTCTGTGATGAATGTCTCCAGCACCTCCAACACTCAAAGAATTAAAGCAGTTCTGAAGACAAAGAGTGTAACCCAATATGATCATTCTTTTTGTTCTCCAACTTTCAAAAAAGCTTTGGAATTGTATATTAGATAAAAAAGCCATAAACATCTGCCAAGCTATATTAATGCATACATTTTTTTTTTTTTACTTCTCATAGTTGTGTGGAATCACTTAGGCGTTGGTTTATTTTTCAGCTCCAGACTTTGCCACTTTTGCTAAAATTTACTGACAAACAGAATACCAACAATGAATGACTTCTTAATTAGAGCATTGTTCTTACTGAGAAATATTTACAGCACATTTGTTGCTATGAATTTGAACATTGATTAAAACCTGCAGGTAAATATTTGTTAGTAGATATGGTGCTGATAGGCATGACAGGAGGCCGAGCTGGCAGTGCTGAAGATGCTAAGATTTTCTGTGGGTGTGACAAGGATGGATAGGATTAGAAATCAGCACATCAGACGGACAGCTCAGTTTGAGATGGTTTGGAGGTGTAGATAGTAGGCATGTTAGGTAAAGGATGTAAAAAATAGAGCTGTCAGATAGAAGTCAAGCAGAAAGAAGATTCATTACTGTAATGACAGGACAGAAGAGGATGCAAGAGTGAGACGTAGGCAGATGATCTGCTGTTGATCAGCCGAAAGAAGAAGAAGACCTAAGGTAGCACTGTACACGAGTGGTATTTGTCGCTGATCTTTGGAAAACACAAAAGGGAATAAAGCCTGAAAAAAAACATTTTTTTCATGGTAATTATCAGGTAAACTTCCCATATTAAATTCATCCTATTCAGCATTTTCTGTTTTTAACAAAGGATTTGAAAATCAGTTTTCAATCACATATAGTCACAGAGCAAGGAGATCCATGCTACTGTGGAATATATGCCGTGGAAAATAACCAGTTGTGGTTTGCTGGCTCACTGAGTTGTTTTCTGCAAAATGTTATCATGCCGATCTTTTTCTAGCCTGCAGGCAAAGATATCTGTACAAATCTCTACTTGCATCACATAAATTTTGTGCCCTGAATGCGAAAGTCATTTTTAATAAGTAACTGAACCAAATTACCATGTTTCTGACACTTGTTTCAGTCCAGCCGTCTGCTTGTCTTCCTCGTGTTTTACTCCTGCGCTAATGACCGTTTTGTTGTTTGTTGACAGATGCAGCCAATTAGTCAGGTGTGTGTGTGGGGAAAACATCAAGCCAAAACACATCACAACATATCACCGAGTGCTGATCTCCAGCTGTGTAAAGCTCCTTGTTTGCACCTTCAAATATCTGCAACCCCGTCTCTGCTCATTTGTATTTTTCATGTGGACTGAACGGAATGGGAGTCATGATTTTTGGACTCTCTCCTGTCCACTTGGCGAAGCACTCGTGTTTTTGTCGCCAGATCCTGTTAATTGGTGTATTTCACTGGTTTCGACGCAGCCAACAAGTCTAGAAGCTGTGTCCAGTTTTTAGCAGAAAGAAATGAGAGTCCCAGTGGGAGTAAGAGTCCAGTCATATGTTCCTTCACTGCCTGGTAACGCTTTTAAAAAGACTGCGAAGCGAGTGAAAGACTGAGCAGGAGCTTGTGTTTTATTTAATTCCATACAGGTTTCTTAAAGGCTCTTTAACATTATATTCCTGTAGCCGCGCTGGTGCCTCATTAGTGACTTGCACGGAGCACACATCACTTTGATCGCCACATTTTTACGCCCACCTCCCTAAAGAAATATGAGTGCTACACTAATTACCTCATGTTTATATTGATTACACCCACCTCCTCCAGTAGTCCCTCATCCCCCTGTCTTCGTTTTCTCCGCGCATATCGAGCCTGTCAGGAATCGGGAGGATAAAGTGTATGGGCTGGCACTAAATGTCAACGATTTTCAGATTATCTGAGGCAACAGAAAACATTCAACTGTGACTAATTGCAGCCGTAGCGCTGACAAAATAAATCTCTGTATTGTCATGCATGTCGACAGTATATTATTTTGTCTGTGCTGGTGCTATTTCAATAATCTTGCGCAATTATTCAAGCACTATAAAAAAGCAGAAATAAGTGGTTTGCATTGACTCGAGTAAAGACTGAGCAATATATGATCACAAGCCATAACATTTCAGTTAATGTTCCTGTTTACAACCCTCTCCACCTATCCTTTCACCTGCCTTGATGTAATCAAAGTTTATAGCAACCCACATTTCCTGTGGGCCTGAAGGTAATTGAATTGTTCTAAAAGGTCTTCTCCCTGGAAATCCTCCCTTTGCTCATCTCAATCAATCACACCAACCTCAGATGCCTATTTATATTTCAGCAAATACACGAGCCACAGGTTTTCTTTATTCATTTTCCATGTTTCCATTTCTCAGTTTTATGCAGATGACGCCCTGGTGTGTGTGACAGCCGACAGACTTGATTGACTGCTCTGTCAAATCTACTGCTGGGAGGCGTCAGCTGCTTTCAAGGTGCATGAGGATCAAGGGGAGCTCTTATTGACTGAGAACGCTTCCTGGAAATAAACGCTTCTCCCCCGAACACCCTGCTTCACATTCATACAGTCTCCCCTGGGAGCCTCCCAGCACACCCACAGTGTTCTGCTGTTGGCTACCGAGTAGCTCCACTAAACCCAGTAGGTGGTAACCGTTTACTGAAGTACAACATGTACTACAATTTCAAGGTACATTTGATTCCATTATATTTCAGAAAGAAATAATGTTTTTTCTCACTTCACTATCTATATTCGTTTTGATTGATTAAATTCCTGCTTCCACTTCTATCTAACAGTGATCCTTTTTTTCAGCTGCCTATTTAAGCATTCAGCATAGCTTATAGAAACTCTTCATGGGTCCTCCTCTTTTATTTGTGTTTCCATCAACTATGGACATCATCTTGCTTTTAAGTTGAAAACTGCTGCTTCCCTTTCCCTCAACAGCAAGTGCATAGGTAGCTGTAATTGCTATATCTATTGTTATTATATTATACCTATTGTTGTATAGGTAACAGCTTCCTCCCCGTGTAATTCCTGTTATCACAAGTATGTGCCCCAGTGTATCTACTACAAGACCAGATGTGTGTTATCTTAAATTTTTCTTTACTGGTATAAAAGTATGAAAAGTAAAAGCTATGTAAATTTAAAAAAAAATTAGCTTTTTAACATTTGGTTTCATTATGAAAAAGAGGGTTGTTCTTCTTTTGTAACCAAATAATTTTACTGCCAAAAACTAACCAAGCAGCAAGTGAGACCAAAGCTGAACAGCAAGAAAAATGATCTGAGTCCAACAATAAAAGAAATGTGGAATAAATAAATAAATAAATAAATAAATAAATAAATAACAGCCCCACGTGGGAATGAAGCCAACCCCTTTGGCTGTAAATCATCTGATTTCTTCCACCATCTTTCCAGCATCCTTATGTTGACTTTTGTTGCTGTTCCAAAGTGAAACTCTCCTTCTATACATCTTTTTAGCAATGCAGTACCACCCTGATTAAATGAGTTCATAACTACTTAGTGATATCTCCAGCTGACGGAGCAGTCTGCCTAAAAGCTATATTCGTTTGATTGATATCATTTGATATAAATGGAGGACTTATCAAGCAGTTATTTTGAGCATCTTCCGTGCATTCACTGCAGTCTTAAACTTTATCCTGCCAGTTCTTGATTCTGTCGACTATCACATGGCACAGGATGGAGGTCCTGGACAATTTCCAGATTTAATGTCTGAAAACATCTTAAATTTACTGGCATGTAAACCGTAGATTATACTGTATCATCAAAAGTTGCTGAATGAGGTGGTTGAGACATCTGACTCAGACTCCTCCTAGATGAGGTATTTTGGGAGTGTCCTACACAGAAGTGACCGCTCTGTGAACCTGGGATGCGCTGCAGAGATTATGTCTCAGTGGATTTGGGAACACCTCAGTGTCCCCCTGAAAAAGCTGGAGGACATGGATGGTGAGGGAGTACTGGGTAACGACCAATGACCTGGATCTGAATAAATGGCAGAAAATGGATGGATGGACAATTGCATCAGCTGAGCTTGAAATAAGTTTCCTGCACACTTAGTTTTAATTGTTTTAGCAAGACCACTAGTGCAATAATATGACAAACACACAAAAAGTAAAGAGCCTGAGGTAAACAACATAAATTTACATACTAAACAGAAGGACAAAAAGATGCTGTGCAAACAGTTTTAGGTGGTAGTTAAGTGTGCAGTGCTGTTCTGTATATTATAAGAAGGCTATGAGGAGCACATAACAACAGGGAGGAGAAAAGATCACCAAAAAGGTGGAATATTTAAGAATCTGAAATGCTTCACATGGATAAATACATGTACATGTACACAGATCCGTAGGTAGTACGCTTGCTCACTGACCTGTCCTCATCATTTTGAAGCCCGTAGGCAATGATAAGCGAACAAATCTCACCTGCCATTGCATGACTTGTGCACCCTGAATCTCAAAGATGTTTTTAAAAAAATGACTCACACTATATATTCAATGGAAATGTTCGAATTTCACAAACCAGCTTTGCCAGCCATTTGACTGCAGTCGGTCATGGATGTGAAATTGCAGAGAAGAGCTGCCTCCCATCATCTGAGCGACGATTTTACAAGCAGTGAGAGGAGATGTTCACAGCGTATTTGCAGCCGTGGCAAGCAGCTGAAGACATGAAAGATTTCACCAACTGTGCTAACCCAACTTAGTAAAATTTTGGAATACATTGACAGTTTGATGAATCCCTACTCTGTTGGATATATACTACCAGCAGCAGCTTTTTTTTTCTTTTCTTTTTTTTTTACCCTGAAGCAAAGTAAAGCAGAACAGCCACACACACACTCGTTGTTCTCCTTCTAACCAAACACGATGTGAGCACACTTATCATGCCTGCTTCAGAAACCCACCGTGTATGTTGAGCGGTTTGCTTGTCTGTCCAAACCTCAGAGGCAGCACTGATCTCGCTGGGAATTCTCGCACAACAGAGACAGAGGAGCTTTCAAAAGCCTCCTGAAAATAAGATATGTCCAAACCAATCGCGTATCGCACAAGAATATTTCCACAAAAGAAAAAAAGACAGCAGGACGAGGAAAGGATTCATAGCTCTTCAACAGCTAGGTTGTCTATCTACCCCAGTGCTCAGTGCAGCCATGCAAACATTCATGACAAGCTGGTACATCTGCACTATGATCCTGCAAAAAACATGATATCTTGTTTAAAAAGTCTCATCTGTGCTTTCAGAATGATTGTCAGTGAGCTGCTTTTCTTTGTTAGGGCAAGTAAGAAGTTTAAAGTCGTGTTTTAAGTGGTGATTCGTCCAAATTAGGGAATAGATTTTCTCACTTGCTACCTCTGCTGTTGCAGATATGGAGTGCGATGGAGAGCTACATGTATAGGAGAGGTAAATAGGTCATTCTTTGACTGCAGCTCTACAGGGACTACATGACTTATATATATATACACAGTTGCTTCAGATCTGGTGACTGTGGAGACCATTTGAATACAATGAATTCATTGTCATGTTCAAGAAATTCTTTTGAGATGATTTGAGCTTTGTGACATGGTGTGTTATCCTGCTGGAAGCAGCAATCAGATCATGGGTACACTGTGGTCACAAAGGACATGGCTAGCGACAATACTCAGCAAGGCTGTGGTGTTTAAACAAAGCTCATTTGGTACTAAGGGGCTGAACACGTGCCAAGAAAATATCTCCCACACCATAACGCCATCAGCAGCTTGATTTTCTAAATAGGTGAAATTAAATGTTAAATTCCCTGCACTTACATAGTAGTTACAGAGCACTCTGACATCTTTCTTTAATCTGGTAGACCAAAAATTATTCAATAATTTAATACACAGAGATTTCTGAAGTGGTTACAAATTATATTTGGGAAAATAAATTAGGTTTATAATGTGTCAGCCCTGCAGTTAAATTGGGTTTGGCATTAAAAAAGAAAAAGTTGGTTAGATTTAGGGAAGGTTTCAAATGTGTCATAGCTTTTTAAATTGTGTTTTTTTTAATACGTGTTCTCATTGTGGTTTTTCCACAACAGGCAGCTTAATTCTGCAAAAATAAAACTTCACTCGGTGTACCGGCAAAGCAACAAACAGCAGAGAGACACAGATAGCAACTCAACGATGAACACAGAAAATTTAGCCGTGGAAGAGACAGATATTTTCCACAGGTGTTGGCAGAACCCAAAACCAGAGCTAAATGAGCGCGGATATTAGATCTTCACCAGGTGGCCAAAAACTCAACAAGTAAATGAGCAGCTGCTGCTAGCGAGTTCACCACATCCACTTCAAAGGTCAAACTTGTTTCTGCTGCTCCAGAGTTGCCACTGAACCCATTATTGCAAGTTTCATGGTTGTAATCATGGTCGTAAACACTTGCAGTCTGAAAATGGAAAACAGCAGTTTGCATTGTGCATTGTTTCGTAATATTACTTCCACTTTATAAGTTTTTAGCATTTAAAGGACTTGGTCCTTTTAAAACTGTTGGTTTTGGTAACTTGATCACAAAACTGCTGTTGTTTTTTTGTTTTTTTAGGGTGTAGATTTTAAGGTTAAATGACGATTGGCATTTGTCTTTCAAATGTAGTTCTATCTCATTATTTATTTGAAGGTAAACTATGTTGCTCCTGTAACATATTTTATTAAAATTAACCACTGTTAGGTTGTTTGGCTTTGTCGCAAGCTGCAAGCTTTGTGTCATGTTGCATTATAGTTTTTTGTGTTGGAAAAGTAAATATATATGTATGAAATTACAGTTAGATTTGCATCACAGTGGAAGCAGAAGTCTCCAAATCTCTCTGATTCAAACCAGACTCCACTACAGGTACAATAGCTTGTCACTGGGGCGCACTTCTCTAAAACACTCTTATTTATACCCCCATGGTTTGTACCTCACAGAGACCATTCCTGAACCTCTGGTCACAATTTCTGTGTACGTTAATGGAACAGTACAAAAAAACATTTTTAAAAGGATGCAGAATTGAATGTTACCTGTTATTTTGGTGTATATTTGAGCTTGAACTCTGGGAGACATCTGCAGTACCGAGAGAAAACCCACCAGGCACAGAGAGAACCGGCTACAAAATGAAACTTGTCATAATGATGTAAAGGAAACACTGAACCGTAGAATCTAAGCTCAAACTGCACATATGCCATCTCCTGCTACTTCACCTCAAAATCTAGACAAATTGCTGCCAACGTGTGCCTTTAGCTTTTTCTGCATAGTTACCTTGATTTCCACTAATTAGTGATTTCTAGAAGTGTAAGTGAGAAAAAAGAATTATAATTTGAGCAAGTGCACCCTTGAGGACTTTACAGAGGAAAGTCTGGATATATAACAGTCCTAACCTAAGTATTTACAGTGCCATTATTATATTACCCGTAGTTGAATAAGTCCAGAGGATGAAATTTGCCATGAGGAAAGCTCCACTCAGTCTGATATGACAGGGCGTGTGTCATGAAAAACAAACTACACTAAAAAGCTCTTTTTGCCCGTTAGTTACCAAAGTGCAAAGGCTCAAGTGACATATTTAGCACTGTTATATTTGTTAAAGAGTAACAGCCATTTAAAAGGGGGCACTGCCATGGCTTTTGCACTCACTGACAGCATTATAAATGATTTCAGCCTCGATGTTTTGCAGTCCTTCACTCCTGACCTCCAATGGCTCCCTTGTCATTCGCTAGCATCTGGCCCACTTGCTTCCCCCCACGAGAGCGAGCATGTCGGGGCAGACAAGTGTGCCTCCCTATGGGCCCAGATGATGAGACAGTGCATTTACATTAGCCTAGTGAAGCAGGAGCGGTGGCACAATGCCAGCACTGAGGCACAGACCTTACAGCAGAGCATCTGGTACATTTGCACTATTGTCAGGAGTGGACTGGCCTGACTGCAGACAGACTCATAGACGACACTCAGGCAGAGAGGCAGACAAACTGGCACACAGTCAGATCATAAAGTCAGATAAACAATCATATTCAGACAGTTAATTAGCCATTACTCATTCAGCCAAACCAGCCAAAGAGGGAGATAGACTCCTGGCCTGTATCTCAGCCAGTTATTACCAGGGAGTGGAACTAGAATGGAGAAAAGACGCCTTCATTTATGGGATTCTGGCCTCCAGTCACTTGGATGGTAGGTTGCTATGTCCACAGGGAAATTAGGATGGCGAGAGAGTCGCTGAGTGTCGAAATTATCTTGGACACAAACTGTAATCTTCCTCCTAACCATGAATTTTCTTGGAATTTCAGCACAACTTTCAATAAAGATTCAAATGGAGGGGGCTGAAAATGGCACATTAGAGTGGCACTTTGAAAAAGGCACTTAGGTGCACCAAATGTAAATTTCCATTAGCTGGAAGGTGGATGGACACATTAATGGCAGTGAGGGCAGCAACGTTTTCAGAAGGGTTGCATTACACCGAGATTTGGTGTAACAGAGAGGGGAAAACTGCTGTTCTTTAGCTGAATTGGGTTAAAATTCATTGTGCACTAGAGCTGAAATATGCAATAAAAGTAGTTGCAAGAGGCTTTTTTTTTTTTTATAAAATAAAAGTTGCCCAAGCAGCAAAACAGAAAAAAAAAAATCCATAGAACAGAAAAGGAACAATCATTGTGGGTGATGATAAGAAAGGTTTCCCAGCCTTTACATCACAAGTTAGGGCCTGTGTACTTTCCCAACACAGTTTGTTTCATATTAAGACTTTTACCTTTACATAAAAGGAATTGTTGTCAAGCATTAATAGCCCGAATTTGTATGCTTAAAATAGACAATACATAAATGCAAAACTCATTTGGTAAGAGATATAGAATAATACAAAATCCATAGCTTTAACAAATATTATTTTCCTCATCATTATTTCATTCTTCAGTTCCTCCCGTGTCCTGTTTTCTCTGGAACTTCATTCTTTGTCTTGCTTTCAATTTATTTCTGTTATATTTTGAAGGTTATTTTCTTGGGTGGCTTTCACTAACCTGCTTTGTTACCTGGGTTCACGTGTGCTTGGTTAGTCTCCCTGTCTGTATGTTTGTGTGGAACACAATACTAATGCTGAGAGCTAATCTTACACATCAGGTATTCATCATATGAAGGATAAATGTGCTTTATTTGAAAGCAATTTCCCTCATGTCCTCACTAAGTTAACGCAATAAGTAGAAATGAACAGTAAAGTTTGTTTTAGTGGTCTTATGCAAAAGTCCTTGGACACACTTTTATGTTTCATTTAAAATAAATTGTGACAACTTTCCAAATCATTAGCTGCTTTAGCTGCTTTTATGTCTACCAATCATGCTTTAGTTTGATCAGGAATTCATCTCTGTTATAACAAATCTTTCAGAGCCACATTTCAATGTGAAACTCATGTTTTGAGAAATCAAAATATGGAAAATTGTCATAACACGTGTCTCAACATGTGAAACTTGAACAAAGTTAATATAAAAGTGGGACACCTGGCTACCCTATCGCCCTCATACAGTCCAGCTTCCTGAGTTTCCAGAGTGCTATCCCCTCTTCTGTTTCAGTTCTTATCTGAACGTGGGTCGACTTTGTGAAACTTTATTGCCATTGTGACAGAAAGAAGAATTTTTTTAAAAGGAAACCTTACAATTGATATGTCCAATTTTACTGAGATACAAATACCAAAACAATTCACCTCTTATAGACATCGGCATGTCTATAAGAGGCATGTACATAGTCTAATATTATAACATTTGACAATGCAATCACAATATAGCTACAACATAGGAATCGCAAAATTGTATTTGTAGTTTATATGTCTGTTCGCAAATCCAGAAGCTACGTCTTGAGATGAAATTGTGGAGTACAATGCATATGTAAATACTAAAAAACAAACAGGAAGGCCACAGAGAAGGTTTGTGGATATAGTAGAGGAGGACATGCAGACTATTAGTGTAACAAAACAGGAGGCTAGGGATAAATTGAGATGGAAGCAAATGATTTGCTCTGACTAGCCCAAAAAAGGATGAGCAGAAAGCAGAAGATATGAAAAACAGTACTGAGCAACCTAAACATTATAGCTCCAGATGCTTCTCAGCCATGGAAACGCATGCCACGAAGCTCCCAGCACACAGCTGATGTTGATGCTAGGAGAGGTTTGAACCTCTGCAAAGTGTTGGCAACTTTTATGCACTGTGTGCCTCTGTCATTTATTTAAGATTCATTGCCTTTTTACTTTCACTCATTAGTTGGATGTTGGCACACACAGACACACACAGAGACACAGATCGATTACATAAGTTCTTTACCTAACAACAAAACAAATTTCCTTGCGAGGATAAAAGAGTAAAAATATCTCCTGATTCATCACCAGGACGTTGCTTTAATTGTTGGTGAAGTTATACTGTGAGTGCTTGTCTGCTCGTCTCCCCTCCAATAGAGGCACACAACAAAGCCAGACCTGTACAAAGCACCAGGTCTTCATCCGTGGCCCAGTCACCCCTGAAACTAGATTCCCTCTTCCATCATGCCTGAGGGAGCAATTTAATTAAAGGCTAGCTCAGAGCAAAGGACACCCATCACCCTATTCTTGATGTTTCCACAGTCAACAAATATGGAAAACAAACAATCCCCCAGTGGACGATGTCCTGGCCTAGCTACACCAACTGTAAATACACACAAAGTGAACAGATTGTCATGTAATGACAGCAGTTTACTGGGTAAAGGGGTAGGATTAAGTATTATTTGGTCTTTATCTTCATTTGAATGGCCCTAATGATTGACGTTATTTAATTAAATTCAGTCCTGGAAATCTCTTTTCTAATTTACCTGCATGCCATCATGAATGGGCTTCATTTTTTGGCCCATCTGGTAATATAATTCATTAATTTCCCTCCTAATGGCCTGTCAGCTATCATTATCATGTTAACAAAGTGTTTGTTACAGAAAGAGCTAGACCCCCATTCATGCAAAAATGAAAGGGGTCAAACTGTTTAAGTTTCAGTTGATCAGGTTTTTGGCAACGTTTCGGTCATTTACTTGTAGTAGCTTTCCGATTTACATGTCAAAGTCTGCATATGAAAAAAATAATAATAACAGTTATAGGAGTCACAAAACTTGTGACAGTGTTGTTCCTCTCTCGCCCACCCTTCACTTCTGCTTGAGGCTAGTAGTTGTCAGCAACATCAGCCAGCGTCTGTAAATCTGTGACTGAACTCCTGGCAGTTGGTTGAGCTGCACCGAGGATGTGTAGGGAGGCTATGACAACAAAAAGGAATAAATATAAGAGAAAAAGAAGCACAACACTTGTTCTGATAAGAACTAACTCAGTGAGAGTGAGAGAGAGAGCTCACACCTTGACTAACTGGATTTGACTCGCCTCAAGAGCTTGTAAATAGTTCACCGTAAATAAACTCACTTAAAATGACTTGAGTCCAGCCTGCACATTGGTTATGATATAAGGTGTGCTTCACATGACTGGTAACCATTTCTGAGGGACTTTTTTAAATATTGTGCCACAGTATGAAAAGCAATTTTACATATAACCATAAACATAATTAGTAGACCTAAATCCTTTTAACAATGGCTGGGTTCCATAATTAGTAAATATGTTCCCTCCAAACTTCAAGTCAATTGTATTTACAGCATATAGCACATTTAAAAAAACCAAAAAAAACAACCCTCACACACACTGAGGTTTCTGAAAACCTGGTGTCAAAACGTAAAACTCATGCCAACATAATAAAACTGTAAACCAAACAAAGAAAATCATTATAAAAATGTAACCGAATAAGAGAAATACTTGGATAAACCTGAAAAAGGAATTAAAAATAAAAGCATACATAAATGGATTTTTTTTTCTAAACATTTAGGGGGGAAAAACTAATAAAATGCTCACATTGAAAATCACGAGACACAGACTTGACTAACAGCAAGTGGGGGGGGGGGGGGGGGGGGGGGAGGGTATGTCAGTTGTCAGGTTTTTACATTGAATGGCAGACTGTTCCAGAGCCTGGGGGCAATAACAGCAGAGCCAGTTTGCCTTTAGCTTTTCGGCAAGAAGGGGGGCCACTGAGAGAAGTCTTTGGCAGGGTGACCTCTGTGACCTGGAGGCAAAATATGGAGTTAAATGATCTGTGATATATTGTGCAACTGATCCATCGAGGGCTTTTAAACTGGCTTTAACTTAGCAATGGTTTTCAAAGACATTGCTGACTTCAATAAAACCATGAAAACAGAAGGATTTCTGCAGTTTGGACACATGTGGATGAAGCACCAAGTGTTTTAGAATAAAGCATTGTAGAGTTTGATGGACTAAATAAAATAATTTCAGTTTTGCTGTTATTGGCAGGTAAGTGAGTGTAACCAGGAGTGATACTGAATATTGTGTATCTGAAAGACAGAGCTGAGGGGGTAACATGTGTAATTACAATGCAGTTTTATTCAAAGTTCAGATTTAGATTATTGGCTTTCATTTGGCCACCTGGAATATGGGACCAAGAGCAGTGACACAAAATTAAAATGGTGCAATTGGAAAAATCCCAAAATTATGAGCTGCAAGAAATGCAACTTAATGCAGAGAGAAGCTGCAGTTGGCTCTTCTGTACACATGGGACCTACAGTATTGGAATTCTCCCTTACAGTATGGGGGGGGGGGGGGGGGGGGGAGTCTTGAGCCACCTATCATGTAAAGATAGATCTATCTATCTATATCTATATATAGTGAGGAAAATCAGAAATAGGTGCAGCGATTTACTTAAACGTATGCAAACATACAAAACTAGTGTATGAGGCAAAAACAACGTTTGTCCGACAAATTCGAAAGTCCATATTTGGTCTGACCACTTGTCTTCTTCAAAACAACCTGAACTCTCTTAGAGTAGCTTTCTTGTTGTCTGTGAAGATTCTCAGTCATCCAGGTCATCATAGTCTAAGGAGCTTAGAAAGAAAAGCGTCTGGACTTCTTTGAGTTGCTTGAAGACGTTTCACCTCTCATCCGAGAAGCTTCTTCAGTTCTAAGGTCAAAAGGTGGAGAGTCCCAGATTTAAAGCCAGTGGGAGTTTCCCCCCAAAGAGGGACAAAGGACCCCTGATGATCCTCTACCTAATCACATGAGCCAAGGGAACTCAAAACTGGATTATAGATGGCAGACAGTTGGTGTCGTAAACCACCGTCTCTGTTCAAAGATGGTCGCTCACAGTGGACATAGATGGCTTCTTTCACTCCTCTTTCAAACCATCTGTCCTCTCTGTCCAAAATGTGAACGTTGGCATCTTCGAAAGAGTGACCTTTATCTTTTAGATGCAGATGGACTGCTGAGTCTTGTCCCGTGGAGGTGGCTCTTCTATGTTGTGCCATGCACTTGTGAAGTGGCTGTTTGGTCTCTCCAATGTAGAGGTCTGGGCATTCCTCGCTGCACTGTACAGCGCCGGCCGCGCGAAAAGCAACGACGGCGATCCAGTTTAGGAGGCCGTCCACAACGCCAATGAAGTCCAGTCAGCAGCCTGGAAGGTGGCTGGCGATGTTGAGGTACCGGACGTGGACCGGACTGGACCAGGCGAGGCAGGTGGCTGGAGAGCTAAACGAGTCCCATGAAAAATGCGCCCGTAGTCGGGGGAACACTATGGAACACAGAACAGAACCCAGAAGCGCAACTCTGACAAAGAAACCAAAAGACTAGAAATGATAAATAAAGGCAAAAATCAAAGTACAATAATAATGAAAACTCAAAACTCTGGGTCAATGACTCAGGCACCCCAACAGTAGTATCTCTCTTTTGAAATCCTCTGACCAGGATTTGAAACAAAAAATTTGGAGTTATCAGTCCTTGTATACTTTGGCATACCTCAGCTTGTTTCCTTTCCTTATGAATGGCCGCCTGACAGCCGGCCTTCCACGGAGACCATTTCTGATGAGGCTTCAGCGAACAGTAGATGGATCAACTGAAGGTTCCAGAGTCATCTCTCAGGTCAGGTCAGGTCTGTCAGAGATTTATTGATTTTTATTTATTTATATTTTGATGGACGTGACTTTCAGATACTGTTCTTCCACTGTAAATTGTTTTTTGGGCCTGCTACTTCTTCTTTTGTCCTCCACTTGTCCAGTTACCTCAGTTTTTAAAGAGAACTACACATAATCCCAAAGCAAAAGGGATATAATAGTTAAAAAGAAGATGAAAATATTCTTTAAGGATAATAATAATAATGTTGATTCAACAATCCAATTATTTAGCACATGCTTATACATATTATTACATGCATTTTTCCCACACCTTTTTTATTCTGTAGAATAAAAACGGTGTGGGAAAAAATGCATTGAAAACAAAAACACCCACCAACAGCATAATGCAGTTCAGCAGTATAACAAGTCACATCATCCAAGATCAGCTGAATCCCCATCACAGCATTTTTGAAGGTTCTGCTCAGATCTAGCGAGGAGAGTCTTTTAAAGTCACGACAGAATGCATGTTATTTATAGCAAATGTGAAAAAACATTCAAAGCGATTCATGTAGTCCTTTAAATCCTCCCTGTGTCTTTATTCTCCTGGTCAAACATGCAGCTATTATCTCAGTGGGATGTTGGATGAAAATAAGAATTCCCTATTTTTAGTGTGATATGATAAGTACCTTGTGAATGCATCTCCCATCTCTCCCGCTCTTGTATGCACTGTTGCTCATTCGCCCCAAATGGGGCAGTGTGCCTGCATTAAAACACGCCTGCTCATCATTTGTCACTGGGCCCAAGGGTAATGAACGGGGTGAATTGGATGTACTCTCTAATTATGGAAAGGACAAAAAGCCAGTATGATTCTCTTGTCAAAGTCCCCCTCCTGCAGAACCGTGGGGAGCAGCTTTCACTCATAAATCAGAGGCGGGATTCAGATCTGCATCGGATTAGAGACAACATAAAAGGGAGAAATATAGTGCAGACGTGGGCGACAGACAATCAGACATGGCATGGCCTATGGCAAGTAATAACTAGGCGACTGAGCATGCCCGCACATTGAAGAAGGCAAACACCTGCCAATCAGCATCCTTCATTGTCCGCATACTCAGCAGCATTACAACTACCATCATCATCATCATCATCATCGTGCTGGCCCTGACAATCAGATTTTGCAGCGTCATAACCTCAGTACTCCAGGGATCATTGCAGTCGATCAACATGCTCCAGCTGCTGCTGGCATGCTAGATTGCTTGTGGTGGTGATTACATTTTAAATTTGTATGGCTTCTCATGGTCTGATGGTGATGGTAAGAGTATATAGAGCCGAAGCGCCCACACAGCAGAGATCTGCACTGGCCCCTCATGAATACTCAGTGGAACTTGTTTTAAAAGAGAGCACAGTTAGAGTTCACAGAAACCAGACTTTTTATAGCACGCAGGGGGGAAAAACCAGTTACTACTTTAACGAGAGCAGCTGCAACAACTGACTTCTCTGTTTCTGGCTTTATAACAGTTTCTACAAACTCACAGTGGAGGTTTGATCCTTTTATCTTACAACAGATTCATGTATAATGTAAAAGCACCAGCATAACATCCAAGCTGTAGTAATCCTGGTCGTGGCATTTCCACAAAAATAAATCCGTTCATTTAAATCCTTTGGAGAAGTATTAAATGCCGCAATAGGCTGCACTAATAATGAAGATACAGAAGAATTCATTAAATCCATCTCTGTAAAGATGGATCGAGCAAAGCTTCCTCGTGTTCATATTATGCTGCAAATTTTCATTATTTTCCAGCTTTCAGTTTGAGGCATCACTCTCCTCTCGGGACTGTAGATAAAACCCGACTCGGGGGGGAATTAAAGTGAAGGTGTTGCACAGACGTCCTGCTTGCTTCTACGTGCTTGTGTAGACTTTTGTAACACTTTTGTCTGGTTTCCCAAGAGGGAATATGAGCACAAAAAATCAGACCGTGTTGTCTTTTAATCCCCTGGAAGTTGAAGTCAAATGTCTGTGGACGTTGTTATGGGGCGTTACAGTTTTACGTCACAAATATGATTGGGATTTTAAAATTCACGACATCAGCAGCAGCAGTGGAAAAACAGCCGCGGAGTAAATAATTTGTGCTCCTGAGAATGCTTTGTCGATTTGCCAAATTGCCCACGTTTCCCCAAATATCCCCGCTAAAGCTCAGAGATATGCATGCCCTCTAACCACGCAGCAATCGGTGCACTCTTCGAAAACAGACTTTCTGTGAAAGTCCTGTTCTCATATGCTGTTTTTGTTATTGTTGTTATTGTTCAGCCTTCCAACCTTTCGCTGTTTTATTGCACATTTTCCCCCAGTGACTCAGATGGCAACACTGATGTGAGTTATTGCTTCTGGGAAGTCTCTCTTGCGTCTCCCTTGGGGATCTTTTTTTCATAAGCAGATTATACACAATCACTAGCAAATGGGGGTGAAACATGCAGCCACTCCTCTCTATATTTAATGCTGTCATATTGTCATATGTGGTGCTTCGTGCAGAATGGAATTGCTGGAAAGCTGCTTAAAGCTGGTTATAATCTGCATATATATATTTTTTACCTGAGCAAAGATTAAAACTATAAACAAAATGAGCCAACAAGTGCTGCCCGTGTTACTAAAACCTTACATGTCTTCTTCATCTGTGCCATTGAACTATTTTGCTGCTCAAAACATATTACAAAAACATTATTCAGCCACTCTGTTGCTCTGGTTGACATCTTCCTTTATTCCAGTAAACAAAGATGTAATTTATGCTGAGTCATGAATTGTAATTGAGTTGTTTTATGCCAAAGCCACACCGCTGGTTTTTTATGGAAGTGACAGCCTCTGAGGCCAAACATTTAATAATTTAATAATAATAACCTTTATGTCCCTAACGTTTTCTAAGGCAGAGTTAAAAGGTGCTTCAAAACAGTGACCAAAAAGTGGATTAAGTGCCAAACATATACATCACTAAGATATATGCATAACAAGTTGTAATAATATGAGGAAATGATAGATTTTAATGTGTTCAGCTACAGAGGAGCATGGCAATGTTATATCGAGTCAAAAGGCACTTGTGAAATGCTGGTTAAAACTGAGATGTTAATCAAAGATGTAAAACTCCGATTGCTTCGGATCAGTTACTTACTGAGCAGCACCGTTAGAAATATGATCAGGACCAAGAACAAGGACTTGAACATTATTTGAGTTCAGGTACATAAGAAATAGCGTGAGGCAGAAATGCTGTGAACCCAGATTTTCTTCCAGACTGGCTAAGTTATACAACTGGCAGTAAATGGATAACAGTGCTAGAACACTTTACATGGGCAAGGGGCGCCAGACAGAAACTGAACAAGATCGGTCCAGTGACTGAGATCTGTGGGAAACCACGAGCATGAGGACATTTTGTGGAGTAAAATTGTAAATGGTGACTATGCTGTGTGATAATATGAAAACCTGTAGATCATCTACTTAGGCTAACCCTGTTTTCAAAGTGCTGTATGAGCCAAAAACATCCTCAAAGGTAGGCAATACTTTCTCTTTAATACAACTGTACATGAGGGGAATTTAAAAAATAATTCACCGAGGCCTCATCTCAACTAATTTGGATCACTGAACTGGAAATCTCAGCTGCAATTTGTCCTGTCTTTGTTTTTTTTACTAACAACTCTTCCAGGAAGCCCATACTCTAGTTATGGTGAGTGAAAATCTAGTGTTGCGTTTTACCTGATATTGGTTAACCAGTCTGTGTGCATTTATACCTGTACAGTATATATATACACCTTGCTAATCATGCTTTAGATCAGTCCAAAAAACCAAAGGTGACCACGTCCATCTTTTCCAGAGTATATACGCCACACAACTTAAGCAGTTAAGCAATGACTCTTAAGTCAATGACTTAACTGAAATCTCCACTTTATTAGCTGGCAGACTTAACAAACAAAGGCAGAGCAGAGCTGGAACAGAATGACTAAAAAACTAGTCTTGGCAGACCCACAAACAGGAGTACACACAATATGAGAGGAGATCACCACAACAAACAGAAGAAAACTTAGAGCTTAAATGTACACATAAGGAAATCAGGAGATGGAACACACAAGTGAACAAAGGTGAACTAAATCTGACTAATGACACATGGGAAGCAAAAGTGAACATACACAAACACGATAGGGGACTAACAAAATAAAGCAGGCAGCAACGCATAGAGACTCAGGTGAGGCTGACGCTGGGACTGGGGAATAATCAGACATGGAGACATGATAGATGGAGAAAACCAAAGAACAAAACAGACGTCAAAAGGAGACGCTGAAGACAGAACACAGAGACGAGACACGAAAAAGAGAAGATATATGAACGCAACCAAGAACCAAAAACTAGAAATTTAAGTTACAAAACTCAGAGGTTCTCAAAAAGTGAACATAAGTATTTCATAATCCTACAGAATGAATAAAACAAATTATTGACCCGGGATTGTGACGAGGGCATGGAAATAGAAAAAAAGTACTTTAATAAACAGATGACATTTTTAAAACAAGCATATGATATATATTACATTTTATTTTCTGCCAAAATATATTCTGCCTGCCTGGATTTTGACCTCTTTTGAGAATTCTGTTGCTTCTAGTCTTTTAAGATCAAGACATAAGCAAAACTTGTCTTCTTTGGCTTGTGAGGCCAGTCAGTAATATAACACATATAAAAACATCCTCTGAGCTGTAGCACTTGCAGCACTCCATGCCAATAAGATTAGGAGGGGTTGAGTGCAGATAAGTGAGGGAGGGCGGTCCAAGATCTGACACAACAACTTGCAGTCACAGAAGAAAGAATGGCAGACGACAAGATGAGACCTTGTTTATTGCTGGCAACTTTTGTAAAGATCTAATCAAAAGATGTTTTTCTGTGTCATTTGGCTCAACTGTCTCATTTTAACCCCATTCAGTTTTATTTCTATAACACGTTTAATGCATGCATAAAAAAAACTAAACTAAATAAATAGAATGTCAAAAAAGTGTAGCAAAAGTCAAAACACCAAAGTAAACAATTGGAAATAAACAAAACAATCACAAACAACAAAATGTGGAATATGTCTTGGTGTCAAGGCAAAAAATTATGGGGCACCTAAAGTAAAAGCCAAAAAGTATCTTGAGGTTTATTTTGAAAATGATGGCTGTGTCCTTTAGATTCTGAGTAGGGCTGCAGAAGAGGTCAGCTTACAGGGTTTGAGGAATGTGCTAGCTAGAACTAGTTAGGCTGGTAATTTAATTGGCTCCAACCAGAGAATTTATTTTTAAAAATCTGTTATTTTTTCTTTGTCAACTTGAATTAGAAATGGTTTAACATTTGCAATATTCTTTTTCTAAACTGACTTTTGTTCTGTTTCTTATTCAAATGTTCAGTGATTAAAGATGAACCTCAGATATTATGATCTCTGCTTTGTGTTGATTTAACTTTCAGAAGTAGCATGACATCCATACACTTATGTAATTAGCAAATAATCTATATCTAAAAAAAAAAATCATCAGAGTATGCAGTAGGTTTTTTTTATGTCTTTAATATTTTTTTTTCCTTTTTTAAATGGTAAGTTTTCCAACATTATATGTTAATGAAAATAAGACATGCTAAGTTGCATAAATGTTCAATAGATGATAAAATAAAAGCATAAATGTGTATTTTAGACATTTCACCATTATTCTAAAAGATGTGATAGAAAAAATGCACTAAATCTCAAAATAGATCCGTGTAGCAGCTTAAAAAAAGCAGCTTCTTTCTTCTTCTTTTTGTGACTTTGTGCCCTTTGTTAATGAAGTTATCTTCACTTCAGCAGATCAAAATGCTGACCATAAGAAGAAAAGGAAATATCCGAGGCCGTATCCTTGAGTTGATTCTTTCATTCCAGAAAAAACATCTCTCAAATACCATCTTCTCATCTGCTGCTGACTTGAGCGGAGTGAAAAATGCTCTTAAATCATGAATATTTTTAAACTCTATCCTTCTGTCTGAATGTGAATGTTAGTAGATGCTGCAAGACTTCAAACTGCATCCGTAGGACGTGACTGCATTGTATTTGTTTTGGTCCAACTACATCAGCTGACTGTACATTTTAAAACTTTTTTTTATTTCATTGATCACTTTTTAAGTTTTGGACTAGATGAGGACATAGCAAACATCTTTGGCCTGTGAATAATTAATGAAAATGAAATTCTCAGGCAGCACAAGGTGCTGCTTTCAGTTGATCCAAAACTCAGGTTCTGAATAAAGAAGTCTGACCCTCTCTGAGTGTACTGCACCAGCGGTATGGATGAAGCTGATGAGCTGACTCCATTCCTGTTTCAAAGAATGATGGGGATGGGAGGGGGGGGGGGGGGGGAGGTTTCTTCCATCTGGTTTGCACAAGTTATTTTTTTCCGCTGTTACTATTTTACTTATATTTTTTCGATATGATATATATATATGTATGTGTGTATGCATGGACATGCAGTGCATGTATGGCTGCCTATGTGTATATTAGTGTGAAAATATCAAAGCAGGTCCATGAATCTCTCTGTTTCTCTACTTTATTGGTATATCCTGAAAATATAACTAGCTGTTAACAATTTATTTTACTGGTCTTATGATGTGCCCAAAAGGAACAGTACCATTTGCCCTCTGATTGTTTTCAAAGGCATCCTAGAGTCCAGAGAATCTTAAAACAAATTGATCTATAATTGCTAAGAATAATATGGTTCTCCCGGCACAGTCTGTAGAGCATGGAGGTGATACTGGGAAATAGGCAGGAGTGTGGAAATGCATGAGTCCACCAGCAGGACCGGTGTCTGCTCCTTTGTGTGCAGGGAAATGAGAGGAATACAGCCAAAGTCTCACAACATTACTTCCAGTGGGTTATGTGTATGTTTCTGACCAAACTGTTAGAAACCAACTCCATAAGGCTGGTATCAGGGCCCAATATCCTTCAGTGGTACCTGTGCTTATACACCAGCGCTGTGCAGCTCAATTGGCATTCACCAGAGAACAACAGGACTGGCAGGTTCACTACTGCTACCCTATTCTTCTCATAGATGTTGCAGGTAATATAATGTTTTCCATGGTGTCTCCAGGCCACCCATTCTGGTGTTTTCTGGTGAATTCCAGGCACACTGCAAGGTGCTGGGCTGTAAGCACAGGTCCTGCTTAAGGGGGTCATGTCCTCATTAAAGCCTCTGAGTATCCCACTGGAGCTTATTTTGTAGGCATCCAGCAGTGCTCCTAGTGTTCCTCCTCAAACAAAAGACTTGATCTAATACCTGTCCAGTTGTCACTTTAATTTGAATCAAAGCAGGTAAAACTGATTGATGATGCTTGTTGGTTTCTAATAGGACAGACCAATTTCCCTAAAGTTTAACAGAATTAGATTTCTACTGGGATGATCAACTGCTTCTTTATGTTTTTAACAGTGTATCATTCCTGCAGACACGCTCCATTCATTAATGCTCGTTGTCAGTTCACTGGATTACTGTACTACAGATTCAATTTGATATGATATTGATGTAAAAGTATTTAGTTTTAGGTTATTTATTGGTTTCAGTGTGGTGGCATTTTACACCTAGCTTTCAACAAATTTTAAAAATAAGAGAAAATTAAGTAAAATCAATTATATTTTTAAAAAGTGTGGAAAACTCAAAAACAATGAAAAGGAAATAAAGATTTTAACTGTTTTTAAATCTGTGTTCTGATGCGCTGAATGGAGAAGAGGAAGGATTCAGTATTTACTTAAATACAGCTTTACAGGTTAAAGCAGTTCAGCAACAATGGTGGGTAAAAGTAAAAAGTGTCCTTCACAATTATAGAAATGGGCTCTTTTTGAGTTTTTCATATCCTATTGCTGGTGCAGTAATGTGTGCAGCTTATGGTTGGATGTGATGGAGTAGTTTAATAAGTAACACCGCCTTAAGAGTCTAATTTCTTAAGGAAGGACGTGATGAATGGGATTCTTTGCAGACTGGAGTACAATCTACAAAGAATCTCTAGTCTACAGTGGAAGTATGAGGAGATCTAAAAACTGAAATACTCGAGTACAGTGTAGTTTGAACATAAACACAGCGCACGAATGAACATGTGGTTTCACCACTGAGTGACAGACATTCAGGGAGTTGTGCCAGATAACGTCTGCACTGTAAAGCCATAACTTCTCTTGTCTTTATAATCCATCCCATGGATAATGCAGCAGACGTCAAAAGATGACAGAGTGGGCTCACTGTACTCTAGTTTAATTGCGCAGATTTACATCAAATATGCCTCAGCAGGAAATAACGTTTAGCAAATAGGTCTTATCACTCTTTTGCAGTAGTCTGTTTAATTAAAAACGCTGCGCCTCCACTCACCGGCTCCTAAAGAACTCGGGGGGCATTAAGACCCAGCAGAGGTACAACAGTGAACATCTGTCGCGGTCTCCTCTGTATGAATTGCGCTTGGGCTCCAGTCTGAAGACACACGGGCAGAGGCAGGCGGGCTGGTACAGCGCGGACGGACTGGAGTGCATTCGGGAGGCGAGCAGATGACGCTGGACCATGAGTGAAAGTGGAGCCTTACGCACTGAACCGCAGCGATAAGACAGCGCGCCGCAAAATGAAGACACCTATGGTAAAGGGTTTTGCCATGTAACCCCGCAGTCAAACTGTTTGTGCTCGCTTTTAAATCCAGCATTGTTCCGTCAAGTGCGCTATAATCGACATAACGCCGCTGTGGCGTACAGTGTCGGATCAAAAGATTAGGATCAGAACAATGGGCGTCCAGCTGTGCGCTCTGTTTGGCACTAAAGCTCCACTACAGCACAGCGCGCTGGATGCTTGATTTGTCTCCGTTTAATACGGATACACTGTAGAAAGTGAACAATATCCGTGTTGCTTTAATATTAACTGATAAGCATTAATTCTAAACTATTTTTTTAAAGAAATAAAGAAAAGAAAACAAATTGAAAGTGCCGTGAGCTGCTCATCCTGTTCATGTACGATTGGCATGAATTCACATAGGTGATTTATTTTTCTTTTTTATTAGAACTTTTACTTAAAAGCTGTTGGTGTCCTCTGAGGTGTGGCACCTACTGTAAATTACAGTACACATGTGCTCCTCAACGCACCTGATGATTAATATTAATGCATGCAAACTAAGTAAAGAAGATAATTAACAGCCTGACAGCGTCATAAACATTAGCTGTGCCCTTATCATAGTTCGATAAAAGCTGTTTTTAAGTTTTTGGTCGCACGTGACATGCATTACAGGAAGTTGGGCTTTTACTGACAAACCAGCGCCTGCTGCTGCCGCTCATCTTGCATGAAGTCCGTAGGTGCAGGTTAAACTCAGTCCGGTGGAACTCGGCTAATTTGCCCGCATCTGCTTGTGTCTTTGTGTCAGCGCCATGGGGTAGCCGTGCTTCTCGTGCTTCTCCTGTGCGCCAGCTTGTTCCTCGTGTACAACGGCAGCTTCAACGGCGCTTCCAGAGACGCCAACGACACGCGCATCAGGCAGCATGAACAGCTGCGGCGGCCCACCGAAGCCTCCGTCGGGGTCGCCAAGCCTCACCCCCCGATCCTCCAGGGATACAACAGCATCATCGACCATAAGGTAAACAGATGTGGCTGAGTGCGTGTCTCATAACGCAGAGAACGGGCGCGTGGTTCGCTTTAACACGTGGTGAATGCCCAGCAGAGTAGGCATCAAAGCTTTTGAAAGTTTTACTTTTCTCCAAACCCCTTTTTTCGGCACTGAATCTTTCCCAGCCTGAGCCGCACTCACGCAAATTTCCTCTTGTCCTGACGACCAGTAGCTGTCTTTAGAGAGAGAGAGAAAGAGAGAGAGAGAGCATCCTCTCTGTCATTTATCACAATTTTCTCCGGCGCTGCGTTGCGCCACATTCAATACCCACCTGTCGTTACTAATAACAGCTTAGGCTACAAATGAAATCCTCGACTGCATTCTTAAGCTCTAATTGATAAGCCCAGGAGACCCGCAGCTAGGTGAACTCTGACGTCATTGTGGGGTTGTATTGACTGCCATCTGTTTACCAAGCCAGGAGAAAACAATCAATGAGAGTACCGGGGAGCGAAGCCTCTGCAAGTAAAGCAGACCCATTCACCTTGTGAAGGCGTTTTCAGTAAGCGTGCAGGCACAGCGTACTACCATGCAGGCGGTTTGGCTGGTGGGCTCTCGCGACTGTCTGAAACAGCTGGATTTAAGAATGACAAATTTGGAGAAACGTTCTGGCCACAATCATTCATTCAGATGTGCAGGAGCAAAACACCAATATGATTTGTGGCTATTTGTAGTTGCTGTTTCTTTAAGTCTTCTTTAATTGCTTTGAGTTGCTGTTCTCATTTTGTATCCCTCTACTGTCATATGCCTTAATACTCTTATTACTTATTACTTTTTTTTTTAGCCGTGATTTCCTTTTTTTCTTTACTTCCCTCGCATTTTGCATCGATCTGTGCTCATTTTGTGTCCATATAGGCTTTTTGCATCCCTTCACTAGTAGTCATTTTTTTATTGCTCTAGTGCAATTTAGGCTCCACTCATTATCATTTCACATCTCTCTGTAGTAGTCCTCTTTTTCAACTGAATTTTATCTTTTAGTCTCTTTTGCACTGCTTTACATTGATTTTTAGCTATTTTCTTTCACTTTTGAGTCATTTTGTGTCTCTTCTATCATTTTTGCATCCCTGAAATAGAATTTTACCTGTTTAATTGTTCTATGCCTCTTTGATATTTTTTGCATAATTGCCCATTTACTTCTGTCTAGACATTTAGTATCTATTCTTTTTCATTGTAATTCCCCTCATTGTTTTATGTGTCTCTGCAATCAGTTTGCATCTTGCTTTACTGATTCTCACTCTCTCTATAGACATTTTGCATCTATCTAAAGTAATTTTACCTATTTTTGTAGTCATTTTGTACCTCTGTTGTTATTTTGTTTCAGTAGTTATTTTTGCATTGGTCTATTGCCATTTTAAATATATTTGATGTCATTTTTAGTCTCTCAGCAGACACGTTAAATCTTTTTGTTGTCACTTTGTGCATCTGTAGTCATTTTGTATCCTTTCCTTGTCATTCCACCTCTTTCTAGCAATTTTACATCTGCAGTCATTTTGCATCTGAGTGGTTGTTTAATCGAGTTTTAAACAAGAACAGTCACTTCTCTGGCCCCTGAGCTCTGCTGGGCTTGTGTCCAGACGGTGCATACAGTAATCCGTCAGTGGCAGGACTGAAGACACCATGAGTGACAGGCCAATTTGTGCTGCCATCTCTGTCTTAAAAAACAGTATCTGCTACCTGCTAGAAAACGAGCATTAAGTCATCAGATTATGTCATAGGCTGATTTACATATGAGTAATTGGACCTGCTCTTAGATGAGGCTGTGGCTGTACAAATGAGACAAATATGCAACGTGAGTATGTTCCAGCCACATCTGGGAGTCAACCCACTGTTCCTGAACATCAGAAAAAGTAGCCGGGTTGGTAAATGAACTTCTTTTAAATTAAACACCAGAGGATCTGAAGAGTCATTTAATCTTGTGACAAAGTAATCGAGGTCGGCAACAGATTGTAGAACTATTATTCACTAAAAGAAATCTCACCGGTGCAGAAACCAACAAGTGTGGAAACCTTTAATGCTGCCTGAAAAGTTCAGCTGGCAGTTTTCTCAGGAGACATGCTGCTTGTATTTCTTCGTGAGTTTTTCCTCCAAGTAGCTCTGCTCTACAGAAAATGCACGTTTGTCACCTTTTGGGTGTATTTACTTTACATGTCATCATGGTGATTTTCGATCTGTGTTTCTAGTCAGCCCATGTGTGGCAGGAATGAAGACAGCATGACTGACATGCTGATTTAGGCTTCCATTTCTCTCTATATATTTCTCAAGGGAAGGATGTATCGGCTGCTTTTAAAAACAAAAGGGTTTTAAGTCATTATGTTTTAGGTTGTGTCAAATTAGTATTCCAAAGTTATATATATTATCATATTTTAAATGTTTTTTTTTTTTATTAGATGTGATGAAATTTTTCTCAGTTGTCTAAAATTAAAGGTGTTATTTGGTTTTCTGGTTATGCTGTTAAAACTGAGCAGAACAGCAGTCAGATATTTGGCCAAATCCACACTTTCACCATATTATCCAAATGGCTTCAAAACAAAACAGGAAATTAACATTATGGCTGAATCTGTTAATAACACATGCAAATTTTATTTGTTTAATATGCAATCACTGTTATTCACACTTTTTCTGTGTCTGTGGTATCTCAACATGAGTTTTACACCTTAAATTTGTGGACACATTTAGTAAAAGGCTGTTTCTTTTCTTGTAGTTCATGTTTAGTATTTTGGATCTTTTCTTACCTTACAGTGACAGTAAAGCGCTGGCAGGAAATTTGTGACATGCAACAAAGATCCCAGTTAAAGAGTTTGAAGCTTGTAATTGGCTTCCAGGGTGGTTTATATACAGAGGGCCTTTTTGAGTCATTACTTCTTTAACAGTGGTTAAAAAACTTGGTTTTAGAGTTAAGGTGAGAAGACGATTTTGTAAAGAGAGGGATGTGTGGTTGCAGCCTTACAATACACCTCTCTATGCAGAAAGCTAATGCAGTATTTACCAATACTGCAAATGTGATAGTTGTCCATGTCCACTCTGGAGTCCAGACCACAATTTGCATGTAAGAAGTAGGTACATTTGTGCCCGACACTCCTATTCTGCTTTGGAGTCCAACCTTTAATTGTATTATATCTGTGAGATTTGTGCTAAATATGCTTCTTTCAAATATGGGAAAACTTTTAATGTTGTGAATTTGATTTAACCAGTGTGGGTTATGGACCTCGTTTAATAGAAAACATTCAAATGCAGTTAGGGTTAGTATTTACCCAGAGGTGCAGTCGATGTGCCACTGGCTGTTTAGCTCTTTGACTCTGACTTGGAATTATTGTGCAGCTAGGTCACATAGATCTCTCCAAAGTCAAGCAGAGCAAAAGTAAATACGAAATGAGTCATTGCTGTCATATTTTCGGAAACCCAGGGCACGCAGCACCATCTTTTTTTTCTCACTGCCTCAAATGCCAATATTCAGTGACCATGCATGTTTTGATTTGATGAGGATTTGTCTGTAATGCGTCAGTAAGCCCAGCTAGGGATGAGAATTGATTTTCCTCGAGTGAACTGGAGCAGCCGAGCATCATAAGTAAACTACTAATTTATTTTTTCTCTTGGCAATAGATTTTTTTGACATTTTGGCAACAAGGGATATCAATTAGGGCCGGAGCACCACTGAACATCATTTATGCTGCTTGAAACCTGCTATTATGTCACCCGTCTTGTTCTCTCACTGCAAACTCCAATCAATACTCTATGATCTGAATGCGCAGGCTACTATAGCGTGCAGCACGGTAAAGTCTTCAAAAACTTTCCGTGAACTTTTTATGTACCTGAAAACGTGGCTGAGGTTTTTCTGTGTGTATTAAAGTGTAAAAGTTGTTGGCCTTGTCTCAAATGTGTTCTCCTGCAGTGTTGAATGATCATTGTTTGGGGAGAAAAAAACATACTGAGTCGAACATTTGTCTTCCTCATCTTTGCTTGCTGACCTCGCCGCCATATTGATCTCTCCAAGATATCAGCTGGCTGGCACACGGGCGCAGTGTCAGTCAGCCTTTGACCGCTTCACTTTATCTTCCACCAGAGTATTAAACTCATGACAGCCCAGAAACCATTTGGAATCTTATATATCTTCTGCAGACACTTGGCCAAGATGCTAAAGCATTTGCCAGAGTCCTTAAAATGATTTTCTCTATGACTGTTTGAACCATCTTTGAAATAAATAGATGAATAAATAAATGCATGTATGCATTTGAAATCCATTAATTCTTTCATAGCCAGAAGTTTCAACACCACATGTTTGATTCAGTTCAGAGTGAAAGGTAATTTATTTTGAGCTACACAGCAGCATTGGTGGGCCTGGACTTGTGCTGTGAATGAGAGTGACCAGATAAGAAAGCAGAGAAAGAAACTTAGGGTGGAGATGAAAAGGGAAAGAAACTCTTGTAGAGTAAGGGCAAAGAGAATGAGAGAAAAGGACAAAACTGGGGAAGGGGAAGGACGAAGAGAATGATAAAAGAGAATATAGGAGCCAGGAAAGGTTCAGCCTGAGAGAATGAGACAAGAGAGTGAAGGAGGAGGCAGAAACTGACACAGAAGTGAAAGATGGAGTGAAATCCCTAAGGGTTTCCTTTCTTCTTGCACTATCCTGCTTTTTATTTTCTCAGTGAGAAGGTGGAGGAGGAGGAGGACTGGAAACCACTCTTGTCTGTCTCTCAGTGGAGATAGGAGGACAAGAAAGCGTCTGTCTTCCTCTGATTGCCTTCCTGACACCAAAAAACATGCAAATTTTGTAAAAAGTGATATCCTGCATGTCAGGTGGAGTTAAGAAAGGGAGGCTAAGGTCCTTATATGTGGCTGGAGAGAAAGGAAACAGGTGGATTTTTCCTGTGATTAAAGGTCAAAACCAAGAGAAGCAGCCTGGTTGCTGAGTAGCTGATGTTCTCCAATATAAACTATTTGTTTCTTTCATCTACAGTTAAGTGACACCTCTCATTTCTTTGTATTTTGCTTGTATTACCTTGTATTTAAGTGGTCTTCAACAATAGTTCATTAGGCTTTCTGGAAGTCTCTTAATGTATCTTTGGACATTGGCTGCTTTTCCCCTCATTTTTAGTCCCGGCCTTGTACTTGACCATTTTTACATTAATGTTTTTGTTGATTTTTATGGCCACCTAATAATGACCATTCAACCTTTAAAAAAACGCATAACTCCGACAATGAAGAAGTGATACATCTTCAGGAACTTGTTACTAGCAGCCTGTCACAATTTCTTTTAATGAATTTACTAAAAATGACAAAGATAACAGTCTGATGGGCATATAATAGTATTTGTGCACCAAAATGCTGCTTTGTAAAGGACTATGTGAAGTGCGTCCGTAAACTGCACAAGTAGAGGACAAAGGAAGAAGTGGCAGGCCTAAAAAACTATCTACAGTAGGCGAACCTGAGAGATGCATCTGACCCTGAAGCCTCTTCAGAAATTGTATCAGTGGAAGGACCATTAATAAGGAAGGGAAACGGGGTGAAAAGGCTAAGGTATGCCAAATTACACAAGAACTGGACTGAAAATCAGGTCTCACCAAATTGGATGTTTTTGGTTCAAATCTTTGTCAGTATGTACAGACGAGGTCAGAATTGAGGTACAACACTCAGTGTCTATACTCATCTGTAAAACGTGTCACATTATAGGGCTGCCATTCAACCAGTGGTGTTGGGGATCTTATCAAAATTGATGGAAATATGACTGCAGAAAAGTGCCATCAGATTTTGATCCACCGTAATAAAATGATTGGCAATAGCTTAATGTTTTAAAATTTCAATGAAACACACTGCCAATGCAACCATGCCTGGACAGAAAAACCCACAGTGGAGCGGTAGCGGTATGAAAAGAGAAAAAAAAAAAGAACGTTTGGACTCTGCTAGCATAATTGACAGGTTTTTGACAGGGCTTCCACACAAACGCATAGCAGGATATGAAGCATCGCCAAATATGTTTCCAAAACAACTTCCTTCCTAGAAAATATGGTGAAGCATATCTTCCCTTTGGCTTCACCTGCACAAGTGCCAAGGTAGGTTTCCCCTGCAGAATTGGTTTTCCCTGCGTCGGGAGCACACACTGGGCTCTCCAAATCACGGACAAACAGTATCCCACATTCTTGATTTTTAGGCCCAAACATTTTTCTTTTAAAACAAAGGGGGGCCTAGCAAAAAAAAGTTTGGGAATCACTGCATTAAACTACATGTTTAATATTTGGATGAAGATCATGGTTTGGGTTAAAACCATTTTCAGGATTAAATACATTAAAATGTTTCACTCTCAAGGTTTCTCCGGTGCCGAGCTTCAATCCATCAAAAGATGATGGCACCAGCAAGCATTTTATATCCACTTGCTCAAGGGCTATTATATTATGTAATAGCAGCTTACACAGATGACCTATTGAGTGAACTTGTTAGAGAAGCAGAATCTCTCATTTCCCCATATTTGTTGCCTGCCAGCATTTTTCTGAAATCAAGGTAAATTCCCCCAAATGATCTTTATTTAAAAAAAGTTCAACCTTGACTTCTTCAACAGGAATTTTAGCAAATGAAAAAGGTAATTTTTCATTCAGTGTGAAATTCAATGGAGTCAATATTAAAGTTGAGAAAATGCTTAGCAAAGTGGCATTCATGAGGCCCGGTCTCCTCTATAATGATTTAAAACTATTCTGTCAATCAAGCTTGCTGGGGAGCATCACGCATTTGCGCCCCGGGGTCTCTAAGCTGATGATCTGGACATGTCAATAGCTGATGTTAGGTTGGAGGTTGTGCTTGTTGCAGTTAATGTAACCTCCACCTGCTCACGTCTCAGCTCTGACTTACTATACCGCTTTTTTTTTTTTAAATTGATGTTATTCATCGCCACCTTCACCATCCTGACAACATGTTGAAGTGCAAATCAGTGTTCTGCTTAAGACAAAGAAAAGTAGTGTTTTGATGACATTTTAAACCTATAATTTAATGTCATTTCATCGCATGCTTTCTGCCTCTCCTATTTACACACTCAGCAGTTTTGGTGTCCTGACCACAGACTGTACATAAAAGATGTATGTACCCACCTTGATGTGAGCATTTATTTTTGAAATTTGCATTTTGGATTTCCACCTTTTAGCATTTTGAACATTGTTGGGAGCCAGCCTTAAGAGGTAACTGGAAAAATTGTAGATTTTTAGTACTTTTGTGGTGGCTTTTTTTAAGCCCCAGAGGTTCTTACTTAATTGGAAGTTCATCAGTTTTATAAGTCATAAACCAGTGTGTTGCCTTATGGTGGTCTGTGATGAAATTCAAATAATTGGGCAAATTAATGAGGATCCACGTTCATTAAAATTTATCCAAAAGCTATCACTGACTTTCACTAACGACATAAATGTCACCGCTTATGTGGCAATATGTGATTGCTCCTCAGGGATTCATAATAGCTCACCAAATCTTTTAATATTAGTATTTTTCTTTTATTTGTGCCGCCCTCAGAGCCGCAGCTCCAGTATGGCCAAAAAAACAGAAACTGTTGTGCGGCAGCAGCAAGCAATCCCACTGAGACAGAACACGAAATTTACAAAGCAGATTGTTCAGCACAAACTGTGGTCAGAGTGGATTTTTTTAGACATATCAGGGCTGGAAATACTCTGACTAGGTACACTTCGCTTGAAGGCATGAGCATGCGAAGCCATCTGTGCCAAGGAGACATGACAAGGCATCCTTCCCCCAAACGCAGCTTTAGTGACAGCTGGAGAAGTGAGACGTTTGAATATTTCATCTCAGACAGCCACATCTTCGCTGCGCAACGAAGCTATTTTTCACTGTTCATTAGGATTTCGCTCTGCAATCAGCCAGCTGGAAAGCAAGACAGAAAACTCCCCAATTAGGCCGTTATGGCCAAGGACTCTGTAGTCATCTGATGTGAACTAACAGTGTTTGTGAAGTCTGCAGGGCTGTGTGGAAAAAGAGCACAAACGTGTGTGTGTGAGAGAGTTCTGTCTTTGTGCTTTGTACCATTCACAGGGTTTAAATTACAACACAAAATGAAGGAAACATCAGTGACAGATAACTGCTATTTTTATGCAAAGACAATGTTGGAATACTAAAACGGCTCTCCTGACTGAAGAGAGGAGAATAGTGGTTTCGTTATGCCACAGTAGTCCCAATTGGAGCATAGTCTTGGAATTCAACTTATCTCCAGAGTATTCTGCTCCCGCCAAACATAACACAGCTCCAGGCTCTTTCCGGTGCAGGCCTGGAAAGCAATTACTGGTGAAGGGTGGGGTGGAGGGGAGAGGAGACTGCCTCTCGATAAGCATTCCCTCAATGGAGTAATCTTGCATTTCGTGCCTTTTGGCATTCTGTGGTTAGGGAATCACTGGTCAAGTTATACATTTTTAACATAAAGGATGTGGAGGGAAGATTTCCCGAGGCTTATGCCATGAGCCGAATGGTGATTTAAAGCTTCTCTGCGTTTTAATCTTTGGTAGATGATAGGCTTTAGCATGTGGAGCACCTTCGTCATTCAGCGCCAGAGAGAGCAGCAAAGGATCTGAAAAGGTTAAACTATGATAAATGGATCATACCTTGTGGCACAACATCAGGAGATAGATGATAGCTGCTGCCGTTGTCATGGTTAAGAGCAAATTGAAGACGACGGCTGGCGAGAAGCACTACAATAAAACCGAATTTCTTTGCTTTTCCGTCATCTGGCTCCACAGACACACGAGTCCCGCAACATTACTCAGCTCTTTAGGCGTGATTAATGAGCGTGCCCTCCATGGTGCGAGAGAGAAATGATCCAACTTTTTTTTTTTTGTATTTGGCATAGTCTCCTTCTCTATGCCATGAGCATTCCTTCTCCAGATTAGAAACATATTGGATGCCAAGGTTATTAATTATGGAGACACGGGGTTTGCCTAAACAGTGTGCTTCTTGTCCAAAAACAGAGCAAAGGAGCAGAGCTCTGTTTTAAGTTTATAAGTGAAACAAGAAAAGACAAAAGAAAAGTTGCAGAAGAAAGTTTAAGTTTTAAGCACCAGACGGCCGAGAAGACAGAGGCAGCTTCTGTAGCCCTGCGGTGTTTTGCTGATGTGACATTAAATCATTTCCTGTACCACGTTGTCTGCCCTTCAGTCGAAACACTCCCAATTACAGAGGCGACTTTGATGTATATCCCATCATCCCCCCCTCATTGAAGAGATGGTGTCATGGCTGTTCGACAAAGGCTTTCTTTGGTATCCCGCTCACTGATTACACTTCCAGAGGTGCCGAAGAGTAAGCAATTTTCCCGGGTGCATACAGAGCTGCTTCGGGCTCCTTTTTCTTCCTCTCTGATGGAGGAGCTCTGCATTAAATCAAATTATATCAATACCAGCATCTTGTCATGGGAACCTAAATCTCTGTAGTGCAAAAGAGGCACTGCAAATAGTCCAGCCCATGTCAAAAACAATTTAAGATGAAATGTTGTTCACTGAGCTGGAAATTGTGCATATGATCCATATCACCCGGCCAATATTGGGCTTTTTTCTTTGCCGTTTTATTATTTGTCAGGTTTTCTAAATGAGTGAAACACATCAGATCAACATGCACATTTTGTCCTGAATCTGATTTGTCAGGGTCACTTGGTCAAAATTGCTCAAGTGTGACTAAAGCCAGTTTAAGCTGGTAATTTAATGCAAGCTGAACAGCTCTGATGGAACAATTGGAATTGAACCTGCAGTATGAATTTAGTCTGGACACCAGAGGCATTCTGAATGTTCATGGTGGACGTTATCCTGCTAATGCTCAACCAGAACAAGTTGCCGAGACTTTGTCTGTTATCGGACCGTATCAGACAAACGGTCCTGAGCTGCCATAACCATAATCTGAGAGGAAGATGCATCTTATTGGAAAAATGGGATTCAGTCTCCTGAAACAGTGTTTGAGTCACTGTGAAGGTGAAAGAAATGGCTCTATCAAAAAGGGGGGGGGGGAAAGAGCAAAAGAGATACAAATCCTGCCTCTCTTGTCTTTGTCCCTGCACAGCTGACCGTGAATGGGCTGTGAATGTCAGGTTTGGAAAGTTACAGATTGCTTATCGGCAGTCAAATAGCTTAGCAATCTCTAACCACTTCATGCATCCAGAGGGCCAACTGGATAACTATCAGATCTAAAAATTGCAGAGTGCAAATGCAGCCAAGAAGCATTCAGACTTGAATCCAGTCGCTGAAAAGGTGTAAATGCATCCATCTCGTTGGCGTTCTTTCACAATCTTCACACCTTTTGAATGTGACTGTGTAACAAAGAAACAAATTGAAATGCCAAAAATGTGTCTTCAGTCAAAAATCACCATGTTTCCACCGCAAAACCTGCACTGTGGTTATGAAACAGACGCCATAATCATGGCACTGTTTCCACATCAGACCCTGTTACAAAGCAGAAAGTGTTAATTATGTTATTGCATAAAAAAAGCAAACTAAAAGATTATGTGTCTGTCTTTTAATATGATCTTTAACTGACAATTTGATTTGGGTTTGTTGCTGTTAACCTGTACATAATATGCGAGTTTACTCTCTGCAAAAGGCAAATCAAGGTTCAGTATGAGTTTATCTGCTTCTGAGCCGAACAATGCCCAAAACAATGAACAAAAGCTTACTAATCAGCGTTCCTCATTCCTAACAATAAAACAAAAGGCAAAGAAATTAAAAGTCTGCAATCTAAGATCTGGAACAAAAAGAAAAAAACAAAGGGAAACGTGTTCAATAAAAAAGGCTTCTCAATCCTGTTAACTGCTAATAAGTGCTCGATATTTACTCTGTACTGTTTGCAATTATAAGCTCACAACTAACAAGGCTATCAAAGTCCAACGTTATGTTGCTTACACAGAATTCTCAAGGCTATACAAAGAACTGAACATCGTGTCATTCGTGGCAGCATAAGACTCTCTGCATCTCTCACTGATGAACCATGATTTTTCCATAAAATGTGACAGCTGGAGTCAGAGGAAGAAAATCTACCTTTTCATTTTGTGTTTTTTTTCTGAAGGACTAGATTTTTACTTGTTTGGCTTGCATCTAATTGATTACAACCTCATGTACAACTGTTATATTATGATTTTTTTAATTTAAAAAGTCACATCCAGAAAGCTTCCTTTTGCTAAGAAGGAATGATGTCCGGCTTACATTTATGAAGCACGCTGAGCAGACCTCATAGAGGTGATGTGAACTCTGGTGCTATTTTTGAGTCATTGCAAAGTGTCTCAAGATTGACAGTCAACACAACATCATTCAGCTCCAAGATGCTCACTGGAAAGGAGTTTGTAAGTAATAAGTAATCTTTTCAGGAGCTGTCACCTGAGAAGCGTAAGTTACTAAAATTAGATTGAAGTCAGACACTTTTCTCCAAGTCTCCGTAGCGACAAAAGCAGCAACAAAAAGGCATTTTTAACAAAGAAGAGCATTTTATTTGATGCCACAACTTGAATGAAAGGGATCAAGCCAGCAAATGGACGTGATTTCTATCTGAGGCCCAATTCTGTGCTCATGTTTAAAAAAACGATAGAAGGTAGAAAATGGAAAATGTTATCTGTGTGTAAGAGTTGATCACATGACAAATAATCCCTTTTGATAATACGAGGCATTTCCACAAACGTATGTGTGATGCCTGTGTCCTTTTTCTTTCAGCGTGGATAAAGGAGATTTCATAATGCAGAAGATGCAATCTCAAAATCATAATAAAAGCAACTAAAGCAGCAAAAGCTGGTCATTATACAAAGGTAGGGTTAAAAATACGTCTTAAACCATATCAGTAAACAAGTTCCAGTCGTCTCCTAGTGTGATCTTACTTGGAAATCCTCTTTTTGTCACGTCTCTGATCACACGTTGTCTCCATTCCTTTGAAAGCCAAGGCGTTAGTGGCGGTCTGCAGTGAACATGAACAGTAAAGGAGGGAGTAATTTTAGGAGTGTGGAGGAGAGAATTGTCCTTGCAGCTCTCCCTGTTCTCACACTTCTTGTCAATCCTTGAAAAAAGCAAGTGTGACTGTTCGTTTGTTTGTGCGGGAAAGTTCAAACCGAGGCATTTCACCACTTCACGATTGTCCAAACATCAGCTCCAAAGTGGCTATACTGAAGCCTGTAAGAACGGTGATGAACCACTCACCTCCATCATCCTTGAGAAGTCAGTAAATGCAGACTTTAACTATCCAAAGGTCCTGTCCAAGCCTCAGCGGTTGCAATTGGGTCATGCTAATATATAGGGCAGGGGTGCTCACACTTTTTCCGCATGTGAGCTACTTATAAAATGACCAAGTCAAAATGATCTACCCACTACAAAAATCCAAAACATATACTTATTTATAAATATATTGAGGATTCTTTATATCTACAATGTATATACATGCATAACCGCAATATCCAATATTTCACAACACAATTAACTATGTAAATTTTTTGTCATTACCTGAGTTTACTCTGATGACTTGCACTGAATTGAATCAGCCAGGGATGCATAGTCCGGACAGTAGCTGCTGACGGCCAGGTTTAAGAGAAAAAACCGAGAGCTAAAAATTGGAGTTAACTCGCTGACTAGCTTGTCAGTTTTACTACACTTCGCGCCGCTGTTTGCGCATGCGCAGCGACCTAAGCGTCAGAAAAAATCTGATGTCATCTGACTGGCTTCCCTGTATCAATCAAGTGACGGGATGGATGATAGGCTGGCATCTATTTTTTTAATGCCATGCGATCTACCAATACTACCTTTGCGATCGACTGGTCGATCGCGATCGACGTATTGAGCACCCCTGATATAGGGAAACAGCTGAAGTTCCCATAATTGTCAGTGTGACTAAACTGATTTTGAAGGTGTAGTTGGTGTGGTCTTTTTCCTAGTGGTTTTGCAAAATTGCATTAAAAAAAACAACGCAGTTTTAATCATATCAAACTCCCATCCAACTCAGCAAAGTCCACTGAAAATAAGCAAATCACAAAGAAGCTTTTCCTGAAAAGACTTTTAAAAAAAATGGAGTTGAAGCTGAGCACCGCCAAAGGGCACTGAACAGCTTTAAGAGGAACTAAAAAACAAATGTGTCTGCACAGTGCAGCGTATTTCAGACAGCCTTTAACATGTACCTCACAGCTGCACTAAATGTGCAAAGAACAATTAGTGCTGGTCTTATTATTTATATTTCCTTTTTTTCTTGGTGGGTTTTTGAGCCGTTAATACGTCAGAACAGTGGAGAATGGACATGAAAGCTGGGACAGAGCAAGGGAAGACATGCAGTAAATTACTAATAACTTCACTTCATTGGTGATGATCAGACGTTATTGTCTTTTTGTAATAAAAATTTCATCAGGGATCAGTGAGTCCCCTCCTCATGGCTGGGTGTGAAATACTTTTAATACTTTTCATTTTTATTTTTAAACAGATGCACACAGGTTATCCTTTGGCATCTGTGCTGTGATGCATAGCAGTAAACCAGTCTAACCACCAGCTCCTCACACAAAGATGCTCAGGCAGGACCTGTTTGGATCACATTGTAACACATCAGGCACCTGGTGTAAATGCGCTACCCTTTTAACAGGGATGATGGAAAAGTGATGATGCTTTAACCCGAATTACATTATTTTTTCCTCCCTACACCTAACCCAGTAGGTGAGTGAAAACAAAACTGAACCATTAGTGAAACTGCACTGCTTCTTATGACAAGTAACATTAATTTTAATGATCCAATGGCTTTTATGGGAATAGCAAACCTGGTTTTGTTGTGTGGGTGTGTTGTGTTCCTGTTGCTCCTCCTCTTGTCTTTAGGGCTATCTACACAGGAAGAGACAGCAGCAGCATCATGACCAGAGACCATATGAAGTCAATGATTTTTGGCAACTTCAAATGATAACAGATGACATAACCACTGGCGATGAAAAATGAGCGGGTCCTGAGCTAAAATTTGTTTATTTGCAACTGACTCTACTCAGTAGTGTTTAAGGTGAGTGGATGGTCTGCACCACACAGCCACAGCTCTGGGCAGAACTGTGTGTTATCAGTTGCTTAACCTTCTAGATGAAGGAGCGATTAACTTATTGATGTAATCCTTTCTATCGATCAGTTTTGTTGCAGTGTTTCTTTTCTTTTTCCTTTTTTTAATGGTAGTAGTGGCTTAATATTAGTTAAGACTGGACTGGACTCTCACACACGTCACCACACGCACCACCACACATTTCCTATAATTCCTATAATTTATAATCTTTATAATCTTTATAATCTCTTCTGCTATTTGCACATTCTTTACTGTAAATTCCTAAGTTAATTTGTAAATTCTGTAGTAAACTGTAAATTGTAAATATTGTAAAACTTTTCTTCTGTCATTTAATGGTCGGGCATTGTACAGCTACAAGCATTTCACCCCCATGTCATACTGTGTATGGTTGTGTGTGTGTGACAAATAAAATTTGAATTTGATTTGAATTTAAACTGGTAACAAACATCCATTTTCTGGTATGAAGTTTGCCTCCCGATCTCCTTGGGAAGGAGACAAAGGCCTTTAGTTTAGGGATAAAACGCTGAAACTTTACCTCTCAAGTTCACTTAAGTCCAGTTCCTGAAGATTGATAGGTAAGTAAACTTTAACAGATGTAGGGACCAGTGAACTTCCCTGGCACTCTAACAGTAGCCAACTAAATAATGTGTATAGTCACAAGCTAGTGTACTCATAGTGCCAGTCCCAAGGAAGAGCACCTGGTATAAAATCTTGAAGATGTTGTTCTGTCTTGGGAAATAAGAGAGAAGCTGTAAAAGCAAGTACCCCAAATACATAGTATTTATTAATTTTGTTATGCATTGTTGACTTTTGTGAAGCACTTTGTGATTGTATATCTTGAAAGGTGCTATATAAATAAAGTTTTACTTGCATATTATCTATTTACATAGGGTTTTTTAATGTTTTTCCTTTAGAAAGCTAACAATCCAAACTACTAAATATAGTGTAATTAACTCTCAGTGTATCATGTAAAATCACTGGTTATTAAAACATCTTAAAATAAAACAACCAGGCTTTAAGCAGTGGCTTTAATGTAGAATCAGTGGATGTTTGTGCTTTAAGGTGAGCAAAAAATCTAATGAGACTGTGTTCACAGTGAGCCAGCAGATGGATTACTCTTTTTTTTTTTTTTAATGTGAGAAAATATAAATTGAATGAACTTCAGCAGTAAAAATAAAGCAATCTAATAAAATATTCTCAAGTCTTTAAAACAACACTTTTTCCTCTGAGATTGTATTGAGTCATCTCATCCCACTGCAGTTATCTGCACTCGAGATAACCAAATGAAGCTAAGTTACTTCAGCACATGTACAGTAGTTATTTGAGTCAAATTGCTCTTCTTTGATTGATAGAAGTGCAGACGTTTCCTCCTAGACCCAGCTGATTCATCAGCAAAGTTTATCCCATCAGCACTGAGCTCAGAGTAAAGTTCTGGAACAAAATAATGTTCACATTTCAAAACTGGAAGCGCTCCTAATTGTCATTTTTGCTCTGAAGAAGAATGATATAAAGACAGCTGGTTGCGGCTAATAAAATTAACAGATACCGAAGCTCATTTCAGCAATGCAAGAGTCTATTTATGAGCTGAAGATGACTCCATTTCCACAGCTCATAATCAGTGTTAATTCCTCCTCCTATCATCATCATCTCATTAATAATGCAAAGAAAGCTCTGATGATGATGATCATCATCATCATCATTATGGCATCAGATGCTCAGCTAGTATCTGAGAAGAACAATATCGACCGCCTGAGCATTAGACAAGTTTATTTATATCACAATCAGTTTACAATCAGTTTTATTGCTTCTACAAATCCATTCAGAGTTACAAACTTCAGCTACTGAGAAGATGACTGTGCAGTGCTGGAAAAATGTCTTTTTCTCCCTGACTGAAACATTTTACTTTGTGTTTATCCGAAAGCTGCAGTCAGCTGTAACCTGTAGGTTAAGACTAAGATTTTACATTTACAATAAATGTTGCATTTTAATGAAGCTCTGGATTTCTACGCTGTGGTCTTGAATGCTAATTTTTTAAAGTTAAAATGGTTACAGAGGTATCTTCTTTTAAACCACGAAACACTAAAGCACTATAAAACTGTAGGGATGGGGATCAAACGGCCATGAAATTGTGACATGCTTTTTTTTTTCTGAAAAATTCAGAATGCAAAACATGCCATCATGTTGGGCTCATAGTAGTAAGCTTTTGCACACCTGAGTCACATAAAAGCCTTTATTCTTCCATGTCTTCTGTTTAGAGTTTAGAGAAAACCCCTCTACTCTAAAACTGTGTCCACATTAGAAGTGATTTCCTCGTTGGGTGATTTGCTTGGAAGCTGACAGCTGGCCCCTTGCAGACCTTCCAGGCCCTGTGTCATGCCTCCTCAGCATCCTTCTCCATCTCCCTTATCCCTATGCCAGTTTGTGAAATGGCAGACTGTCCTTCCTGGTGGGATCAAATAGGCATTTCCCTCGCCTGTTTCTGTCAACTGGGGCCAGCACACCTGTTTTCCATCTTCAATTACCTGCACATAGAAGGATCAGCTCTTCATCCTCTCTTATTGCCAGATAGAGCATACTGTGTGGAAACCAGTCTAGCTTCAGGAAAACTTTCTTGTAGTTAATCTCTCAGTGAAATTACCTCTTCCTCTCCATCTGCCTATATCCCCCCCAGTGTTCCAGCCTCCATTCCTTCAGTCAAGCAAACAAACACCCGCTGTGGAAAACCTGTGTGGAGGAAAACCCACCTGCCTGCCTGCTCTCACGCTACCTCCCCTTGTTTGAACAAACCTTCCTTCTTTAATGAAAGTTAGAGGCTAGACACTTTGGTTGAATGGATAACCCTCTAACATATTTACTGGTTAACATATTAACAGGTCATATGCCAGTCAACAGAGTCCTGCTCTCTCATTGGTAGTCGCTTCAGTTGCTCAAGGGGAAAAGCTTCTCGTCATCAGCAGTTTTTCAACCATAGTTACTTGAAGTTGTTGAATGTTATTGACTTTCTGTGGTCTCAGGTCACCACATCGCACCAAATCCATTCTGGAAATAGCAGTGACATCACGACCAGAGACCACAGAAAGTCAATGACACTGTGCAACTTTCAGCAAGCAAAGATGAAACAGGCAGCAAAATAAACTCTACTCAACATCCAGGTGAATGATTGAAACAACCACCAATGAGAGTGTAAGATACATGTGATTGGCCCATGACCTAATAGTAAAAACATTGGATGGTTACCAGTCTGTACTGGAACTGTAAATAATAAATTATGAGCAGCCTATCCCTGTTTTAATATCTCATAATAACACTCAAAGATATAAAAAAGTTTAAGGCGATGAATACACATTAATGGAGCAGAACTTTGCTTTTCATCTGTTTGGAACTACTTCGAATCGGTGAGTCATCAGTTAGTCTAATAACGTTCCATTAGTCTGGGCCATTTATCTGTAAACAAATACTTTTTATTTGTGGTTGTTTTTCAAGAATTGCATTAAGTGAAGTCTTTGAATGCTTCCTCCACTTCTGCAGCTGTGAGATGCTTACCTTTTCTTCATCGGCTGATCAGGGCTCATTAAGGGATAATACACTGTGGGAGCCTCTTTCTGAGAGAAAGCTGTTAGTATGCATGTGTGCATTGTTTGTGTCTTTATGAATTCCTGCTAGGCAGAATACGCTTAGGGTTAGGCTAATGAGCCTGCCGTATGTGGGGAGGCTCATCACCTTGGTGAAAAAATCAGTAAAGAGACAGAAAGGAAAAAACACAACAACTCCCAAACCCTTGTTTACTGACGTGAGCCGCTTCCAGTGTCGCTGCTAAGAATCATTACTTTCATTGTGAAGATCAAGGTGTGTAAATGTAACTCATTCGTACGTTTCTAATCACCGGTTTTGTGATTGTTGCATATCAGGTGTGCATCCATTGACTAAATGAATAGGCATTAGCCTGGCAATAAGCATTAGCATTCGGATTCATTTCATTAGCATTTTCCCATTAAGATGTGTGTATCTGTGAATGCAGCAGAAAAATGCATAAACAGGCTCTCCTCTATGTGGTGGAAGAATCACTTGGATTCTTTCCTTAAATACAAGCACCAAAATTGTAGTTTAAAATAATACTTCAGTAAAACAAGACAAGCATTAAGTCCGCAGCTGAAACTGCTTGTTTTTTTTTTTTCAGAAAAATGGCTCAGGGATTCATGTTTTCCACTACACTCAATCCTTATTTTATTAGGTACAACCTGGTAGTAGAGTTGACTTTTTGCCTTCAATACTGCCTTTATTCTTCAATGCATGCATTTGTGAAGGTCCTCGAAGCATTCCTCTGAGATTTTGGTCCATGCTGAAATGATGGTATCAGGCAGTTGGTGCGGATTTCTGGGTATCACTTTCATGATTCCTGTAATTATTTTGTTCCACCAAATCACAATAGTGCTCTGCTGGATTTAGATCTGGTTAATGTAGAGGCCTTTTCAGTACAGCCAGCTCGCTGTGTTCAAGAAACCAGCCTGGGATTATATAAGCATTGTGACATGGGGCATTATCCGGCTGAAAGTAGCTCTTACAACATGGCCGTAAAGGACTGCAGTTTAAATGATACTTGATTGGTACAAAGTGTGCCAGGAAAAAAACATCCTCCCCACATCTTTCCACCACCAGCAGCAGATACCTGAGTTGTTGATACAAGGAAGGAAGCTTTTGTGTTTTTTCTTGCCAAATTTTGACCCCTACCATCTGAGTGCTGGAGCCGAAATCGAAACTTATCAGAGACCAAGAAATGCTTTTCCAGTTTTCTATTGTCCAGTCTTGATGAGCATGCAACCACTGTAGCCTCAGTTTCTTCTTTGTAGCTGATTGGACACATGTTGTAGTCTTTTGCTGCTTTATGCTGGCTATAGTAAGTGTTAAATGTGTACCTGTTTTCTTTTTATCAGCCTAAACCAGCCTAACCATTCTCCTCTGACCTCTTCATCGTCCATTTATTGTTAACAAGAGAAGTGCCACTAACTAAGAGATATTTTTCTTTTTGTTTTTCCCTTTTCTGGACATGCCTCTGTAGACCGATAGTTAAGGTGAAAATAAGATCACCTATCATCACTTTCCTAGATGCTTAAATCACATTCAAAGTCACATAAATTCTGTTTCTTCCGAATTCTGACGCTTCTAACAACATCGACCTCTGCCTTCTGTCAAATCAGGAAGCAGTCAAACAGGAGAACGTGATAAAAGCCAGTGAATGGTTGATACAATACTGAAAGTCCTGTCAAAGGTCCTTTACTATTATGTGAAGTATTTAATTTGATTTGAACTTTATTTACATTAAACCATCTAGTAGTTTAAAAGGGAAAGTCAGTCACATTTTCGTCCCACTTTGCTGTAGATTTTAACATAATTTTGAGAAGAAGAAGGTGAGAATTAATGTGAGTCTTCGTCTGCTCCTGGTATTTCGCTACAAGGTGCATTGAGATAAACAGCTGGTGGTGCTTATCTTCCAGACGGATGATATTGCCGCTCAAATGCAGGTGTGGAAAATATGGTGTTTCTGCTTGATTCATTCATTAATTTGAGAAATGTTTCCCCATTGGAAGGATCAGGTGGGTTTTTTATGTTGAGTATGTGTCACAGCAACTTTCCCATCTCACCCCAGACTTTTTGAGGGTATGTGTTACTGACCGATGGTCTATTGGCAGTAAAGCTGACTTTACTCTTTATCTGTTGCTCAAGAAACACAAGTTCTGCAAAGGCTAAATGTTCAAAGATGACATGGTTTTCTGTTTTTTTATTTGAAGATTCAATTCATTTTATGAGCCGTCTAGGGGCCAGGCCATAACACGAGTGAAGCACTCGCTCCCCGAAGACCCAATCAGTGACAGGAAACAAATCCGTTCGTTACAAGGGGATTTATTTACAATGTGATGCAAGAGGAACAACAAAACGGGTGTGTCAACACTTCGGGGTGAGCCAAGGCCAAAATAACAAACAAAACGAAGCTAAACTGATTCCCACACACCTAACCTTACCAAAATAAGAGCCAAAACTAAAGACAGAGTCTGACCTTCTTAACTTACTCAAAACAGGAGAAAACGGGTGATCAAAAGAAACGGCTGCTCACCCCTACCTACTCCACTTCCTCAACTGTGACAAAGTGACTGTAGCCAGCGGCTGTCACAGGCATACTGCTTGGATGTTGGGAGAAACGCAAGAACCAGCCTTGATTTAATGGGCGAGAACTCCAGCTGGAACCAGTCACTCTGGAGCTATATCCACGCACCAAGCTATTGCCTCGATTTTTAATAACTATTCGCAGAATTTCCCTTAGGTTTTCAGTGTTTTGAGCACAAATTAACTGATGGATGGAAAAGCAAGCTTCAAAAGACTGAAGGTCTTTGCACTGGTCTATAACATGAGCACAGTGATGCCTCATAGCAAGAAGGTTCCTGTTTCGAATTCCTGACGTGGGCCTTTCTCTATAGACTTTACGAGTTCCTTACAAAGACTAGAGGCCACTTGGTAACCAACAAACAGAAATGGAGACCATTTGCTTTAAAGTAACTGTGGCATCTTTTGAATCCTGCTACTATGAAAGTAAGCCCTCCACTTCCAGTTTGCACTTTTTCAAGTTTCAGTGTGAAGTTGGATAGTATTTGCAGGTATTTGCAGACATTTCTTTATGCAAGCTATGAGCAACTGCAGCAATTTGCTTGTGACCAAAGCAATCACAACGAATTAGATTTGTTTCATCGTGCAACAGCCAGCCACTACCTGCCAGCATGGCAGTTAATTGGTGACTGTAAATTGGCTGTGGATGTAAGGCAGTTGAAGTGCTTGATGAGCATAGAATACAGGACTGTATGAATGAGCGATTAAGATGCGACTTGTAGTCTAAAGCGCTTTGAGTGGTTAGTAAGATTGTATATACATATATATGCAAGTACTTTTTCTTAAATAAAAACCTTCTTCAGCTTTTAAGTAGTGACAGATGTCAAAGACAGTATTTTTCCTCTGAAACGTAGTGGAGTGTCATAGCATAGAACGGAAATTTTCAATAAAAGTTCATGAAACCTGTACTTGAGTTCAATATTTGAGTAAATCTAACAGACACAGTGATGCTCAAAGCACAGAGAGATTGAAAGACACACTCACGTGTCCTGCTTGCCAATATGAAATCTGTCTTCCCAGGAGATTCTTCCTGCCTGACAAGTGTAGTCACTGGCAGCTGGTGTTTTATACACACACATCCACACATGCACACACACCCCTTTTGGTTACTGTCTCTCATTATCCTCTGTTCCACCACATAATGGACACACTCCAAATAGAATATTTAGTACAGAAAATGTTTTCACAGGGAAGCGGAGCTTTTGCCCACATACGGCTTTGCAGTATTGCCGATGTATTATTGATGTGTTCTTTTTGTTTTTCTCGGGCTTGTCGTTATATTGCTACAACACAACAATAATTGCTCCTATGGGATTTAGCTTGACGTGATTTATCTTTTTGCACTCCAAGATTAACAGCCCGTCTCCAGTCTGGAAGACGTTGTTTTTGGTTTCTGTAAAAATTGCCAGTTTGCCCTTGCTCACAACAAACTTGTCATCTCAAGTTTGACAGTTAGCAGTTCGTCTGAGTGCCGTATTCAGATTTCCTCCCGCCGTCCCTGCCCATGCATATATTCGGTTCCACGCTAAGATTATGCTGCACCTTTTTATCTTCCAGTTTCATTTTCAACTCTCTGTATCTTGTGCAGAAAAGGGACTTTTGCAGTGGAGGGGCAGACGTGACGGGAAAGCGAAACAGCGGCTTACAACTTGCGCTGAGACGTCTCCTCCGAGTCATTACTCTCACCAGACTTCTCTTAACAAGATCATCTTCTCGTTATTGATTCAGCCCATTGTTTACCACACTGCACTGGGCAATAACCATGCCTATCACTCTCAACAAACTGATCTGAGAGGATTATGGGAACATATCAGCACACCACATCCATAAATGGTAGGATGATCACGGCAACCGTGAGCTCACTCGCAAATGTGAAATCTTCTCGATCTTAGAATTAAACTCTGGTGTCTGGAGGCATTCAGAGAGGGAAATCCTGCAGATGTTTTAATGGTGTTTGCGAGGCTGCTGCTCTCTCTCGCATAATGACCCTTTCAGATATCATAATTTCAATAACGGTCTGAAGCAAGTGAGTGTGCATTTCTAACTTTTCCTCATCAAAGCAGGCCCCTGAAATCCCTGCCTTTTCTCTGAAGGAGCTGCCCTACATTTCTTGGTCTCCAAAGTGCTTCTTTCTCTGACAGCCACTCCTTTTTCTTGCTCCTCTTTTTCATCTATCAGATTGCCTTTCATTTTCTTCCCCTCCTCAGCCCGCCTCTGTCTGTCACAGCAACCCCTTTCTCTCTCTCTCCTTTTTCGCCTTCCTCCAGTCTTTCTGCCTCCCTCACTCTTCCTAATGTCCCTCTGTCATTTCCCCTTGGCTTTTTCCTCCTTTATCTTCTCCACATGGCACCTCCTGGTGCAATTTTGGAGCAAAAAGGGGGCGCAGGAGAGATTCTCTGACCTGGTAAATTGCACCTCATCTTTTGTATTCATGCCAAAGCAATCTCTCCTACAGGGGTGTATTGGTGTGGTCCTCTCCTCATAGCAGTATCTCTCCTCTTCTATTTGGGTGGAGGGTAAAGGGACAGGCAATGGCTGCATCATTGTACAGTCTGTACCAGTGGCAAACAGGCTGATATGGAGCCAATTAAGTAAAAAGAGTGTGTTGTAACAAGGTGCAACCCGACAGCCTTCACACTCCAGCTCGCTGTTCGGGTCCAGTCTTTCCAGCTCACGGCAGGAAGAGGCGTTTATTGTCTTTTCCAGGTCACCCACACTGGACAAGGTGAGGAACAGGAAGAGGAGGAGGTGTAGGTATTATCGGGGAGAAAAGAACAAGGCAGAAGCAAGGTGCAGCTTTGTTCTCTTCACCTTTTATGCAGGTGGTGAGGAAAGTTGAGGTTTAATGACACAGAGTCCTGCCTGCGGGGCTGTACAAAAGCTGCAGAGGTGTTTGGGATACAAGGGCATTTTTTGATTGGGGAGGCAGAGAAGTGAATACAGCCAGAAAAAAAACGTGTGGGTGGGAGCAATAATAGCATCACCTGTAAAGCAGAACTCACTCCAGTGTAGCAACACTGTGGTTACGGTTTCTCGTTCAACTTTGAGGTAACTTTTGAGGATGGGGTTTATTTGTTTGCAAATCATAATTTGCAACACGAGAGCATCGCAAAACCTTAAATTTGTACAACTCCACACAATGCAGAGAGTATCTACTATTTTTTCTGCCTTATCATCATTGTAATGAAAGCCTTTGCAAAGCAATCACAGCATTTAAAAAGAACATACGACTCCTGCCAGCAGCTTTCTGCTCGTTTAGTTTGCAGCATTAACACTTTAATTCTACTTTTCAGTTTGTGGTCACCGAGAAGGAAAAGTTTACTTTGCAGAGCTGAAAAATCTTTGCTCATGCCATCATAAAACACTTTGAAATGTTTTGGCATGTGATAATTCCTCAAAGTAATGGATCTATTTCTCAAATGTATTTCTCTGCCCCAATCATATTTCATTGTCTCACTAGAAACAACACGCCCACACTAATGCAGTTTTTTTTAATGCAGCATTGTTAGACGTCCTATATTGAAGCAGGGAACGCTGACTACTTCACATAAAACATAAATATTGCAGCTTGGCAAAAACTAGACTGGACAGGCATGAAATTTTGAGTATTGAGGGTTTGTTGTAGGTAGTGTAATGCTTTTCTGAGGATTCATCAGTTATTGCATGACCCCAGACGGGAATTGTTTTTGTTCTCCTAGCTGAGATCATCTTGAAAATACCTTTGAAACACATTTGATAATGCAGGTAAACTACAATTGTGCTATTTTCCATTTTGAGGAAAGCTCTAAACCTAAGCGATGTTCAATTGTGTGATTCAATCATCAAAAAAGTGTAACATTTTTGTGGAGCAGATCTTTCACAAATAGGAATTCATTGTTTTCCTCCAGGATGAAATTTAAATCATTGTAGCATTGTAAAGACCTGTCATCTGTCTGTTGCTACTCTCTCTAGATACCTCACTGCTGATAAAATAGTGACTTGTAACTTGTGAGAGACACAATTTCAGTTCTTAACTGCTTTATCCGACTGCATCAGTTGACTACCAATTTATCTGTAGCCTTTTTGACACATGATCTCTGGAAAATATCAAGAGAAACGGTCTCAGATGTAGGAAAAGAAAGATGTGTGTCACAACTGGAAACACCAATTTGGTTCAGGTCTGAGTGTTTCCTGGGTAGAGCGTGCAGTTGGCAGCAGACACGACGCCCACTCTCTTGCCTTTGCTTGAGCTGTTCTCACATACATGCTATTGTGAGCTAGCTTGTTAGAAGGTTTAATATCTGATCTGACTGTATCGGACATTTGCATTCTCACATGCACCTCTGTCAGGTCACATCCAGACAAGCTTGTGTGTGTATGGCAGCGCTAATGCACACTCACGATTAGATGAAAGTTCACCTTCTTTTAGTTGTAATGTTTAACGCGTCGGGATATAAAATCATCAAAAATCATTTGCTCCTGAGCAGGTCTTAAAATGAGGAAAATAAACCCTAACCTTCGGATGAACTACAAAACATGACATATTACATCGTGTCATTATTTATTTATGAAAAAATGAGCCAAGATGCAGAAACAGGGTGTGAAATATTCAGCACACTTGTGACTAAGTCGCTTTTAGAACCACCTTTAGCTGCAATTAATTTTCGGTATGATTTTATCAGCCTCTCACTTCATTGTGAAGGAATTTGGCCTAATCTTCTTTATAACGTTGCCTGTGTTCGTTGAGATTTGCAGGTATTCTTTTATCCACAGGCCCCTTAAGATCCTGTCACAGCATTTCATTCAGGCTGAGGTCTGGACTTTGACAGAAACATTGCAACATCTTGATACTTTCTTTTTTTTTAGCTATTCTGTTGTACACTACTAGAAAAAACAAGATCTCAAATCAGAACTCAGTGGGAAAAATAATAATGCTGGGCAACATCTGTACTGATGGATTGGGTGATGGGTAGAAATGAAAGGATGGCCCCAGATGCTTGCATGCCTGTTTAACAGTGTTGGGGCATGCTCCTAGGTGATGGATAGTGTCCTGGAGAATCTCCTCCCAGATCTGGAGCAGGGCATCACTGAGCTCCTGGAAAGTCTGATGTGCAAGTTGGCAGAGTTAGATGGACCGACACATAATGTCCTAGAGGTGTTCTTTGGATTCAGAGCAGGCGAGCGTTGGGGCCCCTGCCTGGAACTGACTGCATACTCTTGCCACATAATGTCTCATTAAAAAGTGCTCTTTTAATTTCTTTATCAGAGAGGATTTGCTGCTGTAGATATTTTCCTGTTGCGTTACCTTGTTTCAGTCGAGCTTTAGTCTCACATTTGACTCTAGAATACTTTGCTATACAGAGGACTTCTTGGTTGGCTCAATGACAGCAAGGTGTCCAGGTCCCATAGCTGCAAAACAAGCCCAAATCATCCCTTCACCACTGACAGTTTGTATGAGGTGTTTGTGCTGATAGACTGTCTTTGCCTTTAGCCAAATGGGCATTATGGCCAGACTTCTTCACTTTGGTTTCACTGTTTGTTTTTTTCAGTGACTCTAAGCATTACACAGTCTGACCTTGAGGTGAATTTGTTTGGAGACCGATGACCGTCTTGAATGTTTTCCCACTTGTGAATAATCGTTCTCATTGAAGGAGGACAGACTTCAAACTGTTTGGAAATTGCCTTATAACCTTTCCCAGACTGATGGGCAGCAACAATTGCTTCTTTAAGATCACTGTTGATGTCTTTGCTCCTTGGCATTTTGTTACCGCACATCTAAATGCAATAGAGTTGTTCAACACTTGCAGATGATCAATTAATTAAGTGCATTTCATTAGCAGTATCTGGCTGCTACTTACTCTTTTAATTCCTGTGGAATCAGTGAGGGTACACTTAGTTTCCCACACGCTGCTTTTGCATTTTGGCTTAATTTTTGTTAAATTAATAATAACATAGTGGAATGTGTCATGTTTTGCTCTTCATCTTATGCCGTCATGTGCCATTTTTACAAATTTAAAGGTTCTGATTTTCACTTGCTGGGCTATTGAGGTGTGGGTTCAGTAGCTTAATTTGTGAGTCTGAAGTATTTTTGTTTCTGACCTTGATTTTTAGAAAGCAGCTGCTGCTGCTGTTATGTGAAGGCTGTGTGCAGGCAGGAATAGGACCCACAGTGCAGACACTCGGAGGCGTAACGTGAACTCAAAACAGCTTTAATGCTAAACTCAAAAGGGTAACAAAACTAAGACGCCAAGGTAAACTTACGCAAACAAAACACACAGCAAGATAAGGGTGGATCACGACATCGACAAACTGAAACACAGGGCTTAAATACACAGAGGGAGCAATCAGGGAATGGGCAACAGGAGGGAAACACAGCTGGGGCAAATCAGGCCTAACGAAACAGGGGAAGCAAAACCAGATACATTAACATAAGACATGGACCTTCAAAATAAAACAGGAAACATAACACAGACTGAACTTACAGACACAGACTCACAGGCAGGCACTACAACAGAGGGAACAGAGACGTGAGACCAGGGCAGACACAGACACTGACTGGACACGGGGATATAGCAGACAGGGACAGCAACTAAGGATTACACAGAGACAGAACTCTTAGAAATCAAAGACTAGAAATGATAAATAATATAATAAACTCAAAACCCTGGGTCAACGACCCAGGCATCCTAACAGCTGTTTAAAAGTGCTACTGAAGCTTTTTGTTGCTGTTGGTGTTTGCGTGACTTAGAACAATGTCCTCTAAATTGTTGCATCCCTCTCCTACAGCCGTACACGTTTACGGTTACTTTGATCGCAAACACGCACGTTAAATCTCTGCTCTGTAGACACTGTGTTTAATGCCCCCCGCCCATCCCAGCACATACACACACACCACACAGTAAAGGGCTCTCTTTACACTACTGCATGCTTTGAAGATCAGAGCTCCACCACCGGTGCCTTCTATTCTTCAAACACTCTCGATGATATCAGCTTTCATTTCAACTAGTGCTCCTCTAACAAGATCATCAGCCACGTCACTTATCCCAAAAAAAACCACTCTCAGGCTTCATCAGTGAATTTTCATTACTCTCTTTTTAGGTCAGATGTTGGTTTTCGTTTTTTCTGGAGTAGATAATTGCCCTCCATCAAAGGCGTCTTCTTTAAAGATCAACACTGAAAACTCTGCCCTAATTAAGACTAGAGCATCAGAGCCACAGGAGCTGTCAACCTGGAGTATGACTGCTGACCGCCGGATTCCCTAATTGCTCCTGTTTCGTTATCCACTCTCTCCTCCTCTTCCTCCTCCTCCTCCCGTCTTCATTAGTCCTCGGCTTACTTCCCACCTCGGCTCTCCCTAATGACTGGTCAAACGTGCAAGCCAGACAAACAGCTCCAAACAAGCCCTCCTACATCGACTCTGCCCTGCAGCTCTCAACCTGCTGGAGTGTCTCTTTTTTCCCAGTGTATGTGTGTCAGCGCACATCAGCACAATAGAAGCAGGTTTGATTTTTTTTCTTCCCCCTCTGAATACACAGCCTTTACCGACATAACTGAATTTGTTGTTTTCCACTCTGCCGTTGCCTGCAGCTGTTGAGATTTTACTCTAATTGGTAACTGCAGCCGTACCGCCCCTCTAGTCCGCTCCTCCTTTGCTCCTACAGGCTCTAATTGGTGTTTTGTTTCTCTGTTCGCTTATGCTCTGTTCACTCATTCTTTTATGCTCACCATCCCTATAAGATTTATTTATCCTCCCAATTTCTCCTTCCATTTCTGCCCTCATCGGTTTCTCCTTCTAATCATCCCATATCATAAATTGCACATTTTGGTGCTCGCAGCAGAAACAAGCTTTGAAATGAAGCAAATTTTAGGGTATTTTTCTTGTCGGTTATCAGATTTATTCATTTATTTTAGGCCTTTTTCATCGGCTATTTTAATGAATGATAAAATTATGTATTATCATTTGTTGTATACACTGGATTAATCCCAGTGAGATTTATTATTTCTTTAGCCCAGAACAACTGACTTCAGATGGCTTTTTTCTGTTTGTTTTGCTTGGAAGATTATTTGTAATGGTTTGTTTCTGCTGCATATTTAGCCATGGCTGCACAGATTCCAGTGTCATTTTGGCTTTCGGTCTCACATAACTATTTTACCATCTAGTGAAAGATTTTTTTTCTTCAGTGTTTTCCTTGCTATGACTGTAATTGGACTGGTTTTTTTTATAGTGCTTTTCTTTTCTACTTTGATTTCCCTAGTCTAGCTATCATTCACATACATTCAATAATTATACAGGCTACACAGATACATGCAATAGGTCTAGGATGCCAGCCTGGTTCTGCTGGAGGTTTCTTCCTGTTAAAAGGGAGTTTTTTCCTCCTGTTGCTAAAGCATTTGCTTATAGGGGGTCATATAATTGTTGGTGTTTTCTCTCTGTATTATTGTAGTGTCTTTGCCTTATAATATATAACACCTTGAGGTGACACTTGTTGCCAAGCATACTTTGATATGCACATTGAAGCAGCCAGGTATTGAGACCCACCTCCCTACAGCATCTTTACCAAATCAGTGTTTCAATTTCTCAATTATTAGCAAAACCCCTAGCAGGTCTTATTACTTTAATTGGTAACCGTTAGTTAAAATGTGAAAAAACAAATGTGCTATTCATAAGCAGTGTTGGCAAAATCAGTGTCAGAGCCTTATGATACTAGTGTTAGCAGAGCTTCTATACAGAGGATTTGATTTCCTATTAATTCTATTACTTCCTATTCATTTCCAGTTTGCTATTATTCCTGTTTTATTGGAAATGGCTTCAGTTCACCGGGAGACTCAGGAGGTAGTTCTCAATGAAAAAGAGAGAATGGAGCTAAATGGCTAAAATAATTATTTTCCCACTCACAGCAAAATATTTATTCTAGCTTATTCAGCAATATTACTCATTAATTATCAGAACTGCAATAAAACAGTTGAGACTTGTATTTGTTTTTCTTTCAGAAATGTGCTGACATTCTGCCAGTTTGTGCTGATTAAAATTACAGCAGGACACTCGGTGGCTGGCCCTCTTTAAACAATAACTATAACAATACATTAGGAGCATGCAGTATATTCCAGCTGGCTGTGGTGACCAGTAATGTGAAATCAGTTTTTATGACCTGCAGTTGTGTTTTAAAGTGACTGAATATGCATTTGTGATGTCACTTATGCATGGGTCAATAGTTGGCTCCCTGGTCCTCTGTAAATGAAGCTTTCTATGATGTATTTAACTATGTTTTCTCGTTGTAACCTATCAGTTTTGGAATAAATGTGAAACTGGCAAAATTCAGTATGTGTACCAGCTGCACACAGTCTACCTTCAAAAGCTGACTTTCTTGATCCTCAGGAGTAAAAACACTCATATATGTTGCTTGAGGAATGCTTATGTGGGTCGGTAGGACGAAAGCAAGTGCTATGATTCTTTAGGTGGTAGACTTGGCATGGCCAAAATAATCACATGCACAGATAAATATTTCGCATCTGATGGAGGCAGGACCAAATTATAGCTTCAGACAGCTGGTTTTGCTTCTACTGGCTCTGTAACGCCTTCCTTAATGTCTGTAATGTCTTTAAATTTTGCACAGCTACAGACTGTATCTCTCTCACCCCTGTGACACTACAGTATGAAATATGACCCATCAGTCATTAATGAGCCATGGAAGACAGAAGTCACTTTCACAGTCTACATTAGCAGGATGGCATGCGAAAAAAGAGATTTAAATTGACGTCATAATTTCCCCTTCGGCTCTTTTCTAAGAAGGCCTCATGAGCATTTTTTCCTCAAGCTAATATTAAGGCCTGACTGTTGTAGAACGCTTTCCTCTGAGGAGGCTATAGAAAACAAAGGGATCTTTGACAAGCCTAAAGGTCAGCCTGGAGGAGGCTAAAAAGGCTCTGCTCTGTTGTAGCATCTGTGGGCAATACCAGACAGCCAGACAGCATCCCGCTGGGCTGGATGATTGCTGCCTCTCATTGCTCACATTTACCGGCCATATCTTCCATTTCGCATCCTTGAAGTCCCCGCATCCTTGCTAAGCCCTCGCTCGTCCCCCAACCCCCTTCCCATCGCATTCATGCACATGAAATCAATAACAACACTTGAATGCTATTTCTCCGCTCTGAGAGGGAATGGCATACGTCAGACGTAATGGTTCAGCGCAGTGTAAGTATTCCTCAAGGGACAGAGCTGAGCAGGGGGATGGTGGAAGGGAGTCGGGTGAGGAATTAAAGCTGATTTCATGCCCCCTTAAGACCCATGTGAGTTTTAACCACCAATTATTGCCTGTGTTACCCATGGGCAGCCAGGGGCTGTGAGTGCTGACCACGAAGCCAATCAGGGTAGCTGTGCCACACAGTCTTTTTCAACTACAATCACACCGTAATCATAAGTGATTATATGAGTCCACCGCGGCTTGTATTCCTCTTTCCATTTAATTATACTCTCTTATATACTCTTATATATACTTTGCAAATGTCACTCAATAATGCCAGCCTTCTGACTCACACACAAGATCAAAAGGACATTAATATGACAAGAAATATATCTTGAATGGCAAACATCATGTTTATTCAGTTCAACACCAGACCGTAATGGCCCCCAAATACCCACCCAGCTATTCCGTTTCCTTCTTCACGCCTCCCCAGGTGGTCTGGAGCTGAACTGCTTCTCTCTTTCATCACCTCCACCATCCCTCAAAGTTAATCCCCCACCCAGCTCTGACAGCCATGTTTTCTTCGGGTCAGGTAGTCAGGCGGGTTGTGTGGTGTGGAGGTACTGATTGTTCCTGCAGCCCCGTGAAGGACAGGCCCAGTGGAAGCGGAGTGTTCAGATGCAGACAGAATGAGGAAACAGAGGAGGGCGGCCTCCTCGCTCTGGGTTGTCGCTCTGGCAGGTTGAGCACAGATCAGACAGTGACTGGCTGTTGTCTGTGTGCATGTTGTTGTTTTTGTTCCTTTACTAGGACACCGTGGATGGATGGGCTTTAAAAAAAACACGGCAGGTTCACGGCAAGTCCCACAAGTGGGACAAGGTTATCCTTCATCTCTCTGAGAAACACCTTACTATAAAATAAAATAAAAAAAACGTGAGATGATTTTAAATGGAAGTTATTTATGCTGGAATAGTTTTATTCTTTTTATGGGTTGTTTTAGATTTAAACTTTCACCAAATACGGTTAGAATCTGTTTTGCAAAAATAACCATTGCTAAATAATCAATAGTTAGTTGCAAACCTTGAGTTTCCTTGAAATAATACATAGATAAAATTGTTTATTGTTGCTTAGTCATTGCATTGGCTTAAAAAAATCCAAACAAGCTCTCAGGATGTCATGAAGGTTTAATATAAGAGAGATTGAGGTCTCAACTTCTCTGTTATGTCCTCTTCTGCAGGGCTTAATTTGTCCCAGATCCTGCTAGAATAGGAGCTGGAGCCTCCCAGACTGGGACCGGCACTTATTTCACTGGATCCAGCACCTCACTTGTCAGTAATGAAATCTACCTGGAGAGAACTGGTAAAATGTCAAACAGACAATCAGATTTCTTCAAACCATTAGATTGGCTTGATTCTCAGCAGGCCAAAGTCATTTTGGCAGTTCAGACGGCATGGCTATAATTGCCAGCATGTTCTTCTTTCAAGGGCATCAAATATTGCAGTTTTGCCAAAGCCGCTGGCGTCTCAGAGATATGCGCAAGGTGTCCTTTGGCTTCGATACCTTGCCAGTATTTGACACCCTGAGGATGAGGACAGGTTCTAATAGCTGCAGCACAGTAGGTAGCAAAAGCAGTGCTGCAGAGAGGGAACCACAGGAAAGTGAAGGTCAACTAGAGGGAGCTGCGAACTGTAAACAATTGCTCGTTGTGAAAGTTGAGACTATTAAATGTAAATAACAATGATTTGTTTGCTGATGTTTTTTCTTGTGTAAGTATCTGAAAAGTAGTTTTTAGGAAAATCCCTGATGTATCAGTGTTACTGTAAAGCCCGGACAATATTAAAAAAAAAGGCAACAATCATGTGATGCTCTATGCGCAAGCACCAGGCGATGATGTGAAGAAAAAACTCCTTTTGTAAAAGGAAGAGACCTCTGGCAGAACCAGGCTCAGTGAGAGGCAGTCATCTGCTCTGACTGGTTGGGTAGAGTGAGGGGAAAGAGGAGAGAAGAAAGAGAGGATAGGGACAGACAACAAAACACAGACTGTGTGAGAGATGAGATCAAATTTAACAACATACAGCCGTGGTGTATAAACACCTGGGGAGTGAAAAGAGGTGAGTGGAAAAGAAATGCAGAGGGTATCGCAGGAAGACCCCCAGCAGCCTGAGCCTATAGCAGGATAAGTAAGGGATGCTTCAGGGTCAACTGATTCCAGCCCTAACTGTATGCTTTATCAAAAAGGAAAGTTTTAAGTCTAATCTTAGGAGTAGAGAGGGTGTCTGTCTCCTAAGCCAGAACTGCTTCCGCAGGAGAGCGGGCTGGGAGCTGAAGGCTCTGCCTCTCATTCTACTTTTGGAAACTCAAAGAGTCACAAGTAAGCCTACAGACTGAGGTGATTCCTTTAAAGGCTTATTAGAGAACTGATGTAAGTGAAACAACAAAAAAGCATCTGCAGGTCATGTTCAGCTATGAAGACGAACATTTTAGACTTATCAAAAATCTTTCTTTGTGTGTGAAATGCTACCTTTTTAAATGAAATTGTGTGAGATGTTAAGAGGCCCCAGATACACACTGCTTTTGAGTAACAGTCAGGGGCCTAGAGTTTCGTGTTTACCAGTGTTTTGCAGTTTTTAAAATTATTGTACTCCCAACCGCCACAAAAGCAAAGCAGCTTTACTGCTGGTATGTAAATGGTGCTTTGACACACAACACCTACTCAAAGATTGTTAAAGGCCAAGAAGCCCCTCCCTCCCATACCCACTGGACTGAAAGGATTTGTCACCAGCGCTACAAACCACTGGAAATCGCCATACCTCCCAGAGGTGCCTCGGTTATTTTGTGGCAAGAGGGGGACCTACACAGTATTAGTCAGCTGGTTTTATTGTAATAGCTGATTGGTGAATGACTACTGGCTTAAAAGTAGACTATTTTCCTTTAAATTGTGCTGGAGAAAAATATGAAGTACCACTGAAATTGGATAAAATTACCTTTCACTCCCTAAAGAACTGCACAGTTTGTCGTATACCTACTGCAGAACGACTCCTCCCAGCCTTTATATAAAATCACCCTTTTATAGAGAAACTGTGGCTCAGTGGAATAGTTTTTTTTTATTCTGCTGAATTATCTCAAAAATAAAAAGATTCCTGGAAAAATCAGAAAAGCTTTTAATCAGAGCAGCTAGACTGTTTTATGGTACAGCAGAAAATACTTTTTCTGATTTTTTTTTTTCCCCTCATCTGTGTCTTTTCCCCACTGCTGGTAAGACAAAACATAATCAGGATTGGGAAATTCACTGAGTTGCATTATTGATCACAGCTTTGATCAGGTGTTGTAACCAGAAACTGATAAAAGAAAGAAAAACTCTTAACAGTCAAAGTTTAAATGTAGCATATCTTTTAATTATGTTCAAAGGCATTTTGTTCACTAAGGAGGAACAAAGGCAGCGATTTCAAAGACATAAATGATAGATGTGTCTTGAATTATAAACCATTTGTTGCATGAATCTTTAAATGGAGTTCGAATTTCAGGGGGGTTTCGAGGATAAATTGGATGTGAAAGATATTTTCGGTTCTTTGGAGTCAGCAGGCGCTCGCGTCCCATCTCGAGGTAAACCACAGTTTACCTGGACTTTATCGCCTCAACCCAGAACCACCATATTGGATGGGTCACGTAATTCCGACTGGAATGGAGAACCTCGTCCAAAGCATGCAGCTTATTTCTTAGTAATAGCCTGACCGAGCTCCCCAAAGAGGCCAATTCTGGCCAGCAAGGCCCACTTAAATGCTCCGTGAGACAGAGGAGGAGAGAATAAGGTCTATAGAGCCACTTAAAAGCCCCTGGGTAAAAATGGGATTTCTGACCTGCTCCGCTGGTGTCGCAGCTCTTCAGCCAGATTAGCTGTCAAAGCTCTGCCAGGTGGGAGAGGAAGGGCCAGGGGAAGACGAGAGGAACTGATGGATGCTGGTGCTGTTCTTGGTGATGATGTAGACCACCAGGACCTCATTAGCTCAACATTTCATCAAACACGATGGCACCAGTGTGGCTCTCTGTGCCTCCATCTATCTCTCTCTTGGCCCTCTCTCTCTCCCTCCTTTACATATCCTTGATTTCCGTACCTCTTCTGTGGTCCTCTTTTCATTCCTGCCTCTTTTCCATCTTTCTGTCACCCCCCCCCCCCCCCCCACCCCCCTTTTTCTCCCTGCACCTTAAGGTCTCATTAAACAGATGAGCCCGCTCCGCCACTAATCTGCCACTAAGTCAAAGTCGGCAGATGACGACGATAATGGCACATCTTCCTCCACCCCCGCTCCACCCCCACACATATCAGGCTATTATCATTTGTTCTTATTAATGCCAAGAAAATGTAAATTTGTTATGGCTATAAGAGTGTAAATAACTACCACACGTATCAGCTGGGGTGATATTTCAGGGCACATTAGAGGGCTCTGCAGGGCTGGTTTGCATATCATTGATTTTCGGTGCAGGGGTGTGTGTCTGTGTATGTGTGGCAGTGCGGGGGGAATCACAGACATGCCCACAAATACATGCAAAGCATATGTGCAGCAGCTTCATACATACCAACAACATGCAGGGCAGCTTTACATATATCAATAGGGCTATGCAAATGATTTATGTGCATGCTGTAGTGAAAAAGAGGTCACACTTACATCAGCGGGCCGTGGTGTTGTATGTTTTTAGTCATAGACACAGATGTAATTTAAAATGAACAAGAGACCTATTCATTCGCTATTCATTAATTACTTATTTTCCTTATTCTCTGTCATATACTGTTACGCGGATGGATATTAGTATAACACATGGCCAAAGTTCCAAATATTAAAGCCAGTTTTGACACCCTTCACCATCCTTCCTTTATCAGAATTAAGCTGGCGTAAAGGGAGGGCAAGGGAGCTTGTTTATTTTATGCTGCACCATGGCTCAGCATGTAAAGTAAAATTCAAAAAAATGCTTCTAACTGTGAATTGTGAAAAGCAGCTGTATTAGAGTCCAAAAATACAAGCCTGGAAATGAACATAATCCGCTGCTTTAATAATAGAGCAAAAGAAAAAAGGAGCTCTGCTGTGGCAGCTCATATATGGACAGGAGCAAGAAGAAAAACACCATCTACAAAGTAGAAATGAATTCAAATAAATATGTTCATGTTGTAAATACCCTCATGTTCATCAGGCAAAAGCAGTATTTATGCTATCCTTACAGCTGTCAGTATAATGGTGAATATTGTTGTGATAGTTGTTTCTATTGACATGGTTGTCCTGTGTGCTGTATTTTTTTAACAATATAATGTTTTGTGAGTTTCCCATAAAGTATTGCAGGTGATTTTCTGCATCTTGGTGTTGGTTTTGGAGGTAAACACACATTTTTCTGTTGTGTGGGAGTGAGAGAAAGATTTAAGGTGAATCCTTTATAAGACCCCAGGGTTTCTACCAATCGCAAAGCAATATGACAAGCTACATATACCCAGGAGGCTCTGTCGCTACCCATTTGTCAACAAAGCATTTTCTGCCTCAAATACATTGTGAAGCTTTTTACCAAAGTTCCCCTAGGTGTGCATTTCTGTCTGCTTTGCATTTCTCTGTATAAACCAAGGCTAAACAGAACTTCACAGCATTTTTGACTTGTGGAAAAAAGAGTTTGTAGACTTACAAACAAATAACTGCAGAAAACGAACAGAAATTCTGCTGCTGTGCTTCAGGGGTATTCACGGAAGGATGTGGAAGCCAAATATTGTGAGAAAGTTCATGTTTGCTTACTTGTTTTTTTTTTTTTCCTTCTTCTTCTTCTTTGCCCTCTTCTCTCACTCAGCCTCTCAGGATGCACTGCCACACCTGCACCCTGGTGACTAGCTCAGGTCACCTCATTGGAGGCGGTCGAGGTGAAGAGATCGACCGGGCCGAGTGCGTGATCCGCATGAACGACGCTCCCACCGCCAGAGGTTACGCCCGTGACGTCGGTCACCGCACCTCCCTGCGTGTCATTGCACACTCCAGCATGCAGCGGGTCTTGAGAAGTCGCAACGAACTGCTCAACGCCAGCCAGGACACAGTATTTATCTTCTGGGGCCCCAGCAACTACATGAGGCATGATGGGAAGGGCCTTGTGTACAACAACCTGAGGCTCATGAAAGAGGTGCTCCCCAAGCTCAAAGTCTACATGATCTCCTGGCAGAAGATGCTGCAGTTTGATGAACTCTTCAAGAAGGAGACCGGCAAGGACAGGTGAGGGCGTCACTGCATCAGAACCCATCATCATCAGGAGTCTAATAATAGTTCAGCTAAAGCTATAATTTAATTAATATTTAATCAGTTTTATAAAGTTTTAATCATTCTGCCCTTAAACAAACTTAACAGGTTGATTTTTATAGTTTGTACAAATGCGTTATTATCTGATCAGTCAAACGTTCACATGTCACTATCCCTGTGGAAATCAACCATATGCCACTAGGCTGTAGTCCCTCCCACATACTGTATCGAAAGCAAGGAAAGATTTTCAGTCACTACCAATTTCATTCACTTGTGTGATTCATCTGACCTTCAGGGCAGCACAGTCAATACTTTTCAAGCTACAAGTTTCACAGCTTCTTCAGCTATTACATCAGCAGAAAATTCAGCCATATTTCTCTTGTGAATTTGTCCAAACTTTTCCAACGCATAGTGCACAAAGATTAGTAAATTGATGAATTTGGTGCACGACTTACCGACGGCGAATGCTTTACAATGAGCTCATGTTACTGATAATGATGCTGGAATAGTGTTGCATTTTTGTTATGTGGAGTTTTTGCATTGCAAGAATGCATGCGGGACCAAAGATATGTTAACTTTGGCTTCTCTTGTTTGTCTGTGCTGTTGTTGGTCCTTTAGTTGGGCTTATGTAAAAGACAAAACTCACAGTGCAAAGAACATCTTGTAATGGAGTGAAACCAAATGCTTAAAACTGTCCTCTGCAGCCATCGTTTGTTCTTCTCAGCCATCTTTCTTTGATCTTTGTTGTCTTTTGAGCTCCTTCATCTTTATTGTGAACCCGTCTCTGATTTTTCCGTTTTCTGTTCAAGCAAACTTTTTATCCAATCAGATTTCAACCTACACATAACATTTGAGTCACAGACAATGCTGTTTGAGGACTATAAACACGTCTTGTTTGAACTTCCACAATCCTTATTTTTGTGTAGGCTGAGAAACAAAAGTGGGACCATAAATCTGGCCTGATCCAATTCAGAGCACATAGTCTATAGTAACTATACCATATGCCTTCTCCCAAATAGTCTCTTTTATTCCAGCACCGTATGAAAGTCAGCTTCTTTTGTGTTGTAAAAGTGTATATGTCTGTCAAACCATGGCTATGCATTTAGTAATACAGTACGTACCATGCTTGCAGGAAACCCTTAAACTAAATGGACAAGAGTAGGTGGTTGCAAAGCATGCCTCTGCATTCATAATCCGTGTTGTGTTTGAAAAACAGACTTTAGCAAGTAAACCTGGATGTCATGGAAACATGAACGTGCAAGTTTCTCGCATAAAGAAGTCTCAGATATTGTAATTTATTTACAAAACTACTTGAATGGGTCTCAGAGGGATCTACTTTAAAGTAGTAAAGAAAGGAATGAAAGTGACAAAACAAGCTTTCACTTTCTTTTGTGTGGTGTCCTAATGGCCTCCTAAAAATTACCCCGAGTTTCAGTTGCAAAATGAACAGTGTTAAAGGACTCCGTTTTAATGAGTCGGAGATGAGTTCTCAGCCCTGTGGCCATTAACTCTTAATGAAAACCCACCCATACAAACACTGTTTGTGTCTCCGTCGCTTTATCTGAGCCTTTGTTTGGGGTGTCATCGGAGATTGAATCTGACTTCAGCTTAAGATAGATGCCGTGGGGGAAATCGCCGAGCAGAGGATTTGGTGAATGGCTCAGACATCAATCCTTCAGAATCTGTGCCTACAATCATGGTAAATGTTTACAGTGAGCAGGCTTTCTCTGTTATTGTTCGTATTTACAGTTTCTCATCCTTTCTAGCACCAGGCATTAACATCAGTGAGAATTATTCGAGGTCCTTTCTGCTCCATGGAGCGTGGAAGCAGAGAGAAATAAAGCCTTAATATATTAGTGTATATCTTTGTAATGCTTGAGATAAAAATTTAACAGAAGCTCTGTGCATGCAAAATGTCTCGTACCTTTATGAAGCAATATTTTATCTAATTTGGAAAATGAATCCCGTGTTATTTAAGAACTGGGAGCCTGTGGCCGCAGCATTAAAAGCAGAGCTTCTGGGTAATCAACCGTGCAATCGGCAACCCTGCAAGCTTAATTGTAATTATGGGTTATGCCTTTTCAGTAAAGAGAACTAATATGGTTTAGGATGATGCCACATCCTGCAGTTTTTAATAACACATACAGAAGAGAGAAGGGAAGCAGGTGTCCCTCTGCATCCTTTCTGGTAAATTCCTAGAATGAGCCTTAACTGGTGATTAGAGTCAAATTAGCTTTTGAAATAACTTTTTTCTCCCTTGTCTGTGTTTTCTGTTCCCATGATGCTTTGTGGTAATTGTTAACAGCCCAACTGTGGTGTAGCTGTCGCATTGAAATGTAATTATTATGTGATTGCAATGTTCAAAATTTGGTGTTTAATCTGGTTTCTGCTGGAGCTAGCTGCAGTGTAAAATATGATGATTTGAGATAGGTCACCTATCAAAAAGATCTAGGTTGAATCCCTTTAACAGTGCATCTTACATCAAACCTTGGCAGTCGTATTGAAGCGCGCTTTGATGGCTTATGAACATTGGTCAAAAAAAGGAAAAGAGAAAAGCCACAGCAGGGCAGCTGTGCATCAGAGAGCAAGGAGACAGCTGGAGCAGTGGACAAATTACATAGCTGTGAAGAACAGCTGAAAGGGACTCATTTATAAAGCTGACTTTTGATCAGTTTTGATCTTAAGCAGGATTTACAGTAAGCAGAAGCAAAACTTAACTTTGAGCTTATCTTAAAGCAACGTTTTGACTTGTAATACGTTTTCTGCAGGTTATGTAGAGGTGTTTCAGTTTGGGTTGTAAACACGGTCTGCGGTGACCTTTGTAGTTCTGTCCTTCTGGCCAACTCCCCTTCTTCTACTGCAACATTACGCTGGTTCCCAAAACAAAATAAAAGGGTCTGCTGCAAGAAATCTGCCAGTGATTGGCAGATGAAGCCTGCAGATCTGTCCACAGTGTTATTCCCGTGGAAATGACCTAACATTGTGTGGCTACACAATTCTACACACTTCTACATAATGTTACATACTTTGAAATAAAAAAGTTGACCCCTAGAGTGTTATTGGGAGACATTATTGGTTATGTTATGTTTGTGACTTTTAAAAAAATTCTATGTTGCTAATCAAGGTCATGGAAATTACCCTCAATGGTTCCTCGGTTATTTAAAGTAAAATATTTTCTACAAAGTGTATATGTTAAAGATGTAAGAAAAACTTATAAACTCAAAGGAACATTTTTATTGACTGAAAATGCTCACAAATGTAACACAAATATAAAAGTACAGTCCTGTCCGGTCGTCTAGGCAACCACTTCATGTCACTTGGTGAAATTTCATAGACTTGATTGAGCGTGTGTATACACCTAAGTATAGGTTGTGCTATCCTAAAGCATGGTATTTGACGGGCTGACACAACAACAGTCTCCGTCTTTCCATAAAAGAGCAGAGCAGCAGCTGCAAAAGAAAAGAGTGCATTTTAACAGTAATAGTGAGGATCTTCTAAAAAAATTAAAATAAATTATAGATATAAATTTTAAATATAACAAGAAGTAATTAAATCAAAACTAAGTAAGTCACAGATTTCAAATTACTAAATCAATTAGCAGTAATACGACTCACAGTAAAATTAATACCAATATATTAAATTAAATTATTAAATGCATCTGATGTATGTCTGAAAATCGACTTGCCAGTTTTAGGTGACGATATGGTCCCACCACTTTTCATGGCATAAAGTTTCACTAATTTCTAGAAATACTACATAAACATCATATGTCAAATTTACCACTGTTACTTTCGATGTTATGGTCAGTGATGTAAGAGTAGATGGGGTGAAAAACAGAATTTCCCAAATTCCAGAAGAACACTGAAGTTTGAAATGCTCCAGGCAACTTCAGATTGTTAAGATGCATTTATGTCACTACCTGTCACATCACCTGATTTTTGCTGACTGGCTGGGACAACTCCATATACTTCTACAACCACAGAGAGGTTTGGGGAGGACAATTTTGATGTCTTTCACAGTTACCACATAGGGTTCTCTGCCAGATAAAGCCTATAGAAATCAACAAGGCTATTTGCTACAGCGACGATATAATCCTAAATTAAGTCTTTATCCTTGTTTGCCAACCAAAGATGTGTTGTCCTTCATTGCCACCATTTGATCTACCAAGAAGTTGGGTGTTCTCTCTTGATGGTGTTGCAGAGTAGACAGAGCAGGCAGCAGATAGCAAGCCAGATGAGATGGAAAGAGGAGGGATACATGACAGACAGCTTGAAAGGCAGATTGACAGATCTGTAAAGATCACGGGCTCGAGGCTGATTGGCTCAGAGCCCTGACAGATCACTGGACAAGAATAGCGATATTGACATTTTGAATGAGCAAGAAAGAGCAACAGTGACAGCCCATATCAGTGCAACTGATATTTAAGGTAACAGTACAGATCTTCTAAGTTGAACTTACAAAACAGTGAGTGGAAAAAAATTTAAGTTGATTTGAGATTTATAAGTTACAAGTTAAAAGTGATATTTTTAGAGCGTGCTTAAACTGAGATTTGTATGCCTTTTTAGAAATAAGAGCCCAAAACAAAGAACCTGTGATCTTTTGATCTAAAATTTGAGAATATTCAACAGGCCCAGCAGTGAAAAAGCTCCCTGCTAAATGAATAGAATAGGACACATTTACAAACCAAGTAACCTTTAAAGGCCATGCAGACACCCACACGTTTCCACTTATTTTGGATGATAAGACTTTTGCTCAGGTTGAAGGTGGGCAAAACCTTTGCTGTGACTCATGAAATGTCACAGGACTGCTTAAGCTATTATGACCAAGATAAAGGTGTAATTGGTCAAACAAACAACACAAACTGATGGAAGAAAAGTGATGTGCCTCATATCAATGCATGCGGTGTGGAGATTTCCACTATTTCTACATAGATTTTCGTTGTTTAAAGACTTCTGCTCTCACAAAATTGAAGAGTGCAGTCTAAAGTCTGAACTTGAAGTCAATTTACAGTCCAACACCAAACTGAAGCGAGGATTCAGGTTTGCTGCTTGTAGGGAATGAACATTAGAAAATACATATAATGAGGGGAATGTACAGTAGTAGGAAAAGATTATATGTGGAAGCAGACTGCAAACAAAACATATTCAGGCCACATTATTGCTGCCATTTCCATGGATATAAAAAAGAGCGAAATACAAGAGAAACTGTGATCAGACAGAACGTGATGTGGAAGTCAAGTAGATACAGAGGCGACTAGAAAAAGTGAAGGAGTTTAAATTAGTAATCAACCCTAAACACTGCAATCACTCAGGATGAAAGTGTCAGGTATAAATAACCGTGTGCACACACAAAATGAACTCAGATATTTTTATACTTTTTCTTTATAGGAGTGTTATGAAATAATGATGCTTCACAGATGTTTCGGCTTGAACTTACAACAGCAAATCATACCTGTATGTGACCTTCACACAGTAATAACAATAATAGGCTCAAAGACAGTATAGCTGCTATATATGTATAGTAGCAGTCAGTGGTCAGTCATTGTGGTCATTTGGGGCTTTTAATTATTTTTTTAAACTTTTCTTTTCCCAGGGTTGAAAAATAAACAGCAACCATCTGTATTGGCTTTAAAAATCCAAATTGGATGCACAAGTTTGAATTTATTTAGAATCTTCTCTGATCCACACAGACTCAAAAGTACAGCTCAAATATATCCATACACTCACACTAATATTTGGTTAAATGTCCCTTAAAAGCTTTTTGGTGGCTATAAAAATCATCTTTGCAAGGTGCAAGTTCCTAACATAGTTTGGGCTGGATATTTGACCAGCTCTGCTTGGCATAACTGGTGAAGTTCATTCAAATTTCCTCGATTTCCTGGCACCAACCTGGCTTTTAAGTGCAGTCCACAAATTTTTAAAAAGGTTGAGGTCGAGGCTTTGGGACGACCATTCCAGAAACCTAATGTTAGTGTGTAACAAAGTTTCAAGCATCTATAAAAAATCTAGGAAATCATTAAAAACCCCAAATTACCATGACATTCATGATCATAAACTTCTGACCACAATTGCACAAATATAACTAAAAAACCCAACTCCATCCACCCCAAAGAGATTTAACAGTCATTTCTCTTGTTAGGAATGAAATGCAATGGAAAGCAAAATCTTATGTTGAAATATAGAAATGTGATTTTAAGACTCAAAAAAGAAAGCTCAACGTGCAATTAAACTTATAGCTACATGTGTACCTTTTCTGGATTTGCAATCCCAAACCATGTAAACATGAGAAGCAGCACTGCTCTCCTTCACAGGGATAAATGTGTCGTCCCACTCACAGCTTGCCTCAAGTCCTTTTAAAAGACAGTCATTGAAGCTAAGAGCTTGACATTTCACACCACATTATTCATCAGCATGTTCATAAACAAGGAAATGAGGAAGACTTCTTAAGTGAGATTAGCTGCATGCCTTCTGACTAAGACTTCCACACATCCACCACAGATTGGTTGGTGTCAAAATGCTGTGCTTTGAACTCTCAAAGTTTTCTAATTTGCAAAAGAAGAGCTTGTGTGTATGTAAGCCTGTGTGTGTGTGTGTGTTTGAGAGACAGGGCTGTTGTTATATTAAAGCCCGGTGGCCATGTTTGCATATCAAAACAAATCAGCATGTTCCAGACAAACTGGGTCCTGTCTTAATTAAAAGAAAATGAGAAGCCTGTGCTTCTTCTGCGATAGCATCACTGGGTCGACAGCGTTGTCTGCTGCATGGACAGACTCTAATAAAGCAGCAAGTCACACAAAAGGGTGTTGTCACTGTTCATAACACTGTGGCCAGTGTGGGCCGATTGATTTGGTGGGTCTGGATTGTTCAACCACATTTTAAATCAACATCCATTTTGTGGTGCGTTTTTCCAGCAAACACAAAGCTTTATTGGACCACAGAGAAATAAGGAGCGGCTGTACCTGAAGAGGTTGTTTTTTTTTTTTTGCTTGATTTGAAGGAAGAAAGCAAACGAAGACTGGGTTTATAGTCTCTATTTACTGTAGCTGTAGTGCATGTTTGTCCTCCGCTATTTTTATTTAACCGAATGAGCATCTTCAAAAGTTCCCACTGTGGAGGATAAAAGTAGCAAGGCAAAATATTTCAGACGTTGGTGAAATCTTAATGTCTGTACAGAGCTAAGAAAAATATTTTACAAGTAGTTTTTAGAATGATTTTTATTTTTTTAAGGGAAAAACAACAATCCAAATCTACCTGGCTCTTTGTGAAAAAGCAAGCTTCTTTGTTTTCCTGCCTCTCACTTTGCAACTGGTCCAAGAAGATGACTGCTGTCCCTGAGCCTGGCTCAATTCGATGTTATTTATATGGCACCAAATCACAACAACAACCGCCTCAAGTCGCGTTATATTTTAAGGTAAAGGCCCTACAAAAACACAGAGAATACCCCATTAATCAAGCGACCCCCTTTGAGTAAGCACTTGGCAAATAGCGGGAAGGAAAAACTCCCTTTTTAACAGTAAGAAACCTCACTGCAACTACCTTATAATATGTCACATTCAAATGACTGGTTAGCTGGTACTAGATGAATAAAACTGAAATGAAGTGATGACTGTTGTCTCATAGGTGATTGATATCAAGCCAAATAAACACCTTCAACTCTTTGTTGTGTTCCTGAAACAATATTTTGAAGTGGATCCCTTCTTTTAAACACTCATTCTTGTTGATTTTGTCTTTCAGAATCTTTCATGAAAATTAAAAAAACCAGTGAAGATCTCTGAATGATTTATTAATTATTTCAGTGCGGACCTCGGCGAGATTTCCCTTAAATTTCACAGCAGTCTACTCCTTAGCTCTCCGAGATGTTTCTTTTTACATCAAAGTCTGACCGACACTGGACCACAGCTTGTCTAAAAATGCATCAAAGCATAGACTTAAAGCCTTGCCATGACAAAACAGCAGGGTTTAACTTTTTAGGTACGCTCTAGGGTGCTGTCTATAATGCCTTCTCATACACTTTAAACACTGATAACATTTCCTCGCTCCCTTATTGCCTTCCCAGGAAGACATTTCTCTGCCACTTTCCTAAGAAAGAGAAATGCTCAAAGTTTAGGTGTTAAAGAGGGCTTTCTTTCAGCATTTTTGCTTGACATATACCCCACAAGCCCACCCCACCCCATCTCCCTGCACTGTTGTATCTGTGAGAAAACGAGGGAGAGAAGGTCTGAACACCTTTTCAAACAGCCAGGTAAACCCTCCACTCCAAATGTGTCACCTCATCAACAGCAGGCGAGCAGAGTTTCGAGATGCCTGCCTGGTTGTTCTTGTCAAGACTTTTCTTATCAGGGCCCAGGCTTTGTTTCTCTGTCTTGCCAAGTTAAAGCCTCGGATGCTGCGGATGCTGATGCATATGTGTGGGAACAGACAAGAAGGAGTAACAAGCTTTGAGAAGCAGCAGGGTGATGAGGCCGGTCGGGAGATAAGGAACACATGCTGTCAAAGTGCTCTCAAGCAAGAGTTTGAATATGAACCTGCTCACTTTTCCTCCGCCGCATCATTTTAAAACTATAATGAACTGTGCTTGGAAAAGAATCAAAGGAACGAGTGCAGAAAATTTTTTGACACCTTTACCGTGTAGCATCCTGTTGGTTCAGTATAATGATCGCAATGTGTGCATAACTAAATCGCACCAGATGTGGTTGACATTCACGGTCATTGTCACTTTGATGATTGGGATTTTTTGAAGCACTGCGGAGAAGTTGATGCATGTGATGTTGAGGGAAAGTTTTCAGAAGTGATGAAATGGTAGAAACTCTGCATTCAAACTGTCACTAGGACAAAATCTGAGCCAAGATGAGAAACAGAGCCCTGTGGCTACACAAGTAAAAGACCCCCAAATCTCCTACAGTGGAGTAAGACATCAAAAACTTAAAGAGACACATACTGTAAATGACCACAAACCATACAGCAAAGTTGTTTTATCGTTATGCATCTCCTAGAGCTTTTACTATATGTTTGCAGATGTTTTGTGTCATTTTGCTTCTGTTTTTTTAGGTTTTGTGACTCTGCCTGAGGGGTGTTCTATAAAGAGAGATTAATGGGCCAGAGTTTTCAGTGTCACAACGGTGCATCCCTTTTTACCTGGCTGGATCACTATGGTAACTTATGCTGAACACATAATGGCTCCGGAGCAGGTTATGTTCAGAGCTTCACTTTAATATTGTGTGTAAATGCCACATTTTCACTCATTCTTTTCCTGACTGCAGGCAGTGAGTGGGAGATGGATTCCTTTCTTTGACTGGGTATTTGCCTGCATTGAGTTGGTGATGCAGTTGACGTGTAAATATAAATATATAAATAAATATAAGTAAATATATTCATGGTGGGGGATAGTTTAATTGATTAATCCAAAATTGCCCATAGGTGGGAATGCGTGAGTGAATGTGAGTGTGAATGGTTGTCTGTCTCTATGTGTTAGCCCTGCGACAGACTGGCGACCTGTCCAGGGTGTACCCCGCCTCTTGCCCTGTGACAGCTGGGATAGGCTCCAGCACCACCCGCAACCCTGAAAAGGATAAGCGGAAGCGAATGGATGGATGGATGGATGGATATTCATGGTGCAAATTTGCTGCCAACTTGCAGATATTGCAGGTAATTGATCAGTCTAATTATAGGCTATTTATCACTGGGAATATTAAACCAGCACAGTGGTTTCTGTGTATCCCTCATTATGGAATGGAGCTTCTCAAGTAGTCTGTTATGTTTGATGTTTCACACCTGTGCAGATGTCACATTAGACGAAAACCTTGGAGCTCAGAATAAGCGGTAAACAAATAAATGAAACGCTGAATTCACAAGATTAGATGTTTATGTCGGTATTCCCCTCTTGCCTTATTTGCAGCGCCAGTATGTCGTTCACATTTTATATATATTTTTATATTCTTTATAAGACCTCTTGCAATGTCTCAAACTGGAGTAGGTGGCACTTTGTTGGCCCATTTTCTGCAGAAGAAGAGTCGCATGACGAGACTGCCTCTTTTATATAAGCACACTCAGAAACTGAAGCAGAAAGCCTGGGAACCCATCATCTCTGAGTAGGACTTCAGTCATACTGACTGGAAACAAACTTTCTTTGTTTTACATATTTTTATGTAATCTTATGGAGTAGTTTCCTTGCTTTGCTTTGTACTTTTGCGTTCTGCATCTCCTTGTAGTGATGTCATGGCGGGTAAAGGCCAGCCTTGTTGGCATGTTCACTAATCCATCTGTGGCTTTACTTTTTAATTGGTGTTAATTACTAAATTATTAGCAGGCTAAACCAAGTTGGTTATCATAGCAAAAACCACACCTGCGGTCAGCAATATGTTGACATTAGCATTTACTGTCAAAACAATTCATTTTTTATCCCATCATCTCCCTACTTGCATTGAGTACACGTGACTCCACCAGAGCTGGAATTGCTGTTTTTATCACCAGAGCATTGTATAAATGCAATATGCAGGCTAAACTTGTTTTGAAATCTAAAATTAATGGTGACATTATGCGAAACAAATTGCCTAAGAACATCAGACAAAGTCGGTGTATCCTCAGCTGACTCATTTTCACCATAAGGTTTTCTTAGCTTTGTTTCATCTGCCAAAATTATGCATACATTAGAGGTTGCGTGTCTTTATAGTTTCCTCTTATGCCTGCCCTTTGTAGTTGTGTTGAACTTTGAATTATGAAAGAGGAAAAGCATTTAATGCATTAGTTAGACCACATTTTGCCTCATTCACTGTGCTCCATTTATTTTTTTCTCATAAAGCTTCAGTAAAAGTTGCAGTGTTTATTTACCAAAAGCCATCTAAAAGTGCATCAAACACTGAGAGATTAATGCATCCACTGGTTACCAATAACAGTTCCCATTAGGATAGTTCAGCTGTTCAGCAGGGGAAGCTCGATGAGAACCACATTTGAGTCTAATTCAGCTTAAGGATTCAATTGTGCTGTAGTTTGTAGCACAAACCTGCTACATCAGCTCATATTTGAATCACTTCACAGTGTGTACGAGGGAGCTATGATGCATTTTCTAATAAATTTTCATAAGTTGATTTGATGAATTCTGATTTTTGCAAAATGTTTTTGGACCACCGCAGCTCAACTCATCTGCATGAATTTTAGTTGGAAGGGATTACAGCTGTGGCTGCAGGCCAGCGAGCTGGAGATCAGTATCATTGTGAGGTTTTGTTGCTACTATACTGTGAAAATGAGACCATGCTGGTAACGCTGTGAGGAAGCACTTGGTCACAGTGAAACTTGGGTACAGTTTTCCTCCCAAGACCGCTTTGGTACTTTGCCTTTAGGTTAGCAGGGTCATTCTCAGGCCTTTTCCTGTGTTGAAATCCTTCAGAAGCTGAAAAACACATGCTTTATACCGCAGCTAAACAGATTTTTAGTTTCATTATTAATCAAAAATAAAAAGAGCCAAGAACAATTTGCAAGAAGGTAAATGATTCATGCCACACAACAGCAAACAAATAACTGGGGTTGTGTTTGTTTTTCCTAAATGAGGTTTGTTCAGCTACAGCTGAGGTCGATGGGAATTTTGTTACTTTTGAATATTTTTCATAGTTGCAGTGTACAAGGGCAAAGGTCGAAGGTTCACCAAAGTAGCTGGGCTTCATGCTCTGTTGGGATATTTTTGTTTGAATGAATTTATTTAATCAGCATCCAAAGGTCATTTCCAAAGATCTGCTGTGCTTTTATACTAGAATCTAAATGAAAAGCACTGCTCTATAAACATGTCAGTGCAGCGATATTGTAAACTTCATTTGAAAATTGAACCAAAATTATTAAGCTTATTTTCATTTCATCTTCAGGTGTAACTTAAAGGTTTTCATTGACCTCTAGAAGTGTTGCGAGTTTCAGTACACTGGAGACCATCAAATCTACACAAAACCAACAAGGAATTATTTTAAAAAGTATGATAGTAAGGCAGCATTTTTTTTTCCAGTCCTGTGATGGAGTACATGTTGGAGCACATTTAGATTTTTTTAAGTACAATGTTAATATTTCATTTAGTTTTTTTCATAACATCATGTCTGATTAGCGGTCAGCTCTTTTCTTCCTGAAAGCAGGCAGATCGTTCTGCATGCTGAAGGTATGTCATCCAACTATCGACACTTCATGCAGAGCAAGGCTCTTTTCTGATTAAGGATTTGATTATTTGACAGGGTTCATTTGTACCAGTCGATGCATAAGATGGATTTGTATTTTAATGAAGCTGTGGGGGAACTTGAATGATCTTGCAGCCAGGAATATCGACCTCAGGATTTAGAGAGATCTTTATTCTGCCCTAATACGCCAATGTGAGATTTTCTAATGATCTATCCAAGTTTTTCAGTTTTCATCCTTGTGGTCTCCCATGCATTAAATCCATCTAACTATCTTCTTTCACCCCCTACATCCTCCTCCTTTCCTCTGCAGGAAAATATCGAAGACCTGGCTGAGCACCGGCTGGTTCACTATGACCATCGCCCTGGAGCTGTGTGATAGGATCAATGTCTATGGCATGGTGGCGCCTGACTTCTGCAGGTGAGACAGTGGAGCTGAAAGTCAAAGATCATCACCAGCTCCACCAGCAAGCACCATCATTGAGATTTTTTTTAAAGGAGAGCCATAAATGCAGTAACTTCAAATATGAATTCATAGCAGCACAGCCGCCTGATAAGAAAGATTAAAACTAAATATATTAAGACAGCTGAAAATGAAATTTCAGTGTGGCTGGAGAGGGTTTTGGAATACTTAAATTGCTTGTGTATTAGTACATAATAATTCAGTAAACTGACAAGTATTCATAATGTTGAAAGAAAAGACAGAGTCCTGGGTTTTCTTCTGTTTCAGAAACATTATTATAGAGCCAGTGCCTGTTAACAGAGGTGTTAGATTTATACTAATCATCCAAATACAATGTACAATTTCAGATGGGGGAAAAACGACAGTGAAAGGATTTTCACTAATACAAAGTGCCTGGTCAAATTCCCTGCTATTGCATTAAAGCTTGAGTCATGCCTCCCTTTGCTTTTTCTGGCTTTGTCTACCTTTTTGTGCTGATACATTTGGTTTGTTTTCTGCACCATTCAATATCCCCACAACAAGCTTTTTACTTTTTCATTCGCTGCAGTGTGGCATCAATAAAAATATCCAATAATTGACCGACACACAATGGATTATCTGGTCCCGAGGCTGGGAAAGCACACATTGGTCGTGAACTCTGAATACAGACAACTGAAAAGCTGCATTGCTTTATTGCATTTAAAATCCGAATGTTTTTGTCCTCCACATGTTCTGTATTATTCAGTATGCAAATACAAGAGCACCCAGCGATGAACTGGAACATGCGTGCATGAGGGATAATGCCTCATGTGTATCCTGAAGGCAGGCATATTTTACCAGAGTGATTTCTGTTTGAGAGATGCTTTTTGTTAGGTCAGGTTAATGCATGTACTATAATGCTGATTAGATGATAAGAAGTCATTTTGTTGACAAGCAGAACTATATATTGCCATCTTATGAGGACCGTGTACTTTCAGTATATACTGACTAAACACATGCTTTTCTTTCTTCAGAACTGGCTTTTTCTTTGGGCATAGACTCAACACGGTTCCTCTGAGATATTGACATGACAGCATCACACAGCATCAGCAGATTTGTCAGCCGTATATCCATGATGAGAATCTCCCACATCCACTACATCCCACAGGTGCTCTATTGGAGTGAGATTTAGTGACTATAGATGCCATTTGAGTGCAGTGAACTCACTGCCATTTTAAAGAAACCAGTCTGAGTTGATTTCAGCTCAAACTCAAATATCCTGCTGGAAGCAGCCATGGTAACACCGTGGTCATAACGGGATGACTATCCCAACAATACTCACGTAGCCCGTGCCATTTAAACAATGCTCACTTGGTACCAAGAGGCACAAACTATGGAGAGAAAAGATCCACCATAACATTACACCACCTCACCACCACCATCACTGAGAGTACAAGGCAGGATGTGTCTGTTCTTTCATGTTGTTTATGCCACATTTGACCCTACCATCCAAAAATCAAGAAATCGAGGCAACATTTTTTCAGTCTTCTGTCATTCAGTTTTGGTGAGCTCATATGAGCTGTAGCCTCGGGTTATTCTTATCAGCAGGCAGGATTGGCACCCACTGTGGGCTTTCGCTGCTGTAGCCCATCGGCTTCAAGGTTTGATGTGTGGTGCATTCAGAGATGCTCTTCTGCATACTTTGGTTGTAAGGAGTTCAGTTACTGCTCCCTTACTATCAGCTCAAAGCAGTCTTTGCATTCTCCTCTTGACCATGTCTACATGCCTAATTTCATTGAGTTTCTGCCATGTGATTTGCTTTGTAGATATTTGTGTTAATAAGCAGCTAAAGAGGTTAACCTAGCAAAGTGGCAGATAGTGCCGGTGTCACTAAAATGCAGCATCTGACTGTTTCTGCTGTCAGACAGCAATCTCGATTCAGTGCAGTAGTTTAGAATAAAATTTTAGCCTGAAGCAGATAAGATTCAGACTTTACGTTTTTAAATCGCTCTTCTTGAAAGTTCCAATTAAAGAAAATCGGGGACTCTTTTAAACAGTGTTTAACAACATTGTTTGTTATTGTTGATAAGCAGAGGTGGGACCAAGTCATTGTTTTGCAAGTCTCAAGTAAGTCTCAAGTCTTTATCCTCAAGTCTCAAGTCAAGTCTCAAGTAATGTCAGGCAAGTCAGAGTCGAGTTTCAAGTCACTGGTGTAAAAGTCCGAGTAAAGTCACAAGTCTGAAATTTTGAATTTCAAGTCCTTTCGAGTCTTTAAAAAAAAAAAAAACGAAAAAATAATGTTGCAGTTATGCTAAATGTAAATATTAGACCATGTAATTTTTAAATCTGTGTTTTTCTCAACACATGACAAAATAGTGAACTTAGAAAATATACACAAATTGTGAAATTGCACCTCTTTAAAATGCAGCTCAATTAAACCTAGCTCCAAGGATAATTTTCACCGACGGTTCTGAGATAAGCTGCATGTTATTCTTGGATGTGGTTGTAGGACCAGCTTTAAAATCGCATGACAAAAAATATCATACACATTAAAAAAAACTGTATCACCAACGTAGCCTGGACAACATTTGCTAGTTAGATGAAGTCAGCTATCTCATCTTAGCATATTTATATGCATATTTATAATCATACGGTTGTTGGAGTGAGCGCATACACTCATGAAGTTTAGTAACTTCAGGTCACTGCAACAAGCCCAGGTACAGTTTACCGACGGATGGGTGCAGGACCTTGAAACGCACCGTGTAGAACGAAAGACCATCGTACGTATCATAAGTTTACCAGTCTCACAAATTGTCGTCATAAATACACATTCGTTAACCGTTTATTAATAGGACCTTTGAGCTCAAGGGTAATTAATTAGTAGTGGAAATAATTTCTGGTAGCATCACAGAAATGTAGCAGTGACAATAATATATGCTGTAATCGTACTGGGCAATTAGTGATACAAAACAATTGTTTTATCCTGTGAATAAAAGTATGTATTTTTGTCAATGTACCATAATAACAGAGGAGAAACGCAATATTGTGTCAGGACAATTCACTATTTATGCACAATAAACAAAGGAGCATAGCACGACCATTTCTGTTCAGCGCCAGACTTGCTTGTAACCTATATCACTAATTATGTTATGAAAATGACGTATTAACTACTACAAAACTCTGACCTTTGTGTAAATGCTTGGAGCAGACTAACCTGTGAGCTGGAGTGTTCTGGGACGTTATATTTGGTCTTTGAATGGCTGCAATCCAGGCCATCCGTCGCGTCTTTGTTACTTCGGAAACATGGCTCGAACAATTTCTCTTCAACGACGTAATCCGATAACAACCGATCTCTTTACCCGTCGGCTTCCCGTGGCTGTCATGCGACCGGCTATTGCAGTTAATAATACAACGGCTTCTTGACATTTTTGTGTTTCTTTTTATCGCTGTGTGACTGATTTCAATTGAAAGCCTGCGTGCGCTAGTACCTCTTGCCACGAGTTCCCAGAATCCTTTGCGGTTTTACCCCTGAATGACGTCACATTTTCAATCTCTATATAATATGCATGTTAAATTTTATATTTGGGGTAAAATATCAAGTCTTTTCAAGTAAACCGGTTCAAGTCCAATTCAAGTCCCAAGTCATTGGTGTAAAAGTCCAAGTCAAGTCACAAGTCTTAGAACATTTTTTCAAGTCAAGTCTAAAGTCATAAAAGTAATGACTCGAGTCTGACTCGAGTCCAAGTCATGTGACTCGAGTCCACACCTCTGTTGATAAGGCAGCGGTCCCTAACCTTTTTTGCGCCACGGACCGGTTTATGCCCGACAATATTTTCACGGACCGGCCTTTAGGGTGTCACGGATAAATACAAGAAAATAAAACTAGTACCGGTGCCGAAAAAAAGAAGATTTATTCATAACACACGTGAAAAGACCCAGGAAAACCGAGTTAACGATAAAAACGATAACAAAATAACGCTGAAAACCCTGAAAGCCATACATTTCACACCTGAGCCTCAACTCTCGCGCCCGGTACCAAACGACTCACGGACCAGTACCGGTCCGAGGCCCGGGTGTTGGGGACCGCTGTGATAAGGAACATTACAGCATTGTTCTATGATGTGTTGACTTTTCATAAGATGAAAGGATGTAAAAAGGTTAAACTTTGTGTAATTGCATTTTTAATTAATTAAGTTAATTAGCCTATTAAGGGCTAATTATGCAATTAAAATAGTAAAGAAGCATATAAATTATTCCAACTTTGAGATTTTTCTTCGTTGCAGCAAAATTATTAAATAATTCATTCATTAATAGAAAGAAGTAAATTAATTCTAGCAAATGCAACAGATGCAAGCCAAATTAGATGTTAAAAAAAGTGTATCAATGCATCAATACTGTAGATTCACAGTACAGGGAACTTTCAGAGAAGCGCTCTCATCCTGATGGTCCTCTATAGGAGAAATGAACTACAGGGAGTGCAGAATTATTAGGCAAATGAGTATTTTGTCCACATCATCCTCTTCATGCATGTTGTCTTACTCCAAGCTGTATAGGCTCGAAAGCCTACTACCAATTAAGCATATTAGGTGATGTGCATCTCTGTAATGAGAAGGGGTGTGGTCTAATGACATCAACACCCTATATCAGGTGTGCATAATTATTAGGCAACGTCCTTTCCTTTGGCATGGTGGGTCAAAAGAAGGACTTGACAGGCTCAGAAAAGTCAAAAATAGTGAGATATCTTGCAGAGGGATGCAGCAGTCTCAAAATTGCAAAGCTTCTGAAGCGTGATCATCGAACAATCAAGCGTTTCATTCAAAATAGTCAACAGGGTCGCAAGAAGCGTGTGGAAAATTACTTAAATTCCAGGATCTGGTTAATTACAATACATCCATAATTTTGTATAAAGCTTTTACTAAACTTTTACCGGCAAATTTACAAACTAGATTTGAAATTCGAGAAAAGGTTTATAATGTGAGAGGCTTTGGAGAATTCAAATTACCCAGAACTCGAACAACCCGTAAAGGCTTTTGTGTGTCTGTATGTGGTGTGAAAATCTGGAACAGTCTGAGTTTACAATTGAAACAATGCAAAAATATTCATAGATTTAAATTTCTCTACAAACAGTTGGTCTGGTCACAGTATACTCAATGATGGGTTTTAGTGTGCTCTGTAATGTCTGTCCTCTTACCATTGCTGGTATGGATTCCAAAATAAAAAATAAAAAATAAAGTGTGCGTATGTATGTACATATATGTACTTGTGTGTGTAGATATATATGTATGTATATGTATGTGTGTCTGTTACTTGTAGTTATTACTGCCTGTTACCTGTGGTAATGCAATTTATAATTTATATATTCTGTATTCAGTTATGAAGGCTCTAATTGTTGGTTGCGAGCTGCCGCTTAGATGCTTGTATCTGCCCGGGGCTGTTGATGGGTCTGTATGCAATGATGGGCGTAGCTGCGGGAAGTTTATTGTTTTTTTTTGTTGATGAGTGAGTATAGGGGTGGGATTTAATAAGTTTTCTTCGTCCCACTCCTTTTTCAGGCAAGTTTTGTTTTTTGTTTTGTGTATTTTATGTTCAATATAGGTATTTGTTGTGCCTGAAAATGAATAAATAAATGAATGAATGAATGAAAAACCGAGGCGCAAAATAACTGCCCATGAACTGAGAAAAGTCAAGCGTGCAGCTGCCAAGATGCCACTTGCCACCAGTTTGGCCATATTTCAGAGCTGCAACATCACTGGAGTGCCCAAAAGCACAAGGTGTGCAATACTCAGAGACATGGCCAAGGTAAGAAAGGCTGAAAGACGACCACCACTGAACAAGACACACAAGCTGAAACGTCAAGACTGGGCCAAGAAATATCTCAAGACTGGTTATTCTAAGGTTTTATGGACTGATGAAATGAGAGTGAGTCTTGATGGGCCAGATGGATGGGCCCGTGGCTGGATTGGTAAAGGGCAGAGAGCTCCAGTCCGACTCAGACGCCAGCAAGGTGGAGGTGGAGTACTGGTTTGGGCTGGTATCATCAAAGATGAGCTTGTGGGGCCTTTTCGGGTTGAGGATGGAGTCAAGCTCAACTCCCAGTCCTACTGCCAGTTTCTGGAAGACACCTTCTTCAAGCAGTGGTACAGGAAGAAGTCTGCATCCTTCAAGAAAAACATGATTTTCATGCAGGACAATGCTCCATCACACGCGTCCAAGTACTCCACAGCGTGGCTGGCAAGAAAGGGTATAAAAGAAGAAAAACTAATGACATGGCCACCTTGTTCACCTGATCTGAACCCCATTGAGAACCTGCGGTCCATCATCAAATGTGAGATTTACAAGGAGGGAAAACAGTACACCTCTCTGAACAGTGTCTGGGAGGCTGTGGTTGCTGCTGCACGCAATGTTGATGGTGAACAGATCAAAACACTGACAGAATCCATGGATGGCAGGCTTTTGAGTGTCCTTGCAAAGAAAGGTGGCTATATTGGTCGCTGATTTGTTTTTGTTTTGTTTTTGAATGTCAGAAATGTATATTTGTGAATGTGGAGATGTTATATTGGTTTCACTGGTAAAGATAAATGATTGAAATGGGTATATATTTGTTTTTTGTTAAGTTGCCTAATAATTATGCACAGTAATAGTCACCTGCACACACAGATATCCCCCTAAAATAGCTAAAACTAAAAACTACTTCCAGAAACATTCAGCTTTGATATTAATGAGTTTTTTGGGTTCATTGAGAACATGGTTGTTGTTCAATAATAAAATTATTCCTCAAAAATACAACTTGCCTAATAATTCTGCACTCCCTGTATGAGTTATGCAGCAGTTTGTGAATCCCTCTTGATTCTGGCAACCAAATTAACCAGCCTTGTTAGCAGAGTTTAATGTTTTGAATTACAGCTCACGTCTCATTGGTCTCAGCCTGTGCTTTAATTGGGGGATTTTATTGAACAGGGAACAAATCTTATTAGATTTCTCAATAAAAAAGAACAAACTGTAAAATGTTCTGTATATCTTTGTCCTTGGCTGTGATTGCTTAAAGAATATTTTTTTTATTTTGGGTTTTAGCACAAATTCAATATAGACAATAACGACGAGGGTGTGCTGCTGTTTCATTTCTTTGAGCAATCATTGGCCTAAGCCAATATTTAGCGTGTCTCTTAGTTTACATCATGACTGCAGTCAGTCGACTTTTACTGAATGCGATGCTACTGAGAATTTAAAAGTGTACCTCAAATGCCATGTCAGATTCACTTTATTGACATTCAAGTGTGTGTATAAATATATAACGCTAAAGCATTAATAAATAACTAACAAATATAAATAATGCATGAATTGTAATATTAAAATATTCCTTACTATTCCTTCAGTGCTGCCTTTTCTGTTATATAACTTTTTTCAGTCGTAAGATGCAGGGGAATTTTTTTTTACTTTGTTAAATTGCTGCTACATGCTGTTTATGGACTGCTTTTAAAATGCCCACCTTTCCTTTTTTTTCCCCAAAGGAACACTTCTTTCTAAAAACAAATTGATTCTTAAAAAAAATGTAAGTCAATTTTGGGGCTTGTGATTTTTACACAGTGGCCAGATTTCTAAAAGTATTTTTTTTGTTTTTTTGTTTTTTTTTAAATAAATGATTGATCATAGTGGTGAAGTACATTTCCCCACATTTTAAGGTGTTTTTAGAACTCACAGTTTTTATTGCACTCCCAGCGTGTGCAGAGAAGCTGGGGAACAATATGAAACCCTCCCTGTTAGGCTTTCATGACAATGTTGTTCATGACAACGCTGAACAACTTCTGTTACACAAAAGTTTCAGTGTTGTGCAAGACAACTGGAAACAAAAAAAATTAAAAGGATACATCTGCCACTGAGATTATAAAAGCAGAAGGGGTTCAGAACTAATTATTTTCCTGATCTTACAAAAAAATTATATAATACAGTTGAAAATTTTCATTTTACTGTTGCAGTTTTTTAACTGAAACAGAACTAACAAAGCCAGCACCCTTGTCTTTTCATGCTATTAAAGCATTTCGAGTGATGTAAACCAGCGCTATCATTTGCTCAGCAGTTGCAATATCTTACAAACTCACATTTAAAATGTATCACGGTCAGAAATGCATACAAGTCCAAGACTCAAATTTGATTTGAGCTCACACTGAATAGAAAAATGGGCAGATGTGGAAAAAATCTAATGGCATAATGATTAATATATGAAGATAAATTGCTCTATGGACGTGATGACTGGCGTAGGTGAAAATGCTAAAATGCCTCATTAATATTTCAGCAGAATCTCAGCTATTATGACAGATGTGTGTGAAGAAGTGATTTAACACTGGGCAAAATTCAGAAATGAAAATTGTTTGAAATACACAAACAGGAAGTCTACTTTCTTCACCATCTAATTTAATTTAAATGAAAATCTGTGCAGTTAATCTGCAAAGGAAAATTAAGCTGAAAAATCATTAACACCATTAAGGCTGGGTTTTCCAATTTTAGAAACAGAATACGGTGCAGAGTATTTGCTACACTGTTATAACACAATAATATGTTGTCAGCTTTGTGAGAGCAGTTTGTTTGGCTCACTCTTTGTTCAAGCTTACAATGCCCTTGTGTATAAAGAAATATTTTACTAGCCTGTTAAAGAAAGAATTCGCCCTGACCTCAAGTACATCCGACACTTCAGAGCATTCGGGGTCTACAATGTTGTGCAAAGCCTCAAACCAGAAGGCTGTAATGCTGTTTACTAAGAAACAGAACATGCAAGTTTCAACATATTTTGGGCATGTATGGTGTTGTGTACTTCTACTTTTAAAAAAGAAAGACATAGATGTTCTTTCTAGATGCTCCAGCTCCTCCCACAGTCCAAAGATGCGCAAGTTAAGTTAGCAATTCTATATTCTTTCTAAATTGGTGTGAATATGAGCATGAATGTTTGTCTGCCTCTCTTTGCCAGCTTTGAGACAGACTGGTCCTATGACCTTCAGACCTTCTTGTGCTATGACAGCTTAAACAAAAATCAATTGAAGGAAGTGGTTAATCTGTCTGAGAAATCAAAGACATTCTATGCTAAAGTTTGTGTAAAGAGTGGAGGGGAAAGTGTAACCTTGTAATATTCTAACACTGTAACATTTATTTCTACCTGGTTCTATAGTAGAATCATTTTGGCCACAACCAGGACAGTGTGGGATTTTGGCAAGTTGAAGACACCTAAGATTGTTTGTAACAGTGCAGGTGGGGAAAAGAATTACCTACTTAATCACGTAGTAATTTATATTGCAAGCGCCAGTAGGTGTTACTTTGTGCAGGCTGTGATCAGCCTTATGTACCATGAAACTTCTTTTTTGCAACCAGTGAAACAACCTGCAATGTAAGAAAACACCAGCAAATACAAAAGTGCTGCAAAAGCACACAAAACACAACAGAAGTGTTTTTGGGGGAGACGATGATTGGATGCAACAGTTGCAGAAGTGACAAGCTAACAGTAAACAGCTAATAGCAAACATGTATTTAAGGTATTATAAGAATTTACATTTACAACAAATACTCTGCTGCTTTTAACTGTGTCTCAGCGCAGTCTTTCACATGTTCTGGTTTCTGTCACTTCACTGGGTGTTCTGTCATGTTATTGTGTCCCCAGAAACACTGCTGTTGTGTTTTCTGTAGGGTTTTTTTTTTTTATTTAGACAGTGTTTTGTTCAACTTCTGTAGTGTTTTGAGTGCTTTTACAGCATTTTTGCTCCGGGCCACTGTACACTGAAGTCAACCCCGTCCATCCACAAGTCAAAATGTTGGATTGTTATCTCAAAATTTACACTTGTAATTCAAAACTGAGAAAATAACTTATCTCTGCTAAATTGTGGCAAAAAGCGTATTTTTTTCAGTCACGCTTCTATATTTTTCACTTCAATCTTTTAAAGCACTTTAAAGCGCATTTATTGTAGTGAATCTCATTGTACGTCTTTTCTCTCTTTACACTAATCTCAAGTGATGAGCGAAACAGCTGCCCTCCCATCACTTTGTTCTGCCTATTAAATGGGAGCTCACTCCCCCACTGTCGCCAACTGGATCCTTGCCGGGTTTCTGTCTATACAACTGCAATGTCTTTACTTTACAAAGTAATCCCAGGTGCCCTGCAATGTCTGTTGAATGATAAATAAAACTGAACTCAGTTGGATTTGAATGAAATGTTGATATATGAAGTGCCATGAACTTAAACCAAGCACAAGAGACTTATTATTCATGTTCAAACAGAGCTGCTGCTTTTAGCTTTTTTTCTTTGCTTGGCTTTTCCGCTCACTCTTCAGCAGCAGATGGCATTTAAAAAGTCATAAAAACTAGTTACATTTAGCTGTGTGGGCCGTGCAAACCTCAAACAAATGAATGCAGATCAGTCTCTCTCCCTCACCTTGAAATGAAAAATGCATTCTGGTGTCACATGAACCTCTGTGACTCATTAAAGTGGTTTTAAATGTCAACAGTCTCTTCCCTCTCCCTCTCTCTTTCCATCACTGCAGGGAGCCTCAGAACCACTCTGTCCCCTATCACTACTATGAGCCACGTGGCCCAGATGAGTGCGCTATGTACATTTCTCATGAGCGTGGGCGACGGGGCAGTCACCACCGCTTTATAACAGAGAAGCGCGTCTTCGCCAACTGGGCACGGACATTTGACATCCATTTCTACCAGCCGGACTGGAGCCCCCCGCCTCTCCCAGCCAACCGGACGCTTGAGGGGACAGTCACTGCAGCTCCGCTGAAGACGTGACTTTTGTGGGGTTAAAGAAAATGCTTTAGAAATTTGTGTAAGGACTGTAAAGATTTGCATTCAGGGGGTGCTGCACCCTTGAAACAACGAATAAAACATGAAGGAAAATTAGTCATTACAGATGAAAACAGATGCAGCTCCAGCAGTGTTTTGTTTACTGTGGTGAACCAATTCAAACTTGAACAATCCTCACTGAAAGCCTTGTAAAGTGAGGTAATACAAGAAGGCAACATCATTACACACTCTGATCATGATGCATGCTTGCAATGTCTTACTGTGGACTCTCTAGCTCGTCGTGCATATGTGTGTGTGTATGCATATCTTTACTAGAGGGATCACAGGGGATATAAACTTGAGTCTGGTCTATCAACAAAGTCACTGTTGAATCGTGGATCTGTGCAGGATTCGCTGAAGGATTCGTGGAAAGAAAAATACCATTAGAATGATTTGAAATCTTGCTACTGGAGGCAGTGCAAGGTGAATACAAATAATGGTGTAGCTCGAGTTAAATTTGGCTATTTGAAAGTGCGAACAGTCACTGTTCAGGTGTGATATTGCTCTGCATTTTTCAAAGATTGGGGAGGTCAAGTTGAATGAGATTTGTTAGACCTCCCATGTCACACAACAAAGGCTCAGACACCTTCAAAGCGTTTTTATAAATCACTTCCCTGACTCATTTAGGCTGCCTTTCAGATGTGTGCATTATGAGCTCACCCTAACTCAAATGTCCCGATGTCGCACAGTCTGGCTGAATGACAAGCGTGTACTGGTAGGTTTTATCCTGTGCGTATGTGTGTGTGTGCACCTCCTCTGGTGCCAGATGTATGTATCATAAGGCTTTGTTGGCTCCTGTCACCAGTTAATAGTGAGATCATATAGCTACCAGCTGGGTGTAAATGCACAACCATGTCACACAAGACAGGTAGGAAATTAGGATCGAGGACAGGGATGCAGGAGCAGCTATCCATCCAACTGTGTATCTGCTGCCAGGTCTGAAAGCCCATATCAACAAGAAGGAGAATTACACCGTTTCAATGAATGCTGGGTTTTCTTTTTACTTTTTTTTTTTTTTTTAAATTAAACTGGTGAGTATGTAATGTGTCACTCTCTTGTTCTCATTTACATACATATACACTCTCCTCTTGTTTAATACAATATATAGTACATGTAGATTCCTGCTCTTGATTTTCCATCCCTCCTTTCTTGATCCATGAATAAGAATCTGGCATCGATCAGGATAAAGCAATGAGACGTGGGGTTATCTTAATGATACATCCTGGTGCTAAGTCCCTATTGATTTTACTCTCATCTCTGTAATGTGAGTAATGAGAGCAGAGATGCTGTGGGTCAGATACATGGGTGCTCGCACCATGAGGGCATGTTTCACATTACATTTCCTCGGCGGAGACAAAGACACAACTGCTTCTCATACATCATGAACAGCTGCTGCAGGGTCTGCTGCCAGGCTGAGAGTGCTTCTAACTTTGTACTGCAGCGAGAATCTGGATGTTTTTTTTCTTTTCTGGAGAGATGTTCACTCATCCATCAATGACAGTGTTATTTGTGTCTGTTAGCAATATGGTAATTAGTTGAATATTTTTATTTTTTTCGCCTAATTAAACAAATCATGCTGTGTAGGTTTGCAAATACTCACTCTTTCCATTATAGAAGATCGCTTTGGTTTAGAAAATGCAAGAAAACAGTGAAAAATGCTCATCTAAATTACCCAGGCTACCGTGATATTTCCTGATTGTCCAAAATCTGAAGATTTTTATCAAACAGCGATAAAATCCTGAGAAAGAAGCAAATCTCCACCAGTGGTATTTTTGATATCTTTGCTTCATAAATAACTTAAATAGTTTGACACTTTGGAAGATCTGATTATTCCCTTTCTTGCAGAAAGTTAGATGAAAAGACTGTTACCTCTCTCGTGGCTGTAGCCGGTTAGCGTAGCACAAGCTGAAAGTCAAATGTAAAAAGAAAATAATAATAATAAAAGCCATCTGCGCTACTATTTGTTTTGTGGTTGTCAAACGAAACATACAGATGCAAGTCTTAACAGTATCCTCACTCCCCCTGTATAAGCATGAATGGTATCAATCTTGTTGTCTGTAAAATCTGTTGTTAGTTTTATGTTGACCAGTTGACTAATCGTTTGAAAACTCAGTAAAGCACCATTTATCGGTAGCTTTGTTGTAAACTAAGTGCTGTAAATGCAGGGGAAAAAATGGAAACTATTTTTGGTACTTGTGTTCAGCAGTGACCAGGAGGGGAAGATGATGTATGTAGGCTGTGTGGAGGCGAGAGAGTCAGTGATTCACCTTCACCCTTGAGTGACGGCAGCTGCCATTTTCACTTTTCAATCTTGTTCTTCCTGTCTGGTTGTGACATCAGGCTGTGTCATACTGAAATAATAATGAAACACGGGACTAGCTACAAGGCTCTCTCATTACTCCCCAGAGCTACAAATAGATTCTTGACCATGTTCATAACTGAGTGTGGGAGCATTTTTTTGTGTTTGAAAATTGCACTGTACTGCCATCTCATAGAAGATGAGGAATATAAATCAAGCTGACAAAGAAAAGGGAATTGAAATATGCAGTAAAAGGACAATTTAGTTATTAGACTGTGGAGCTTTTACCAGATCAATAAAATCTGCTTAATTTATATTGGGATGATAAAAAGCTCATTGCATTCTCTAATACTCAGAAATATTAACATAACAGAACTGTAATTAAAAATCTTCATCTGAAGTCAGATGTTATACAGTTGTTTTGTCACTAAACAGGATATGCAGGCTTTTAGATTTTTTATATCATATAGAACAAGAAGCGCCCTGAGAGTGCAAACCTCTGCCAAGGCAGCTTTCTCTCTGGGCAGGATCTACTTTTAAAGGAATCCTATTAAATTGTGGATATATTTATTTAATTTTATTTGTTCCTTTTAAATGTACTTTAAAATGGAGTGGGTGTAAAATTTATTGTTTGTAGTGCAGTAAAAATAACACGTTATGGGGTCAACTTGAAAGAAAGGCAGATCTGAAATGTGACAGTGGGATCAGAGGTCATTATATAGGACATTATTTGGATATTTTCATGCAAACTGCAATGTGATATTTAGAATCCCCATATATCATTCCCCTATATACCTGTATGTTGTCACTACGAATAATGGCAGTAAGAAACATATGTTTAAATAGCTCTGCATGGCATTATTATCACTTTGAACTGTAGATCAGTCTTAAAGGACAGATCAAAGGTCAATTGAGCAATTACATTTTAAATCTTTATAAGGTATTTTATGTTTGCTGGAAATACACCTCAGACTTGATTTCTAATTTTTAAGGATTTTTGTTAATTTTTGACCAGTAAATCATTAAGCTGGCCTCAAAAACCTTGATGTATGTAACGTACATTTTAAGTGATCCGTAACATGACAGCACTGTAAATGCCTACAAAGTTTCATCACAATTCCTTCAAAACTTTTAAAGCAGTTGTGTTTACAGACAGAATGACACGCACGCATGTAAACACTATCAAGCTTTTGATCTTCAAAAGTTCTATTTTGAAAATCACATCGTATTAAGGAGTCTTACTGTAATACACCAAATCTCCATCTCTGTCTGTCCGTGAACGCCTCCTACAGCATACAGAGCCCCTAGCAACCACCTATCCATCCATCCACCTTTTCATCCATCCTCTTCCACTTATCCTCATTAGGGTCGCAGGGAGCAACCACCTAACAACAACTAAATTCACTAGTCTTTTATGCTGAAATGGGGATTTTAAAGCATCGTGTAGAAGTCCTATAACTAGTAAGTTAGGTCATTACTAAGATTGTCGTTCTAATATGTATGAGGGCTTGTAGTTTGAACATTTTTCATACATGAGTATAAACATTACATACACACAAATACCGACAGAAGCAGCTTTAAATTGTGAATGGCATCTTAAATAGTTGAAATCTGTCCTGATTTTCCTTTAAACTGCAAACAGCCTGACTTATAAATTCAGTTGTTGTTTTCCTCTTACTGTATGTCTATACTAAAAACCTCAGACAGATAGATTAATTGGTTTAAATGTTTTGAATACGACAAACAAGCTGGTCATTATAGTGATTGAACAGTTTTTCTAAGACAAACTGTGCAGGACTATAGTTTTAGTAAAAACTATAAATAGTTTTAGTAAAAACTATAGTATAAAAACAATAAAGACTGCACCTGACAATGTAAAACGGGATTTGTTTTTATTTGCAACAATTCCAACAATGAAACTTCAAACTGAAGTGAACATATCACAGAAAACCAGCAGGGATGTCATGGCCTTAAAATGTGCCACTAATCCTTTTCAGTACATCCCAGCAGTATTTATCAATTCCTAATTAACACGACCCAGATACACGACAGAAAAGGCTGGATGAATGGACAAATTAAAAATAACGGATTTGGGGCTATTGAAGTTTTTTGGTTTGGTTGGGCTACTGATGTATGACAATGCGTATTAGAGCTGTTACAGAATAAAAAGACAATTACGGAGCTCTGGGATGGGGGTAATAATTTGAGAAATTTCTGAGATTAAAGTCGTAAATTTATATTTAAAAAAAAAAAAAAACCTTCAAAACTACTGAGACAATAAAGCCAAAACTTAGCGAGGAAAAAGTCAAGAAAGTTATTACAGAATGTCATGCACGTTCATTAGTGAGGAAGCTAATGAGTCTGTATGCACATGATAAAAGAGCAGGGACTACATAGACATATATAGGGCTACAAATCCCTCCACATCATACATAAGATATCTGCTCATCCAGATATCTGTCTTGACATTCACTGCGAACATCAAGACGATATCTCCCAAATTAAATGTGATATTTGTGCATATTTGTGTAGCTACACTATGTTATAGCTGTTATAGCAGTTTAAAAAGTTCTGCATCTGAATCTAGCTTTGGATCAATTCCAAAAGCTAATCATCTTCAAGTTGGACCAAGCCCCTCCCTCTGGTAAAGATTTCAATGCAATCAATCATTTTGATACAAATAATTACTTCCTTGGCGGAGGTAAATACAGTGATGCTGGGCTAAAATAAGAGTTCTTTATTGGCATTTATTGATAAATCCAATAATGAAGTATAGGTTATAACCTTGTTAGGTTATCTACTTGAGGCATAAGTAAGCAGCAGGGTCTGCTGGTAATGAGTTGAGCCAACCTCACACAGACGCATGGATGCATGGATGATAAATGACTTTAATCTCTGAATTTTATCCCCCTCCATCAGCTGGCTCTGTAATTTTTCTTTTAACGTACAGCAGTCCTATTATGCTACGGTAACAATGGGTTCTCAAGCCAGTGTAGAACTGTTTCCCAGTTGTGATGTTGTTGAATGAAATGGTACTACGAAAGGATTCCTGCATATACAATCTACTCTGACAAGTTTAGTTTTTATGTGTTTGGTGTAAACAAAATTCTTTCAACAGTCATATTAAAATGTAACATTACAGCAGGGATGAGAAAACAATTTAGGATTTTGCAAATTAAGACTGTTTAACACGAGGCTTCTGTGGGAAACTAAATTAAACGCTCTGTAGAAAATTTAAAGGCCTGGAGTTACAGTACTCTAATAAATCTCAGAAAAAAACGGAGAAAAAAAATCTCAAAGCCCAAGGTGATGTCCTGAAATACCTCATTTGTTAGACCAATACTCTAAAAGACTCAGATCTAGTCATTTACGAGCGCATAATACAGGAAAAAAGCATAGTATTTAAACTGGAGCGAACAGTATTTTCCTGCTTCATACCAACTTGATTAATGTGAATTATTAGAATAGCTGTTCAGGGAATGATGTTTTCAATACTTTCTGGTACACAACTAAAAGCAATGATTAGATTTGTTTTCCTTGTCATGGCATAAAGTAGGTTTATGAAATGCAGAGTTTAGCAATTGTGACAGCCTCTCACTCTCACCACACCTGGTTGTTGTAAATGACTCACTGGTATCACATTTAAAAGCACTGGGTAGGGCTTAAGTGTAGATGATGTTCTTAAGAGAGTATAAACAAGACACCAACATCCCCAATGAGACACAAAAAAACTTTTTGCTCTTAAAAAAACAAAAGAAATTGGAATTGGATTGGAAAACAACCTGTGCAATTATTCTACAATGGGCCTAAGTGATACACAGCAAGGGGCGGATGTGGCTCAGGTGGTAGAGCAAGTCATCTGCCACTTGGAAGGTGGTGGATCGATGCTTGACACCTATGCGTGTGAATGAGACTTGCAGTAGAAAGTGCTTTAAATGCTCAACTGAGTAAAAAGGTAATATATAAATATCAATCCATTTAATTGAGTAGTTTGGTAGCTACTCTGAAACTATGACACAATTTTCCTGAGCGGTATTGTAGCTCTAAAGGGCCATTTTAATGAGCCTTATGTTATTATAAATGGTCTATAGGTATAATTATTTGAAACTGCCATCACATTTTTATTTTATTTTTTTTAAATGTGATGGCAAGGCCAGCTTTCAAGCTACTGCCCAGTCGGTCGGTCTCTGGTCAGTTTGATGTGTAGCTCTGGAAGGTTGTGTTCGAAATGCGTTTCCTCCTTGTCTTCGCACTGTGATGGCATACTGGGTGTGTGTGGTTGGTTCCTACTTGATAAAAAAAACAAAACTATTGGTTGTTGCGACAGTCTTTCCACAGGTGACATTTTAGGAGAGACCAAAATGGTCTCTAAGGTTACAAAAATCTTTACATCTCAGTCCTAGCATTCATAATGAGACCCATCTATTCCCCGAGCTCATGAATTTTCACTTTTCTGAATTTCTACATGGGGTAAAATCAACTTATATGAATTTAAAATGACAATCTGGATCAAAAGCTGGAAAGCTGTTCGTGTTTAATACAGGGCTGCAATTATAAAAGTAAGCCATAGTGAGAATATCTCTGTGCACTGAATTTTGTTTCCTCCCTTAAAGTTTGAGAGAAAGCCATTTAAATTCAAAAGTACAGTAAGCGAGCACCATGGAGTATGATTTATGCCCGTTTTTGTTGCAGATGAGTGAAAATCTGTGACTGCTAAAATTACTATTATCATTCCTGGGAATGATTGACAACACAAAGGCTCACTGACAGGCAAGCAGCTGGAAATCCGGAGTTTCCATGGAAATTGGACAACCTGTCAGACACACCGTCTCCAAACAGCGTTGGTGTGCTTGTGTGTAAATCATTAAATTTAGCAGGCTGCCACATGGGGCCAATGTCGACGCTGTTCCACTTCTAAAGACAATGAGCAGATGGGTGTGCGCTCACTGGTGAATACCGACTCTGCTCGTCTTTTGAAGAACCTGTGTGACATATTCAGAGCACCGTGCCCGACTCTTCAGCCTGAAATCTCTCAGCCTTTTTGGAGATGGCTGCTCCAATATTGTCCTGTCACTGGTTTCTCCCCACCAAGTGAGGTGTGAAGGCAGATAGACACTGATCTTTATTAGCATTGGGGAAATCATAATAGCAGCAGAGTCAAGCGCTACACTCAAAGGCTGACTATATTCAATTCCACAGAGTGCCTAAGTGGGATGGAGAGGATGTGGAGTCCATTTTGAAGTGGATTAAGATCAAATGCATCCATCTGAGACACAGTTGCTTTATTTTGGCAAACGGGGACATCTCAGGGCTGCTCTGCCACCCTGGTATACGCTGATTGTAGATGGAGACTTGGGCCCAGTTGCTTTTCTTTTGAAACACAATACTCAGTGAAAGAGAACTGCATTTGAAAACCTCCCTGGTTGTTTGAAATGTTTCCAGTAAAGGGAAAAAAGGAAGACAGAGCAGGGTTGCAAGTCAACTCAAGCAGCACTGATTTCAAGGATGTATTTGTGGCATAAATATGCTTAGATTATCAGCTCTGCCAGGCATACCTTCAAGGTTTGGAACAGTAAAAGCAGATCGGGTGCCTTTAAATAGTATTACTCTGTAACACCATTTAAGAGTAATTAAGGAAGCTCAATATCTTCTCAAAAAAAAGAACCAAATCAGGCAGTTAAAGATGTAAATTTATTCCTTTGATTCAGTGTTTCATGTTTAATCAGGGCATCAAAAATCCTCCAGTTCAGGGTATAAAAATGTTCCTGTGCTCTCTGACGGTGGAGCAGGAGGAATACGATTACGGGAACTAGAAAATAGGGAAGGAAAAGGAAATAAGAAGTGTTGCATAAATAATGTATAAGAAAAGGTACAATGTGGCTGACGCAGCAGCTGCATTCCAAAACATATGGTTTCATTTCCAACTCCATCTATTTTCTACTTTAGCTGCAAGGAAGAGTGGCAGCGGACACGCAATGGGTGGGTTTAATCCATATGCTCCGAGCATCACTCACCTCCCTCCAACAATAAGCCTAATGTAGAGTGGTTATACAAGACCAGAAGGGGAGAGAGTACTTCTATGCTGAGGCATGTTTTCCTCTTTTTACCCCGTGTGGGACGGCCGGTGGCTTACTAGGTTATCACTCACTTATCGCTGCCCTAGCACGGGACGCAGAATGGCTGGGGAAATGGCTGTCCATCACCCAGAATACAATCAGCAGAGTGCAAGGCTGGGGAGCTAATGGATGTTTCCACAGGGAGGGCAATTTAGTGAATGGGGAAAGTGGATGGGTCCATCACGAGAGATGGGATTATGTACGATTGTTATCCTTCACAAGTGTGATATGACGGTCAAAGGGTGTAATGTATCTGGACAGGAGAGACATTAAATACTGATCTCTCTACAGCCCACTCACAGCCAATCAGCCAGCCCTCGTTTCACAATTTCTTTTTCTGACCGAGCAGACATTCTGAGTAGCACTTAAACAAAAAGGCTGCTGCTAAAATATGCAGAGCAACGCGCTCCCAAAAATAAATTAAATTCTTATCTGCAGACTCAGTTTAGTGCATTTTTAACCGAAAACAGTGCAGTTGTGGAATGGCTCGACAAAAACAGAACATCTGACACAAACACACAAAGAAAAATAAATGTTCAAGTCTTTGCAAAACAAAACCCATAAAATTCTTGTAAAATGGCTGTGTGATGCAGTTGTCCTTTTTTTTTATATAAAACATTTAACACAGAGCACAAATGTTTACATCTATGAGCTGGGGTCATTTCAAAGTAAAAGAGAAAAAAAAAAGGCACCAAGAATCACTCAGTTTCCAAACAAGCAGCAGATGTCATTCCAAACAATTCGGTTTCATTTCCAGGAATATAAGCCTGTCACAAACCGCTCCTTCCCTCAAATATCACGGGTCTGCAGCTTTACATCCAGCGGTGTAAACACAGGAGGCTCAGAAGATGTGTTTGAGATGCTTGATACCGTAGGTCTTGAAAAACACCAGGAGGATTAAAGTCCACAGGCCCAGGATGAAGCCATCAGGAGGGTGCCAGTCTTTCTGCTTTGGTTTCTGAATCGCAGGAGGGGTGAGGCAGGTAAGGTAAGGTGGGGGGTGGGGGAGGGAAAGCAGAGGGGAGCGGGGTGAGATTGCAGGTTAGTAATAGTGTGTATATTTCTCCTGTTGAGGCCACCGCTGATTGTTCTGTCATTCACGCAGGCAGGCAGGCGCAGAATTGCACGCACACACTCGCTTTATCTCTTCACGCACTTTATGTACACGATCTGCCGTCTCACACACACAAACACGCAAAGGTTCGCACAAAAAAAGCAGGTGGTAAAGCTCATCAGTACACCTCCCCTGTCTTGTGTTTGTCCCATTCACTGCCACATCATCACTTTGTGTATGATTATACTTTTAAATTTCGCTCGTATTAAACATGCATCTCACAAGGAGCACATTTATATGCTAATGCGGCTGCAATATTCTGGAGGGAGATGAGATTTAACCTCTAAAATAACTTCCTAACTCCACTGCTGGCGACAAAGCTATAGATGGGCTGCGAGGATGCACTTAAGAGATTTCTGTTATCCCTCCCTATACAAGCTGTCATTATCCAGTCGGGAAATCACCAGTCAGACAAGGCATTCCCTAAAGCCAAAACCTGAAAAGTTGGCAAAGCGGATGAACACGCAGCAGAGTGCTCAAAGTCCGACTGAGCCACAAGCTGCACACACAACAGTAGAACGACATATAGTACTATAAAGCAGCTCCGAAAGTGCTTAGGAGATCTGTGTCTGTGCAGCTTTCCTCAGTACTACTCCAGTATCCAGTACATCTACTCCTTCTGATACACATCAATATTGGCTTGGCACACACACCCACTTGCACATACTGCAGTAGAAGCCAGAGCCGAGCTGACAGCAGACTGACAGGCCCTAGGGGATTAGACACTGGGGTGAAAGCCTAGTCCAAAGTCATTATTACCCACAACCTCACAGCCAGCGTACAGGCAAAAGACAAGTTTTAAAGTTAACTACAACAGACCCTGTAAATCAAGTGAAACCAATAGCAATCTATAATCCTCACACAGGATTTGCTGATATTTCTGCATATTGTTTTGATCTTATGTATTTACAGAGTGATTCATGCTGAGTCACTCTCATCCATGCAATTGTTTTTCTAATTGTATTTTCAGTAAAAGTTTACATGCACAAAGTAGTGACGCATCTGGCAAGCCTGGCTATTTTTCTCATGAATATACCAACAACCCAAAGAACAGTGGAGATTTAGCACTCAGTGAGATGTGGCATGTAATGTCTGCTCATATCTGTCCTCTTTTTTTTTGCTTACTCTTTCATCAGATATTTTTACCAGCTGCAATAGTGTAGCTGGTATTGTTTTCATCTTCTGAGTCAGCCTGTCTGTGTGTGTGTGTGTGTGTGTGCGCATCATCATGCAAATGTGGTCCTGGAGGCACCTACTTTTTTAAGTTCTTTTAGCACATATTTACGTCTGGCAGTTTTTGTGATAAAGCAACATCTGCAAGATAGTAATGGAACTTTATAGCTGTGTAGTTGAGACTAAAATGAAGACTGAAGTTTAAAGATGGCTGTGGCCAGAGATATTCTGTAATTTATTTCACATGAGGTAAACTGATATATTCCAAGTGAAATATTTAAAGACTTTGTTTATTTTATTTTAGTTTGTTTACTTGTTTATTTATTCCTGCAGATAAATAAAAAAGGATTTACAATGTCCACAATCTGAAAAGTATACTCAAGTATACTTTGTATACTCAACACTTTGTGTTGGGGCTCATTTAGTGTGAATTATGACGATCAGGTTGTGGCACTGCTGAGGTGTTATTGAAGCCTGGGTTGCTTTGATGGTAGCCTTCATCTCTATTTTTGCGTCTTTCTCGTTTTCCTCTTGACAAATCGGGTCAGGCAAGGTGGTTATCCCACCAAACACAGTAATAGCATGGTCAGCAAACCATTTAGTACTAGTTTTGGCACTGTTGACAGGTGCTCAGCCCTGCTGGTAGAGGAAATCGCCAACTCCATAAAGTTTGGCAACAATTCAGAGCACGAAGCACTCTAAAATCTCCTGGTAGATGGCTGTGTTCACTTTGGACTTGATAAAACACAGAGGATCGGCCACCACCAACACCAGCAGGTGACATGGTGCCCCAAATTATCACAGAAACTTCACACTGGACTTCAAACACCTAGCCTTTCCACTCTTCCTCCAGAGTCCAGGACCTTGATTTCCAAATGAAATGCTAAATTTACTTTCATCTGAACAACAGTCCAGTTCTTTTTCTCCTTAGCCAACCTAAGACGCTTCTGAAGTTGCCTCTGGTTCAAAAGTGGCTCGATATCAGACATATTCGACAGATTTATCCCCCCCTTTTTTTGCGTCTTGGCTCTAGATGCACTCCCACCACCTCAGTCCAGCAGTCCTTATGATTGTGGTTGCATGTACTAAACTAGTTAGAGAAATGGCACATTTTTGTAATGTTTAAATAGTAATTTACTCAAACTTACAATTGAATATTTTAATAATTTCAGATAGTATAAAACAAATCTAATATCTGTATTAACTAAAGGGCTCTAAAGATCTAGAAAAACTGTTTGGGATCACTGGGTACTATTATAAAATCAGAGTATACAGTGTAATGAGTTAATGATGATGCAGATAGAATATTTATTTCATCAAATCCTGTTGACTGACTGGCAGCGTTTCCGTTTTGAAAGTCTTAAGTTGCTTTGAAAATACACTCAAGTAGGCAATGTTATATTCTGCTGAATTTCCCTTCATATAAGCAGTGAGGACTGCTGATTTGGCATAAGAAGAGTGGAATCCTCTGATGTATTTATGTGTATGGGTATATTAGAGGATAGGAAAGAGTTCTGTACCGTTTGTTGAATATATGCAGTATCTGAAAGAACCACCTGCCAAGCACCAAATGCTGTCTTTGGCATCTAAAACCTCAAACACTGGCTGAAATTGTATGATTTAAAATAACTCTGTTACATTAAGATTTGGGTGAGTTTTTTTGCTTGCTAATTACTCTACACTTTGTCCATCAGCCAATTAAATCAAAGCTAAACAATGGCCCCATCTCAGTCTTTTCAATGGCCAACTTAATGCTCCTGTTATATAAAGTAGGCTTATCTCATTTTGTGAAGACAGGGTGATGATGATGAAATTGACCCAGTGATTATTACAGTGATCCATAGACACACTCGCACATGCAAAACACCTGATTCTATTCATGCATTATTACGTGTTTCTTAGAATAACGAATGTTAATTGCTTTGCCTGGTGAAAACGACTCTTTTTATTCTTCTTATTAGTTTAAAAGCTTTTGGTAAGTGAGGCGAAAACCTAATTTCAGGAAACGTGTGTGACTGCGTTCTCGTGCCTCATTGCAGTGTACATCTTCTCAAGGCTGTCGTTTCAATAGAAAGTCCAGGTTACGTGACAACGCTGCCAATTTCTTATGTAGAAAGACCGAGGACAGCAGTAAAAATTGGATTACGTCTGAGCCAAAATTTATTTAACAGCTCAATCAAGTCAAATCAATAGAGCGCCACTGCCATCCAGAATGCTAAAGCAGAGGCGTTTGAAGCGCACAACTAAGCTTTAGGGTATTTGTGGACAGATCAAGGCTGGAGGTCCAAGGTAAAGACCTTCCCTTTTGAAGCATCATTTGTACAGCACACACTGGCCAGAATATTCCGATTGTATTCACTTTAACCACACGCTAGTTTTGGAAGCAAGGTGGGTTTGGGAACGAGGCGGTATTCCCTTCAAATGAGCTGGAGAGTTAGCTGGGGTGGAGAAAAATCTGGTGTTCTCTGCTTAGATTATTCTCCTGAATAAACAGCGAATATTCATTTTAACATCAAAAACAAACATGATAATAAAAGATTTTTTAAAGGAGGCATCAGTCACACCAAGTGCGTTTACATGAACATAGGTATAATGTTAGGTGCTTCTGTAGAACGTCCATCTCCCACAGCCAGTACTTTTCCTACATACAGTACATACTGTATCCACTAGCGTTCAGCACTTCAAGAGAAACATCCTTTCGTGTGCCATCGAAGGGGCATATGTAAGGAATAAACCGCCATATGCAACCACAGCAGATGAGGCAGAAGGCCGGAGCTGGAAAGTGAGGTTACATCCTGTGGAGGTGGGCTGCATGGGCTTCTTAACCATCGAAGGCCACTGAATGAGGTGGGTAACCGAGGGCTTAGATGGTTGGTCAAAGAGCTTTCCAATGTTGATGGAAAAAGCAGCCACTATGGAAGGAGCCAAAGGCGGTGGTGCGGGCATCCAAATGACCAGTGGGCACAAAGCAACATACTGTCCAGTCTGATCAGACTGATCCGACTGCCTCGGCGGCGTACACAACTGGTGTGCTGCAATGGTGGAAACGTCACCATATGATAAGCAGCAAACTCACCCCACCTAGAAGGCTTCTCTAACCCACTCAGGGCAAGTGCTGCGTTTCACTGACAAGGATTGTAACATCTAGTCCTATGAATAAATTAAAGTGAGCAGAGAAGAAAATGAAGCTGAAAAGAGACATGTTTTCAGCATCTGAATCATGCTTTTTTTGAGATACTGACTAAACTTAAGGAAGCTTCTCAGATGACTGATTTTGGTCTTGTTTGTCTGACATCAGACATAACAGGCATCGCAGTGGGTGTTTCATCCAAAAATAGCCCGGAGTTAAAGGCCTTGAAGACTTTCTTACTTTCTTATCAACACTATTTACTGACAAAGTCAGATCACTTTCATTTATTTTATATGAGAGAGATTTACTGAATGAGTCAGATTCTGAGGCCAGCTGTGGGTGTGTGTTTTTTTCATGTTACTAAACATGAAACTGTCCATCAAATATGCTCAAGCTATATCCACCGAGTGCTAATGAAACTGAGAAACACTGATTTTTAGTGTAAAAGTGTCAAATAAAAAAAACAAACACCTTTTTTTCCTCTTAAATTATTTTTAGTCATTTGAAATAAATCCATGACTAGAGTATACAATTCATCTGCCTACACGGGTGACAATAGCTTGGATTTGTGCAGAACCCCAGATTAAGGCATGTTTTTGGTTCAAGTGCACTTTACCTTACCTGTACATATTCTGTGGCTACAGTGGTTGTACACAGAGTGCATCTGCAATACTATGTGTAGATATAAACATAGAATGAGAGCTACTGGTCAACACCTCTAATCTAATCCTAAGTATTTATACACTTCAAACTCTAACTTCTATTATTATGAGACTAAAACGATCAGATTAGTCAGATATATATATTAACAACGTCTTATATTACCAGCATTAACAGACCATCCATTCATCATCTTAAATGTGTATCCAGAATTCGACATCCAGTCATGGTTTACACAGTGGGAGGTTGGAGCCTATGCCAGCTGAATACATCCTTACTAGGGTGTCAATGAGACAGACAACAGTTCACTCTCGCACCTAAATGTGAAATAAATTACCAATCAATCAATCAATCAATCAATCAATCAATCAATCAATCAATCCTACCTGCAAAGACTTCCACACAGAAAGGCTCTAGCAGGGGGAACCTTCTTGGGCACCAGGGCTAACGTCTGCACAATACTGGCCATGTTAACAGACCTCTAACCCAAATCTCTCCAAAATAACTATAAAAAGAATTATGCAGTCATGGTACAGGCTCTGATTTGTCACTGACACTGCAAGCTGAATCCTCACTGTTTCAAAAGACCGGTCAAATTTGACCTGTCTGTTCCAGTTCAGTTGAAACAGAGGCGTCCCCCCAAATTCAAATTAAATTTTCCAGCATGCTTGAGTCATCTCCCTCCATTTTTTCCTGTCAAATGAACACTGAGCTGCAACAACAGTGATCTCTCCCACTGAGATGCTGACACAATCACGCAAATACTGCTGTGCCCGTTTGAAATGCCGTGGCAAGGTCACTGATTTAGAAACACATCAACAGTCAATTTATATATATGAACACAGAGATTCTGTGAGGTTTTTCTGTTTGCATTCTCTATCAGAGGTAAATCTGAATTACTTGACAAAAATAGTTGGGAGTCTCTCAGGGGAGGACACAAAAAGGCTGACAGAAAGACAATGAGTCTGGCGGATGAGGCAGAGCGTGGCTGGATATGTTCAAGAGATGAATGGGAGTGTGTGACTGTCAGGGGGCAGTTGACCTCTGTGACAGCTGTAGGCAAAGGTGTGCGTGACTGTATTTGTTTGTGGGTGTGCATGTGCGTCTTAAGACGCAGTCCCTGGGGTGAAGAAGACCAAAGGGAGATGGAGTGACTGTGACAGGAAGCCACATCAGCACAGCTGGCAGAGAGAAGCATATACGAAGAAGGTGGTGAAGGGAATATTAAAGATATAAGAAGAGGAGAAAAGACCACCACACCATTTTGCTGCAAATAACTAATGATTATTTAACTTAATATTAAACAATAATGTGGGGGAGATTTTACAAAATAATCAAACAACTAGCCGAATGTTACTTTTACATAAAGTAATCCTTTAAGCATACTTTACATTTTTGTTTTACTCCTGTGTCTAGTAAGTGTACTTAGCGAAACATTTTACATTTGTTACCTCTGTTGTAACAAAGTATATAATGGAGACTATAAGGATAAGAGGAAAAAAAGATGCACTTGTTAAGAACAATAACAAATACAAACCTCCCAAAGACCGAATAAATAGCTTTATATCAGCTGACTTACATATACTGTGCTCTGAAAAAGTCTTGAGCTACTTCTTGTTTTCATATGTTGCTTCCAAGAAGCCAGATATTCTTATCATTCTTTAAAAAGTGCAAAAGTTCTCCAAGCTTTTCAATTTGTTTTGGACACTGGACGCTTTTTCACTCATTTTTAGTTCAGTCATTGTGATTAACAAATCTTATAGATTAGTGTCAAACCACTTAACACTGACTTAGAAACTAAAGCATAAAGAGGTACCTAACACAAGGGATGAACCAGTGTTTTGTCTTTAAAAATGTGCTTTAAATTGTATATTTAGGCACTTTGTTACTAAGCAGCCTTTCAAATGGATAACTAGTTCCCATTTCTTTATCTGATAACAAAGTTTGATATTCTCAGGTGATTCTCAGTGGATTACTGATATATCTCAGCATGGTGTGAAGTGTGTCCTTAAAAATCTGAGGAAAGTGGACAAGTAGAGTAAAAAAAACAAAATCTACAGCAGAGAAATAGAGGGGGGAAAAAGTCCATCAAAGACCTGACTCGGGACCTGAGAGAAGCATCTGGTACTTCAGTTGATCCATTCACTGAATCTTCATCAGAAATGGTCTCAGTGGAAGGGCGGCTGTCAAGAAGCTATTCTTAAGGAACGTAAACTTGGAGAAAAGGCTGAGGTGCGGCAAGTTACACAACTGGACTAAAAATCAGAAGCAACGCATCTTATGGAGCGAGGAATCCAAATTAAAAATGTTAACATTAAATTAGGAGAGGGTGAAATTAGTTCACGTTTGGAAATGTTACACTTAACTGTTAATGTAAGTTATTTGATTAAGGTATTACTTTTATGTCAATTAACCAATACCCTAAATTACTGATAGAAACTTTGGTTGTATAGCAGCTTTATAAAGTGGGAAATGTCTGCTATAGTCTGTCATTAGATGTGCATAAGAGTTTTGTATCTGTGCCCTTTTACCCCAAAGTAAAAACGAAATAGAAAAAGGAAACTCAGGTGGGAGGCAGAGGATAAAACTACTAGAAATAGGAAGGTCAGAGGGAAGCAGTTAAGTAGCCAGTGTTCACTGACCTTCACTGACAAAACCATTCACATCTCACTGCCAAGGACAGGAACCAACACTCAAGCAGCATGTTACCATTACATACACATTGTGTTGTGTGTTCAGTTCACCCGTACAATCAATTAAGAGCTACCCATCTGATTGATCGGAGCTAATTAACATGGGCTTGCAGGATGCTAATGGTCACTGAGGGAGTTCCGAAACACCCTGCCAAACACTAGCACTCCAAGGTCAAAACTGCAGCAAATTTTATGTTGTGCAAAGCCAAATGAAGGAACAGCAGCTGCTGTGCACTGCCAGGACACTCCACTGTATTGCTGTGACATTTAAGCCTTACGCAAGTACTGAAACAGTAATAGTAGTGGGTGCATTAGTCTCTCATAAAGCAGGATTTGTTTTGTCTCTCTCTTTTTTTAGAGGATATTATTCATAATTACTGAGCAAAGAAAATTCCAGTTGATATTTGATTAAACAGAGACTGACACAGTGAGCCGTTCCTGTGATCCATACAATCCTAACATTCAGCTCTGAAAAGAGTTGCTGCTGCAAAGAGGATACTGTAGGAGGGTTGGGAGAGGGTTAGGAAGCAGGCGAAGCATTAATTTTCACTGTTTCCATTTTCAATTCTCTAGAGCCATATGGGGTGGCGTCAAGCTGGCAAAAGAACAAATAACAATTTGACGCCAGAGACCAGGACTCACAGCAGCGAGGGAAGCGAAAAGAAGTACAACACACATGAGAGGAAGGGAGGGGGGAAGAAGAGTTCCTTCTAGTTATTTCCAGAAATGAACCCACAGTGATTTGGCAATGACAATCGGATGAGATGTGTGAATTTGGAAAGAGAAGGTGTCAGGACAAGGGGACTAACCCTGAAAGCACTAGTGAGACAACTGCCAACAGTGACAGGGCATTAATCATCTCCTAACATCCACACATCCACAATTGCAATGAGAGAAGCTTGTCTACACACCATACAGCCCAGCCATATATCTAGTCACTTTGATGACTTTTCTATTTACAAGCCATGGTCTGGTCTAATAGGAAATGGAAAAAAAAACAACAACAATAAGATATCTGAGAGTACTGAACACTATTTGACAGCTAATCAACAAGAAGAGAACTGTCAATGGGCTTGATGGACGCTGGTCATTCTGTTGCAGTACAGATGGACTTTGGAGACGGGCAGATAGATGACTCAGTCTGCCAGGACTCCCATCTTCAATCCAGCAGGAGTGCAGGCTTATAATCAAAATCTCTGTCAGGGGTCACTGGGTTGACGAGTGTGTTTGTCTGTTGGGTGCAAATATAAGAGGGAGAGGGGAAAAAACAAAAACACACACACATATAAAGAGAAGCCGGAGGGAGCCAAAATAGAGTGCACCAAGAAATGAAATCAAGTAGCAGACAGCAGCGCTTTAAAGGAGAGCATCTCTATAAGCCACTGTTTTGTTAGTTTGCCTTTATTTTGAATAGTGAGATTATTACTAAAAAAAAAACCTTAATTAATAAACTACTCTTATATGAGAAGGCAGCTGATCTCTAAGAGACCAGTTTTTGCCATTTATCTGGGGCAGTCTTCAGCTAATTTCCTAAAGTGCCGCTGGCTGTGGAGACCCCCTCCTGTTTCCAATCATGACACTCAATAAGCAACTGACAGGACTCAGGCCTTTGGTCAGCTACATTCATTTCGCCCAACTAACTGTGACTTCTTTGTTCAGACTAAAGTCAGTGTCAGCCAGTGATGTTTCCAGCAGCAGGACCCAAAGATTTTCTTTTATATTTTGCCATTTACTCGGTTCAGCTGGATTTGACCTCTGCTATCAACACCAATAGTTTAGTGTCTGTTGACATGAGGGAGACAAAAAAAGAACGAATCAAAGCAAACGACAGCGACAGCAGCTCTACTGTGGCCATTGAAGCCTGAATCAGAAGCATTTCAAATGTTTATCCTTTACAAATGACTCTAAGTGATCATTGTACCCCTTTTAACAGAAGTGCAGACCACTGTTCTTCAGACCCCTCAAAAACAGCTGCTTCAATCCAGGCTTTGGTTCAAAATCCCAAAGCCCATTTGGACACTTGGTTAAGCATCTCAAATCACCTTGAAAGCCAAGGTAATTTACTGTAGTAGTAATCTGGTATAATAATTTTTTGGCATCATTAGGCAAAATCCATAACAATCATTCATTTGATATCAGTGGTCTGACAAAAAATTCTTCCCCTCCTCTAGTCCTTATCCTCAAACCTAAGACAATCTAGTCTAGAAAATGTGTTTTCTGTGTCCAGGCATTTCACTCTGATGGTGTAAATCCTGACTGAGTATGAGAAATCCTGCAGGAAAAGTTGATATTTACACAGAGAATAACTGCACAAACTTTAAAGTTCACATTAAAAAGTAATCTATCACAAAAGGAACTAAAAAAGTAGATGAGAATAAACGGAAAAAAATGTCAATATCATAAAGTGCTTACAAGACTGACAAAATTGCATGATAGCATTAGCCTCAGGTTGGTTTTAGAGATTGTTGTTATTTTTCTCTGTGAGAGTAAGCTGCTGATTTCATTTTGAATGGCTTTTAATGATTAGCTATTAAAAAAAGACTAACTCCTGCGCTGGCTTTCTGGCAGTGGCTTGTCAATCATAAACAGCCGTACTCATTAAGAAAGAGATGCATGAGCTGCAGGAGGAGGGCTGTACTTTCAAATCCTTAGTATTTCAACCTACGACTTCTCTCAAGTGAGAGAAACAATTGCTCAACTGTCACATTTTGCTCAGCAGAAAAACTGTTGTATTAAATAGTCCAATTTTATTTTCACTTTAATCCATGATCTCTCGAAGGCTTTGCAAGATGACATCCCATTAAGTTTAGACAGCATGCCTATGACTAAGACTTACTGTAAGGAAGAACTAAGTCTTGAATGCTTATTATAAACAGATATTAAAACGACAAGGTGAATCCATTAAGTGCAGAATACGCACTGGAGGGACACTGCTAACATAGACTTTAGGAAGCATCTATTATGTAGACAAAAAGGCTTTTTATTAACATAAAACAATAAAACTGTTTGTGGTGCACCATTTCATTTATTAAATGAACATATTTTAGCTTGCTACTACTCAATCGAACTGAAATATTGTTAATAAAATAAGGTTGTTGTAGCAGACACTGAGCAAAATGAACAATAATTTGGAGTTATGACTGCCCTCCTCTTCAATCCAAGTTCATTATTCATTCTTCTTTTAGCTCTATTTTCTTTTCATCAGCTCCTGTGGGACTTTTCTGACTATTATGTCCTAAATGCTTCAATATATTCTGAAGCAAGAGAACCTAGTTATAGTGTAATATTACTCAGACTAAAAAAAAAAATCTTTGTCTGATGAAGTGTTCACGGTGTCTGATCAGCTTGCCATCTTTCACGCTGCATGATGTCAGCAGAACAAAATGACTTTGGATCACTCTTTGAGCCTCAACAAAAGCACAGTCTGATTTTCTGTTTGCCTTTCTGGTTTTTTTTTTACATTAGAGCTCCACATTGTGGAAGCTGTCACTCAATGGAGAAGGTAGAAATATTTTTTGATATGCTGTCTTTTTGCCTGGACGTTGTCAGGTGTTCATCACCTGTATCATGTATCAGCGTCAACTGTCATATGTCAACTCGTTTTTTGGTCCCAACAGTCTACATTTCTGCTTGATCCATTTTCATGGCTGAATCTGGAATAACAACCTTATCCCAGATGAATGAGCTGAATCTACCAAAAAAAAAAAAAAAAAAAAAAAAAAGGGATTATGGTGCTAATTATCTGTGGGTTTTTCCACTGTGGATGGCTGGTTAACATTTAACTAATCCAAAGAAAGGTTGCACAGGGCTTTCACCAGTCTATTAAAATGCAGACAGCTTACTGTGGCTTGCCTTGGGAAAAATTTGTTTTAATCATAAGTTAATTTTACCAATATATGATGTATAAAGTTTGGTTAAATCCAAACAGACCATTTAGCATTTCGACAAATATAAACATTGGCTAAAACTGTTTGAAGAACAAAGAATAAGAAACAAAAAAGACTGAAAAAAAAGAACCAAGAAAATGTTGTGGCTTAATACAATTTATCCTTCAGCTATCATCTGGCCAATTATTTTCACTAATTAGATTAGGCAAAGCTTCAATGTGTCTGTTTGAACAGGGGTGTCAAACATAAGGCTCAGAGGCCAGAATACGCCCAGCAACGACTACAATCCGGCTCATTGGACGACTTTTGAAAATGTGAAGGAAGGCATCCATTCTTAAATACATTAATTAAGTCATAAAAGAAACGTTCCTGTTTTTCCCCACTATCTACTTAAGCACAAAGAGTCATGCAGACAGATTTCTTTCATTCACTACAGCAGGATTTTTTTGTCATGTAGAAAAACTGAGACATACTGTTTAACTTGCACTTATATTGAGCTATCTCACAAATTAAGTTCAAATTAAGACTGACAGACAGGAAAGTTTCACTGTGTCGGCCCACTGAAGATCAAAGTGTGCTGTATGTGGCCTACAATGTAAAATGACTTTGACGGCATGCAATGTTCAGACAATATGCAGTATTGCACCTGAATAATGCTATGTTAGATGAGCGCTATGCAAAGCTAAAAAAAACATGTCAGTAAAAGCAAAACTAACTAGATGCTCCGTTCACCACATTTCATCTGATCATCATACATCGCATTTACATGTGCAGGAACTAATTAAACCACGCAAAGAAAAACTAAGCAGCACACTCCACATTCAGAGTGCATACAAAGTGACTTTTTAGGTTTCCAAAGTTCAATCAAATCTGGTCTTGCCCTGCAAATGCACTGTGTACACGTCGATATTAACGTGTCCACTCTCTGTATTTTAAAAAGGCGGGCAGCTCGCAAGGCTGAATCCCAAATGTAATCACCAATAATGTCTACTCTTGCTCGAGGCAAAGATTAATGTGGATTCTTTACTTTTGTGAGGCATAAGTTGAAGTAGAAATACGGAAATTGTATTTTTAATAGTCTCATAATGGAAAAATCTTACGAGAGTAATACAAGACTAGAGTCGGGCTATTCTGAATGCACAGCGCGCATTCTAAAGCTGGATTGAGGAGGAAGAGGTGTTCATTTGTGAAGGTCGACCTGAGTGAAAGTCACAATTCATTTGGGAATGAGGTGAATGCACAATTCTTTTCCACAATCCTGCCTATCCTTTCTGCTGGATTTCATGGTGGCCCCTCCGCACCGAGACCGGGAGGCAGTTGCATTTCACACTTAGAGATGTCACCATGGAAACGGCACAAAGACATCTGTTGGTGGATGTTGCACATAACTTTCTGTTCTGTGTCCAAATTAAGGAGGAGCATGGACACACTTGAAAATAACAACAACAACAAAAGAAGCAAAACACAAGAGCCAGGGAAGAAAAGAAGAAGAAGCTCTGCATACGCAAACACATAAAAGACACATAAAAGTTGACCAGCATGAAAACTTACATGAAAGGTATTTGACAAACACCTCATTTGTAGCGACATGGGCTTCCTCGTGCGGTTTAGTATCGGTGTCTTACCTGATGGATGATCTCAGACACTGGCAGCTGGTCCGCGTACGAGTACACCTCTTTTTGCTCCTCTCCATTTACAGGACTGAAAAACAAAACACACAAAACAGCACGCTTTGAGCATTTACTCAAGAAAGCAAATAGCACTCATACATTTGGCTTTTGTTACGTGGAACACCATCATTCAGTAATGAAGAAAAGCTGTCAGGAAGAGTAACAGACTCAGTGTTTCCGTTGGCAGTCTGTGTGCAGCTCAGGTGTGTGTGTCTCCGACAGTCAGTTGTATGCATTTTGATGCAAATGACCTCCCCTTTTTCTCCTTCTAGATAAATTAATGAAAGTTATCCTGGAACATCAGATGAGTGTCAAAATCATCTTTAAAGTAGAGGATGTGATTGGAAGAGATTGCCTGCATATCACTACCCATCACGGTATAATTCATTGAGTCACTCACCAACAAAAATCTATACTCCGAGTAGTCCACTCTCCACATTTTCACTGAAGAAGAAGTGTTAGAAGGGCTTCAAACTCCTGAGCCCCCTGTACATTCGCAATGCACTCTGCACTAATTCTTCTAAAACCCCAGTGAACATCGATGCAGAAATCAATGAAGTCAGAGGCAGCTGCACATTCAGCTTCAACACTCATATGGATCGCTTTCATATTTGTTGTCAGCTGGTGTTTGTTGTTTTTGCTCTACGGAAACTAGCTTCTTTTGGGTTCTCATTTTACAGATTTTATATATACCCACTAGTGCTAAGTCTGTTCTTCTTTGTTTAAATTTGTGTCGTATTATAAAATTTAGTGAGTTTACAAACTGTGGAAAATTAAAATTTGGAAATAATAGCATAGGGCGACTGTGGCTCAGGGGGTTGGGAAGCGTATCTGTAACCGGAAGGTCGCCGGTTCGATCCCCGGGCTCTCTGTCCTGGTCGTTGTGTCCTTGGGCAAGACACTTTACCCTACCGCCTACTGGTGTTGGCCAGAGGGGCCGATGGCACGATATGGCAGCCTCGCTTCTGTCAGTCTGCCCCAGGGCAGCTGTGGCTACAACCGTAGCTGCCTCCACCAGTGTGTGAATGTGAGAGTGAATGAATAGTGGTATTGTAAAGCGCTTTGGGTGCCTTGAAAAGCGCTATATAAATCCAATCCATTATTATTAAAAAGAGCATTTCATCAGCTCTTGGCTGACTCTACATGACATCGACATACTGTTCCGGTTTACTTTATTCAGCTTTGTCTTCACTTCTCAGTGGTCAATTTAAAAAAACCACCAGACACGCCTTTAGTATTTCAGAATAAGGTATCCATCATTCTGAAAGAATCAGCCTAAATCAGGTTGCTCTGAAGGACAAACGTTTAAGCCCATACCTTTGCAAATGTCACAAATCACTAGATATCTGCAAGAGGATAAGTCGAGAATGGCCACAATGTTTCTACAGTCACAATAAAATTATTTTAGTCCAACAACATGAAGAGCAGTTGATCAAACTGTGTTTAAAGGGCAAAGGCAGCGCCCTCACAAGCTACAGCACCATACACCATAAACACACAGTCATTTATTTAAATGTACATATGACACAAAATGCACCTGTAAAGTAGCTCTGTTAGGGGGTTTGTCTGAATAAATCCATGAGGTACATCAACCTGACAGTCACCGATGTCCGGATGACAGCAACCTTGAAAGTTACAAACAAGCCTAAAATAAAAAATTCTGACACAAAGTCAAACGGGGGTCAGAGCTAAGGTTTACCGTCAAGTGGAGGTTCAGGACTGACCGTCTTTCAGCAAAATTTAGGTCAGACAAAGTGAGCCACATCTCCCCTGTGAGCCATCATGACACACCTCCAGCCACTTGATGATTGAAACCTGTTCTTCTATTTGTGTCTTTCTTCACTCAAAGTTACTTTTACCCATCATTTTTCTCTCTGGCCATTTCATGTCACACTGACACAGACACACAGTCTCTTCTCGCGTGTGATGAAGAGAAGAAGGTGTTCACACAAAACAGATAGTAGTAAAGCGTATGGACTGGTAAGCAGGGAACCAACTTCCTGCTGAGCCTTCGGTGCGTGCCAAGCTTCTCTGCCACAAGAAACATGTCACTGAAAACACAGATGTGTCACCGCTGGGATCTTCCACCCTTTTTTTCCTCAACATTAGAAATGAGCTCTAATTCAATTCAAACTACTTTCTACTTTATTTTCCACAAAGACCTTTTTGGAGAGGCATTATAAGTCCTCTCTGCTTATTAAAAGGGATGTGCCTAAATTCATCCCCCCCCTCTCTAGTTCTGATATCAATGCCGTCTCCAGCTGCAGTCTTTAGGTTAAACAAATTTCCTTTTTTTTTTTTTAACTCTGCCAGCAGCTCAAACAGTTTTTGCAGACACAATCCAGTCCTGCAGGTCACAAATTACATTAAGTATATTTTATACTCAATGGGATATGAATTCAGCTTAATTTGATAGTTGTAATTACTCTGGGAGCTCGTGTAGCCCAGAGGAGGACGTGTTACGGTCAACAACCACCGATGGCTGAGAGTGAGGAACTACACAATGTCATTACAGTGTTAAGCTTATGTATAACGTTGCGGATTGAGAGGGTCCATTAAAACGTCTTCACCATCAAGTGCCATTCACTTAATGTAAGGGCTTGTTCTGAGGAAGAAATTGATGTTTAGAAATGTACGACAGGATATGGAAGTGAGAGAGGCGAATGCGAGCTAGAAAATGAGACAGGCACATGTGCACACTCGCACACATGTACACATCTTCTCTAAATGTCCTCCTCCACTTGTCTGAGAGGCAGAACAAGCTGACAAAAGTGGATTAAAGCAGCACTATATTTAATAACAGCTTGTTTCCGAGGACATCTGTGATCTTCTCTCTGTGGGAACACACTGAGCTCACTACAACCCATTTTCAGGTCTTATGAAACACAATTTTCTAACTTTCGCAACGACATCTGGACAAAGGTTTCATAAAGATCCAGTTTCTGACATCGATTTAGTGATTGCTTTTTGAGATGATCCAGAAGTGCTGGCAAAAGGGTGAAGGTTGGTTTCTCAGGGGAGTGCCAATTCATGGGATTTAATACTCTTAAAGCATGCAGCATGGTTACTTTAAATATGGTTGTAAATAAAGATCAATTAGAGATCAACACTAACTGAATATACTACATTTTTTTCCTTATTTTTTCTTTCAGGCATTCATCACTGTTTTCAACCATGCGCCCAGCACAGACATGTATCAGATACAGCAGGTTTGGACATCAGCTGGTCTCCCTTGTACAAAGGCTGCATGATATTCGATTGCACCATTGTGCAGGTAATAGTCTGGTGCCTCCTGCATGCTCTATCCACATAGCTCCCTCACCTGAACTGCAAAGAGTATTTTCAGAAGTGCAAACACATTTGAAGAGGACTATTGCTTGCTGTTTGCTACACGTGACAAAGGACAACTGTGGAAAATATCCCGACCCGTTTCTCCCAAACCTGTCCAAAATTCATGTGTGAAAAGGGCTTACCACAGTACAAAGATAAGCTGGTTTCAGCTCCTCGCTTTTCAAATGTGAAAACCCATAAAAATTTATTTTCTTCTATAAAAATAGCAAAACAGTCTAAAGAATCGCTTTTTCTTTTTCAAACAACAAAATCAATCAACTGAGGTAAGTGATGTTAATAAAACCCAGAGCAAACCTGTGATGCCCCCCCACCACCACCACACTAATAATTACAGCCTCAACTGCCTTATTGTTTGGCACTCTTGCTCATCTTTCTTTGATTCAAGTATAGAGAGACACTTTGCATTTTAAATAGGCATCTCTGCATAAATCTGGGCTCTCTATTCCTGAAATTCATTAGCCCTGCAAATATATATTTTTTGTGTTAAAATGAAACCTTTTCTTTCCTGACACACACCTTCTAACATTTAATCAAAAAAAAGAAAGAAAAAAAAACCAGAACATATCGAGTGCTAAGACTTTGCAAAACTGTCAAAAATTGCTTTTTTAACTCTTATTTCATGGCCAGTTATGGATAATCAGCCTTTGAATAGTCTAATTCCATTACATGTAATATTTTACACTGGTAAAACCTTGCAAACACGTTGAACCCTTCCATTCACAAAGACCCCTTAATAGGTTTTAAACATCTTCACACGTTAAATTATGAATAATTATTTATTAATGCCAACGCTGATGACTACATTAATTTAAATTATTGCAGTAATGAGGTCATGGCTATTATTTTCCACATGCTTGTATTGTAATCTCCCCACTGCTACAATGCTGTCCAGACCCAACAGAAGCACAGAAAGCTTCCTGTCACCGCATTATCAGTCAAGTCCGAATGTGGCTGAGGAAACACCCTGAGAGGGCGTACAAAATGACATTAAATGTTGTTAGTCTTCCCAACATCAACAAAGTACAAAGACACTGCAAGCACTTTGGTGAATCAGTAAACTTAGTGCTGTTAAACTTCAAATGGATCGGGTGATTGCTGGTTCTTACATCAGAAATGGAGATAAAACGTCTCTCTCTAGGACTGAATTAGGCCAACAGCTAGCTCAATAACATTGTGTTGGTGTTTCTGTGCTGCATGAGGATCAGCAGGACTAATGTGCTGGCTGTAATCGATATTAAAGTAATAGGAGAAGTTGTGTGCAATGAGTAACTTGCCCGGGGCCACAAACAGCCAATGACTAAAATCAGTATTGTAATTGCCTCTAATTACTAATTAGCAGCCAACCACATTAGATTCTTTAATACTTCCCAGTGGTTCAATTAAAACCCAGTTAATGAAATTAATACAAAGGGTTGGGGGAGTGGTGGTATTATCCAGAGGTGGGACCAAGTCATTGTTTTGCAAGTCTCAAGTAAGTCTCAAGTCTTTATCCTCAAGTCTCAAGTCAAGTCTCAAGTAATGTCAGGCAAGTCAGAGTCGAGTCTCAAGTCACTGGTGTAAAAGTCCGAGTCAAGTCACAAGTCTGAAACTTTGAATTTCAAGTCTTTTCGAGTCTTTAAAAAAAAAAATGAAAAAATAATGTTGCAGTTATGCTAAATGTAAATATTAGACCATGTAATTTTTAAATCTGTGTTTTTCTCAACACATGACAAAATAGTGAACTTAGAAAATATACACAAATTGTGAAATTGCACCTCTTTAAAATGAAGCTCAATTAAACCTAGCTCCAAGAATAATTTTCACCGACAGTTCTGAGATACGCTGCATGTTATTCTTGGATGCGGTTGTAGGACCAGCTTTAAAATCGCATGACAAAAATATCATACACATTAAAAAAAACTGTATCACCAACGTAGCCTGGACAACATTTGCTAGTTAGATGAAGTCAGCTATCTCATCGTAGCATATTTATATGCATATTTATAATTATACGCTTCTTGGAGTGAGTGCATACACTCATGAAGTTTAGTAACTTCAGGTCACTGCAACAAGCCCAGGTACAGTTTACCGACGGATGGGTGCAGGACCTTGAAATGCACCGTGTAGAACGAAAGACCATCGTACGTATCATAAGTTTACCAGTCTCACAAATCGTCGTCATAAATACACATTCATTAACCGTTTATTAATATAACCTTTGAGCTCAACGGTAATTAATTAGTAGTGGAAATAATTTCTGGTAGCATCACAGAAATGTAGCAGTGACAATAATATATGCTGTAATCGTACTGGACAATTAGTGATACAAAAAACCTGTTTTATCCTGTGAATAAAAGTATATGTTTTTGTCAATGTACCATAATAACAGAAGCGAAACACAATATTGTGTCAGGACAATTCACTATTTATGCACAATAAACAAAGGAGCATAGCGCGACAATTTCTGTTCAGCGCCAGACTTGCTTGTAACCTATATCACCAATTATGTTAAGAAAAATGACGTATTAACTACTAAAAAACACTGACCTTCGTGTAAATGCTTGGAGCAGACTAACCTGTGAGCTGGAGTGTTCTGGGACGTTATAATTGGTCTTTGAATGGCTGCAATCCAGTCCACCCGTCGCCTCTTTGTCACTTCGGAAACATGGCTCGAACAATTTCTCTTCAACGACGTAATCCGATAACAACCGATCTCTTTACCCGTCGGCTTCCCGTGGCTGTCATGCGACCGGCTATTGCAGTTAATAATACAACGGCTTCTTGACATTTTTGTGTTTCTTTTTATCGCTGTGTGACTGCTTTCAATTGAAAGCCTGCGTGCGCTAGTACCGCTTGACCGCTTGCCACGAGTTCCCAGAATCCTTTGCGGTTCTACCCGTGAATGACGTCACATTTTCAATCTCTATATAATATGCATGTTAAATTTTATATTTGGGGTAAAATATCAAGTCTTTTCAAGTAAACCGGTTCAAGTCCAATTCAAGTCCCAAGTCATTGGTGTAAAAGTCCAAGTCAAGTCACAAGTCTTAGAACATTTTTTCAAGTCAAGTCTAAAGTCATAAAATTAATGACTCGAGTCTGACTCGAGTCCAAGTCATGTGACTCGAGTCCACACCTCTGGTATTATCATTAATAAAGTTAAATTCCCATTGCATCTTTAGGTTGAACACAGTAAACATCTGTTCCTGCAGCTTAGAGAATCAGTGTATGGAAACTGTTTGCAATAGCTGTGTGCTTCCTAAAACTCCTGATGATTGTGCTTATTATGGCATTAGTGGAGCTTGGTGATAAAGCAAACAATACATCGTGAGGCACAGAGAAAAGGTTTGACAGCTCTCTACAGCCATCTAGTGGCTCAACCTATTTATCACAAAATGTAAGCATGCACCAATTTGGATATGTGCAATTCACCACAGGGTAGCGCCACAGATCATCTAAAGCAAACACTGCTCATTACTCACTGCCACTTATGAAGACAGACTGGATTAAGTCTGAAGGCTGACAATGAAGATGCCCAATTATGAGCTCCGCTTCTCTCTGAAATAATGTTTTCAGTGTCATTATTGATTATAAAAGCAGTAAATGCGTTCTAAATGAGCAGCACCATTACCCAAGACAAACATGTCATTGGTCAACTTTACAATCAGGTCTTAAAACCACCACATGGTAGTCATAGTGACAGCCACTGAGTGCTTTAATCTTCCAGAAACAGGCCAATCAACACATCATTAGCAGAGGAATCAATATCACTGATGGGAGGTGTACTAAACAGAAATCAAAGGCTGGTTAGTTGGAAACTGAACACAAAATGAATTTGGCTGCTGGCAGTGAGGCTGGCCTAAATGAGAATATTTTATAAGGGTCGCCCCCCCTCATGTCATCATGAAAGTACAGCCCAGCCCATGTTCAACTTCATTTCATATCCCTTTAATATCTACCTTTAATCTCCCTTTCTGTTGTTACCTTTAGTTCATTTTGAAAAGCTGGAAACAATTTGTGAACAACTTATTTTTGCACAAGTATCTTTAATGCTACAGTCACATTTGGGAAAACAGTGGTGCCAAAATAATTGCAATTGCATGCAATGAACTCGCAGTTCCATTGTCTTTGAAATGATTGTTTCAAAGAGGGGGGACAAGGTCTGCAACCACTCAACCTCGGTCCATCAAGAAGGTGATAAAACGGCAATAAGTTGGAAATTAGATGCAGTCAGATAATACAGTGATTAACTACCATAAATAGCTGAAAAGAAATCGCAAATCTGTATCCATTTACATATTCAAAGTCACATTAACTTATACTACTTAACAGATTACTTTAATTAATTGCCCAGCCAGAACCTCATAGACCAAAAGGTTGAGTGTGTTGCATTCTAGACCTCTGCTACTTTTTTGCCAAATGCAAAGTTAATCACCAGGCACCCACTGATTTTTAGTTTCTAGCAGGTTGCCATCCTGTTTTTATTCTAGTTTGATTGATGCATACCTTTTGCCATTAACAAAAAAACAAATAAATTAAACTTACTCCTCCTCCATCTGCTTGATGGGGTCAGTCAAGTTGATGGCATCCATGGTGAGCTCAACTTTGCGGACACTACCAAAGAAATCTGTGATGAGAACACTTCCAGGATCTCTCAGGAACAGGTCAGTACGATGGCCTGGAGTGGACACACACTGACTCTTTGGACACACTTTGAACTGTGGAGGCAGAGACAGCAAAGATTTCACATTAGGAATATTCAACATTGTTCTAAATTAGTGGTTTCTGTCACGTTGGATCTCTATTTGGGAGCCAGTCAGCTAGTCCACTGACAGTTGCTGAGGGAAACCGACAATTTTCTGGACAACAGATAACACAATTCCTAATTGGTTGATGGCACTCTGGATACAAGCAGGCTGCAGATGGAAACCACCAAGCTTTGTGTCCCAGTGTCCTATGCATGCAGATTCTGGATATGTATATGAAGATATCTGTTTATTCAAACTATATAGAACAAAAACAACTAACAATGTCTCTCTAAATATAAATATTTGCCTCATGACAATGACAGCTTTAGCAGCAGCATAACTTGCATGTACAGGTCAGCTCTGCACAAAGACACAATACTAGATTTATTCCTTTTTGCACCACCAATTCCAAGTTCCAGTTGCAGCTAGTATTGAGCTGTTGCTCTGGGAGGTGTGACACCGTGAGAAACAGATTAGAGGCACTGTGCCTGACATTTGTGCATGTCCTTGCCAATTACAATTTTTAGCACACTTGTTATGTTACCACTTGTGAATGAATCCTATGTGAGTTTATCAATGTGTTGTTTTCCGCTTGAAAAGAATATAAAAATCACATAACTGAGGTCAACATTATTTCCTCAGCCAGACAGGACTTGAAAAGTACAGCAAATGGCACGACTTTGCAGCTTGGATCAGGGGGGGAAAAAAACAAGAACGAAAACTCAGAGGGCTCATCCAGAAAATCCATAGTATTGATCCTTAATTCCCTGAAAAGGCACAACAGAGAATCTACAGAAACAGAAAAATTGGAAGAAAAAAATAATAAGCATGTGTCAAAACACACAGAGTGCCAGAGTAACGATCTGAGGTGCTTTGAGCATAACTCCGGGTGACGCAGATGAGGAGTGGCCCTTGTGGCCTGAATCGCCGCACGAGGCTAAAAGATGAAAAAGGAGTTGCTGCTGAGACTGAGTCATGGACCAGAGCAACATGTACTCACCATTTCCACCCTGATGTGTCAAAGGCCAACGACTGCAACACCGTATCAGATATTCTGTTTCAAGTGTGACCTGTGTGACTTTTATCTGACTTCTTTTGGCCCACAGACAGAGGAAGAGGACAGTACAAGAAAAACACTGCTTCAGGTATCAGCAGTGCTGATTGCCACATCCTTCCTTTTAAAAGCTGACTTTCAAAATAGTCAATCTAATAAAAATCTGCATACCTTTTTTGTTATGTTCTGTTGCAGTAACTACAAATGAATGTATAACAAATAAAACGATGGTGTTCAAAATGTGAGACACCAGAGAAAATCTCTTCCTTTCTGTCACTCAAGTAGAAGTAGCACAACTGTAAACTTAAATTTGCATTAACACCCCTAACGTATTTTAAAGAGTATAACAAGAATTTTATTTTGTGGTTCAGGAAATTGCGATTTCCTGCAAACAGGTATGAGGAAGTTGTGACCATACTGGACACACACGCTAACACAGGCTCACCAGATCATTCATGTTGGTTTTGCTTGCAGGATGGATGTCTTCAAGGAACTCCAGCATGTAGAACGTGTAACGATCCATCAAATGGACTCCTATGGCCAAATCTGGCTGGTGCTAGAATGAGACAGATTTTAAAAATGTAAAGGATAAGAATAGTTGCTAGAATGGGCGCTGCGGTGGCATTTTTACTTCTAGCTCATTAATCAAACCTCTACACTTTTACACAATGAACACTTACAGTCTTTTAAAATACACATCCACACCAACATTCACAGATTTGTATTATAAAATTCATCCCAAGTAACAATTTATGGAACTTTTTCTTTAGTTAGTCAGTTATAGTTTCCGTTGCAAATCTGTACAGTATCAAAATCTGATAAGTGTCACCTGGCATTGAAATTGAACAACGATTGTCACAGCACAAGTGTGTGAAAGGAAATGAATTAGAGACTTGTGGCAGCAGGATAGCTTCATGAGTGATATTCATTATCTTAAAGTACACAGAGGTTTCAGTTTCTGCTGTATTGCAGACAGACATTTTTTTTCTCCTTTATTTATATTTGTTATATATTTTAGAGTATATTTAGTTTAGCCTTTAATTTAATTGTTAGTTATACAACTAAAACATTGGGGGGGTTGAGGTGTTTGCTGTTGCACTGTGACAGCTCAGATGGGCTCCAGTCCCCTGTGACCCTGAATAAAACAAACCGGAAAAGTAGTTTAGAAAATGGATGGATAATTTCTGTAACAATGCAGTTTCTCTTTGGGATTAATTAAGTGCTTTGTCTATCCATCCATTAATCCATCTCCAATAACGGAGGAAGTAAGAGTTTTCAACCCCCTGGGGGTGTGAAAATGGAAAATGCAAACAGCACTGACATATCACCCCCTGTTTAAATCCAATATTCACGCTTTTTTAAGCTCCACTGTGGTCTCTAACGGCTCCTAAGGGAAATATCCGGTTCTCATATTTCTTGATTCTCCGATATGTTTACAGACTAGTGTCTTACTCTGTATGCTCTTCAGTGTGGAGCAGGTAGAGGAGTGTGTTTGTTTTAAGCTTTTCCACTGGAAGCAGCTGCTTTGGACAAAACGCTGCTATAAGAGCAGAAAAAGTGAAGCAGATCAATAACGTTGTGGAGCACAAAGCTAAACACTGAATCAGGTAAATATCCCCTCACACAATCCAAGGCTGTAAATACATCTTTATCTTTAGGTTCAGTTCATCATGAAATTAAATATTAGTTTCATATTTTTTGTTCAGTCATTTGATATTTTAAATTTAAAAACGCTGTGATATAAAGCAATTATAGCTGCTTTGAAAGCTTGCATAGTATTAGCTATGTACAGCTGACAATTTGAAGTCATTAGCTGATAATGTAAAAATAATAGTGCCTGCCAGTGCCACCCGTCAGCATCGTAGTAGATACACCTATGATATCAATTTCAAAATCCTACACCATTCTTGAGTTTTTGCATTCACAAGAGTTTCAGAAAACTTGACCTCTGACCTTAAGGTCAAGGTGACTGAGATTTGAACTCGTCTAAGATTTTTAAAGCCCATTTAAAAATCCTAGGTGAACTCCTTCTTGAGTTATTGCTTTCACAAGATTCACAGAAAACGTGATGTACGGCTTCTAATCCTACGGTCAACGTCACTGAGATTTGAACTTTAGTATCAGCCGCGATACCTACCTACAGTTGAGGCCTACAGTATTAATTTCAAAATCCTACGTTGCCTCATTCTTGCTCAAAGGAGACTTACGATGCTTTCCTTCTTCCGTGATGTACATGTTGTTACAGTGGTGCGTGCCAATATTAAAATGGCCAAAGTTTTTTTTTAAAATTAGGGGCTGAATGTACAAGCAAATCCTGTAAATAAAAAAGCTCAGACTATTTTAAACAGTCCATAGAGCAACGATATGTTTGTTAGAAAAGCAGAGCCAAGCTGAAGAAATTTGGAGCAGGGGAAGGAAGCTAAAAGGCTTTTATAATCAGAAGGCTCTCTAGAACAGTCCAAAAACAAATATTTATAGCCACAATAAACCATGTCAGTAAATACGTTCTGTTCAGCAAATAAATAAGGTCTTCTTTGGTTGTTTGTTTGTTTGGTCTTAACTTTGTATTTATTGTATTTTTCAAAAGTAGTGTAAACATTAAAAACAGTTGGTCATACATAAAATGTAGTTTGGCACTATTTAATGTCATAAAATTGATATTTTTAAATGTCCCCTCATCACAGTCTCTTTCCTTGAAAAATGCTTATTTTTAGATATTAAAAGACTCATTATTCATAAGTGTTTATGTTATATTCTGCTAATCCCCTATTTGGCCATTTCAGTGTTTTTACAGTGGTTCTGTAACTTACACACACACACACACACACACACACACACACACACCACACACACACACACACACACACACACACACACAACGCACAACTGAGCACAGTTTTAGATTGGTCCATCAACAGTGCAAAGCAGAGAAAGAGTGAGCAAGTTTCCCCCCCTCAGCTCCTGCCCTCACTGCCTCTTGAAGACTTTTCAGGATTTTTCTAACTAAATTATGCAGTGGAGGGATTTGCACTTTAAGCTATACGTCTCAAGCAAAAGGTCAGTGTTGTGTAAAATGTGGAAGAAGAGGGGGGAAAAGAAGCAGCATTGTTCTTGTATTTGAGTGCAGTGCAGAGCTAGTAGGTTTCTGATAATTATTAGTGAGATGAAGAACTTGTAACATGTCACATTTCTTGCAGACCTTTCTTAGTTTGAATGCTAAAAGAGAGAAGACATTTGAATAAAAATTCAAAAGTGCAACACTATTTCAAGTAACACTGACTGGTGTTGCAGGGGGGTGAGAGCGTATGAACACAGAAATCAAGCTAGTGCAATGTGCTATGAAATCACACTGCTTATTAGAGAATCTGACAAGCTGATGGATGATTTTTAATTCATCTTCCACGTGAGGGAAGATAACTCACCGACAGGGAGTCTTCTCCAACTTGACTGCTGGCCAAAGCCATGATGTTTGGAGAGTAAAATCTTTCATACATGGAGGCGCCTTGACAGGTGTCAATGATGAAGAGCAGCTCGTTGTACCTGGAGACAAACACACGCACACACACGAACAAACAGAGGATCATACACATTCTCAAACAAAACTGATGGGAGAATGCACAGCTGGCATAACACTCATCCATTTGTTCCAATAAACAGATATCACACAAACCTTCTAACCATCTTTCATATTGCAGTTACCATGGTGACCAAGAAAAACCAACAGCTCCATTCAGTCCTGCTAACACTCCCATGCACACAGCTTAACCACCACCCCCTTCCTTTCCCTTCCCTCCATCCTCCTTTCCTACAAAACACTACATTTCACTACAACTTCTTTCCCCTGTTTAGACAAACATGTAGAGACTGTCACATCCAGTAGACTTAATCGAGGTGGTTTGGGGATGATAAAGGGAGGTCTCTTCGGTGGCTGTAATTTAGCAGTTCAACCCTGCAATTATCACATCAGCATGAAAGCTGGCGTCACTGAGCTTTTATCCAGTAGCCTGGAGCCTGACTGTAACCCAGACACTCACCGTGGATGATAATGGGTTTGGACAACAATAGAGGCACTCGCAGCAGCAAGGTGAAAGCTCATTTACCATCTCGTGATTTACAAATTAAGCAAAGCAGTGGCTTAAATAGTAACCCCAATTACAGAACAAAACAGCCTCTACTTTTAGAAGAATTTAGGAAAACATGACAAGTTCAAGGTAATTTCAAGAGTACTAATACAGAGAATGCTGTGCTAACACTTTGTAATCCCTAGCTTATCCCACATAGAACACGATCACATGGTCTAAAGTATAAAGTTAAAATAGATAATGAAGGCCACAAGGGACAATACGATCTATTTACTAAGTTCAACAATTAGTTTGTTTCTTTTTCTACTCCAGTTGTACTCATAAAATTTCCACCTGAAATGATTCCTTAGTTAATTCATTTGCTAAGGGGTGTCAAATTCAATTTGACATCACGCTGGGAAATGAGAACCACATTAAGGGTGAGATCAAGTTTCTTTAATTAAACTGAAAATGCAAGTCCAATATAGTCTTCACATGTACAAGTTGGCTTAAGTGAAGCCCAGGCCAAATAGTGCAATGTTTATAATGCACTCTCATTACAGTGGTTTGGAGCATTTAACATTAAAACATATATCAAAATACTGAATCTGTAATTTTATTTTTCCATATATTTCTACAAATCTTACCCAATGGTTGAAATGTGAAACTTCACAAAGTTAAAAGTAAAACCTCTAGATTTAGCTGGAAGAAACCCAGCTACAGTAAAGCGTACTGTACAGTATGCTTTAGTCATTTTCACCGTCCTTGGCTCTGTTTCTGTGCTGATGTGCAGATTCAAGGCAAAGCAAATTTCATTCTTTGAAAACAGCAGTCATCTCAATGCAAATATACACAGGTCACTCTTTATGCCTTCAGAGTCAGCTTTTATATTCTGTGCCATTTTCTGTGAGCTAGCTTGTTATTTTGCAGCTGCAGTGTGCCCGTCTGTTTTGTGTGGCATACAGACACAACGAAGGGGGACGGATGTGAAGTGATACGCTAGCCGGATTAAACTTTGCAAAGGACCAGATATGGCCTAGAAACCTTGTGTCTGCCACACACGCATTAGCGAATCATTGTTCCTAGATTTGTCGTTGTTTATTTTACTAACAAAACTAGACATCCAACAGCTTCAGCTTCAGCTATACATAAAAAATTGTTAGTTTCAGACCGATTGATAACAATTCCTATTGATTTATTAATTACTCACTAAATATGGCCCAGCTAAATGTTAAAACTCATGGATAGATGGTTCAACCAGTTAAAAATTATTATCTGTGAATATTTTCCTGCAAGTTTTTGCTTCCATCACGAATGTACAATAGGCAAGAAAAATACTTAAACAATGAAATTTAAAGATTTTTTAAATATATATATGGTTTCATGGCCTTCAAGTTAGCCCTTTAGATTCACACATTTAGCTCCTCATTTAACTACTGTATTCCTACTGCATATAAAACTTAATCTACAATTTACAGGCAGGAAAAAAAGAACTATCAAGGCTACAAGTTGATGTTCCCAATGACAATTGAAAGCCCAGCACTACCTTTCAAGCTGAGCTGAAGCTATTTTTAAAAAAGCCTGAATAGAGAGTATACAGTTTCACTGCACTGACAGCACTCTTTCAACCACTGAAGTCATTTGATACACACAAAGCCTTGATAAGAGAATCAATTTAACGTAACACACCTCTGATAATCATCTGTTTTGCTTGTTATAAAGAATCAACAGAATGGGAACCTCCTGATAAAGTTATAATACTCATAGGCTGTGATGTTTTGTGCTGTTAAATGCTTGTTGGCATGCTGCACAGCTAAATGCCCTGCAGGGCAAAGAAAAAACAAGTAAAGTAGACCTGACAAACGGGATTATTTGAAGTCACTTTTCAGTTTATTTACCTTCTTTTCTGCCACATCTGCTCAAAAGCATCTGCCAGTTCCACATTACTAATCTCCTCAGAGTCCTGGAACTTCAGAAAGCCATTCCCACCGTGGCCTGTTAATCAACCACAGATTAAAAATAATTAATTCAACTTTGTTCAACTTTAATTACTTCAACTTCATAGGTACATTTTTTCCCTTTAAGTACCTGTCAGGTATATGAGGATGTTGCTTCGATCATCAGAAAGGAGGCGTTTAGAGCGTGGTGTGCTGGGAGGCAGGCGCCCAGTCAAAACTCGCAGGAAGTTCTCCACAGTTACCTAAGGCACACACGGTACAAACCTGTGGTCATTTTCCATCTATGTCTCTGACAGGAAGTAGTAAATTAGTTGTTAAATAAAACTATTCAAAGATTGAAACTATACAAAACAAAAGCCAGTAAAAAGAAAAGTTAGTGATGAAAAGTCAATTCGTAATATTTAAATTGTCATTGGTAGGATCAGTAAGTGACCACATTTTTGATCTTCTCCACTTATCCTTTAATTAAAATTTGATAATCAGCTCCTATCTGAGTTTTTTTTCCTCTGTTTTTAATGATTATTGGTTTTTGTTGCACATGAATGTGGTGTGACAGCAAACAAAGACGGGCAGTACAGTGTCATTGTATTTTTAAAAAGGCACAAAACAGAGTGAGTCGTCAAAAAACAACGAACTCGCCTTAGTCCATAATAATCAGAAAAATAAATAAAAACCGGCTGGGCCCCATTTTAGACGTGTAGATTATAAAATGTCCTGGTCAATAAAAATGTTGCCTTGGACATAATCCGTTTCTCCTCAAGTTATTTAACGCAACACTGAAGGTGAAACACAGCATGTGAGACTGTCACATAAATCACAGTAAATGTTTATATAACAAGCTGAGCAGAATCAAACTGTCTGGGGTAGGAAAATATTTACAATTTATGCCAAACAGTCATGAACATTTGTGATTATGCTCAAGCGATTCATCTTTTTCTGGCTTCAAAATACCCAATTTTTGCATTTAGACTTTAAAAATCACTCAGGGCTTGTTGATACACATAAGGCTAACATAAGTGTTGATTCACAGAATGAAGGTGAGGTGTAAACACCTGAACTGACCTCATAACCTCGATAGTCCACTTCCACATCGTCACCATACACATTCAGCTCCATGTTTTTGTGACTGAACACTGTAGCAGGTTTGGGATTTCTGTGGTTACAAGCCATGTCATCAGCCAGCATCAGAACTATGTGGCTGGTGATTAAAAAAAGAGAAAAAACAGAGTTAATATGATGATATTGAAATAAGTAAAAGGACAATGGCTGCTATCAAACACGTTAACTGTTATGTTGTGAAGGATAATGCATTTAGCCTGAAAATTAAATTGCATCAGTTTGTTTATTGATCTTACAGTTGGACCAGCTGTTGAATATTTTGAAACTTTTGACATTTGGACATCAAGAGCTCCCACCAATCATACAGTCAATCGCCAACCAGCACTACCACCACAAGTACTGTGTAACTCTCCAGAGCCAGGACTGATTTCTGAAACTTTACTATCTCGAAATAAAATGAAAACTTATTAGTATATGCACACTTGTTCATCCTGTTGCCACTGGTGCCCTTCTACACAAAACAGACCTTGTCAAACGTATTTGCCATTTTCTCCACGTTGGATGTTTTATTTTACCGCAGCTCTCCATCTGGGAAAGGCCCCAGAACAAACAACAAACCAAAGTAGGCTGTGGAAAAACTTTTGAGCACTCACTTAATTCATTTTGACACAATACAGGCACCTTGTAGAATGGACAGCATGTTCTGAGGTGCTCTCAGCTAAAGCCAAGCCTAACAATGGACAGCACCATAGACTCAGTAAACTTATTCAGAAGTCCGCTTCGGCCCCGGATGTGGCCGTGGACAATCGATGTGCAATAATAGTGAGCAGGACAATGTCAAAACTCTTCTGAAAGTCCAGTAAAATATCCCATACCCTCTAAACAATGTTCTGGCTAGCCAGGGGTTCAGCCAAAGACTAACAGCATGAGCTTCTTCATTGCAGTAGCTGTCCAGTTACACAGTTCCTCTTTCTACTGTACCTCTTTTTAATAAATTTTTGAGCAACTTTTACAAAACACTTCACCTGCTGGGATGAATAAATTTCTCCCTTAACTACTGAATACACAATGATAATTAAAAATGATTGTTCAATTACATCTAAGATTAATTAATTGATAGTCAGAATACATATTTCTTTCAGAAAGCAACCGCATAATATGCTATATCTTGTTAAATCCAGCAATAATAATTATTATGCCGAAAGACTATTTATGTTATTGAGTCTTTAAAATATCTCCAAATGACTGCAACTGTCACATATTTTCAACACTGATTACTCTGGAAAATATAATGTCTAATAAACTGGTTTCTCTTCATCATGCATGAAAATATTGAAAGGTCCCCATTATAAATTTACCTACTGATCAACTTGACCTCTTCAGAATGTCTAAAATCCAAAAATATTTCATTAACTACCATATAGAACCAAAATATGTTTCAATTCCTCAAATTTTAAATGTCTTTGCTATTATAAGTGAAATTTATTTTTACACCTTACATGATTGTGTGACTCAACAACCTGATTAATCGTTTTAATACTACAGTGACCAGGATAACTAATTTCTATTTCTATGCTTATAATACACAATGGTCCTTTTTGGCTAAGCTTAACAACCTCAATAGCCTTTTCGGCCTCAAATACCTCATCTCAGTCCTGGCAAAATTTAAATTCTCGTGTTCGCCCTAAAAACTTCTGTATAGAGATGGTAAGTGGCCTGCATTTGTATAGTGCTTTTCTAGTCCCTAAGGACCCCAAAGCGCTTCACACTACATTCAGTCATTCACCCATTCACACACTGGCGATGGCAAGCTACATTGTAGCCATAGCTGCCCTGGGGCGCACTGACAGAGGCGAGGCTGCCGGACACTGGCACCACCGGGCCCTCTGACCACCACCAGTAGGCAAACATGGGGTTAGTATCTTGCCCAAGGATATTTGGCATGCAGCCAGGAGGCAGCCTGGGATCGAACCACTGACCTTCTGATTAGTGGCTGACCTGCTCTGCCACCTGAGCTACAGCCACCCCTAGAGGTCAGTTATTACATCAGCTCTCTTGTTATAAATACAGATCATCTGCTAAGAACCCTGATAATATTTTGAGCATTTAAAATTTGCATATCACACCTCAAAGCTCATCCAGTCTTGTTTTTTTTTTCTTTTTTTAACTATGATCCATCCATCCATCTTCTTCCGCTTATCCGGGGCTGAGAAGCAGGGGCAGCAGCCTAAGCAGAGAGGCCCAGAGCTCCCTCTCCCCAGCCACCTTCTCCAGCTTGCCCTGGGGAACACCAGGGCGTTCCCGGGCCAGCCGAGGGATATAATCTCTCCACCGTGTCCTGGGTCTGCCCCGGAGCTTCCTCACGGTGGGACATGCCCCGAACACCTCACCCAGGAGGTATCCTTATCAGATGCCGAACCACCTCAACTGGCTCCTTTCAATATGGAGGAACAGCGGCTCTACTCTGAGCCCTTCCCGGATGACTGAACCTCTCACCCTATCTCTAAGGGAGAGGCTAGCCACAATTCAGGGGAAGCCCATTTCTGCTGCTTGTACCCACAGCTGGTGACCATAGGTGAGTGAAACATTTACTGTTATCCAGTAATTTTGAACTTTCAATACACACTTTTATTTTCACATGCCTTGATAACTCACTTTTCATGTGCATTTCCTCCTTAGCCCAGAACACAACTGCTAGGTTGCCTCTAAAAACTAGCAGGCACCTACATATAAGCCCTATTCTTATTTCCCTTCATTGGATTCCAGTGAAATGCAGAATGCTTTTTAAAATTATTATTAACAACATATAAAGCCTTTCATTGCCAGTCCTTCCAACTGTCTGAACAGGGTCTCTTAAGCATGCTCTTATATTAGAAGCCACACAAGTTTTCATCAGCCTATGAAATGGGCTGAATCAGTAGTTGGTTTTCCCTAATATTTCTCCCATTATATTTGACCATAGCAACACCATATGCTTGTTTGTTTGTCTGTGTGCTGGAACTTATATTCTTACCTTAAATGTGTGGTTTTATCCCGATTGTGAAACACTTTGCAACTGTGTGTTTTAAAAGGTGCTATACAAATCAAGTTGTTATCATTGTTATCATTATTACCTGTCAGGGATGCCCAGCCTCTTCACACTTCTGTACACAGATAGAGTATTTGCCACATGTCGGTAGTTGAACCAGAATCTGGATGTGCACACCTGTTAATAAAGGCAAATGAAGAAGATGCACATATATGTCTTCTGTTGTTCCTAACATCATCTATTAGCATTTACTCAACCTGAAAAATAAAAGAACACTCACCAGAACGGCCCAATTGTTCGTATGCCCACTGCTGAAGAACTGCCCTGCGCTATTCTGTGAAATAACCGAAAGAAGGTGAATAATTATCTATGTTTTATCGGGATTTGGGGTCATATAAGCAAGTATATTCAGCATCAACAAAGCTAGCATGACAGCAGGGCTGGCTAACATGACAACGATGTTTCTACCTAAAAATGCAACAAACCGAAGGGAAAATCGGAGCTACGTGAAAATAATAAACTCACCTCGATGTTGATGCTGTTTGCTAAAAAGCATGCTGAAAATAATCCTAATAAAGTTAGTATTTTCATTGTGCAGCTCTGTTAGCAGTGGACATGTAGGAAGTGAAAACCGGTGGATCCACTCAGCAAGTGTTTCCGGTGGCAGACATTTTCAAAATAAAGGTTTTGACGTGGAAGATGAGAAGGAGAAAATGGGGTGGGGGTTAGCAGTTTTAAAACAAATTGAGTTTTCTCTCGAGACTGCAGGTTTAATTGTCATTTGTTTCTGATCAACTTAAGTGCATATCCATTGTATATCTAATATATCTAGGCTCGTGTAACACAGCAGTAAAACATACTTACAACATATAACAAGAAGAGCACAAACATAATACGTTTATGAGAAAGAAAAATAAAACATTAATATAAATAAAAACTTAAATCTCTTGCTTTCTTATTATTTTAGAATAACTAACCTAATTCAAGTTAATCCTGTTCCCATAACACTGAAGGGTCATGCTTGCACGCACGGGTTAATGTTAGGTTTCCTCCTTCAAATGACGGAATTCGTCACCATCATATGAACGTTTTCTAGATCTAGTAATTAATGTAAGTAAATGAAGAAAAAAAACAATGTTTCTGTATAAAAAAAAAAAGCTGGGGTTTATTGGAGAAATTTATAGACATTTAAAATGTTTTTAACTTTATTAGTTAATCAGTTGCAGCAGTTGTGTTAGTTTCTCCTCGAGGGTCGCCATCCATACGTTAAGCTCATGTTCTCTGTTTCTTTATTTCCTTGTTTGTTTTCTTGTCTGCTGTTTTGTTTTCATTGACATCAATTTTTAATTCCAAAGAAAAATACAAGAAAAAAAACCCTTTGTGTGGCTGCTTATTTTAAGTACAAGAGGCTGCAGTACACCTGACATCATCATCATTCTGCCAGATATGACTGGTGCCCTGATGAGAGAAAGAAAAGCAAACTAGTCATCAAATGATGCTGACAGCTTCATATTTAGTTGCCCTTGTTAGCTAATTGGTCAGGGACTCAGTAATGAGAAGTGACAAGTATATTACAGGCAGTAGACATTAAAAGTCTCGTGGTGTTACTGCTAAAGAAGTCAAAGAGGCCAGGAGCCCATTGTGAAATAGAGCTACATATCTCCCATGCAATTCTAATGCAACTTCACAACCCAGCACACAGAAGATTTTCTGGGAAACCAGCAGCAAAATCAGTTTTGACACACTGCAGGGAGCCTTTGCAGGACTGCCAGCCACTTTAATCCTCGGTACGTCTCCTGATTCTGCAACTTTTTGACCTGCTTCCTCGAGTAGTGTGCCTGCTAGGAGCTCATCGTGGTAATGTCCTTTGTTAACTGCTCTAACAAAGCAGGTCTCAGCAGCGTACATCTGCTCAATACTCAACTTCAGTCCATAAATTAACATTTTATTTTCAAGCTGCAGTAACTGATTCTGGTATGAAATGGTAACAAGTTAGAATGATAATTGCTTTCTAAAGCATTGATGTGACTGAACTAATCTCATGTTATGTGATATAACAAACAAGTTCGTTGTGGTCAAGAGGATTAGAGGCATTAAGAATCAAATCCTATGGAACAAACCAGGAAATCAAAGTGACCTTCCTTCCTGAGTTGCCTAAAAAAGCTGGACTGACTGTCCACTGGAATCCACCTTTTGCTGAACTTTTCAACCCAACCTCAAACAAAAATATACATTGTTAAGCAATTTAAGAGATTATCCAGCTATATTTAGCTGCACCTAGAGTTAGGTTGTTCGGGTTATTCCACTCTGTTAGTCAATTCAATAATGCCACAATTTCAAAGTTGTCTTTACAAAAGTCCAGTGAGCTTCTTTGTATGTATGAATGTGGAGTTTTAAAGTCATTTATTTACAAAGCTATTTACAAATGCAATAAAAATGTGAAGTAAAGACTGACACACATTTCAGTGGGCATTGGGATATGTTGCATGTTTTATTCTCTGGAAGTAATGGAAATATTAAGAAAATCAGACCACCCCCCCACCCCACCCACTGGAATAGACTGCAGCAGCCTAATTGGATGAGGGAAGGAAAATGGATAGATCCATCCATTTAGTTTTCTGGAGTCAATAAATATCTCTCATTTCAGAAGAAGTAATAATAATATATATAATAATATAATAATGTCACACTATTAAGGATTGTTAAGGTATTAGTAAGGCATTAGCAAGTGGTAAATTCATCTTTTATATAGCATTACTCCTCCTTAGTTTGCCATTTATAAATATATATTATTATGACTAGGATTATGGTTATGATTATTACTAGCACTGATGTAGTAGCAGTTATAGCTGTAGATGGTGTAAACAGTAAACATTAACAGTAACATTAAACACTTGCTTATACCTTACTAATGCTTAATAAAATGCTACCAAAGTAAAACTACTCCATTACAAACACTGAATTGAAACATAATTATTTTAGTAACAAAATATGGTTACTTAAAATAAACATATTCAAAATTCATATTCTTATGGACTCATATCGGATAAGCTTTTTTTTTTCAAAAGTTTAAAATAAAAGTAGAATATTTCAGCTACATGTAGACGCTACCATATTTGATCCGCTTTATACCATCATTTTATAACCCACGATCGAATTAATCATGAATCAACACCAACTTTCAAGACTGAGGAGGAACGATTGAAAATGTAGAGCAGAGGCGGTGCGTGCGCTTTTTGGCACACGGCGCGCAACCTCTGTGCCAACCCAACGTCAAGGCACATACACGCATACACACAAACAGTCGGTGCGTGCTGGAAGCAGTCCGCTGTAGAAGGGAAGACGGACAAGCCACGCATCTGCATCAGCGAGCGAGGAGGGTGGCGCGGTGGAATTGCCTGCAGGAATTCAGTTGTAAAGTACAAACAGGAGGCAAAAATGCGCTGAGCGAGAGTCTGTCTGGAGCTCAGTTATTAACCAAAGATTACTGCACCGAGTCGTCTGAAGAAAGGAAAAGAAAATCAAACGCTTTGGAGAAGTTGTCATTTCAGAGGATTTCCGTCTAGAGATGAATACCAACGATGCCAAGGAGTATCTCGCGCGGCGGGAAATACCGCAACTATTTGAGGTGAGAGCTGGTGCACGCTTTGAAGAGACAAACTGGGTATGTTTCGCGCTCAGGGAGAGTACACTAATTCATGTTCCATGCATTGCAAGATGCATGACAGAGTCACGGTAAAGATTCTTCCTTTACGTTATCTGACGGTATAGAGGTGCGGATCACGTGGGCTGAAAGCGTATTTCAGGATTAAACAGTAGCTTAAAATAAGAGGGGAAATCATAATTTTACAAACTCCCTCGTATATATATAACTGCTATTGAAGTCTGCTGGGATATTACGTAAATACGAAAGTTACAGATGGTCATAGCTGGTGAAAGAGATACAAAGTCCGATTAAGTTGATTAATTCCTAAGCAGAGACACATATCAGAGCTCACAGGAATATGATAATGAAATATATTCTTTCTCCTGAGGGGATGCTAAATTGGCTCATCCTCTTAATTACACTCATTCCCCTGCTGCAGTCAAGCTAATGTATGCAAGCAATCAGTGCCTGTTTATTTACAGTCAGTTCAAATTACATTGAGCACTGAAGTGGCACATCATCGTCATCATCATCATAACTGCCTTTGCCTTTCATTCCTTACACTGCTGCCCCATAACAGTGTATTCATTATCAGAAAATGAGCACATCAAATTGTTTTCAGGAAACTTCACAACGTGCTGCTGGTGGGAGATGTTAGTGAGGGTGGAGATGAAATCCCAGAGGAAGGTATTGTTTTGAAAACAGGATCGAGAGGACAAATGTCACACAAACATACGCTTGTGTTTTGGCTGTCGAGTTCGCTTTCATATTCATCACAGTCAGTGCTGCTCGACAATAACACCAAGGTCATCAGGGGTATGTGTGTATTTGTCAGGCTAAGGCCAATTTCATGGACTTCTGGCAAAATGAGATTTTTATTGCTCTGGTGGAGCCGGGCTAAGGCAACCATGCTCTGCAGTTCGAAACTTCCCCTCATTAAGGTGGTGTGTTCGAGCACTGCCACGCTGTTCCACAGCAGCACATCGTAACAAAGCTGCAGCACTGCCACAGTGAACATCCCTTCTCTAAATATTGTATGAAACTATACATCATAATATCCTCCACTGTTTCCTCCAGAGCCTGCTCACAGGTCTGATGTACTACCGGCCCGATGACCCCATTGAATACTTGGAAGGCTGTCTGAAGAAAGCCAGAGAGCTCGGAGGACCAGAAAAGGTGCGGTGGGATACTTTTGTGGGCCAGGAGAAGAAGTCACTTCCTCCTCTCAATGGAGGCCAGTCACGCAGGTCCCTCTTCAGAAATGGTGAGGAGGCAATGAAACAGATTAGAGCTTAAGCAATTAGTTGCTTGGCTGATTTGTTTAAATGCAGCCGTTTGATTTACTTAAATACATTTTTCTCTTGCTTTCGTTGGGTGAAAATTTAACCTACAGGTTTGTAACCACTGTGTGATCAGGCTCTGGGAATGCTCTATTTGATGTCTTTAGTTGACTAAAAGTCTTTGGCAGATTAATTGGCGCTGCGTTTCATCCCATTCTATTTTTGGCAAAGTTTCTTGGCACAATAAAAGATGCCAGCATTTCTACTTTTTGGCTCCTGCCTTCTTTCTAAGAAAGCCGACAGCAGTGCACATCTTTATTTCACACCAATCTGGGTCCCTGCTTGATGAGAAAGGCGTTTTGATGTTTGTGCTGAGCCCAGAAGCTTCACTGTACATATACACTGTTAAAACTGTTACCACTGTCTTGGAACGAGAGATAGGAAAAAACTTTCAGAGCGCAATGAGAGAAGATGCTTTTTATTCCGGCACTTTAGTGCAAACTATAGCCGTACTTCACATAGATTTTAGACACATAGATAAGATCATATACATCCAAACCACATCTACAAAACTGACTAAAATTTTTGGAAGGAAACCTTCCTGCTTCCTGTTCAAAGACAGCGCGCATAGATCAAAACAGTGCTACCAACACACTGTCCTGTGGAATACACGTAGCTAAATATTAGTCTGAGCAGGAATATGAAAAAAAAGTCTCTCCATTCATCAGTTATTGATTCCCAGCAGGAAGTCCCATATATGCAAAACTCTGTTTGAATTTGCAAAGCAAAGTGGAGTTCAGTTACAGCTGTCGTAAGCTAATGACTTCTTCCAGTTCAGCCATTCACCTTTTCTTTGAAGCGCAGCAGGAATGTACACAGCAGGGACCCATGAAAACCAAAACAAATTTCACCCATGCCATGCAGATAACACAGATGTATAGATCTACAGTTCATTAGTTCAAAAACATTTTGTGACGACATTTTATTTTTTTATATTTGACTTCCTCTTCTTGTAATATTGTGGCAAAAGAACCTGGAAACTTTGCCTGCTGCAGTGTTTATCTCCTGGGAACTGTAGGCTAAATCAGGGTTGTTGATTTCTGTTGCCTTTGGCTGATTTTTGAAGCTCAAATTTGACAGCCTCCAAAAATGAAAAAATAAATATAGCTGCAAGGGAAGCCCACACTCATTTATTCTTATCTTGGCATGATTACCTTACTGATATGTTGAAAGTTTTAAGTTGTGGCATGTTAAGTTAAATGAAACTGTTTTAATTTTAACAAGCGGAACTGTTTACATAAAACATCCTCTGGTCTCTTCTGATGCAACGAGTGCATGCATTGTCATGTGTTGTCCTTGCTACTAACTGTATGGTCAATCCAGTTACAGTCACATGAAAACTATAACAGCTCCTGCTTCTGTTGGAGAAACTTGCACTTGTTATTTCTGTCTTTGCTAACTGTGTTATTGTTGTCGAAGCTGTATAATTGATGCTTTCATCACCAGAGACAGCAGGACAATTACCAAACCGAATGTAGCAGCTGTGTTTAAATTCATCACTCTAACTGCTTCATCTCTAATTTACTGTTTGTTGAAACAGACATGATTTATTTGGGGGTTTTCTTCTGAAATGAGAGTCTGAAATAAAGTCACAACTGCACATATAAAAAGACAGTGCAGACTTGTAGCATTGTTTAGCCGAGTATATCAGCAGACACGAATGGTTTGAGAAGTTCATCAACACACAGATAAAAGCCGGCCTGTTTTGCTTATTTAACACTTTCTATGTGTGTATGTGTTTGTCTGTGTGTCATAGTGTTGCCAGACAGCCCCAATTTCCCCTACAGACGGTATGACCGCCTCCCTCCCATCAGCCAGTTCTCCATCGAGAGCGACTCTGACCTGTCGGAGACGGCGGAGCTCATAGAGGAGTACGAGGTGTTCGATCCATCCAGACCACGACCTAAAGTCATCCTCGTCATCGGTAAAGAACCATTACAACAGACAAAAAAAAAATACCCAAAACAAGCAAAGCGCAGTTACTGTAACTATAAATAGCATCCACTCACAAAAGAATGAGGAAACTTTGAGGCAAAATCAGGGTCAGGCTATTTTATATTATTTTCCTAATCTGATGTATTGGATTTCAAGCACTCATTCAGATTCTTTGGTGAATCATGCTTTCCACTAGATAATAAACAGCAATTAAGATGCTTTCTGTTTGTGTGTTAACAGAGGATAACATTGCTGGGACTAGAGCTGCATCCATTTGTACTAAAAGATCAGCAAAATTACAGAGTGGAGGCTTTTATTTGCCCTGCTGATCTAGAAAATAATGGCCTGGACAGGAAACTATGAATCGGGCTTAAACAATTACCAGAGTTTTTCCTGGTATTTAAATACCAGTAAAAACACTGGCAACATGTTTTTCCTGGTATTTAAATATGACTCCACCTCTCTACACTAGTGTCAGCAGGGTAGATCTTATGTCATGTCACTCACTATGTTAGACACTCACGCTCTCCTAATCTGATTTTCCTGACGTGCCTCCATTAACCTGTCAAATGCATTCATTAATCTTATAAATTAAGTGTGGCAGCTGCACAGTGAGAGTAATGACTGTTTCGGCTAGACTGAAAAAATGTTATTTATGAACTCTTTTTTTAACATAGTTTATTAGAGCTTTTTAATTAAGCACAAAAAGCACTCCAGTCTCTGTTAAGAACCTTTTAACGATCCTCCGCCGTAGTATGTTTCGCTCTGGGATTTTCACACCCTGTAGAGTGGACGATAGTTTTTTTGTACTTGCTACACAAAGCTGGTTCCGATCTCTTCTCCGTGAGCACACTGTGGCCTATTTTAAAGGGGAAATAAACAGGGTGACATCAGCTGTCATCTCTGTAGAGGATCATGGGAAAATGTTTTGTCTGTCAGGTTCACGAGAGAGACAGATTGACAGATGCGTGTCATTGAGAGGACTGTGGGAAAGACTGGGTCAAAGATAACAGAATAATCCAATGTAAGATGAGGCATACATTTGCTACACTGGGATCCTTTACAACTGGCAAGGAATTTCAAATGTTTCAGGCAGCTCAACAAATATCTCCCAAAATAAACTGCTTCTGTGCAGTTTCGCATGTATTTTGTCTGCAAGTTAAAGGTACAGAGGCTATATTTCCCAGGGAGAAAGAAAGTTGGTGTGGGATAAATTCACTCTGAGAGATGGAGAAGGATGTAAGAACAAGAGGACAGAAGAGAGATTATTTGATGAGATTATTTTCATTGATAAGGACTTGAGAAACTGGAAATTTAAAGCTCAGGTGATGTTCTATTCTTAAAATAAAATCAGATTTGGATCTTCTGTATGCCTGATGTGCTGTTTTGAAATTATTTGAAAAAAAAAAACTATACAGTTTTGTATAATATAGAGCAGGTTAGTATGCAATACTGTGGCAAAGTTTACCCACTATGTTCGAGCGATGCAAGGTAGACTGTGGTGTTCATGGCCGATGTTAGCGTGCATCAAGAATAGCAGTGGGACAGGAATCCTACTTCAACCCCTGGAGCTGACTGAGAATGCAAAGACACTGCATGCAGAAGAGGGTCGTCAGTCACAAGTTAGGTAGCTTTCTATGCATACCATTTCATCTGCTTCACTTTTCAGACGCCTTTTGCATCAGACCTTTACATGATGAGACAAAATAGTCATAGGATTGAGGATAACCTTCTTCTCTAAATATATTTGTGATTTTGTGCTTATTGCACACATACTGTACACATGGATATTTTGGGCACAGCTTCCATCTTAGCTGAATCTCAGGAGCCTTTTGTTTAAAGCATCCCGAGGCCTTGATTGCTGTAGTCCATTGTGATATAAACCCTACACCACCCAAGAATATTCTAATTATGATAACTAATTATAAGATGAACCCAGATACTGCCTGCCTCTGATGTCAGTGTTGAAGAAGAGATTTGCTGTTTCACTGAAACTCGTTTTCAGAATTTAAATCTAACCACCAATTTTCACTTATTTTCTTCACTTGGTTGCACACTCTTCATCTTTTTAAAATCATTTCTTAAAGTGGCTTCACCTTTCTTCACTCTGGAATGGCTTTCAGACTTTGGGGCATGCACCATTTCTGTGATAACACTCAAACAGCACTCAGGTTGTCAGGCCTGTAAAATCCAAGTGAAATCTTTTAATGGGCTGAAACCTAACAAATTGTGTATAATGTTTGTCTTGCGGCAATTAAACACATGAATGATAATGATTAGATTTCATTATGGTCATTTTAACTCAAAATGTGTGTTTTACTGAACTGGGATTATTTTATGTGTAAATCCGTGTTGCTCTAAGACAGCATATCCCTCCTCTGCACGTCCGTATCCTGTTAAAACAGTGAAAATGATTATTTGTTATCAAATGTAGGAGGTTCACACATACCTGTTTCAGACACACACACACTCCCTTCTCCCCCTGCACACACATATACCATAACACACAGTCATGGAGAGACACATAGCTCAATCCCAAACACCCTCCCACTTACGTGCAAACACAAGCAGACTCCTGCACACACACAGTCTCACAAACCCTGAGTATCTCTCACTCATACACACACGCGCCTACGCTAGCACGCCCACACGCATAATGTTTCACACCTTCTCGCGCGCACACATGCACACACAACAAAAATTTTCCCAAAACATCAACAGCTCTCCCTTTGTGCCTAGGTGGCCCTGGCAGTGGCAAAGGAACGCAGAGCCTGAAGATTGCCGAGCGCTACGGCTTCCAGTACATGTCTGTGGGCGAGCTGCTGAGAAAGAAGATGATCCACAACGCCACAAGCAACAGAAAGTGGAGCCTGATCGCTAAAATCATCACCAACGGAGAGCTGGCACCACAGGTAGCAGAGACACAGAGAAGGAGAGCGGGTGAAGGGAGGGGGTGACACAGAAAGAATATGAGAAGAGGGATGAATGCCAAGCCTGTCCAATCACTCTCAGGTCATTATCACAGCATGCGTGTAACAAGGGACTAATTAGCAGCATCCATATCACAAGCGTGTTGGAAAGAGGCTTTTCTGTCCGTCTTAGGAGCATCCATCTTTGCAGGATAATTATTGTGCCTGGGAGGAAAATCTATAGAGACCATCCTTTGGCTGTTGGAGGTCCACTTTTTTAATCACTATACAGTGCAACACGTGTTTAACATGAACCCTTTCTGTCCCTGTGCTACAACAAGGTTGTATCTGTTATTGAAAGGCACCCCGCCCTGTTTGGCACATTCATTTGGGATTAAAGTAGATGTAACATTTGTTGTGGTTCATTTCTGTTGCATCAGATTTCCATCTGAACATTTTACAAACTGGCTCAATAACATCAGAGGCTCATTGTTGTAAGGCTGTTTTTTATGCTCTGTAGTTTTGATTAGTAGGCGTTTTTCAAATCTTACTCTGGTCTAGTGATTTGGACACAGAGATTTATTGTATTTCAAAATTCTCTCAAGTATCTCTTAATCATCGAGCCCAAGGTTGTCCATTTTTGGCTTTGCAGTTGTGGAGCTGTTGCAGATTGAACTTGAAAATACCTCTTTTGAGGGGACAGTTCAAAGAATTGGTTATGCTTTGAGGGGTTGTGGTTGTTAAGGTTTGGAAATGGATCTAAGAAGAGTGGAGAGAGTAAACCATTGCAAAATGATAAATAGACAGGTGTTTTAACCACATATGGGTCATCTAACTGTTACCGTTTGAATATTATGGCTGTTTGTTATAACAGCCATAATATTCAAACATATCCAATATGATCTGAAACAGTCAACTTCCATCCACCCACACATCCTTATTCTTAGCCACTAATGCAGCTTAGGGTGCATAAGGGTGCACACCTGCTGCGTTTTGTCAGATTAAATCAAACTCTGGTTCAGTTCCCCCGTTTGTGCAGATGTGATCATGGTATTTACACTCGAGTTCAACCACAGCGAGACTTCTTTGAAGAAACTGGTTTGTTTATGGTGAGAATGTCATCCGACCCACATCCGGCTCAACTACCACGTGTGAGCTTCAAGTTTGAGCTAAACACCGTCTGTTAGCCAAAACCGATCAACTGATTTTGAACGCGGTAAATAAACTGTAGGAGTGAAAATTCCCTTAGAGTCCCACCGGAGCTTGAACCTATTCCAGCTGACAGGCTGATTGGAAAAAGCAGTAACTGCGCCATACAGATAATCAGTCTGAGTTATGTGTCTAAATATATCAAAGGGTGAAAGGTACTAATGGGTCAGAAGCTGTCTCATTCACATTGACAAGACAAGGTTGTGATAATAATTAGAAGTTTATGTAGAAAAGATAAGAGCAAATGATGATGAACATGAGGAGGGTGGAGTGAGAAGTGTTAGTGATGTCACAGACGTGCAGATGTGTGAAAAAGCCATTTGCAGTATTGGTGTTGTCAGTAAAACAGATGGTTTCTAGGATGGAGGGAGAAAGAGTGGCCAGACCTATTTAAACTCAGTTCTGAGGCTTTCACAGGTGTACCCAAATCCCACTAATGGCCCTCCCTGCCTAGAGACTACTGCAGGAGGAGCACCCTGGAGTGTAGAGTAGAAAGTGGAGGGACTATAAGAATCAGCAGAAACAGGGTTTTCATCAGATATTCAGTTTCTTTTTTTTTTACTGTAACACAAAATTGTAAATAAATAATTTCAAAAGCACAAAAATGATGTGGCTTCTAACTCCAAAAGGAGTCAGAAGCCACATCATTTTGCTGCTGCATCAACCACCAAATACATTTTATATTCTGTATCTCATGACAACAAGTGTCATTACATATTTGTATAAAGAGACTTCTTCATCTTATTCTCTGTGAATTGTCACAGTTAAAGACCAAAAAGACCCCGTAATAATAAGATTCAGTTAACCAATCAGTATTAGACTGGTCATCAACAGCAGAGACAGCAGGGTAAAGTTTTACATGGGATCACACCTTAGTAAATAAAATTCCCTAAAGAGAGTCCAGGGCTATTATTAAATATCCTGAAAAAGCTTTAGAACGGTCTTTGAGTTGATAGCATTTCACTGCAGATATGCTGTGAAGAATAAATCCTCCCAGTGATGCAAAGAAGATGTGCAAACCTAAAATCACAAAGAACAAAGAGTGTTCGTCCTTCAGGTTTAATTTCCTGCCAGTACGCAGATTTGAAATGCCACTTCTTTATCTGAAACTGAAATCTCAGATAATATTCTAAGTTATCTACACACAGCATGTCCGTAGAGAATTTTGAATAAAAAATATACAATGTAGTACCATACATACTAATATTTATTTTCCGATGAGTCATTATGTTGCCTTTAGCTAAATTCACTCCTTTTTGTTAACCATGAAGCTGTTGAAAAGGAGCCTTTTTGAAGCAATTACATCATTAAGTAGACTTTAGGTGTTAAAGTGAGGCATGTTTATCCATTAAATTTTCAACTGTCATTCACCAGCTTCACCTTCTTGTCCAAATATGAGCACTTTTGACTCCAGATAAACAAGACGGTGAAGTGACAATTTCTTGGCTTTAACCTGTAGTTCACAGTTATTGGGTAATGTCCCAGTGATCGCGTTCTCTACCCCTGTTTGTGTATCTGCAGAATCTGCAGGTGAAGGTAAAGCTTTGTGCCAAAGATTTCACTTTTATCAACATTTTTAGTTTAGTTTTCTACAGTTGTACTCATTGATCAGTGTGAAAGTTTACCTTGGTTATCCTTTGGATCTAGTGGAAGCCCAAAAACCTGACCATAATCCCAAAAAGCCGAGTCAGCAGAGAGTAGGTGAGCACAGGGCTTAGTCTAAACAAGCTACATTTGTTTCCTCATAAATCAATTACCTTTAGTGATATAAGCAACTTGTCTTGTGAAGACATGACATGGGATCAGGGTCCGATTAGTGGCAAAACTATTTATATATATAGAACAGACAGAGAACAAATAAAACAAGGATGCACAAACATTGTGGTACTTGTGTGGAAATACTCTGCTTGGGTTTCACTGTTTAACACAAAATGCAGAAGCACACTTTGATAAAGTACTTTTTCAGATGTTGGAGGTCTTACCAGGAAATGCACGCGCTCTCTTGTGGTTTTTAGGCTAGAGGAGTGATACCAGAGTTTGTGCCACGTGTTTTCCTGTATTAACCTCTGGGAAAAATAAGTATGTCACTAATGCTTCTGTGTATTAAGCTTTGGTTAAACATGAATATATTTTCTGTAACGATATAAAAGCAGCTATTAAGAGTTCATCTTTTGTATAAAATGATGAAACTCCCACTTTTTGGATGTACACAATGAAAACACCCAGACGAATGATCTATAAACTGTAATGTACTGGTTATATAGCACACTGAACAATTGTAACACAGACGCGAGCCCCCACCTGCTTAATGACGTACTTCTCAGGTTCTGTTGCGTCATGAATCACCTTCAGGAATCGCTTAGTTCATCATTTATCATCCCTTACTCGCACGTCTGGTAAGACATCGCTTCGCGGTGTCGCCATTCACTACATGTCAGTCCAGCAACCGGTGAGATAAACGGCAACGTGGGCCAAACTGCAGACACATTAGATATGATAAAGTGACTTGCGGCTGTTAGGTATTTAATTTCCCACCATAATTAGTTTAGCAAAGCAGATTAGAATTTGGTTTCTTAATGATTCTGCATATAATGAAGGAGGCAAAAACGCTCCTGAGTGTGTAAGAAGGCTGTTATTCAGAAGCTTTAAACAAGAGCCCAGATGACAGTACTGTTTTGTGCATACTCAAGGACTTCTTACTGATTCACAGCTGGTCTTTAGCGGTGTCTGAGGTCATGTGCATTTTTTCTCCCATTTTATTCCACATGAATTCAAAAGATTTATTAATTATAAATTATAATATTGCTTAAAGAAGAGTTTGGAGTCATTTTGATCATTTATCAGTGAGTCTTAGATTCAAGACGTCATGGAGTTTACTTTGAGAGTTGAGTATAAAGCCTTAGAAATGGAAGAAGTCATATGGCATGGGAGTGCATGGATTTGCTTTCATGAAAAGCAACAGATGAGAAGATGAATACCGCTGTCATGACTGAGAGTTAAACATAAAGCTGGAAGACTTACACTCACATTAACCATGTTTACCACAGACAAACTTTTGGGATACATAAAGTATATTTTTGCGCCTGTGGTCAGAAGGTTACATACACTCATTATAATAATTAGTTTGACAGCACTTTTTGGATTAACCAATACCCAGAACAATGGGAAAGTCCAAGGAGCTGAAGATCAAAGAGAACTATAGATTTACAAAATCTCTTGGAGCAATTTCTAAACGGGTCATCAAACAATTGTACATAAGTACAAGTTATTCAGATGTGTCACCACTTTGCCAAGATCTGGAAGATGACCCAAACTGACCCCTTCAGGTGAAAGGAAACACTTTTTGGGAACAGCCCAGGAACCATCCAAGTCTCAAGCCTTCCATGAACTGAAAACTGCCTTTGATACCAGCATCACTGTCCACGGGGAAGCACCATGAATAGGACATAAATGAATAGGCTGGATCTCAGGAGGATGTATATTGAGGCTGTATTATCGTTCCAAGTGAGAAAAAGACAGTGCAAAGAAATCATTAAAAGTCCAAAATTACCCTGTCACTCATGGCCATATTGATTGTATGTTAACCTCTCTCATCTATCTTTTCTTAAAAATCTAAACTATTATAAAGGTTCAGTTGTTATTTGTTTCCAGGTCAAATGACTCCATGGGTATTCATCATTTCCAGCTTTCACCTCTGTCCTTTAATATTTGTGGCTTTTTTTTTTTTTACTCTCCATTGCAAATTTCATTGGTCTCAGTTGAAGCAGCACTCAAATATTGTTCAGTCAACACTCAGTCTGAAAAAAGTTAAGTAAATATGAAAACTGTCAATGATCTTCTGCTTTTTGCACTTACTTATTAATTCTGATTTCTGGCATTTTAATCTCAATAAATCAGAAATAACTTGTCTACTAGGAGTACGAGTTCCGAGTGACTTTTATTAGTCGATTTACTGAGCAGAGATCTAAATACTATCTGTGCCTCACAGACACAACATGTCCTTTGGCATTATTGCTTTGATGGCCAACAGTAAATGAAAACTTCCAGCTTTTCCCACTGGACATTTGTTCTGTTAAATGTCATCTTTCAGCATGCAGGGTTAAAGGTTATATTTTAAATCAGATTACAGCCTTTTGCAAAACCAAACAAAGTAGTTTTCAGTGCACACATGGAGCACATAGCACGACCTTTTGGCTGAGAAACTTGTTCCTAACACCGTTGTCACTCTTCCAACTTATAAATACAGATTTTATTGCATGTTAAGTATTACTGCTTCCAAAGAGTGGCAGTATTTGATGTCCAGAAATCAGAAATGATTGGGTTTACCCACATTAAGATTCCTGCATGTACCATTTATAGCTAATTCTCCCCCAAAGGTAAAGAGTATGTAATTAGTTTGTTTGTCTGCGTAGCTCTTTGCTTCTTAGCAGTCTAGCATCCGGTTTTCGTGATATCATTTTCAAATTTTGTGTGATGGTAGATAACAGAAATAGGTCGAGCTGATTTCATTTTGGTGAAAATCAGGTCAAGGTCAAACCAATGTGAGACACAGTAAAAACTTTATATTACACACAGACTTCTATTTCTATTTATTTCTATTTTTTTTATATAACACTTTTAATTACAACAGTGGCGTTGACCAAAGTGCTGTACAAACATACAAATTACACAATAAAATAACACACAATAAAATAGCAATATCAATTAACATCAATGCCAAATAGCTAATAACAAATAAATAACTAAATAGCTCTCATGCAGTATTAAAAGCCAGTGAGTAGAAATGTGTTTTAAGACACACAGGGACAGAGAGGCAGGGTGTACCAGGGTGTACCCTGCCTCTCGCCCTTTGACAGCTGGGATAGACTCCAGCGGCCCCCGCGACCCTGAAAAGGATAAGCGGAAGCGAATGGATGGATGGATGGATTTAAAAAGCTTGAGGGTAGGAGCCTGTCTAATGTGGAGAGGCAATAAAAACATCATAAAATATGAAAGTTTTAGTGTAGGCCTTGCCGTCTGGGGGAGTTGCGCTCTCTGAGTGCTCGTGTTTTGGTATAAAATGGTAGATTCAGGTGAGTTCACAAAATCACAGGTTGTTCATTAAAAGTATTTCTCTACCAAACTGCTGAAAGAACCACCGTATGGCTTCACTGTCTTGGAGCCATATGTCATTGGACTATAAAATATTGTCACCATTTTAAGAGAGACTGAGTAGAATTCAGGGGTATTTTAGTTTACTTTAGTTCTTTCTTCAAAGAAGGAATTATCTGTAATATTGGTTATAGTAGATCATTCCTTAAATGCACAGTAATAATGATCAATTCACTTTGCTGTTGTACATCAACAGATGCAATGGACATCCATCTGTATAGAGGACTTTATAATTGTTTTTCTTTTATCCTGTTCCCCAATAATGTTCTTCCAGCTTTAATGTTTCAGGAGCTATTTCTGTGCTGCAGTGCATTGTGGTAAAAGAATCTCCTAAAGTTAGACGAGCTAAAATGGTTTGTTTCACAAAGTGGCTGCACCAAGGGACTGCACCAAAAGCCAGTACAAGATTAATGATGATTAATTTGAACTGTGAAACATGCACAGCTACTCCAGTCACATCCAAGAATGAAAATATGGGGCTGGAAATGAGAATAATAGGTCCACTTTAAACTAGTTAGAAATCACTCTCCATTAGCTACACGGTGCACTGTGATGAATGCATGCACTAGTTCCACCAAAAATAGACAAACGAGGTGTCTCTTACCATGTAATTGACATGTTGGAAACACTATAATAAAATGCGTGACATTTGATGGATGTGGAAATTCTAATCATGCAACACCAGATCTGTTAGTGAGCACGGAATGAGAAACATTTATTTGAAATCTCAGTCTATTCTGCACTATTTAGAAAGCTACTCAGAGTCTGCCGTGTATATTGCAAATAACAAATGGCTGAACAGAAGTAATTTTGCATATGGAGTCTGTGCAGCTGCAGGTGAGTTGTTTGATGCTTCGCGTTCCTGTGAGAGCTCTGCTGCGAGACGTGCAGCGGCTCAGAGGGCTTTTCTTAGATCAGATTCTCTGAGTTAGTCTTACAAGCATACATTAATCTGGTTTATGGAATCTAGATTAGGTTTATCTCTGCGTAGTCTGTCAGGCTGCCGCTCACACTCTGCAGTCGGAGGGAAATTAAATGTCTGTGTTGTTCATGTTATTTTTAGTTCTGAGCATTGCTCATGTATCTCTGTCGTATCATGTGGTGCATTCTGCCTGGAGAAATACGTTCAAACATGTTGACCTCCTCCAGCCAAGAGGAAGCAAGTGATGCTAAAAGATGCTGGCACGCTCTGACCTCAGGACCTCTCAACAGAGTCATTCAGCTGCATTCAGAAATATTAAACAACAGCTGGATGAACAGATGAATGATATAGTGGATTTTTCATTCACCGTATTTATGGCTCCAAATCAGATACCCTTCATTATTTGTCAGATTTACAGTGCTACACAAGAAACTGCAAAAGCCATTGATAAAATTAATCTTTTTATCTCTGAATTATAATCACAACCGTAAATTGTATAACTCTGTAATTGCAATGTCTTTCTCTTCACTGAGAAAACGGCCCCCACTATTTGGCATCTCAGATGTGAGTGTAGTTAAATATGCTTTTGGACACCAAGACAGTGGCTAATTACTCAGTTTATTGATTAAAAATCTAATGAGCTCCCTGCACCAAGTGATGAAAATTATGAATCATGTTGCTTTTGATGATTTGCAGGAGACGACAATAACTGAGATAAAGCAGAAGATTATGAAGATCCCGGATGCTAACGGTATCGTCATAGATGGGTTCCCTCGGGACGTCGGACAGGCCCTGTCCTTTGAGGACCAGGTGAGTCTCATTTATCCTCTAATGCACGAATGTCCAAATTATTTTACATTGTGGGCCAGACCAGTAAAACTCCTCTTACTATCAGTGTAATTAGGCTTAACTACACATTTAATCCCTGAGTTATTTTTACATAAGAAAAAGAAAGAGCAATTTCAGCAGTGCATCTTTTTTTCTTCATGATAAAGAAATGCTGCTGCAGTAACTGAATAATTCTGTCAGCATGACTCTTTTGGCTAAAGCTGTTAGAAATACATGTGTAAATTTAAAGAAAAGGTTCTGTTGGCTTAATGCAGAGGCTGTTCTTCACATTTTCCAAAGGCGTCCGGTGGGCCAGCTTGGAGTCTTTGCCAAGCGAATTCTGGCCCTTGAGCCTTATGTTTGACACCCTTTTCTATTGCTTTGTTCATCCTGGGCTCAGATGCTGTTTTCATGTTTATAACTTAAGTCATTTTACATAAATCTTAATTTTGCAGCCTTTAGGCTTAAACTATCTGTCACATCTAATCTGCAAACATAAAGAGTATTTTCTGTGTTTGGAGATTTGCTAAACAATTTTATATTTCTTTGAGTTATGAAAATTTCTTTCATGTTTCATTGACTCTATATATAAAAGAGTCACTTTGTCTCATGTGCAGTACACAACAACCCTTTCATACCTGCTGTGTTTAATCGCACAAGGGGCATTTTATCTTTATACTGTGTGCGAACTGTGTAAGTTATCGGCTAATGACAGCAAGCTTGGTTGGCAAGCTGTATCCACAGACTTTCTGGCAGACGCCTTCTCATTAGCACTAAGCAACAGACTGAAAAATATTAGAATACCATACACCAAAACTAGAGCACAAACTTCTTGAGGGTCTGTTAGTGGGGGTGGGTAACATAGCCTCAAAATGATATAATATTTGAGCAATACAGGAAAGGAAATACTGAAAAATGTTTTATTAATGATTGCAGCTTGCAGTCAGCAGCATTTATAAGTATAAGTGAACGAAGGACATTTTCCATCCTTCTTTTCTAATGAGCTACAGTCACTGATGACACGCTTCCTAATTTGAAGTGCAAGTCTATTGAAACAAGATGCCAGCAGCCGCAGTTGCGTTGTTATAAAGCAGGAGTAGTGACACAGCGGCACACCATGGGTCAAATGTAGCTCATAAGTAGCTCGGTGTTATTTTCCCCAAATATATTAAAATAAAGGATCGGATAGCATGCCCCAGTGGGGAAATTTGATTGCACTTCATATGACATTTGTATGCATTAACATAAGACAAAATGTTGCCTACAATATACAGAGATTTTCACTCCCGATTGGGCAACCTATGTATTGCTCATGTTCAGCCGTTTGATGGTTCGAGCAGTAAAAGACAGTTTTGGCCAGTTTATTTGTGAACAAGGGGTGAAAACTGTGCTTCCGTTTAACAGCTTAAGTAATTCAACCCTGTATCTCGTGACATGATAAAATAGAAAAATATTTTCCACCTGGGATGTTTTATCTTGGGTCGAGCTTTTTAACCAGTTTCTTAAAGTCCTGCTTTTCTTGCTCTTATACGTGTCCGTGGTCGCCCTTCTGGTGTGCACACTAGCGAACGTAAAAGCATGCTGCAGTATCACATTGTTATATCACATAAAAATGTATACTGGTATTAATACAGAATAAATAATGGTTAAGAACACATTAGTTCAGTTTATTTGTCACATATTTGCATTAATCTTACTGTGAAACAAACCAACACTATAAACTCATTCGAGAGAGTCAGTTCAGTGATGCAAATTAGGTAAAGTGAAAAAACTCTAAGCCTTAACCCTTTATCGCCCAAGTATTACACAGGGTGCCTGGGTGTATTTTCTAATTTTGACTAATTAAAATTACAAAATAATAATAATTCTCATCTTTCACGAACCATTTAGATTTTTACCTCTGGGCTAAAATGGCTGAGGAGTTACAGCAATGTGAAGTGCACATGGTAAAACAGGTCAAGCAGCAGTATCTTGTGAATGCTTTGTGCTGCTGTGATACATCAAATATCCCCATAAAGTTTGATTAGATTAGATACAAAGATTAAAACTGTTTCTTGCACCAGTTTGTAAAACATTTATTTCATATGTAAAGTTTAAAAAAAAAAAAAAATTATTAAATTACTCAATTTTAATGAAAGCATCAAGTGGTCATTTGAGGAACTGCAGTGTTTGGTTCTTCCTCAGCGGTGTTGTGATTAGTGCCTGTAATCAAATGACACATTTTTTTATTAAATAACTAATTACAATTACATCTGTTTGGTAATTTAACTGCACACATCACCATTGCTATTTTATTGTCTTGATTCTAGTTCATCTCCAGCACTAAAAGAGCTGAGCGTATCATGGCTTAGTGGTTTGAGTAAATCTACGTCAGTTTGATATGCTAAATATCAGGAGCTACACAGCGACAACAGGCCATTATGAGGGTTTTTAAGACTTAAATATTTAAGTTGTCGCATCCAAATTAGCATTCTTCCAATTGCCTTTGATTAAAGTTTATTTTTGCAACTATTTTGCATTAGAAAGCTGCATATGACAAAAGTCAAACTGAAATGCTCTTCAGGTTTCGATGACAGTTATTGTTCGTATTTCATAATTTGTTAAAAGTGGATAAGTGGATGCTTCTGGTAACAACTTTAATGGTGCATTGACGTCATTGGTGTGGGAATTTAATGTTGAGGCACAGACTCTTTTCGGGCTCTTTTCATTAAACTCTAATATGGCAGAAATATCTAAGTTAGCAGGTAAATTGTTCACTAAGAATATTATGACTGGGTCCTTTACAGGAGTGCAATTTACTTATTTTGCTGCAATCTAAGGCAAATTGTTGGGTCTGTGTTTCCACAAGCCCCGCTAATTCTAGAGACTTATTCATCATGAAGAAAACAAGACAGTCGATCGATCATTTGCGCAAGGGAGTCCTCGTCTGTGTCCACCACGAAAATGACCCCGACGACGGCCTCCTCTCGCTGCCTTTTATTGAGAGACAGTTCACACAAAACACATCACAGCAAAGCAACGCCCACATGGTTCTAAGACAAGGCATTGTATGTATATGTGTGAACTTCTGTAAGAATGTGTGTGTGTGTGTGTGTGTGTGTGTGTGTGTGTGTGTGTGTGTGTGTGTGTGTGTGTGTGTGTGTGTGTTATGTGAGAATGTGTGTGTGCGTGTGTGTGTGTAAGAATGTGTGTGTGTTACCTCCTGCTGACCAAAGGGTCATAAAAGCAGGAAGCTTACATCAAAAAGCACAAGGATGTGTCTGTAATAAAAGACTACAGCCCCCCACCCAGAACCTGGAGAATCTGGGGAGGGGGACAGTAAAATTCCTTTCATCCCACAGTTAAACAATGTAGAGATGGATGGTAAGCATAGAAATGACAACATTTAACAATTTACTCTAAGACAAATTAAGGGTTTTTTAAGTTGAATTTTTCTTATGTTTTGCTTTTTTTTTTTACCCTGAAGCCTGCAAACACTGAAAGATGTTTGATGTCATCTGTTCTTTTACTACATTCCCATCATTATTTTTCATTTACGGTGTTGTAGTACTTGTTGAGCTGATGGCAAATGCTGTAGTCTGATTATTGCACTCCATGTGATAGAATTATGGGAGGCTAGTTGGCATTAGTTATTTTTCTCAGGTCCAGTTTATTGGTGCTTCCTTTTCCTGCCTTTCTGCCTCTCTCCAGTTTTATGAAATTCTTGCTGAGAGGCAGAGTTCAATGTTAAAGAGATCAGTTTTTAAAGGTACTGATTGAACTAATTTGTGTAATTTTTATTTTCTCTTTGATTATTAAAACAGTAAAAAAAAAAAAATCATTCAAAATACAACCAGTCAGTGTGTCTACAGAGTCTGCCTTTTTGCTTGTCCCCCACCTAGTGTTTGATATTTGACATTATCACAGACCTCAAGTTCACACCAGGCCCTATCAAGCTTCTGATCAGCTATTTACCATTTTGCTGTCCTGCCACTGTTCAATGTTCTTCAAATGAACAGGTAACAGCTCACTGAGCAGGAACTCTGAAGACGTTCTGACTGGCAGACTGGTTCATGGTCTCTGCATTATCAAGCATCTGACCAAAGTAGGAAGTTGATGATGTTTTTTTGGCTTTATCTTCTAGAAACTGCAGTACTTAAAGAAGGAATTTTTATGGGAAGTCACAAAATGCTTTGAAAAGCCATTCATCCATCTTCTTCCACTTATCCAATTCTGGGGCTGGAGTCTATCCCAGGGTGAGGCAGGGTATACCCTACAGAGGTTACCTTTTTATTGCAAACACATAGAGACAGACAACCATTCATAATCACATTCACACCTACATCCAACTTACAATAATCAACTAACCTGACCCTACGCTCTCTAAACTGCATCCAAAGTACCCGGAGAGAACCCACACACACACAGGGAGACACCAGACTGAATTCGAACCCAGAACCTTCTTGCTTGTGAGGCTTACAGCCACACCACCATGCTGTTCCCTTTTTGAAAACATCAGGTTTGATATGAAGATGATAAATAGTACAAATATTCTGGAAACACGGACGCTGGGATACAGCTTGTGTATGCTTTTTTTTTCCTCTGAGCTTCTAAAGGAAAGTCAGGCTCTACAGCTGAGTGGCCAATTGTGTGTCACAAAGCAGTCGATTGCTTTTAGTGGGACTAATGCTCTCAATCACTATTAAACTCACTTAAGATTTATCAGCTTTTTAATAAGCGCTGAGTGACTTTTAGAGCCGTTTAGGGCCTTTTGAGGTCAGTAGAAGATAATCCTGACCTTGTAATGTCAGCAATTTTAGCTGCATTACAGGGAACAAGACGGAAGGACAGCAGACTTTCAAGTCCTACTTGGAAAGGATTAACATTTCAAGAAGACATTTTACAAAAAAAGAATGATTAAAGTCTCACCTTGTCACCACCAAGTCAGTATATCACACAAGAATATGTTAATTTTGTTCATTTATTTTATTACTTTGTTGGGCCATAAAACATGAGAAAAACACCAAACACAAGATCCTGCAGCTTCATGTCACATTCTATTATTATTCTGTTTCAGATCGATGATGGTTCAGCTGGACTCTGAATGCAATACTTATTGTGAACTTTGGTTTATGTAGATTGATTCGGAACAGGCAAGACCAGATTTGCAATTCCTGCTCATTTATTTTACAGTATTATTACAAACAGATTGCATATAATTGCCAGCTTGACCCCATTCAGTAGGAAACTGACTAATGATAGACTGATTTCAACTTAATGCCGTTTTATTGCTGTGTTGATGCATGATGCAAGTTATGTGAGCAACAGATCAATAAGTTGACCTTGAAGTCCTTGGTGGATGTAAGGCAAATTTTAATGGATTGTTAGCATGACCCCGCTCTACTCATCTTCAAAGTTTTATCAGAATTACTTTAAAACTTTTCAAGCTATCGTGTCAACAGTTACACACACCCACACATGCAAACACTACCAAAAACATTACCTCCTTCTCAAAGGTTATGTTTTTATTGGATGTACCATGAAGATACTCAATGCACCTGAACACCACTTTTAATTAAAAAAAACTTTTTGGCCTTTCTATCAAACATTTTACCGCAAATTTGATACATAAGGCAACCTTTTTTTTTCTTGTTGGTGCTGGAAATATTTTTTGACAATTTATGGAAAAACTGTGAGGTCTGAACAATTCTCACAGTGTGATTTGTTATTTGTCCAGCAACAACTCTGCTGTACTTTTGGACATAAGATTGCACCAAAAGGTGTTTCACCAGGTTTGATGATCAGTGCAGCAGCAAGTGCCTCAATCAATGACAGTATGTGCTGTCGGTGTGTCACGTAAGGAAGCTGTGATGCAGCCTGTGAATATTCTGTAACTATCAAACAGCGTTGGTACTCTCTACAAAACTGCAGCTCCACTGTGGCACAGAATGGTTGATTAAATTTGTGTTTTTTGGGCTCCTGCAGGGAAAACCAGATGGGACTCTTTTGAAAGCGCCACTTACTGAAAGATAGTGTGGAGCTTTATCTCGTCATCTTTCCAGTCAACACATCCAAATGGCTTGTCATTGTAGACAGCCACAGCCAGTCATGTGGCTCTACAGAGGCTGTTCTCTTCAGTTAGGGTAACAAATGGTCCAAAAGACCATTTCTGTCTCTGGAACTATGTTTTCCTATTGCCTTTTTTTGTATGCAGACACGCAAGGAAACGTGCTTCATACACACTGAAATATGCAAAATTGTATTTACATGTACAGTGAAATAAACAGGCAAATGCATAAAATTGCAAAGAGGTCAAAGCATGAAAGTGCATGAACGCACATGGTTGTGACACACAACAAATGTGCATTAGCACATGAGTGCATGCAAAAAGATATAACCTATAAATACAGAAGAAAGAGATAACCATACTTAATATATGAAAACATGCTTACATGAAGTTGAGCACAAACCAAAACAGTTTTTATTTTGTCATCCCAGACGTCACCGTTTCTGTTTTCAGTTGCATGGCATTAGTCACAGTGTGCTACCAACTCAGTTAAAAACAAGTTTAACACGATCACTGTCACTCTGAGTGTCAAACCTACAGACAATTAGCAGTTCAAGCTGCCGCTCTCCTCGGCTTCAGAATGAGAATCGTCTTTGTTTAGCTGCCTCTGGTCCCACGCTCGGGCTGCACTGTATTATTTGTTGAGCTGACACAGACTTGTGAATCTTGTGAAACATCTAATAAAAAGCATTTCATTTAAAAGATAATACTGAACTTGTATTCACCAAACACACCCTGACATGACTCAAGCAAGTCTGATCATGTCTCTGGAAGTATAAATAAGCAGCTTTCTATTGTTAAATCAACTTACAGGTAAACGGATATGATATATCAATGCTGAGTTTACTACCCGAGCTTCACACTCAGTTATAAAACTACCTCATAGTCAGCAAATTTGAATAAAAACCATGATATAAAAGACTATGAAGTATATGAACAGACTAGTTAATTATACCACTGAGTACTCTAATTTTTCTGTACTGTCTTTGGTTTATTTGGGAAACTTACTGTAGTTTAGTTATACATGATGTTATGATACTTTAAAATAGCTCATTAGGAATTAGTTAGAAAATGCTCTGTATATATATCTATATACGAATCATCACTGCTTACATATATACTAATCTTCAACTGTGTATTTTTGCTACTCATCAGCGATAAATGATTAGGTCGGCCATGGCGCTCTTTAAATTCCTTAGTAACGACTGTAATATAAGAAGTGATCCACAGCTTTTTCTTTCTGCAGCCAGCTGTGCAGAAAGTATCGTAGAAGCATCTTAGATGCTTTAAATATGCACCAGTCAGCCACAACTTTGAAATTGTCCTGGGCGACGCATGGAGACAGGACCTGGGTAGCGGCTAAATCAGATTGGGATCTGGCAAGTTTCAAGGCTGTGTCAAAGCTTTGAGCTCTTTGTGGATTTCTGCACTGTCTCAAGATGTATTTCCCCACTGGGGGAGACTGTGGAGTGAGGAACTCGTCTGGGGTATACGGTATGTGAAAGTAAATTTCAAACAAATGCCAGAACCCAAGGTTTCTCAGCAGAGCGTTGTAATGAGATAGTGTTATTCATTGCACTATTTTATATTACTTTAATTTCGTTCAGGTCACAGATTAACATACAATTTAGTTTTGTTTTATATATTTAACTTTAACCTGAAAGTCCCTTAAGATCTTTTTCTTTTTTTTATCACAAGAGAACAACATTTCCACAGTTATAATAAGATGATTTTCCAAGTATGCCAGATTTATTGAACAACAAGCATTCAGGCATTGTGAGGGGTTTCTGTGGGCCCATCACAGTAACCACTGTGGATATGTAACCCACTCGAATGTCTTTGTTATATCCTCTTGCCACTCTGGTTTTTGTACCCTCTCTCCCTGTTGTTGTGAAGAGGCCAAGTTTGGGTGTAATAATAGCTCATAATGAGGTTGCTGTCGTCTCCCCGGTCCGCTGCGCCTGACAGCAGATTCCACTCAGTACGTGCTCCCTGTCTGAAAGCTGCCTGAGGAAACAAAACACATAAACAAGAGGATACATGTGGCTGGCTCGTGTAGAGAATCAGTGCTAACCAGGCAACACCCACCCAATCACATACTCCTCCCTTCTTTGATACACCTCAAAGCTGAGCTATAAGTGTGTTTCCAGCTGTTCCAAACATGGAGCAGATCACATCTGCTAATGTGTAAACAATTCAATAAACTCACAGTCACTGGCTAACTCATCTATGTTGCCGCACATTTGTGTGTTAATAGGCATTTTCACATTCACGGCCCGGAAGTCGTATAAATCACCGCTTTTCATAAGCAGCAGTCTCTGAAATTCAGTTAAGCTGATTCAATTTTTTTTATTGTCAGAATGTTATTTAAGTGCCATTTAAAATAGCTTACAGCGGTTTGTAAAGGGGCACTGCTGTTAGATCAGGACTAGAGAAAGTCTACTGGATGTTACATAAGGTAGATATCCATGCAGCTTTGTTTATAAGTGTGTCTTAGCAACCGCTCAGAAACAGTTCATAAAGTCATTAATGATTGGATGTGAGCTGATGACCACCTAGATATTAATGCAAGCATGCGGCAGGCCTGGGGTATACAATAACCAGTATTTGTTTTAAGGCTTGAAGCTTTTATTGTTATGATCTGCGACCAGACTACAAGCCAATTCAATTAACTTCTCAACTGCATTTAAGGTGTTTCTATTTTTCTTAAAGATTTAAATATAGCTGATTGTACTACAAGGCTGCCCAAGAATTCTATAGTCCACTTTTCAAGAGTAAAATTTCTTAGTATTTCATTTGAATCCTATTTAACACTTATTAGCAGGTGTCTATTAGTGCAGTGGATCTGTATGGTCTATGGATGGACTCCACCCACTTGTCTAAATCTAGTCTCTTCTTGCCAGTAGGGATGTTTCACTAGCAAGAACCCCAACCCAAAATATGAATGATACTCATTTATTGATGAGCTACAGGAGAGGGTAAAGTATGGCAGAGGTCTAACTGAAAATCTGTAGTGGCTCCCAGCCTGGCAAATTTCCCGATATGTCTCAGAGAGGCTGACAAAAAGGGGGAAAGTGAAGGAAGGGTGAGGCATACAAATGAGAACAAATGGGTTTGTGGTGCAATGAGTTTACAGGAATTAATGTTTGAGGTTTGGTGCACTCTGGTTTGTTTCCCCTTGACTCTAAAGAGAATGATAGTCTATAAAATGAACCAATGTTATTTAGTTAGATCATAGATCAACAAGCTGACAGACTGAATAGACGCCTCTTTGCAACCAGAGGAGTCACCGCCTTCTGAATTAAAAAGAATGCAGGTTTACGGCACTTCTGACTTCACTTTTCAGACATGGAACCTTTTTATGTTAAACAATGAATCATATTTCCTCGAAGGTGTTCCTTTAGGTCTACCCTTCTGTGGACTGTTTATGGGATCAACTCGAGGATGTCATTTTTTATACATTACAACTTTTTACACTGAAAGAAAAAAATAATGGTGCCTTTCATCAGAATCAGAACACACTATTAATCCGGAAGGAAATTATGTGGTTACAGTTGCTCCAAGACAATGAGTACAGCAACAAACTGAATTAAATAAAAAAATATATTTCAAAATTACAAAATATAAGAAATAGCTCTAATATATACAAACAGCTCACTTATAAATATCCAGAATATTACAAAGATTAAATATACATTATTGAAATTTTACTCTAAACTGTAAATCTATGCATTAGATGGGGGAGTTGTACAGGGAGAGGGCCACAGGCAAGAATGATTTCCTGTGTCGTTCAGTGGTGCATTTGACTTAAGGGAGTCCAGTTCCATCCCCACAACATCAGTGAAAACTTCTTAAGCCAGCAGGTCTCTGTCCAATGGCTGAAGTCTGTGGTGTAGAGGGTGAAGAGGAAAGGGGAGAGGACGGTCCCTTGTGGTGCCTCTATGTTGCTGATCACCTTATCAGACACACAATGTTGAAGACACACAAATTGTGGTCTTCCTGTCAGGTAATCAACAATCCAAGACACAAGAAAGGCATCCACCTGCATCGCTGTCAGCTTATCACCCAGGAGTGTTGGCCTGATGGTATGAATGCACTGGAAAAGTCAAAAAACGTGACCCTCACAGTGCTCGCCGGCTTCCCCAGATGGTCGTAGACACGATTGAGCAGGTAGATGATGGCGTCCTCAGCTCCGAGACGGGGCTGGTAAGTGAACTGAAGGGGATCCTGATGTGACCTGACAATAGGTCAGAGTTGGATAAGGATGAGTCTTTCCAGGGTCTTCATGAGATGGGAAGTCAGTGCCACAGGTCTGTAATCCTGGGAGACACTGGTGCAGGATACCGCATGGATTTTTTTCTTTTTTTCTAAATCAACAAATATATAGCTGAGTTTCCAGTTGCCTTTTCAGCATCTTTACATAACTTATTTGGCATCATTCAGTGGTCACATCAGAGCACAATGTAACTCACATGTCATGTGCAGCAGTTAACTATGACATCTGGGAGCAGCAGGCAGTTTGTAGCCAGTTTGTTGGAAGTGTTTAAGCTGTCTGTGAGTAGATGCACACACTCAAGTGTTTCAGTTAAACTTCAGTTTAGATTGCAATAACCTCATATTAATAAGAGTAATATTGGATGATGTTTAAGCATATTTGGATACTATTGCTATATTATTATTCTTGAGTTGATCCTACCTTGGGTTCCCAGCATTCTGCTTGGCTTAAAAGCAAGAATGTAAATATTATGTTTAATGCTCTAAATTAATAAATGGAAACATCCATGATAGTTTCTGTGTAATAAGCAGTAAACAGCTGGAAAATGCAAAACCGCCAGTTTCTATTTACCATGTAATAACCTATTAAAGCAAACTTTAATGTTTGACAATTACCTGGAAATACCTGTGGTATTTCTGTGTATTCTGGTTTGCTTTTAAGCAAAGCAGAATGCTGGGAACCTAATGTAGGAATTATTCAAACAATATAATATAGTACTACTATCCAAATATGCCAAACACAGAGAGAGAGGGAACCATTCAAACTCACACTAATCACTTATTAACCTAACCCCACTAACGTCTTTGGACTCTGGTAGGAAGAAAGTGGAATTTAGTACCTTCTTACTATGAGGCAACAGTGTTAACCTGCTTCTTTTTTTTGTTGCATGGGGCAGCACGGTAGGGCATTGGTGCCCTACCGTGCTGCCCCATGCAACAAAAAAAAGGACTTTGTCAGACACTTTCCAGATGGTGTTGTAAAGTACTAACAGTAGTTTTGAGGCGTCACGATGCGGCTCAACTTGTTTTACATTACAGTGCAGTACCACCTAATGTGGTAGTACTCCATGCGGCTGAACGTCCCATGATGTCCTTTGTATATGAACGTCCGAAGAAATATTTTGAAAGATGATCAGAAAACCTAGAGAACTCAAGACCACAAAGATGCTACCTAAGACTTCTACATATAGACATGGGCAAAACGTGGACAATATATGAAGGAGTATTTTGTATGGTAAAAGATGTACATAGGTATTATATTATTTAGTTAAACCATGACATCTAATTATTAACTGTTTATTTTATCTCAAAGATTACAAAATAGATATCCCCAAATTATTTTTTTTTATCTCAAGAACAATTCAAAAACCGGATCTGTCAGCTGCGAACGTCTGCTGGATATCTTCACAATCGAGTGGCTAAAAATGTTTTTTATTTATTACATTCTTCCCTTAAAGAATATTTTCCCTCTGCCAGTACTATACAGCTACACCTAAAACTGCTGTAAAAGACTTATGCAAGCCGTTGTATCATGCTGCTGCTAAACGTCCCTGTGAGGCTGCTGAAGATTCGAAACTCTTTATAATCATTAGCAGCACAGCACTTCTAGACCAAGAGGGCTTAAAAAGAGAGAAGAGAGGAAAAAGGTTTACTTACTGAAAGAGACTGCTGTGATTAAAGATGAAGGAGGAGGACGTAGAGCAAGTTACGCACTCAGTTACAAAGCCACAGAGAGCCTGGAGACTCCAGCAGTTCGGATTGGTGAGGCAGGTAGTTTTAGCTCACAGACACAGATATTGATAAAATGACTGGCTAACAAACAATTTAACCCAGTGAGAGTTGTCGACAGCAAGGATTTACATGAATGTTGTGTGAAAAATATGAACCAATAGTAGAGGTGAGTGTGTTTACATGGACATGGCTATTTCGGGAGTCAAATACAGGATATGGTCTAGGACTAAAAAACACACGTCTCTTACGATAAACAAAGAGCTGTTTAGTTATCGCTCTTTCTGTGCTTGATACTGTAATCGTACGCCTGAAACTGTGTACTTGATCGATGATTCGCCAATCTGATATCATCTTTTACCCTCTCTTAAAAAACTCAATTCGCAATAGTAGATTTTTTTGGACACTGAGGTTCACAAACTAAGCCTATTAAGGTTATACGAATTGTCTGAAGCAATCCATATAGCGCCCCTCCCTTCGAGACCGTCTTCCCCTTACGATCAATTTTAATTGGCTGCCACTCATAAATAGAAGGTTGGAACAGCAGGTGGGAGGGGCTTCTGCACTCACAGCCAAACCCGTTCTCACTCCCAAAGCGTAACATTTTACGCTAGGTGACAAATCGTCACCATATTACGTTTTCGGCTACCCACCACGTTCCTAAATGACGACCTCGGAAAAAAGAGGAAATATGAGAACCGTCTGGACTGAATCTACACATGTTCGCTCTTTTTATTCAAATCGCTTAGAAACACGCTATTTAACTTCATTAAAGTCCTGGTTAAGGTCAGGAATAAGGTTATGGTCAGGGCTAGGGATAAGGTTAGGTTTAGGGCTGGAATACAGGGCTGGAACATCTATTACCGCGGAAGCGTCATTGCACTGGATCCCAGCCATAACCCGCCGCGTACCATAAGAACGCCGAAGGTCTCCTTTCGCGTTCCTCAGGAACGCCGCGGGACGTGACAAAACGTCGACATGTTACGCCTCGGGAGTGAGAACGCTCTGAAACAGCAGTGGGGAAACGACTGTCTGAAACCTTATGTTTAAAGCAGCCTGAAGTCTGAGCTCTTGGTTTACAGGGATTATCTGCACAAATACTGATCTCGTTATTTGAGACATTGCACACATTTAATATGAGTATCTGTAAACTTTGATTACGTTTGATCTGGTTGTAAAGAGACCTTCAAAGAGATAAAATTGACTCTGATACTTTCAGACAGGCTCAGTGCTGCTTTGAGCTTCATATTCTGAAAGGTTCAGCACTTTATTTTCAGATCCCACATTGCCTGGGAGCCTGTGAGCTTGGGGACAACTGAGTGATCCTCTGAGGGCCTGCAGCATCCATTTTCATTACTCACCCCATGCTGCTACTTTGCCCTTTTCAGCATCACAGCAGCCATTTATGGGCAACTCCTCTGGGCCACCACAGCAACCCTGCTCTCTTTATAGCCGCCCAGAGAGACCATCTATCCCTTCATCAAGCCATTTAGCAAATACTCCTATTGAGTATGAAAGTGCCAGTCTCTTTATTTGCCACTGTCAGTTGGCTAGGAGAGGTCCCTAAATCCAAAACACACACATCTACCTATTTATCAGCTTTGGTTTGAAATAGTCATGGAACATCAATCACAATTTTGGGTGTCTACCGTAAGTCTCTGATTGTTTATCGATCAGTTTCCTGCATGAATCTTGTCTCGTAAATCCATACTCATGCATCATACCGGGTATTTAAAAAGTGCAAAAAGAGCAGCAGCTACACTGCAGTAAGTGCTCGTTCTTATAAAAACAACAGAGAGAAACTCAACTTTCTGCTCTGAGAATAATTAATTTCTGCGTATTACAAATGCGCATTTCTTTATCTTCCTCCTCCTGCAAGACAGAGACTTCCCTGGTCTAAGGGGAAGTAAAAGAAAAAAAACCTAACAGTAACGTTATGTAATTGTTCTTTTAGCAAGCTTACACCGCTCTCTTCATCCGCAGCAAGAAAAAAAAATCAATTTGTTTTCTGTGAATTTCCATCTAGACACATAACCACTGTGAATATGCAAGATAAGTGGGTGGGTGACATTTACAGAATCTGCACAGGTTACAGTTAAAGACTGAAGTTTCTTCTTTGTTGGCATTATAGTTTTCTGTGTGACTCTGGGACAAAATCAAAGAATACGATTTTCAAAAGGAATCTCACTGCTGGTTATGAACCAGGTTAATGGTTGCAGAAATCATCTTTTAAATAAAAGCACAAGTACCTTTGACAGCTTTCTGTTCTATCCCAGTAACAGATTGATTAGTTGAACTCTTTGTTTATTGTCTATTAAAAAAATCTTAAGGAAAAGTGTCCAATGTTTGATATTTCATGGGTCTCAAGAATTAGATTTTGCTGCCATTATTGGTCTTGTATACACTCATCTGTGTACGATGACCTGCAAAAATTCAAATTAAGCATGAGAATGAGGAAGAAATGTAAATAAATGACTTTGAATGTGGTTGCTGGTGCTGGACAGGCTGGTCTGAGCATTTCAAAAAATGCTGATACACCGGACACAACCATGTCTGGGGTTTAAAGAGGATGGTCTGATAAAGAGCAGCAGTTCTCTGTGTAGAATATCATCTCTGAACTTGTAGTTAGTCAAACTTTTAAGCAGATGGACTGCAGCAGAAGAAGACCACACCTTGTTCTACTCTTATCAGCTAACAGGAAACTCACACAGCTTCAGCAAAACTAGACAACAAAAACCTAAAAACAAGGCCTGGTCTGTTAAGTCTTGATTTTACAAAGCTCAGTTCATCTCAAGATAGTTTCTTAAATATGACAATGAGTTCACTGTACTCAAATGGACTCCATAGTCACCAGTATCAGTATTATTTTTACAGCACCAAATCATAATAACAGTTGCCTCAAGGTGCTTTAAATTATACTCAGTCCAGTACATTCTAATAAGGTGTACTAAAGTGCCCAATTTGTAAATATAATGGAGGGTGTTTCAAACACACATGCAGTAATTAGAATTTTGTAACTCTTGATTGGACATGAAACGTTTAAAGACAACCACAATGTTCTTAGTTGGCATAATTTATTGTGCTTTATAGACCAATTATCCAATGAATCAAGGAAATAACTGCAAGACTCAGTATAACAATAAAAATTAATGTTAACTGAGGTTCAGCAGAATACACTCAATGAAAAATTAAAGGATTAGCCCATTATGCAATTAGTTAAATAAAAGGAAATGAAACTGCAACTATCTTCAATTCATCATTTTTAAAGAAAATAAAATGCCAGCTTTAGTGTTCCTGGAAAATCTTTTGGGTTTTTACTTGAGATTCTGTTGGACAGCTTACTCGTTTTGGTGACTTTTATAGACCGAGTGATTCAGCTGCAATCGGTTGCCATCCTCCAGTTTCTACAGTATATATGGTGACATTTATTTAAACTATGCAGTCTTGTTCTATTCATTTAGACAGGTTAGAAAGCTCCTGGAGACGTCAAAGATTTAAAATTTGTTCCTCTCCATGAGAGATGCAGGGCGGATGGAGAGGAAACCACCCGAGAACAATTGGGTCTATACAGACAGATGGAGACGCCTGATAGTCTACAGCTACATATGTTTAGAAAGGAAGAGGAGAATGAAATTAACTCAAGGCAGCCAAGTTCACTCTGGACTGGAGCCCATATTCAACTGTTTCTTTGTGTAAGGCAGTATTATGTGAAAAAGTATGAAACAAGATTTTTCATTTAAATGAATCAGTTTCTTATCTCAATAAACCAGAAACAAAACCTAATAAAATGGCACACAAATCCAATCACAACAAACAAACAAAAATCCTTAAATGCTAAAACCATTTGTTAGCATACAGCAACCGTCTTATGTACCTTCTGTGATAGATATTAACTTTCCATTGCAGCACAACAGGAAGCTGCGTCAATTGCGGCCATTGTTTTTTTCAAAACCTTTTTTTTTTTTTGGATTTTGTTGTTGTTTTCCCTTCAATCGAGTGCATTTAGCAGAACATCCCTAAAAGGTTATTAGCAGTGATGTTTGGCACAGCCATCAGGTCAGCATCAGCCTGCTTATGCACCTTATTTAGGACTCTGTATGAGTGTGTGTTTGAAAGAAAGCCTCCACATGCTTCCTGGCCTTGAAGCAAAACAGATAGATTCACTTACTGAACTGCCGGCATTAAAACAGCCTGACATGATGTCTTTTTGCTCCAGTCTGACGTGAGGACAACCATTTTAATAAAGATCTATCTAAAACCGTTCTCGTAGAAAACAGCGGCTATAAGACTCAAGCCTGAGTCGCACTGCCGGAGTGGCATGTGCCTCGATAAGCATCGTCGTTCAGACTATTTTTAGTTCTCTGGCATTGTGCCAGATAAAATGCAGACTCTGGAGTGTTCATCAAGTCCATTTCATCAAAGTGAAACACAAGCTGGAGGAAACTAACTTATAAACTGCTGTGCAGGCTTTATATAGTGCAAGGTTCCCACTGGTGGTGGGTTGTCAGGTACAAGACGAGGAGGATATTTAGCGCTTCTGTGAGTCACACCTGAGGAGGTCAGAACTACCATAGAAACTAAATTGCCTGACTTTGATGATGCTTTACGTTATGCAGATAAAAGTATCCTTCAGTGATCTGCACTTGTTAGTTACACACTTTACAGGGTGGAGTAGCTGTTAAATGTGTTTTAGTCAGTACCTAACATTTTAGGCACTTAACTATAGAACTTTAACCTAATGAAGACTTAGTCTTCTTTTAAATAAGAAGACGCTCTGATGATTTCTTGTCAATGACAGCCACATTTTGTTATACTGTATGTTTAAACACTGCTCAAAAACACTTCACAGTATAACACAAAGTCAGTTAAATTTTAGGGATAGTCCTGTCCTGCTAGGAAGCAGAAAATATTGTGAATCCATTTTACCTGCTTTGCAAATGAAAGTGACAACAGGTACAAAAACAAGGACATCCCCAAAAAGAGAATGGCTTTGGAGGGAGTGCAAAAGACCATTGCTTTCTCCTGACTGATATTTTTTCTAGTTTTTCTTGGTGCTACTGTCCTTGTCACTACTGATGGCATGAAAATGAAACAGTATCTGAAGCCCACAAGACAGTTTGGCTAGAAAAAAGTACACAAGTTGCCTGCTGGATTTTATTTTGTAGGGCTTGAGTAGTGCTCCAAACCTTCGTGTGACAGTACATACTGTAGCTGCTCTGCCTGCGCAGCTTGAATGAGTGTTACTTTGCTGCTGTGTCTTCAGTGTACTTTCAATTGCACCAAAGCACATGAAATTGATCCAATATGGTTTATAACTGTGTTATCCCTGAATTTTAACTGCTTAGTGTATTTAGGCCTTATGTACTCACATGACAGTACTTCATTGTTCTGGGCACATTACAAATAAATTCAAATTCAAATTCAAATTCAAATTCAAATTTTATTTGTCACACACACACAACCATACACAGTATGACACGGGGGTGAAATGCTTGTAGCTGTACAATGCCCGACCATTAAATGACAGAAGAAAAGTTTTACAATATTTACAATTTACTACAAAAATTTACAAATTAACTTAGGAATTTACAGTAAAGAATGTGCAAATAGCAGAAGAGATTATAAAGATAAGGATTATAAATTATAGGAATTATAGGATTATAGGAAATGTGTGGTGGTGCGTGTGGTGACGTGTGTGAGAGTCCAGTCTTATAGTGACGTGTTTGGGAGAGTCCAGTCCTACACCTGGTTCAGGGCCCGAATAGCCTGGGGGAAGAAGCTCCTCCTCATTCTCTCTGTTTTGGCCTTAAGGGAGCGGAAGCGCTTCCCAGACCTCAACAGTGAGAAGAGTCCATTGTTGGGATGGGAGAGGTCCATCATAATCTTCCTAGCTTTGGACTTGCACCGCTTGGTGTAGATGGACAGCAGGTCAGGGAGCTCTGATTGAATGATGCGTTCTGCCGAGCGCACCACCCTTTGCAGATCTTGTCTGTCCTGCTTGGTGCTGTTCCCAAACCAGGTGCAGATGTTTGACGTCAGGACGCTCTCGATGGTGCAGGAGTAGAAGTTCTTGAGCACCTTCAGTGGCAGATGGAAGTCTCTAAGTCTTCTGAGGAAGAAGAGACGCTGACGGGCTTTCTTAACCAGGGTGTTGATGTGACAGGACCATGACAGGTCCTGAGTGATGTGGACACCCAGGTATCGGAAACTGTCCACTCTCTCCACTGGCGTGCCAATGATGATGAGGGGTTTGTAATTCCTCGCCTGCTTTGTAGTGAAGTCCACGATCAGCTCCTTAGTCTTGCTGACGTTTAGGAGGAGGTTATTCTCCTGGCACCAGGTCTCCAGGTTCCTAATCTCCTCCAGGTAGGCCGTCTCGATGTTGTCGGAGATCAGGCCCACAACAGCAGTCACAAATAGTCACCTGCAAGGACTATGAGGCAGGCATACTCATTACAATGAGCTGACCGACTGTACATAGTGACAACTGCAGCATTTTGAGCTAAAAAGAATAGCTCTGCTTACACTCTCCTTTTTTGGTTGCAAGGTTTAAATTACACAAATTCAGTTGGCACACTAACCTTTCTTTTTCTATTACAAAACAGGTCATGCGCACCACAGACCACATCCTCTAAACTGAACGTTGAACTTTGCAATAATGATTTTTCTGATGACTTTTCTGTTTATGCACTGGCTGCTTGGATGTTCTGTAGCTGGGCTGTTGAGGCAGACAAATTAAAAGCCTGATAACCACAAAGAGAAGTTGAATGTGATCGTATTACTCCTTATTTGCAGTCTTATTTGTTGTCAATCATTAGAAACAGCATAAAAAAATCTAAATCAAAGATGATTTTGTCAAAAGACCACCTGCTGCCACCTACTTTTTTTTAAATAAATCGAAAAATTCATGGATAACAACAATCATTATATTTAACCATTAACAAATATCGCTTCAATAAAAGAGCTTGTCCATACTGGCAGAATAACCATTAGAGAAACATAAAAAAATATTTTGGTAATTACTAATGGCATTAAAACACTCAATGGTGATCTATATAGGCAAATGTATGTAAGAGCAATCATAGTGTTGTTTACATATGGCTGATATGGGGTTATTTATCTTGAACTGTTAAATCCAAACGGGCTCCTGTCTACACACAGAACCACTGACATGATTATGAAAACTGCTGCTTGTTGGATTATATCTAAGTCCCGCAAAAAAGATGCTAATTTTTAGCTGAGTTTATCTATCATCCTCCTCTGTTTATTACACAAAAGCAATAATGCAAAGAAAAGCTTTCTGAGTGGCAGCTTATGTACTCATCTTCTTTTGAGGGGGGACAGTATTAACCTGTTTGAGTCATAATCCCACCTGTATTAAAACTGTGGCGTCGCTGGTGCAGCCGCAGGCTATTTTCTACGTGATAAGCTGAAATCCTCAAGGCAATGAATTCCAGTGGAATTCAAGTAGATTTAATTCAAAAGCAGGAAATATTTCTGTGTACACACACTATATATACCCACTGTATATATACTGTCTCTTCAGACCTTAGAAAGATCAGGTCTTTTGTTTTTGAATGAGTTGCATTTTTATCATTTTGACCTGAGTGAACTGAATTTAAAAATGAGACTGACCTGAGTGGACCGCAGAGATTTGAAAGAGTCAGCACCTCTGAGGTTCCACAGGGTCAAATTATGGCCATCACATATAAATGAAGACTTTTATGAGAGGTAAAGTATTTATAGTATTGGTTAATATATTCTCTTCTCTCCCGCTAGATCTGTACTCCTGACCTTGTGGTGTTCCTGGCCTGCACTAACCACCGTTTGAAGGAGAGGCTGCAGAAACGAGCCGAGCAGCAGGGACGGCCTGACGACAACCCTAAGGCCATTGAGCGCCGTCTGACCAACTTCAAACAAAACACCATTCCTCTGGTCAAATACTTCCAGGAAAGGGGACTTATTGTTACGGTAAGGCTGCCGAAAAACCCATTTTTAGAGAAATTACACTCATACAGCACTTCAAACCAAAGGATGTGGAGATCAGGGTGGTGGGTGGGTGAGCACGGCTTCCAGCTGGCACAGAATTGACATTCACATAATCATCCATCCATTCATTATTTTTCTTAACTCCTTACCCAGCCCCAGTTTCCACGAGAGTTGGAGCCTATCCCAGACACCGCACAGTGCTCTCACAGAGAGACGCAACCCTGTATGGTGACATCCACAACTACGGCCAATTTAGAATCACCAATGAACCTAAAATTGTTCGTTTTTTGTGGCAGTAAGTCACAGCTATGCCAAACCCACATAGAAGTGCAGATGGAGCCAGAACCAACCTCAAAAGTTAACCATTACATCACCTTGAATCACCTTGAAACCCTCTTGCTCAAGTGTCAAAAATAGATTATTATTATCATTATTATTATTTTACTCCCATCATACATTTTGGGGTGCTTTTTTTTTTACAGATTTTTGAAGAATGTTGAGCATGAGCTAGTAATTTCATTTATTTGTAATTTCAACAGCACTCTAGCTATAAGGTGAAGGGGTTTTTATAACTGCAGTTTAATTGGTAGCCATTGGGTGATGGGTGACTAGCAGGTACACGTGCCTCTCCAGCCACTTCTTTATTATTTAACCCTAATGGCTTAATCCCAATACACATCATTCATCATGTATGACTGCAGGCAATTTAAAAAGCACAGCATCTGATGAGACTGTTCCCACTGGGCAAGTCTTAATGCCAGGTCAATAAAATGAAGAAAAAGTTCTCTTTGGATGCAACTGGGGGGAAAAAGCTATAGTTTCCGTGATCATAAACAACAGGGCTGAGCAAATGCCATTTTTGTTCTAATGAGGTTGCTTGGTAAAAACTCTTTATAAGAGGACTTTATTAGTCCTCTTAAAAGAAATCCACCTGATATTTGTTAAAACAAAGTCTGTTAAGACAAAGTTGTTGAGACAGTGTGCACAAAATTAGAAATCTATTTAATAGCTGCAGAGATACAGTCTGAATGAAAGGCCTGACCATGCTTGGTAGGTCAGTGTTATCCTTCTGTCTGACGGGGCTTGCCTGGATGCATAGATGTAGGCCTGTGCATAGCAATTTTGTTAAAATGACCCAAGATCTTCATTGTCATGCTTACCACACTCACCACAGCAGGAGCGTGCATTCAAAGTCAAGTACGTTTCCAACCTGCGTCAGTTAGTTTCTGATTGTTTGGAGCTGAAATCCAGACTGCTGCTGTTGAAACAGAGATTTCAGTGTTAACTGGAGACCTCTGGGATATTCATCTGATTGTGTGGCTTGGTGCAAAGTGGCATTGAGTTACCCTTGGCATGTGTGAGTTGAGTGCAAATAGAGATATTGGCTCCTGCAGTCAGCAGCCCACTCTTCTGGTGGGAGTCTTATTGATCTGTCTGAGTGTCAGCTCAGTGTCGTCTTCTTTGTAGCAGAGGGAATACTGAATAACTTCTCTACTGTATTATTGCAAGAAAGAGACTTTATTTGCATTCGTATGGATTTGGATCTTTGTCTTGGGATGTCTTCAAATCAAATGCATACAATAACCTTCACTGGATTTTCATATCAACACTAAAAAGAAGGCTTATGTAACTTTTGCTTCCTGTCACCTCAGGTAACGGTGAAAACATCAGTGTCATTAAGGGGTTGGCTCCACACATATTCCCATTTAATTTGCTTGCTTTGTTCATTCATGTGTTATGTTTTTCCAGTTTCTTAGCATGCTATTTTTATGCTCTGCTTATTTTCTTTTTGTCTGGCCAGCTGTTCTGTCTCATCACACTTCTTGAATCTCATTTCTGATTCGGTGTTGCTTGTTCTCTCTTTTTCAATCGCCTCTACCTGCACTCAGCGAGCCTGTTTGTCAGAGAGATAACAGGCTTTTTGTTTGTTTGTTTCAAATCCAATAACCTGCATTTCTTTGGACTGTGTGGAGAGGGAAAGAAGAGCAGGTCTTAAAGTATTCATGACTTCTCAATTTTGCATCTTGTCGACCCCCTGTGTGCAGTGCGTTGTTGTGCTGCAGTCTTTTTGAAAAATGGTGGAAGACACATCACGTATAAGGTGTCATTAATACATCTGCAACGTGGATGAAATGGTATGGTTGCAAATCTGGCAAGTTTTTAATGCACTGTGCGCTGGCACCCATTCCAGTTCGCATCATTTTCACTACTGAACGTTCCCCATCAGAGGCCTAAGGACAGTACAGTGGGACTCCACATTTATAGTTTCATCAGGGGAGACAATTTCATGGTGCTCAGCCTTGTGACAGTAAAAAAAAAAAAGATTGGCATGGTCCTGCTCCTGGTCAGCACCATGCATGTCACTGGGATTGAAAACTGTGGACTCATTTTGCTAAAAGATGCTGACAACTGCTTTTACTCTCTAGTGATGCTCTTGCTTCCAAGCAATAACTTGAAAAACTTTCCAGATGCTACTTAAGAAAAATAAATGTCAACCAGAAATATGCAAAAACATAACCTATCTCACTTACCTGTAATAAAAGCAAAATGGACAATTCCCCTGGCTTTGACAAGGGGAAACCAGAGCATAATGTAAAAGTGACTCCCCTCTTCCCCACTTCCTGTGAAAGACCAAAATAGTAAACACAACATTTTCAAAACCCTTAGTTTACCTGGATGCAAGCCCAGTAATCCAGGTAACGAAATCAAAGAAAATTAGAAGTTACCTCGTCACCTGGATGCAGCATTTTCAGTGAAACGAATGTTTCATCACTCATCCAACTGACGTCTTTGGTCTCTCATTATTGAGCATGCATCAAGACACCTAGTTTACCCACCACCAAAAGAAAACACAAGACCTTTTACACTTCTCCTTGACATAAACAGGAAGAAAATGTGTTAATAAGAAAGTTTTCCCAGACCAGAATAATAGGGTCTCAATTCAAAGTAGGTACCTAAGTTTTCAGCCAGACACAGAAGAGGGAGGAAAAGACACTATTCACACACCATCAGTTTAAAAAAAAGGTCATAACAGCTGCAGAAGATATCAATACACTTCATAATATTTTCCACTTAAATAACAAAACACCTCCCCCCCAAAAAACCCCAAAGATGAGAAAAAGGAGAGAAAGGTGTTAGAAAAAATAGCAACATGCAAAATAGTTATAAGGTGTTTTGTTTTCACTGCTACCAGCATTCATGTGTCACAGCTGCAGTTTTAATTTAAATGATTTATTCCTCTAGAATTAAAAAATAATAATGCAATGTGTTGATTTATTCTCAGTGGTGGCTCTGCTCCCTCAGCTTCATAGCTGCCTGCCTGTGTGGTCAAAAGACCATCAATACCTAATATAGATTTATGCCCCAACTACTTTAATCATCATCAAAGGCTGATATTGCCCAACTGCATTCTGTGGCCTACTTTTGTCCTAAAACACATTAAAAAAAAACTTTTCATTTTGAAGTTAAATCCTGAATCTGTTGAGTCACAATACACAAACAATCCTTGTGTCCTCATTTTTCATCAAAGTGCTGCAGACTGAGTACCTAAGAAAAGCTCTAGATAAAAAAAAGAATCTTTTTATATCAATGCAATGCTTTACAGAAAAAAAATGGTACATACAGTGGGGCAAAAAAGTATTTAGTCAGCCACCGATTGTGCAAGTTCCCCCACTTAAAATGATGACAGAGGTCAGTAATTTGCACCAGAGGTACACTTCAACTGTGAGAGATAGAATGTGAAAAAAAAATCCATGGTAGGATTTGTAAAGAATTTATTCGTAAATTAGGGTGGAAAATAAGTATTTGGTCACCTCAAACAAGGAAAATCTCTGGCTCTCACAGACCTGTAACGTCTTCTGTAAGAAGCTTTTCTGTCCCCCACTCGTTACCTGTATGAAGACACCTGTCCACAGCCTCAAACAGTCAGACTCCAAACTCCGCCATGGCCAAGCCCAAAGAGCTTTCGAAGGACACCAGGAAAAGTATTGTAGACCTGCACCAGACTGGGAAGAGTGAATCTACAATAGGCAAGCAGCTTGGTGTGAAAAAAATCAACTGTGGGAGCAATCATCAGAAAATGGAAGACATACAAGACCACTGATAATCTCCCTCGATCTGGGGCTCCACGCAAGATCTCATCCCGTGGGGTCAAAATGATCATGAGAACGGTGAGCAAAGATCCCAGAACCACACGGGGGGACCTGGTGAATGACCTGCAGAGAGCTGGGACCAAAGTAACAAAGGTCACCATCAGTAGCACACTACAACGGCAGGGAATCAAATCCCGCAGTGCCAGACGTGTTCCGCTGCTGAAGCCAGTGCATGTCCAGGCCCGTCTGAAGTTTGCCAGAGAGCACATGGATGATACAGCAGAGGATTGGGAGAATGTCATGTGGTCAGATGAAACCAAAGTAGAACTTTTTGGTATAAACTCAACTCGTCGTGTTTGGAGGAAGAAGAATACTGAGTTGCATCCCAAGAACACCATACCTACTGTGAAGCATGGGGGTGGAAACATCATGCTATGGGGCTGTTTTTCTGCCAAGGGGACAGGACGACTGATCCGTGTTAAGGACAGAATGAATGGGGCCATGTATCGTGAGATTTTGAGCCAAAACCTCCTTCCATCAATGAGAACTTTGAAGATGAAACGAGGCTGGGTCTTCCAACATGACAATGATCCAAAACACACCGCCCGGGCAACAAAGGAGTGGCTCCGTAAGAAGCATTTGAAAGTCCTGGAGTGGCCTAGCCAGTCTCCAGACCTCAACCCCATAGAAAATCTGTGGCGGGAGTTGAAAGTCCGTGTTGCTCGGCGACAGCCCCAAAACATCACTGCTCTCGAGAAGATCTGCATGGAGGAATGAGCCAAAATACCAGCTACTGTGTGTGCAAACCTGGTAAAGACCTATAGTAAACGTTTGACCTCTGTTATTGCCAACAAAGGTTATGTTACAAAGTATTGAGTTGTATTTTTGTTATTGACCAAATACTTATTTTCCACCCTGATTTACGAATAAATTCTTTACAAATCCTACCATGTGGATTCATGGATTTTTTTTTCACATTCTGTCTCTCACAGTTGAAGTGTACCTCTGGTGCAAATTACTGACCTCTGTCATCATTTTAAGTGGGGGAACTTGCACAATCGGTGGCTGACTAAATACTTTTTTGCCCCCACTGTACTCTAAGAATGGGAAATAGCAAAGGAAAACTACAAAAAAAGGACAATAATAAATTGTCTTGGATAGAGTGCATTAAAAACTTGAACCCATAGTGTGGAAATGTAAGTATGTCTTAAATAGCAGTTGGCATTGAGACCGTTTGATGTCTCCAGTCATCTAGATATAACTAAATAACACCAGAAATAAAATGTTAAGAAAAATAATAAAGGTTTGTTTAATCTTGCCAAGTTTTTTTCTGGTTTGATCACAGAATAAAGCATTCAGACTTCACAATTCTGTGTAAGCACCATGAGTCCAGCAGGAAAAAAGAAAACGTGTAAACAATTAAGAAAGTTAAGCCCGAGCACGGCTCAAGACTTAGCATGCACATCCACATCTCATGTTATACTTTTCCCAAGTTTTAGATCTTGCAAAGAAATTCTTCTATTTTCTGCTATAGTTCCAAAGTGTGGTTATATTATACACTATATTTTACTAGGAACTGACCTCCCAGCCCATTGTTCCTTCAGTGGTCATTCTCAGGAGCTCAGTCATTTCCAGCGTGGTACCGTAATAGGATGCCACCTGTGCAACAAGGCCAGTTGTGAAATTTCCCCACTACTAAATATTCCACAGTGCACCGTTATGCCGGGCCAAGGCACATAGTACGCACTCCTAAATCTTGTGGAAAGCCTTCACTGAAGAGTTGAAGCTATGATAGCTAAAAAAGAGTGGGCCGGCATCATACTAAACCCTATGGACTAAGAATGGGATGGCGACGAGTGAATATTTTGAACAATATAGTCACTGAAACGAGTCAGCTCAGTTCTGGTAACTAAACAGGACGCTTCCTTTGGGAGGTTTTTGGGGCACACCCATTTTCTTGAGCGATCATATACGTAAGTGTGGCCGCAAAGCATATCAGTATGCTCTAGGACAACCTTGGAAATGTGACTGGGGAAAAGGACATCTGAAATACCATGCTTAACCTGCTGCCCCCGTTATCGGACTTCAGATAAGTGGCAGGAAATGGATGGAATTGTAACTCAGACTTTAGAAAAATGTTTAAGAAATGACCTCCAAATCATTTAGACTTGAATGAAATCCATAATTTCAGATATTAGGTTAAAAATATGCTTTGGATTGTTTTTCTATAAGTACATTTAGTTTAAACATCAGCATCTGTTCTTACGTTAAACTGGATGAATTTTCTGCTGCCTGCCACCTCTCAGTAAATCCTCTACATCTTCCCTGCATTCCCAGTGGAGTCGCTTTAATTAAGACACACTGAGCTCTGTGTCTTTTGAAGCAGCAATGTGATGTTTTCTCTCAAACTCGAGAGATGTTTTTTGAAGACAGTCTGAGCAGTAAGCTCTTTAGTTTCTCAAGAAAGTAGATTTTGTTTTAAGCTTCCTTTTTTTTTGCTAGCCAAAATAATATCCCATATAATACTATGAATTACAAGCTGGGGAACCACAATGAACCTCAGTGCAACTTAATGCTACTGTGTCAACCAAATATGCACCAAATATAGGCTCATTTAAAAACCAAAAATTAAATCAAAGGGCTACTGGGAAAATTGCAAACTCAGGGCATCAAGCAAGTTCACAAACCAGTGGGTGACAGCCAGAGATGGGCAGTAACGCGTTATTTGTAACGTTATTTGTAAGTAAGGGATTACTATTGCAAAAACGGTAATTAGATTACCTTTACTTTCCCGTAGGAACGCTGCGTTACTGCGTTACTAAAACCGTGAATCTTTTGCGAGAATGTCTCACGACAGTGACGTAAGCGAGTGCGCCGTTGGTGACAACAGCTGTGTGCAGATCAACAGTGGATCATATATCGAGTGCAGGAGAGAGTATGAGCGTGCAGCGTTTAAAGTGTGGAAGTACTGACCTTACTTTGAGTTTGATTCCATAAAAAGTGACAAAAACATTAGTGTCCGCTGTGCGTGGGAAGAAAACTTCTTTTTACAGCGAAAAAAACCCTAAACTTCCAAGGAAGCACCGAGTAGCTACGACGTAATGGGAAACTCACAGAGCTGCCATATCCTTCCACTGACCGCAGCACACCTGCACCAGGGTAAACCTCCGCCTACCTAACTCCTGCTTTACAGGTGAAAATAGAGCAACAGGACCGCTGAGTCTTTGACTTTATTTATTTTCTGCTGTGTTTTACTTGCATCTATTTGAAAGACTGAGTGTAAACACACAAAATATTTTATTTTATGTGGTGGAATGTGCAGAAAATAGGTTTAAATGTTAAACTAATTTCTTCCAGTCAGAGAATGTTGCATATAATTAAATTTTTGCTTGATGCATAAAGTTAAAAGATTAAAACTAATAAAACAAGTTAAAAAGAGACTTTTCCATTTGATTACATTTTGTATGATGGATTATGCAGAAAAAGTAGAATTGGGCTGAAAGATCTATCGCTTTATCACCTCTTCAGGTTGTAAATCGTGTTTTTAAAAAGTAACTAAGTAACTAAGTAATTAATTACTTTTGAAAATAAGTAATCAGTAAAGTAACGGGATTACTTTTTGGGGGAGGTAATCAGTAATTAGTTACTGATTACTTTTTTCAAGTAACTTGACCAACACTGGTGACAGCTACATCTATCTTTTATATACAGTCTGTAAACCACCTAGAAAAGAAACATGAGGTCAGACTTGCTTACTGGAACACACTCCCTCTTCTAGCACCAGTTAAGTTTAGGACCAGTTGTGACAGAAGAAGGGAGAAAGTCCAGACTGAAGAAAGAAAAAGTCAGGTTCAGTGGATCGGTTCAGAAATACTACTTCCTTACCAAACCATGATTATTACTTTAATGATGAAAATGATGTTTATGTATATTTGGTGTTGTTCACTCCAGCGCTTATGTTTTCTTATGGCCAGGATAATAGCTGTAAATGGACCTCTCTGGGTGCACTGTCCTTATGTGGTGTGACAGTTTGTGTTTTGTAAAAGACTCCTTGGGAATTATCAGTTTCTTCTGTGAATAGAAGAAGTCTGCAGTCTCTACAAAAGTAGTTTGAAACTTTTTTTTTTAGCTTATTGATAGTTTGTCCCTTCTCTGTCCCCACTTCCACTGTGATGCAGCAAGGTCAACAGGCTGTTACAGTGGGTCTCAGACAGACTGCACGTCACTCCACCTTTCCGTTAAGCACATCTTTAGATGATTTGTCAAACCATCTTTTCAATCGCACAAGCTTAAAGACTCAGACATCAAAGGCTGGCAGAGTTTGAAGTGCTTTTAAAAAGACATCATCCCTCCACAAAAAGTGTTGAGGAGTTCTGGTTGTTCAGAAGAAACACTGATGAAGAGCTCAAATAATAAATACAAGTTAATTCTATCTTCTCAGCTGGAGCAGATCTGTAGAGTGGGTTTGTCTGTTTTCCAGTGACATTTGTGAAGGATGAAAATGTATTTTTCTCTTTAAGCCTTGACCTTTTGTGCTCCACTGAACCAACATAATCTGAATATAAAGAGGCTAAATAGATTTTTTATTCCATTTATCTCAACAGCCCCTTGTATCACGCTTAAAAACTTACAGAGACAATAGAAAGCCTTCCAGTTAGCTGCCCATCATCAGCAGACTACAAAATCACAATATTTTTAGCCACATGAATTTTGCTTTCATTGATTTTTAAAATAATTTAATGCCAAAGTCTGATCAGTGTGCCGTGCTGGGGTTGCTTAAATTGGGATATATAAGATCTGGTGACTGCGGACAACATCTTAGTACAGAGAACTCATTGTCACTCATTACTGAAGAAACCAGTTTGAGATGATCTGAGCTTTGAGACATGGCACACTACTGTTGTGGACGTTTTCCATTAAATAAAGCCTGCAGACGAGCGGTGAGCGGTAGCTAACATTCTTTAATCCAAACACACAAAGAACAGAAAACCAAGTGGCACCAAGGCATCATACAATAAAATAATGTGAGTAATACATAAGTAAAAGAAATTGCTATACACTACCCTGCTGGAAGCAGCCATCAGAAGGCGTTAGCAATGATACTCAGGCTGTGGGGTTTAACCAATGCTTAGTTGGTACTGAGAAGCCTAAAATGAGCTTATTTTCATGTGATTGGCTGATTAGTTATTTCAGTTGGCAAGCCACTGAACACATGAACTTAATAAAGTTGTGGCGAGTGAGGACAGGGACCAGTTAAAAATGTTATTCAGTAAGTTTTAACATGCTGGATTATTGGGTACGAATCTCTCTTGAGATTCAAAATGTAAATTCTTCATCAATTTTTTGTCACTTTATGCTTGATATCTGATTTGTCCACCTAAACTGTAGCAAAAGTCAAGCATCGTTTTCAGGTTTGAACAACTCCACATACACCAGGAAGAAGGAATATACAACACTCATACAACACGTGTGAACACGAGGCAATAACAAGGCCAGGAAAAAGAACAAAGGAAGGAAAACTCCATAACTCACATTAAGAATTAAACTTCAAAATAAAGCAGGGTTAAAGTGAAAGAGGGACAATGAGTGGCTCTGGCAGACAAGGAGACATATGTATGCTAAGAAAAGGAAAGCATGCAGTAACACACCCACACACACCCTTATTTACACAGGGTCTCCACAGCAGTCAGCTCTGCATGTTTGATTTTGGGAGATTTTTTACACCAGATGCTCTTTCTAACGCCTCCCCAAAATTATTTGTGTTTCTTCCCAAGGATCTCTTGCTTGTTAGTCAAATGTGTAAACCACTACACTATGGAGCCACTACAGCAAGGCAAAAAGACAACAAAAACAAAGGATCAGGATACTTTTGAAGCTCATAACACATATGACAAAACATTCAAACATGACTGAGCATCAGTTTCCTGAAAGGCAGCAAATGGTTATGAGTTAGAAACACCTGATCGAGTTGCAGATGATGACTACCCAGATAGTTCTGCTTCAGGTTTCTTCCTGTTACCAGGGAGTTTTTCCTTCCTTTGGTCACCAACTGCTTGCTCACAGGGGGTTATCTGTAACAATAAATGAATTGGTTACCTTGGGAGAGTTTAAGTCTGTTTTAAAGGAACGAGAGAACAGCTCTTTTACTCAGTGTGATTGTTTTTAAATGTACTCTTAATTTGATCTGTTATTGTATATTTTACACATGTTTGTATGGGATATTGTATTTGTTTTAAATGTTATATACCTATGTGGTATGTGACTTTTGTTGCTATGATGCCAGGTCTCTCTTGGAAATGAGATTTTTAATCTCAATGAGATTTTTTACCTGGATAAATAAAGGATTAATAACATGAAGCGCCGTGTTGCGGGCACGTCGCAGACCGAAATGCAGAACTCGGGCCTTTATTGCTAGGTGTTCAAACAAGGTCAAAATAATGCACTCAACAAACACTATCTAGGGAAAATGCATGAGGGAGGATCCGATAATGAACAGATGGTGACACAGACAATGAATACAAGATAACAAGCAGAGGGGCAACAGGCGGGAACACAGGTGAGACTTACAGGGGAAAACGAGACAAGGGAAGCCCAGAGCAGAGGGAGACGCAGGACTAACAAAATTTTTAAAAAGTAGTAACTAAACATGGAATCACAGAGAGACAAAACTGTGAACACAGGGGAAGCATGATAACTAAAACCAGGGAGAGAATACAAACTCACTTAAACTGAGAACTGAACCCAGACAAGTAAAACTAAGACGATCTAAAACTAGAAACACTAAACAAAGAGAGGAAGCTAAGGATTCAAGAACAAAGGACTAAACACTGAGGAACTAGGAATGGACTATGGGACTGGACCAGACATGGGAACATAAGGCAGGTGAGGAAACAAAGGGACCTGGAATACAAAATAAACTGAAACCCAGAACATTTGTTCTCCTCTTCAATAATTATCCTATCCGATGGACTCCACACTTTCTTGACTGATGAATGTAATAACCTCTGAGGCTTAATTGCTTTTGCACAGCGAAGCCTTTTGCGTGAACGCAATCATTCCACTTTAAATGTCAGGTCCAATGTAAGAAGGAATGACAAAAGCGTGACAAAAGAACAATCGCAGTGAGTCACTTCTCCACTTCGCTGAAAAATGACTGATTTGTCGATACAAACGCTTACGAGGACGTTAATTTCTCCATGTTTAACTGACTTAACTCCTAATTTTGTCGCCCTGCATTCTGGCACCTCTGACGTACACTTTTTACATGTGAGATGTCATTTTCCTGAATGCAGTGTTTGTGATTTTCATCTAAAACATGACATTTAGATGTTTGCGAATGAAAGTCGTTTTTATCCCCTAGCATGTCGGATGACTCAATTATCAGACATACACGCACACATACACACACAAACAACTCCACAAAAACGCCCATAATCGGAAATTGCTGAGAGGAGAGATAATTGTTTGTTGGGTCCTCGGCTGAAGCTGCCTTGTCATTCTAGGAAAACTGACCGATCTAATTACGTATTCCCTGACTGAACTCAGCTCCTGCTTCCTTCCCACATGCTGTTAGGTGCCATGCAGATATAAACAAACAAGACATCGAAATTCTCCTTCGTGAGTCTCTCTAAAGATGGGCAAAATATATTTGTTCATTTTTCTTGAAATAGAAGATTTGGAGACAAGATGGGATCACATGAAAATAGTCACACATCTATTTATAGATCCTTTCATGTCTATTTATATCAAAGCTGTCATCCAGTGATGACACTGAACTTTACATAACTTCCGAAAAGACTGTTGTGAAGTACAGGGAGAGTCTTTTGAGCTCTCGAAGAGCTTCGTGTGAATTTGTTTAAACAGATTTTGCCAAATGCACAAAAGAGCTGCAGAGAGTAGATGATGCATCTGCTTTAAGATGTCTCAGAGCTTTGGCGGACTCTGATTCATCTGTTTCCTTTAATCCACCTTCTCCGAGAGAATAGATCAAGGCTGTTACTTCACCTCATATCTATAAAAGGTGCAGCTCTTTGCTTTAGTACATGAAGCTAAAACATGTTCTTACAGACATTTTTGACAACAGCTGAAGACATGATCGATAACATGATGGATGGCGAATAAAATCACTTTAAAATCAAGCGTTTTCTAAACAACCTTGGGGGTGGATCCATTTAAAAATGCTGGATTTCCAGTTTATTGCACACCATGGAAGCTGAGATTTGGAAAATTATCCTTGAACCCTGCTTAGATGTACTTGAAGAGATGTTTCTGTTCTGGCTCTCTCTTTGATACTGTCTTGGAGCAACTGGGAAAACATCATTTCCTCTGGGGTTAATAAAGTATTCTGATTCTGATCAGCAATTAAATTTATGAAAAAATATGCACATGCAGGTAGAATTTCAGCCCCCTTCAGAGCATATATACACAAGGACTATCTTGAGTACCTTTTTTGCATTTCTTGTATATAGACGCTTTGGAGCTTCTATAGTAATAAGCGAAAAATGCTAAAGCCTCGCGATGCAGGCAGGTGGATGGGGAAGGAGTGTTACATGAAAACAAAGGCTCAAATATATCAAATAGCTGATGACTGAAGTGGAAGGAGGCGAAGGATGATGGTAGGCTTACCAAGAATCTGGCTTTGACCGTGGTCCAGATGAAGAGCTGGCTTCAGAGCTGCAGTGAGCTGTTGTCACTGCTTTTTTTGTTAGATGCAAATTAAAACGCTGTCTCACAGATAACTGCAACTTTAAGAGAAAGTTGTCAGCAGTTATTGCAAAAACGTTCTTTTAAGACATTTTTGGCTTTTTGTCGAGCTTGTAAATTAAAGAGAACGAGAACCTCGAGGTAATTTTGGATGATTATTTGCCACTCAGCTTATCTCGTTGATCTGCTGATTGATCAGGTTTGACTGACGGTGGCTGTGATTATCTGCATAAAAGAATTTAATTGGAGCAGTCTCACATGCACAAAAGTGATGAATATGCCCTGGGTTGTCTTCCTCGTCAGCTATCTGTTCTTGTCCAGCACCATAACTCTTTATTGTCTCATTTCTAATTGTTTAAGAGCATGTTTTTTTGTTTTTGTTTGGGTTTTTTTAACAGAGAGGACTAGATCAGTTTCAAAGCTGGCAGCTTTAAAAAGAAAGCATCCTTTATTCCTTACATCTGAATAGTTGGCATCAGAGAAAGCATGTAAGCAAAGGTAGCCAGATACATGAAAAGAGCTGGTATCCAGTTGGTTTTGTCTCATTATTTAAAATCAGTATGACTGATCACTTTTTGCTGTTTAAGTTTTAAAAAAAACATTCGAACGGGCTCCATGTAATTGTAGCCCTTTGCCTGCTAGCACACTAAACTATGCTGTTTTCAAGTTTGAAGTCAAATGTCTTAAATCCCATTTTTATGTGACAAATGAGTGAGCAGCCAACCACGCAGCAAAGCTGATAGCATTATGTTGTGTTTAGGTTTGTTTTGTTGTCTGCGGACAAAAGGAAAAAGTGATTTACTGCCTGACATTCCAGTGTGGATACAGCTGTTTGGGATTTAGCAGCATTGCTGCAGTTTTGATTATTAATGGGGAGAGGTGCACACATCATTCTCATTAATCATTTTTAGCAGTTTCAGAATAAAAAAAACAGGAAGTCTAAGAAGAGTCATGTCCTCTGCTTGATGAAGAGACACTGGGATAAAGAAGATATTTACTAGCTTTAATGGGTTTAATTCAAACATTATCTGCACCCTAGTAATTTTATTTTCAATTTCCACTTTATTAGGTGCATCTGTTCAGCTGTTTGTTTACGTAAATATCTAATCAGCCAATCACATGGCAGCAACTCTATGATCAAGGACTGCTGAAGTTCAAACTGAGCATCAGAATATGGATGCAAAGCCATTTAGATGACTTTGACTGCAGCATGTTTATAGGTTCCAGACACGATGGTATTTTAGAAACTGCTGGTGTTCTGGGATTTTCCCACATAACCATCTTTAGGGTTTACAGAAAAGGAGAAAATATCCAATGAGCAGGTGAAAATGCATTGTTGGTGCCAGAGGTCAACAGGTGAATGACCAGACTGCTTAAAGCAATGGGAAAGCAACATTAACTCAGATAACCAGTCATTAAAACCAAATTATTCAGGGGGCCACCTCTGAACACACAGCATGTGTTTGCATAGGTTCATCAAAACTGGACAAGAGAAGACTGGAAAGACATTTCCTGGTCTGATGAGTCTCACTTTCTGCTACAGCATTCAGGTGGTAGGATCAGACTTCGGAGTAAACACCATGAAGGCATGGATACATCCTACGTCATATCAAATTTTTGCGGTGGTATAATCTGTGGGGGACATTATCTTGGTGCACTTTGGTACCAACTGCACATTATTTAAACACCACAGCCTACCTGAGTATGGTTGCTGATAGTGTCCATCCCTTTATGACCAAAGTGAACCCATCTTCTTATGGACGCTTCCAGCAGGACAACACACCATGTCAAATCAGCTCAAAGCTCGAACTGTGCTCTTAAACATGATGATCAGTTTACTGTACTCAAGTGACATTCACAGTCACCAGATCTTAATCCAGTCTTTGGGATTGGGCTGAGCAGGAGATTTGAATCATAGATGTGCGGTTAACAAATTTGCAGCAACTGGAAGAGTTTTAATGAAGTATCCTTGGGGTTAGTCAGTAAGGGTGCTTATGAAACAGAAGTTTTGGGAAGTAGATAGCTGGATGAACCATGTTTGCCTGCCAGTCTGTTATTCTGTCTAATGTAAGTGTGCTGAACTGGCTCCTCCTGACTGTCAAGATAACAACAGTCACATAATTAGTCAAAAGACCCCCAAAAAGTCAAAGTCTCTAATCTGTCCTTGATAAATAACAGTCTCTCTGAAGAGTCCCAGGGAGCTCCTTGTAAGTATAAATGGATTATACGGCGCGTCTGTGTTGGCGTCAGAACAAATGCTGGTTTTAAAGACACTGCAGTGTAACGGCAGCCACTTTTCTGATGTGGTTCATGACATGGAGATTTCTGAGAAGGCTTTTGAATGCCACGCTCTCTGAGGAATCCTCAATCTGATCCTCTCTGCACCTCTTCTGCAGGTGGACTCGCAGGGCCGGCGGGGACTCGGGGGACTCTCCCACGCAGCAGACAACAGGCACAGGCCTCTTTTTTTAGGCTGTTACCATGGTAACCACAGCAGGAAGCTAGTTGTTGGTCGTGCAGCATCCCTATCTTACATCTTGTCGTTCCACTACTTCCGCCGCTGACAGTCGTTAATGTCTTCATTGAGTTCTGAGTAACTCTGCAGAGTCAAAGACCTGAAGGCGTCGCATCACAAAACTGAGAGCAGTCATGTCTTGCGTGTTTATATTTATCTGCTTTCGCTTGCACAAAGTGGCCTTTTGCCTTTCAGCTGGTTGTCATCGGCACTGATGAGAGCAGAAGGACAGCCGAGGAGCAGATTAATGGATCGGAGGAGAAGTCTGCATCAGTCAGCTTCCAGTTCACTCACAAACCAAATTCTTCATGGTCAATTTGCAAGTACTGTATGTGCAAAGAAAGTCAGACAGCCTCTGAATAATCTGAAAGAGGCCAGCTGACACAGAAGGAAAGTTAATTAATCGAGTGCTATTAAAGCTTCCGGTGTACGCTGAATACCAAATGACCCAAGAGTGTAGCTCTGAGCATCAGAGCTGGTTTCTAATGTTTGATCTTATAATGAGGCTCGTTCTTGATGTCACAGTGGATTAACAGACGGAGTATGGCTAGAGCGTTTCAGGTTCAGGTCATAACTTGTGTGAAGCCCTACCTCAAACTTTGTGAAGAAATAAAAGAGGTTTTAGGTCATCTTCAAAGAAAGCTCAAACTTTTTTCTCTTTCAGTTGGACGCTGACCGAGACGAGGAGGAGGTCTTCTGTGACATCGGCATGACTTTGGACAATAAGCTGTTTCCCTCCAAAGAGCCTGCAGCTGGTAAGAAGAAAATTTGTTTTTGTAAAGCACTGAGACACCTCAAGGCATTTTATGGTCACACATAAAACTAGTATAGTAATAAGCCTTTAAAGAAGGTAAACAGCACCAATTAATATAAATGTAACTGCTCCTGTCTTGTCTAAATCACAAATACGTCTCTTCGGGACAGATTTCTGTCTTTATCATGATTTGTTCCTACAATCTGACACCTCAAATGAGAACAGGATTGAAAACAACCAACCTCATGAACATATCAAACTGCCAATGAGACAACTAGGATGGGCTGTGTTAGCGATCATGTAGTTTTGGCAAATAAAACATTTATAATTAATTAAAACATGTTTATGTGTTGCAAAAAAAATGAATGCAAGAGCTAAATGCAGAATAAATCACATGTATAAAATATCCAGCTTATATAAAAACTCATGTTCTGTTCTCGTTCATGCTCCCTGGAAGAAAACGTTGCAAAAGGAAAATCCAAATCGTCATTTTCCTGAGATCATCACCCCGATCTTTGCTTGGTTTTGATTGATCTACTCGTGAAACAGCGTTTGCTAACTTTAATTTAAGGCTATAAAGTAATTCACAGTATAAACACGCTTAGCAGAACAACTGGTTTTAAATTACTGTTTATGTACAGTTATGGATTATAGAAAGCTAAAAGTTGACTAACAGACCAACCCTCCTCTGAATTAGTTAACGTGATTACAAAAATGCAAGCATAGGTATATTCAACTAAATATATATATGACTATATCAAAAGGGAAACTTTTTATGAATGAAGTGAATTAGCCCTGTGATGTCCAGGGTCACACTGCCTCTGGCTTTAGGACTGCTGGGATAGATATTCCAGTCTTAATAATAAACACATGCACTCACCAAATCCTCATTATGCGTCTTCTGTTAACAAATTTGCCCGAAGACTAAAGCTAGAGATATTTCCTGTGTATTTTTATTCTATTTCATTTTGTTAAAGTATAAATTATAAAAGAAAATCTAATACATGGTTCACTCCATTTTTATCAACGCAGTTTCTCAGGAACGCCTTGAGGGAATCTTTTCATATTCGGCACAAATGTTTGACCAACAATTTCTCATCAGCTCATCTTTGAATCCAATTTCAAGAGGTCAAGAATTACCGTTCAGTGTTTTATATTGCTCAGGAACAGTGGGAGGGATTGTGACCGTGCTTTATATTTCGTCTGATAATGAATGGGTGAAACCTTGGATGGCCACCTTGATGGCCATCTGTGGAGTCCACATTTTGGATTTTACAATTACTTTGCAGCAACTCTGAACACTTAAGACAGTGTCGGTGCCTGCAACTCTGTCAATCAACTTTAACTACTCATGTGAACAAAAACTAGTAACTGTGTGTGGCAGAGAGACAAATGTGAGGCTGTATAATGAAGAGGAAGGCGATGTTTACAGTAATAGATTTTTAATGATGATGAAAAGGCTGCAGTTGACTCAAACCCCATCATACCTACAGTCCCTCTAAAAAATATCCTCAGGCCAAACGTACATGTGCACAGTGCACAAATGCTTCTCCAAAATAGTCCACATTCATAAGAAGGAAAAAAAGTGAAAACCAGAAACATCACCCACCAGCTGCCTGCTTACCACACAGGTCGGCATAGCAACCAGTGAAGCAGGGTTATCCGTGCTTTGTGAGAAACACAGAATCAACAAGGTTAGACTCAGCCTGAGCACTCAGACAGTTACAGGTTATATATTATGTAAAACCTGACGATGTACTGTCGGAGACGCTTTCCCGTCGGGACACACGTCATGTTTGAGTGAAAGGTACAGTGTGATCAGTCAGTGCCCTGCAGGTGTTTCTCCACCGATTTCATAAGTGATAAACAACAAGTTTTGGTTAAAATAAAAATATTACCATTGGCACAGGACTGATCTGGCAAAAAGTATCTGGTTTTGTTTGCAGAGCTCTTATCAAATTTACACCTACGCTTTATTAACATAAAATGTGCCCACACAACACATTGTTTTTTTGTAGAGCAAAGTTTGCATAAATCTACTGAATCATGTTTTGGTAAACTGGTTGGTAAATGTGTTAATAGTGGTTCCGTTACTTTTTGTATGTCGCAACAAGACTGAAAATGTTTACTGAAGCTAAAAGCTGATGACTCCTGGATCCAGAAATATAAATAGATCCATATTAGTTTGTGACATCTTCTTGAGAATATCAAGAAAAAAGCAAAATAGTTGAAAGCATCCGATAAATAAAGCACTGGAAATACTGGAGTGGAAGTGTGTGATGGGAGACTCTGGGTCGTAGAGAGGGTTGTATGCTACAGGGATTACAAAGCCTTCCGAGAACATCTTGTGTCCGTGGGACTTTATAAATATAACTGACTAGGAAATCTGCTAGCTTAATGCCTGTGATTCATCATATCATGTTACATAGCTCAGACACAGCTGTGCCACAGCAGGAAGCAGAGTAGGGATTCAAGGGACAGATTATAAGCACTGGCTATTTGACAACCAATCAAACTGCCCGTTTTCCTGGATATTTGCCTGCAGTGAGGAATTGAAGTCTAATTGACCCTCAGACCACCCATATGCCCGCTTTCCATCACAATCTGTACATTGAGTGATAAAGGCCAATCAGTTAATATGACTGAGGAAGGCCAACATTCCCACAATCCTTCACATCAAAATTGCCTCTTGCAACTTGACAGCTGCCTGACACACTTCTGCTGATCCTCACAGCACACTTGAGAGCAGTCTGCTTCACAGCACAACTTAAAAATAACAGAAATAGGAGGGAAACTGTACCTCACACTACTTGAGCGATGCAGAATCTTCAAAAATGGTTGCTCCAAATGATCTTTGCAGGAATCGGATCTTTATTAAGTAAAAATATTATACTACCAGTAGACTCTCACAAAGATTGCATATGTACGATAATTAATGTGCCCTTTCAGATGCATTTATATGTGTGTACATGACAGAGACTCCCAGTAGGTGTTAACCCAGGAATCAAAAGAAAAAGCAAGAGGAGTGCATGCAGTGTGAAAGATTTATTTTTGTAACACGCTTAAGAAGAAAAAAGAGATCTCCAGGTCACGTGGGTGTGCATTTTCGCTTCAACTTTACTGTTTCGTGGATCAGCGGATGCCTTTAATCTGCACCAATCTGCTGATGTAGAAGAAGATGCGGGAGACAAAACGATCAAGTGAAAGCTAAAAATAAATAGGCTGAAGTTAAGGTCACATCTAAAGATTGCTGCTCAGTCCATCTGCTGCTCCTAGTACCAGAGGAGGAGAGGGGAGGCCGCTGCTGTCCCGCAGCCTCACCTCCTACGTGATTGTTACGGAAGAAAAATGTCCTCTCCAGTGGATATTAAGCATACTCTCTATTCTACTGCAGATGTATGCATGCCAGACTCAAGTGCTGCTGACAAGTGTGGCCTCTACCTCCTGCACGTCACTGGTTCCATCACAGCAAAACAAAACCCTCCACACAGTCATACCTCAGCCGCTCCCTTTGCAGGGGCAAAATGCACTCTGACATGTTGCCGGCTCTTAGATTGTGAACTGTTTATCATAATGCATCTAAGAAATTCTCGTCTCCCTCAAATCCACTTGACGGTCTGAAGCTGTATCATCACACAATCTAACTCTGTTCTCTAATCAGCAGGCACTGAAAAAAAAAACCTGTTGAGGGGAAGTGTTGTTCACAGCCCATTTCCACTGTGGAAGGGGATGACGTTGCCATGTGTTTGAATTTATCACTGCATCTTCTCCTGTCTGCTTTCTGACAGCAGGAACTTCAGGCTCTGTTCAGGTTTAGGTGTTTATGATAGCAAAATTAACTTAGATGTATGCTGTTATGTTACATGCAAAATGCAGACGTGCACATGTCCTCTGCAAAATGAAAGTGGCTTGTGATTGTGCAATCTGTGTGTAATATATGTAAAATCTACACATGTCAAACAAAAGAGGAAAGTTTGTACTTTTCTGTGTTTGCAGTACTGGAAGTATTGAGACATTTTACGTAGTGTCTGTTATGTTTGTGGACCTTATATTGTGAGTTACTATTGCTGTTGGACCTATAAATGACCAAATCTGAAAAAGAGTTGGTAAAGAGGATGTAATCAGCCAATACTCACAAGCTTGGTTAGCAAGCAGCATCTAAAAACTGTACAAGGACAATGCACTGATACAGACATCTGCTAATCATGCTAAATACCATACAAATAAACAGAAACACAGCCTTCTTTGAACTTGTTACGTTCCCCTGAGGGGTCTAGGCGGGGAGGGGGAAGTAACAAAAGTGACCGGGTCAGAAAAAGGAGTCAGGGAGGCAAAACAGTTAAATAAAACAGTTTTATTGAAGTAATTCAACTAAAAGAGACGGACAAGCCGTTATCACCATAAAAGAAACAAACAAAACTCAGGCGTCGGTCAGTAAGGCAAAAAGTCAAAAGGAAAGCGCAGCTCACTAGCTGGAAACACCACAAGACACTCAGCTCACTAGCTGGACCCACACAAAATGGCACTCTGGCCCAGAGCTCACCCTGCTCTGGGCTTAAATACCCTTAATTGCTGATGGGAGTCAGCTGTACAGGAGGGAAAGGTGGCATCTCAGGCAGGGGAGGTAGTGGGACACGCCCACACAGGCACCCTCAGGAGTAAGAGAGAGGCTAGGGCCGTAACACCCCCTCCCATAAATGCAAACCCATGGTTTGTCAAATCACAATAACCAAAAGTGAGTCCATAGCCGTGTCAGGACGAAATGCAGGCTTTCCACCTACCAAACCGCGTAGCAACGGTTAGGCATTGCCCGCGGAAGCTGCCAACCCCATCTCAATGGGTTCAAAATACTTACTGAGGGTGGCCGCAGACCCTCAAAACAATGTCTCATGTGATAGCCAGGGCTTTTTTGAGCCATCACATGTGGAGAACACAGCAGGCAGTCAGAAGACCTTACTGCAACAGTTTTCAGACGATTGCTCAGGTCACGGGTACAGGCATGTTTGTTAGTCAGGGGTGCAGGTCTGAGTGGTGGTGTTATACATGATCTGTCCACCTGCAGGTCATTTTGAGGAACTGGGACATTGTCAACCAGCAGCAGCTCAGGGTTAGGTGACCTCTCACACTGACTACATGACACGATTGAGCAATTATGCTCCAAGTGTAGCCTTTTACTAGGCCTGGCAACCTTGTCGGTTTGAGAACCACGACTAACTTTTCTCAAAGCAGGCCCTTTATATTATTTAAGTCACTGAATCAATTTACAGAGGTGAGGCTAAGCAGACACCTTCCTCTGTGTGCAAATGCGTCAAACCTGGCATGACCCTAAATCTCAGCCTTAACAAAATCCAAACGCATGGAAGCATTTATTGATAAAGTTTTGCATTTTAATGTGCGAGTATATAGGAACTGATTCACTTTTGAAGACAGGCCTGAATCATAATTCGAGGATCTTCAGTTTCTGGCACTTTTCCATTGGTTTTACTTTTCAGCTTTTGATGTCAGCTCTTGTGTGCACACCAGTATTGGATGTGGGTTGTACAGTGAAGCTTCTGTAGATCTGGCTTGTTCCTGCACATAGGATGCTTTTATAGGAAAAACTTCTAGGAAGTTTGAAATTGCATAAATGCCCATCTTAGGGAAGATGCTGGTGTTACGTGGCGCTTCCTCTGATGGTGGGGTTTTTTTTCCTGTTGAAAACTTAAAATTGCACAGAAATAGCAGTGAAAGGTAGTAGATAGAGCAAAAATGATGATGCAAATTAGACCTCGTTTATACAAAGATTAATATTTAATTTCTTTTTTTTTGCCAGGTTTATGATATTTAAGGTTTCCCAGTAAAATCTTGCATCAAATGGTTTTCATGTAGCAAAGTGAGTAAAGTACATTAGACTGTATTCCCTCCTGATGATGCCAATAGTGGAGGGAATTTGCTGAGCATCAAGACTCTGATTAATAATTTTAAACCTAAAAGTAATGAAAATAATATAAAATAAAAAATACATTTTACATGGAGATATGTTAATCACTGTTTGGCTCAGCCTCAAAATCTAATGCACAGTGACATAAATAACAAGAAACCAAATGACGTTTTTAAGATTGTTGTGGATTTTTCTGTCTGCAGGTCCCAGTGAGCTGGATCTCAGTCTTCTTGGTGAAACAAGCAGTCTGGCAGATGTTGCCTGCAAGGATGATGAGGTAAGATCGCAACAATGAAAACTATCTGTTTGACTTTTTTTCTGGTGGGATTTAAAAGCTTCAACAATAACTACGTTTTCTGCTCCACTGGGTTTTGCAGAAGTTTAAAAAAAAACAACTTTTCACATGAATAATATAAAATATGTAAAATACTAAATTACAGAATCAAATTGAATCAAATTACATTTTCAGAAATGGCAAACAGTAAACCCATCATCTGAAACGCTGAATGACTGAGCGCTGAAAAAGCCTCAAGATGGTGAATATTGTTGTGTAATGCTTGGCTGCCATTCAGACGAGCTTCATTCCTCCACACTCTCCTGCAGTCAGTAAAGTGTAACCCTGACCTCCATCTCATTTCCCGCCTCCAAATGTCTGGAAACAAATTGCCTGTCTCTCTCGGTCGGTTCGCCTTTCTTTGACTTCATTCTTCCAACTTTTTTTTCCCTTTGAAGTGTTTATGAAGGTTGTTTATTGTTGTGTAAGTTTTCCAACCAGGCAGAGTTTTCTGGGTATAGACACTCTCTCAGCAGCACACCTCTTCACGTTTATTCAGTCCATTGAATTCACACTTGGGAGCTGCTCCTGACTGACTCCATTTCTTGTTGGCTGCTCAGCTGTGTTGGATTTGGGAGTATTTTTCTCAGCAGTAATTCACTCATAGTGGGATGAAAGGCTTTTTCAGTCTCCCCCCTCCCTCTCTTCTTCTCCTGTTTAATAAGATACACCTTTACGTTTTTCTTCAGGAGCATCAGTAAAGTTGGTGTAAAGATTCATCAGCAGGGGGATTTAAATCCTGGGGTTGCTTGAACAGGAACAAAGTATTTTTAAATGGAAAGCACCACCTACAGCTTTTACTTTTGTTACTTGTTACTATTGGCTACACCACCTTTCAGTTTCACCTAACGAGAACAGTAACTTTTTGACCACATTTGTGTTACATATTTGCCTCCTGCTCTATTGACTTTACTTCATTTCATGTTGATAGCTCTTTAATTTCCCTCAGAGTGAAAGCTGAAGCCAAAATAAAATTGAGTTGTTGCTGTTTTTTTCGGTTTGTCACACTGTCATCATTCTCTTTTGTAATGCGCTGCTACTTTTCTCAAGTTCTACATCTCTTATTGGTACTTCTGCTCTACACATCTAGCAATCACCCAAATACAAATGTGCACTCCACCGATGTTGTTCATTCGACTGGATACCCAAACAACATCGCTGTAATCTAACAAAGCTTGACAGGATCTTTCAGGATGAATGGGGCAAAGTGCCTGAATCCAGACAGGCTTGTGGAGATTTCACCTAGCCCACAGTCCTGATGGATCAGCTGATACAGCTGATAATCTCAGTGCTGGCCCAAATCGCTTGATGGCCCAGTTTATACCCTTCTAAACATCCAATTGCGAAATATATTGAGTGCAATATTTAAGTCACTTTAGCTGTTTAAGTTGCTCCTGTTCCTACTATCAGCTTTGCATAGAAGCAACTCAGCTCAACTCAACTATCTGCTTTAAGCTGATAGGAATGCAATAGTAACTCAAATAATCAGCTATTACAACCATATGCAGAAGAGCATCGTTGACGCAGATAGGCTACAAGAGCAGAAGACCACACTGGTCTCATGAGTCTCGATTTCTACTCTGACATTTAGAAGGTAAGATCAGAATATGGTACAAACATCCATCTAAGTTGGTGGCAGTGGTGTAAGCGTGTCAGGGATAATTTTTTTGGCACACCTTGGATCCCTTAGTATCAGCTGACCATTGTTTAAATGCCAAAGCCTACCTGAGTATTGTTTTTGATTGGTGAGTGTTTATGATGGGAGAACACTTTATGTCAACTATAATGGTCTTGGCTGAAATGAAAGAAACAACAAATTGTAAGGGGGTACAAGGGACGAAACACTCAAAGCCAAGAATAAGCAAAGAAAATGGTGCATCCCTAAGAAACATCAAACACTGGAGCTACAAAAAGGGCTGGTGTCTAAGAGACATCCATTTATCAGCTTTCTGAGATGGACCTAGTACATTGTCCTAAAGTTCTTCTCAGCCAGACACACAGTGTCTATACAGTTAAAATTATTGATATCCTTATTATCAGCCTCATAAACAGAATTACTCTCACAGCTGGTTCTCTGAGACCTGAGAGCCAGAATACTGCTGAGTGTCTCCAGAGCTTCATGGCCAGCTGCGATTTCCTAATAAAACAATCTTTGTCGTGACGGACAAAAGCGAACTTCATGTGAGGATGGTCGATAATTATTGACTGATGTCACGTAGTCGCTTCGAGACCAATGATAAAGTCCGCTCAGTGAGGGAACCGTAAAACGGACATTGCTGCCGGCTCACTGAAGTCAGTGATTCTCCCATTTAACCCTTCCTGTGTGGAGCGGTGACACAGTTCTGCCTCTGCAGTCGAAAGGCACCGTGCCACCTTGTCAACCCATATTTGTGCCCCCAAATATGAAAAGGAGAAAGACTTTGTTAGAGTGTGGACGAAGGAAGGTTGCAGACGAGGGAGACATCGAGACAGAGTGGCTATTTTTGGTCTCTGGTGTCAAATGTCTTGGACGCTTCCTCCAATTATTTCTGACTATCTCTAATTTATTCATGATGGAGGGACACCTACTGTACAGGTATATTTTCTAAGGTACTAATTTTTGGTTTGAGGTTCTTAATCCCTCTTGGTTACTGGCACATCTAAATAATCTAAATATTATTTCTATCATTTTTAGGAGAAATAACAACAGAAAAACAAAAAGCAAACAGCAAAATGAGAAGGGAAGAAGGGGTTATAGTGGGACATCTTTGTGCTTCATCACAGTAACCTTTGTATTAGATGTGTCTCTGTAGACTACTAGCCATGGTTGTGCTTTGAGTGATATGGATTAGTAGTTACCCTGGTAAACAGTAATAAGTAATGCTATACTTTTAATTACATCGTAATTAAAAGTACGTAATGCAACTTATTAAATGTGATTACTTTTATATCAAACTATTTAAACTGGTGAAAAATGCAGAGAAATCCTCTAACTGCTGTGAATGTTTCCTTTTGTCATATTCTGCTGTGTGAATGGTCGATTAATTTGACCAGATACAAAGGCAGGATGCACAAGACAGGCATGAAACTCAAAGCAAGCCTTTAATCCTGTTAATCCAGAAAATAAACAAAAATGCATCTGCTCACATGAATCGGAGGAGAATGCAAGTATTTCAGAAAAGAATTTCCTTTCAGGGGATTTTTAGAAATGTAGTCAGTGACATTAAATGGGTACTGTCCAGAAAAAGAACATTTTTTGATCGTAACATGTTAGAAAATCTGCTTTGAAAAGTTTGAAGCTTACAGCCGACGTAGTCAGCTTGGAGGAAACAGTTACAGTTTCAAGAGCCAAAAAATGAAAACACAAAACATTTCAACTTACTCAGCAGCCTTAACCACAAAGTCTCCACTGTTCATCTGCATATTTGCTATGTTGCAAACACAGCTATCTCCAGGTTAGAGATGTCTTGACAGACTTTCATATTTAGCAATCTATTATAGTTTTAGCTGATAAAGGCCAAAAACATTTAAAAGAATAGACTTGACATGCACAAATATGGAATATCGTGTACTGAAGCAACATGGTTCATTATACAGTAGGACCCGCTTTTTAAATTGGTAACCTCTTGCAGACGTGTGCATCGTTACAACGATCAAAACTTTTCAGCTTGTTGCAAATGAGAAAAGTTTGACAAGAGCACTACTAATTTAAAAAGAGCATTGGATGTTTTTTTCACCTCAGTTGTTAATTACACAACAAAAGTAACAAGAACACTTCTAACATGATCTAACGGAGCTCGATCCCTGCAGGGAACTAGAGGAGATTACTGCGGTGACTGTTGGTTTCTTTAAAGGTGAAATGTGTGTAATGGCGTCTTTTGCTTTCATCATTATTATGCGCAGGACAATCATTCCTCAGTCGATGTGATCGTATCTGTTAATCAACATGACAGTTCAGTATTGTGGTCCTGTGGTTTGAAAAGCTGAGATGACAGCCACAGTTTAATTAGATTATACAGATGACTCATGAAGAGAGTCTCATGTGAGGGAATTGGTTTTAGAAATGAAGATGGATGGAGAGGCATCCTCCGCTGCTGCTAACAAAGTCATCATCCTGTTTCGTCTGAGGGATTTTGAGCCCCACTGGTGGGGTCGCATCTAGACGTGATGATGTCAGCCCGGATGCCACTTTGGAAGCGGCAGAGCAGGCTGTACTGGGTCAATAAACATCGGCGGTAAACTCCAGCTTCCAGTCAGGAGTTTCCGGTGTTCTCCTCAACACAGCGGTTTGCTGCGGAGGCAACATTAAGAATGGGGATGGTATGTGAATAGATAGGCCGTTAAGAGAGCAGGCACCATGGTGGGCATGGAATTTGCACAAATTTGCAATAAACCGTTGTCCATCACAGGCAACAACCAGCATCCCCAGCACGGTGTATCATTAACAGACTGCAGCTGCTGTCCTGCACCACTGAGATACTGAGGAGATCTTTTGTCCTCTGGACCACATAGCCCACATCACAGAAGGGGAAAGGAGACAGAGACAATGACTTGTTGCCATGACTCTCTACAAACCAGCACCAAGTCTCTTGATGCTGGTTGCAGTAGCAATTTTTTCTTAATCTGGTTTTGTGTAAAATCTTATGACAGTTTCTATATAGATATTGCTCCATAGAGGAACATTTCTCTATCTGTATGATCTATATCTATCCAGATGATGATCTATATGATTGCTTCTTGTATTATTTGTCTGTATGGTAGCAACCCTTCAGACTACCTGCACCTTAACTTACCTCACCTAGTAAGCATTGCACACATCCTCTAACAGGGACAGGTCTTGTTAGTGATAAACTTAGACCGTCACTTCAATATTGTAGTTTCTCACTTTTTTGTTTGGTTTCATCCATCTACCTACCTACGTATCTATCCATCTATCAGCATGTCTGTCTGCCATCATGTAAAAAAAGAGTACCCCATAATTCAGTTGCTTGTTGCTCCACCTTTAGTATCATTAACTCAAAGTAATCATTTCCTGTGTAACTATCAGTTTCTCACATGGTTGTGGAAGAGTGTTGACCCACTCTTCTTTACAATGTTGCTTCAGTTTGTTGAGGTTTGAGAGCATTTATTTATGCACAGCTCTCTTAAGGTCCTGCTTCACCATTTCAGTTAACTGGACCATTGCAAAACCTTATTTTTGCTGTGCTTGGAATCATTGTCCTGTTGCACTTTCCCTAAACTTTAGCCAGGCTTTATCTGTCAGACAGATGGCTCAGAATGCTCTGACTCTAGAATACTTTGGTATACAGAAGAGTTCATGGTGGACTCAGTGACTCCAAGGTGCACAAAATAAGCCCAAATCATCATCCCTTCACGACCTTGCTGGACAGTTAGTATTACGTATTTGCTGTTATGCTTTGTTTAGTTATCTTCACAAATAGAATGTTCCATCCGGAGGGCATTGTTCCAGAGGTCTTGTGGTTTGTTTGGTGGTTTGTACAAAGTTTGTGCAACTTTGTGAACCTAAGCCATGCTTCCATGTTCATTTTACTAAAGAGAGGCCTTCTCCTTGAAACTCTTCCAAACAAGCCATAATTGTTCAGTTTTTTTTTTCCAAAGTATTCTCGAGCATTGCACAGTCTGACCAAACTGCTTTCACAGAGCTGCTCACACAGGCTGGTAATTTGGCTAGCAGCACCCAGTTGCTTCTTATACTCTTCTTATACCCTGTGGAATCAGCAATGCTGTACTGTGAAAACTTTATTACATGACTGTATCTATTCATTTCTTAACTTTCCACGTGTGGCATCAATAGATCAAAATATAAATTTGTCCCCAACTTTGTTTCATGACCAAATCTCGTGACCAGCCTCTGCTGTACTTTGTCATGACATAAAGTAGATAACGATATAAATCACAAAAATGTAACATTTTCTGTAAATTCTGTGAATCTCGGGCAGCTCGACTTGCGGGAAGTCTTTCCAGCTGGAGTCGAGTGTTTTAACCGATGCATGAAACGAGACATTTTTAGACATAAGTTGTAAGGGCCGCCGTTTTCTTTGTGAGTATTTATTACACGGCGTGCTGCGGGGAAAAGCCTATTCTAACGTTTGAGTCTAAGGTTTATTTTTTGAAAAGTCTCAACAGGATCTTGAGCTTTATTGTGAAAGGTTTGTGTGGAACATAAACAAGCGGACACGCGATGCTGTTACCGTCGTTGTTGCTAACGACAATGCATAAAAACAGGCGCTTGTCCGTCTGTAGTGTGGTTACATTAAATATAAGAGAAAGAGAGAACTTTAAGAAATTAATATAGCCACTACAGTGACCATCAAAACGATGAAAAAATATTGCCGTAAACAGTTTATTTTGCGACACCACGAAACAAACGATAGCGTAAAATGAAACGATAGACGTTTTTATGTCGTTATCCAATCTATATCGTTATATGAACAGCCCTAGCATAAAGTATAATTTACAGACATATTTTATATACAAATAATAAAAGGTTGTTGCTGAGGGACACCATGAATTTTCCATACGTCCCACACTCAGATGGATGTTTTATATTAGTTTTTGCCTCATTTATAGGGATCTAAGAAAAAGCCGGATGCCTTTCCAACATCGGTTGACAGTTATATTTGGTAGTGCACAGTGAAGATTCTCATAGAGCTGCTCATACAGACACAAGCTTTAGGTTTTGAGATGTTTGTGTAGGAGTATGTGTTTGTGACATCTAGCAATAACATACAGTCTTCACATCATGAGAATTTAAAAAAAATGTTGTCTTGTTGTTGTTGGTGGATTTTACAGCGGCTCGTGTGTGGTTACCTGCATGTTTCATCTCCATCACGTGGACTCAATGCTCGCTGTGCATGTGTTTCTCTCTGAGTCATCAGACCAGTTGGTGTACCCACATGCCAAGCTGGCTTGTCGTTGGCACCCAGCACTCCCCCACACTGACGGCATTTATTTAACAGGAACAGTGCTCTCCTTCACTTTACGTCACATCTCTGCTCTTCTCCAATTTCAGCTTCACATTGACCTCGCCGCAAAAAGCCAAACGTATAAATCATAACCAGGCGACAGAGCAATGTGAAGTCAAGAACCAGTAATAGATGGAAACATAAAGAGAAGTCATCCTTCCTTTAGTCAACAGTCTGCAGTTGATGTTTAGCTGCTTTCTGATGTGTTTCCTGGCAGGCAGCCCGATCTCTCTACGACTCTCCGCACTGCAAACTGCTCCATAAAACACAAGAACAACTCATCTTACTTTACTTCTCTAAGAATTGAACAATACAGTATGTTTCACATGAAATCCAGGTAACAACTGAGACTTTAGCAGTTCACCTTAGGGCAGGGCTGCCCAATCCCGGTCCTCGAGAGCTACTATCCTGCAGCTTTTAGATGCATCCCTACTCCAACACAGCTGAATCAAATGGTTTGATTACCTCTTCAGCATGCCATCATGTTTGGCAAAGGCCTGATAACAAGCCATTCATTTTTGTAACATTTTTGACTAAGGATCTGTGATACACCTGTTAGACAAGTTATTTGCTGGCTAACAGAGAGTTCACACAGTATTTAGGTTCACTTTCAATGTTTTTCTCTCAAATGTGAGGTTGGAGGCTCAGTTTTCTCACATGCCTTTTGGTGGGAACTGAAGAAAAGTATGGAGGTGATTAAGCATATAATGTATTGTTTAGACTAGAGACAATTGTCTTTTTTTTAAAAATGTGTTGAGTCAAGACTTGAATAGGTTCTACTGCCAACAAAACACTAGTGAGGAGCTCATGTTTGTTTTTTTCTTTACACTCCTACAAGCAGGTGCTTGACTGACTTACAGTTTTCTGTGTCCTTTTGAAATTATTCATTTGAATTTCTTCATCTCAACCTGTAGTAATTGCTGATACTATTTAATGAACTAATGAACATTTATTTAAATAGCACTTTTCGCATACATAAAAGTCACAAAGGGCTGAACAACAGTTACAACACAATATCAAAAGTGACCCATGTTAAAACAGAGTAAAAATAATTAAAAACATAGATTAAAAAAAAAAAAAAAAGAATGCAAGCAGAAGGAAAAGGGTTTTTTTAAGACTCCAAAGACTCAGCTGATCTGAGCTGGAATGGTAGACTGATCTGGAGCCTTAGTGCTAGGCTCTTCCTTAGCTTTAGTCTTATACAAGGGATAACCAAAAGACCTTAGACAGTGAGCAACAGTGCATTTCACAAGAAGCTGAGATAAGTAGTCCGGAGCATGTCCATTTACTGCTCTGCATGATGCAAGTGTGAGAATTTAAAAATGAATTCCAAAATCAACTGGGAGCCAATGTAAAGAGAATAAAATCAGTCTTATGCAAGCTTGCTTGCTGAAGTGTGTAGGAGTCTGGCACCAGCATTTTGTATCGCTTAGAAGTGTGACAGAGATGATTTGTCTAAGCCAGTATAAAAGGCATTACAATAACTCAGGTGTAATCATACTAACGCATGAGCATTTTTCTCTAGTTCAGAGGAGAAGACTACAGCTCACAACTGAAAATGGCCTCAGTTTTGTCACAGTTTAAAACAAGGCAATTATTGGAGAGCCAATCACTAATCCGGGATGAACAATCAGGGTGGACAGTCAATCCAGCTGGTGGGACATGACCAGCTGAATGTCATCAGCATGGAAATGATAAGAAATGCCAGAAAAAGACTGAATGATGAAAGAGAACAACAGGGGACCCAGGAATGAACCTTGTGGAACCCAAAGGTTAAACAAGCAGTGTAGCAGGAGAAGTTTCTCACCCTAGAAGAAGAAGTCCTTTCAGATAAATAGGAGGAAAATCAGTCTAGTGCTGATCCAGCCAAAACTTTTAGCCTATTAAGTAAAATATTGTTGTCAACGGTATCAAAGGCCGCACTGAGGTCAAGCAAAATGAGCACAGAACAATTCCCTGCATCAGATCCCATTACAAGATGATCACAGAGACTGAAAAGAGCAGTTTCAGTGGAGTGTCAGCCCCTCAAACAGTCCTAAAATAATGAATAATGACCTCAGTGTATCTCCATTCCTTATACTTTCAAATTAATGTCTAAAAGGGTCCCTGCTCTTATACCAGAAGTATCACACCTGCGATACTGTCACCTGTGTTCGAGTATTCATTTTATTCATTTTTCTCATCACCTATTCAGGTCTTAATGTTCCTGTCTGCTTCTGCCTTCATCGGACTGTTAAATCATAAGAATTAAACACATTATAATGGTAGCACTTGAGTAATTAGTAGGTAATGCATGCCAGAGTGATCCAGATGGCTGAAGCTGAGGAGCATAGTAATGAAAAGGAAAATCTGCACAAATGACACTTGGGATTTTTTTTATTTTAGTTTATTATTTTTAACAGGCTGAAGCAGTTTGCATCCACTTAAAGTGACAAAGTTTTCTAGCCAGCTTTAGAGCTCAATTTGCCGTGAGGTCGTTGCTCTGCCATCACAGTTTACTGAGAGACATTTCCTCAAGGCTAGCACCATGTGATTGCTCTGTAGGGACACTCAGCCCAATCTCTTTTTCAAATACATACTTTATCTCTTCTAGAAGATGGTTTACAGTCTGTCTGAGCTACAGTGTTGCAAATCAAATATGTTTATACCCAATCTGAACAGCCAATACAACATCCTGGGTACCTGTTTAAAATAGGGGAAAACAGTCTATACTTTCAGGCAGCATCTCTATGTTGTTGCTCATGAACAGCGCCAATAGTTGTACAACAAAAAAAAAAAAGGAAAGCACAAACCTTGAGACCTCGCTCTCCCTCACAGTGCTTTCAATCATGCCACAAAATTGCTGTTAACATCAGGTTGTCAGTTTCAGGAAGTTGCTGAACAGTCAAACACAGACACCCCTAATAGGACATCAGAAATATGTCGAGGTAGGAGTGATTTCCAGAATCACCATCTGACAAGCAGTTCACACAAAGAAGAAGAAGAAGCCTTTTTCTGTGTTCTTTTGTCGAATGCTGTGGGCATGACCAGCGGTATATGGACAACCTGTGTTTTTGGCCTTGCTTCTACAGGATTCAATCTTTCAGCATGACAAACCTGGAGCTATTAACAAGTTGTTTTTGAGCATGATGTCTGGCCTTCACGCAGCCCTCACCTCAGCCTAACCCATTACCTTTGAGGTGAACTACCAGAGAAACTTTGGCAGCCAATATCGCACCAATTCTCCTGCGGTTGATCGAAAGTAACCTTGTGCAGGCAGGGCCGAAAACCTGAAACCAGAAGTCTGGATGATTGTAGTAGCTTGTTTAATGCTATCCAAGTCTCACAGCTGTGGAAATTCACTATCCTCTTTCAAATGTGCTTATTAAAACTCATTATTTGATGGAATTTTCTAAACTACTTCTCACCTTCTTAGATTGTTTTTGAAAGTAGCTATTACTATTAATTATGGGTGTATCTGTTTATAAACAAATACACTGGGGCATATGTGGAAAGCATGTGGAGCTGCACAAACACAGTATTTGAAACATATTTTGGAAAAATATGAACATAAATAAAACCTAAAGACCTTTATTTCTCACTTTCTTCCAGGTTGAAGAGGAGGAAGAAATCGGATACGCCGAAGGAAACACAGAAAGTGAGTTGAGGAAATAACTGCTATTTGATTTTCAGTTTAAAAAGGAGCAAAGTAACACTCTTCCTACTTTTCCACCATAGTCCCTTTTGCCTGCAGTCGACTCAGTCTAGCATTTCATCACAAAATGTTTCATCTCAGTAAATGCCAAGTGTCATGTAACCATTTTTCACCACAATGAACCGCTCCCTGCAGCCGTGTATGTGTGTGTGTGTGTGTGTGTGTGTGTGTGTGTGTATGTGTGTGTGTGTGTGTGTGTGTGTCAGCACTGTTCTGCATCAACAGTATTGATTGTGTAATACGAGGGGAGGCTCATCTGTTGATTCACTGTCGCCACTTAGACCTGATGTTTATCTCATTATCCAACAGTACAAACTGTTTTCATTATTATGTTACTGGTATGATTCTTGCTACCAACCCAGCCATGGGGAAACCGTGTGCCAGTGTACTCATGATAAATGAGGAGGGTTGCGTCAGGATGGGAATCTTTGCCAAATCAAGCATGCAGCTCATCAGGAATGTGACTTCTGTAACGGATCATTCGGGCACTGGGTTAAGGACGACCACCCCCTGTGCTGTTTTCAAACAGGGTGGAACTGCTGGCCAAAGGCAAAGGGGGGGGGCTTTTCAGATACAGCAAGAGGAAAGGACAGGAAGGAATAAGAGGAGGTTGAGAATAGGAACTTTATATTTAGTGACTGATGTAGTACATGGAGACTTGCAGAGGGTTAGTGACAGAAAAAGATGCTAGGGGCAGGATGGAGGCAGATGTGCCTGTGCCAAATGAAAGAAGAAGATTTTTGCTACCACTTGATATTTTCTATTTGGATTTAACAGTTTTTTCCAGTGATTCCACAAGAGTTATAACTATTAGTGAGCTGTGCCTCCACGGAGCATGAATTTACCAGGATGATGTCATTGCAATTGCCAAAATCATAAAGTTGATCAACTGTGCAAAAGCAGTGTGTCTGAGCACACCTGTATTTACTGCGTGATAAAGTTAGAAGGTTACAGCTTCTGTTTCATGTAAACAAACTGCCGCTGTTTACAAAATGTTTTTCCTCGGAAAACTAAACAGGAAATATTAAAACGCACAAGTCAAATGCTTATCGCTTTAGCTCTGTGCACAAGTATTGCTCACAAAACCTTTCCTACTTAGCATCCGGGGTAATGCATGGGGAAACTGCAAATATATGCTTAATTAAAATTCTGTGGTAGGGTGTAACAACAGAACACACACCATCAGCCAATCACAAAAGGAGGAAAAACACAGGAGACGAATCGGCCACACACAAAGGGAGTCTCACCCCTATTGCACATGCTCGATTCCTCTCCTCGTGAATTAGTCCCCTTAGGGGATGAACAGACAACAGGAGGGAGATGTCGTCAGCTAAATAAACTGTGCCATTACATGTTTTGTTATTACTGCGGCTGTATTGCATGTTTTATATTTATGGACACTTTTAATTAAGCCTAAAAAAAAGGTGTTGAGGTTTACTTGTGATGATCAAGGTCAGGTTAGGAGGACAGAAAATGGGCCTTAGAGACACAAGTATATGGGTGTGTGGTTCTGAACCACATGTTAAACTGTGATTTTATTCCCTCTGACAGGTTATTCTACAGAACAGAAGAAACCAAAGGTCATCTTCATGATGGGTAAGAGCTGACAACATGGGCACGCACCGTGATAGAGAGCAGCTGCTGATTGCTCATCAAGCTGCTAGTTAATAATTTACTCTCTCACACACACACACACACACACACACACACACACAAGTCAGACTAGGGAGGAAGTGACAGATATCTTCATCTTACTTGTGTCTGTCAGTAGAAAACAACCCATTTAAACTGATGCGTGTCTACAGTACTTAGAGTTCAACAGCGGTTTGACATTTAGCAATTTATTAGGCACACATAGCCTAAATAAGTCCTCCTTTCAGAGAAATTATGATGACGGAAAGCACGAAGTCTAACGTTACTGATTTGCATATAATTGCACTCTTGGGGCCATTGTCTCAGATTGTGAGAAGACCCAGATCCAGGACTGACAGGCAGGTTTAAATAATGAAAAGCAGGCATTAACTGGCTCCAGAAAGCACATGAAATACAAAAAAGGGGGAAAAAACAAACAAACCAAGAATCTAAAGGGGCACGAGAAGCCCAGAAAGGGAGATGCTGACACGCTGGAAACAAACAGGGGGAAAAGAAAAGTGAACAAGATTAGATATGGTTGAAGAATGACACATATTTGGAAACAATCAGGAAATCAGAAGGACGACAAAGAGAAGTTAAAACACAGGAGACACACAATGGGATGAATTACCAAAATAACACTGCAAAAAAAACATGATGTAGCAGGTTCGTCTATTTTGCTGAAATAATTTTTTGTGTGGTGTTAATTACCCTCTGCGCCCTGTACGCTCTGGTGACCCACCACCAAACCGGTCATGCTAAATGATTTTACAGGCAGCATAACATTGTCCATGCCTTCATCATCTTACAATTTAAAGTGTTTTAAGCCCCGTGTTGTCGTGATTTGGTGCTATGAAAGCATTTTTTATTGTGCCGGACTCCGTGTGCTGTTCATCTGCTCTCTGCAGCATTACATGGATTTCATTTTTAAAAAGTAGTGCATGCATTATTTTTCTTTTCTACTATTTTATTTTCCATGATAGACTAGATCTAAGAGAAGTTTATATCACTTTGTCACCAAACAGAATAATTATCTGTACAAATTGGTTAAAATTAACTAGGTTAAGCTTGTCAAATGTAGGGATTCACTGTTTTTCTTTTTTAATCTGGTTTATAACCACGAGGTATATAAACCCAATATTATCCGTGTCAAAGACAATATATCTGATGGATGCTGTTAACCATGTTGTTAATCAATTAACGGATTCAGATAATGTTAATACAAGTAAAAACGATCACATTAATCAGTGGAAATGGTGCTTATAAGTTGCCAATCTCCTCCATGTGGAACAACCAATATCTTTGTCAGTATTTTTTTATTAACTTGAATCTGCATTGTGACTCTAAAGGCAGCTCTCAGATCAATCTCGTGTGCAAATATATACGCCATCTAAGTAATATTTGTCACAAAATAGAAAAATGCATCATTGCTGTTTCCAATTTGTGCTCAGTGTTACTTCAGCCCCTAGAGGAAGAGGTTTTCAGTTTTTGTGATCAATTAGTATGCCATGACAGTACAGTGAGGCACTGTGGCTCAGTCTGCTAATTGAAGACACGACAGACGTGCAGGTTAATTAGAGATCTGGGACATACAGACCCTCCATTAACCACCGTCAACCCTGCTACCGTGGAAAAACACTAAAGATACGGTCACCAAAAGGTTATTTAATCAGTAGTCTGAGTGTGTATGTGTGTGTGCGCTCTCTATCACACCCATATATCAGTGCTAAAATCCCTTTTCATGGACTCTCAGGACAAATCCAGACTGATCTGAATTAACACCAGTTTGTCGGAGGATTTGAAAAACAGACGCTGAGCCAGACCAAAAGCTTTTTCACAGCAGCAGCAGATAATTGGAGGAAAATGTCACCCACAAATGCAACAACTGTCACCTACACTCAGATGTGTCTCCCGAACAAATTTTATACCGTATAATGAGAGGTCAGCCAATCAAGATAACATTTAGGATTTCACTCCATTTATAACAATCTGCGACTGTGCTGTCAGGAAAATAAAATAGAAAGTCTAATTTATTAAAACAGAAGTTAACGTATTTAAAAACAGAATAAAAAAGGGAAAATTTGAAAACTGAGTAATTGGGTTTTTTGTTTGTTTTTTTGTATTTTTGCCATTTTAATTTGATGCCAGCAGCATATCTCAAACAAAAGCTGGAGTAGGAACAGCAAAAGACTAAATAGGTTAATAAGTAACATTATTGCAGATGAAATGAGCATCCGTCATTACTCTGTGACAGACTGCATGGACACACTATAAAGCCAGTAAGACATCAGGGATATCAATCTATCCAGTTAGAAAACAGAAACGACTGCCTGTCTTGGTGCAAGTCAACATGATAACAAGTTAAACAACAAGGCAACCCCCAAAAGTGAATGGTTTTGCAGAGCAATGTCAACAGGACATTGCACTGTGATTGACTGTGATGCCCTTATGACTGATTTTTCTCTAGTTTTCCTTTATGATCATTGTCACTTCTTGGATGTGACTGTTGAGACAGTGGATGGTATCCTGGAGGATCTTTTCACAGACCCGGATCAGCGGATCAGTGAGCTCCTGAGAGCTCACATAATTCAATTATGTTATATTTTTAGTACCAAATCACAGTCTTTACCTGTGAGGTAACAATCAAACGGCCCTCTTTGAGCAAGCACTTGGCGACAGTGCTTGCTAACAGGAAGAAACCTCAGGGAGGGGTCGGGGGCAGAGGAGAGTCTGTGGCACTATTTGGCAGCGTCCCTTGCACCAATGCTTGACATCCCAGAGGTTGTCTGTATACTTCATGTCTACAGAACTTGAGGGACAGTTAATGGCGTCTATGCCTTGATCATCTAAAGAGGAGCACACTAGCAAAAAGAAGAGAAAAAGCATCTGATGTGCTATAAACACAGTTCAGAAGCATCTGTCACAAATTCGTGAAGGCATCATTAATGCTGAACGATATATACAGTTTTTAGTTTATTGCCATTCAGACAGTGTCTGTTTTGCATCCTTCTTATTTCTATTATTTGCTTCTCTTTATTAGCACATTGCTGAACCACATTCTGCAAGTATTTCACAGCATTGGCCCTTACAGAAGCCTATGACATGTCGCACACCGTCCACAGTTGGTGCATTTTGAAACAAAAGCTATCACAATGGAAGACTCGAACTGTTGAGCAGCTGAAATCATTTATTTAGTAGTGTGAAAGACACACTCACAGGAGCTGAAGTCCTCAGTTCCCAGATAGACAGATACTGAACTATGTATTAAATTCAGTTTAACAGCATAGACATCTTAAAAGAAGAGGTGATGCAGCACACTGAGAAATCGACTCCTTTCCCCATTTTCATGATCATCACAAGTTCAAAATGAGCAAGTTTTTTATAAGAAAGAAAAAGATCTTTGAAATGCTGTTTTTTTTAGGTCTAGAGTTCATTTTTAAAGAATTCTAGAATTTAAATCATTTGCAAATCACTGCCTTCTGTTTGTATTTACATTTTACACAGCCTCACAACTTTCTTCTGGCTGGCAGCTGTTGAATAAAACCTTCACCGTTCTTGTCTGATCGCTCTTATATCTTTTACCACCCACTGTTCTGCCGGCAGGTTGCTCATAGTGTTGTGTCAAGCAAAGTAGCAGGAGCTCTGTGAACCCTTATGAATATGAGCACGTCATGTATGTATGAAAGGAAGCTGACATGTTTCATTTTTTGTTTGTTTTTTACTTTCTTTTTTTTAAAAAGAACACGCTGATATGAAAATAAAACAGCACTGTCTGCGAGGGGAATCGTCCGTCAACCTTTCCAGGAGACTTTTCTGCAATACAGAAACTCAGATTTATTTTTCCAGTTGTTTCTGGACCACATCAGTAAGATGTGGGCTGGAAAAATGAGCTGAAAAATGCTGAATTACTCTGTAAGCATCAGAGCATCAGTACAAGTGATCACTTTCATTTGTTAGATTCATTGTTACTTACTGTGGGTTTGAAAGCCTCGTCTTTATTCCTCTCTCAGTTCATGGAAATTTAAAGCTTACTTCATTGTGGAGAGTGATGTCAGTGTTCCAGCAGGTTCCAGTTCATGGCAGGCTTGAGCCTTAGTGACAGGGTGACAGTTTGGGTCTTCTTCCACACCTTGATAGAATAACGTTGTTGGAACTGATCCCTGAATCTGCAGTCTTTTTAGAAGCGGCTCTGCTGAGTTGGACAGTTGTAATCTCCTTGCAACTGAAATTAGTTCCTCTAATTTGCAACTGCAAACAGTTGCCAAATGAAAAGAAATTTAGTGCAATCATTGGGAAACCAGCATCACCACCAAACACCATCCTATTTTTTATCTAGTGTGACTGGCAGTCAGTGAGTTAATAAACTATATAAATAAAAATAAAGTATATTTTCATAAAACCACTAAGCCTCTTAACAAACTGCTCTTTGTTAAGAGGCTTAGGGCAGCAGTCCCCAACCCCCGGGCCTCGTCGTTTGGTACCGGGCCGTGAGAGTTGAGGCTCAGGTATGAAATGTGTGGTTTTCAGGGTTTTTATCGGTTTTCAGCGTTATTTTGTTATCGTTTTTATCGTTAACTCGGTTTTCCTGGGTCTTTTCATGTGTGTTATGAATAAATCTTCTTTTTTTCGGTACCGGTGCTAGTTTTATTTTGTTGTATTTATCCACGACACCTTAAAGGCCGGTCCGTGAAAATATTGTCGGGCATAAACCGGTCCGTGGCGCAAAAAAGGTTGGGGACCGCTGGCTTAGGGGCATTCAATTAATTAACCTAAACGGAAAACCATCAAGCTTAAGATGCTTATATGACTTTAAAATGGTCTGTAATGTTTTTTTTTAATTATTTTCTGTCATTAAATGCTGCTACAGTCATGGATGCTCATATTTAACATGGTCAAATCATGCAAAGCTACCACAGAGAAGAGAAGAAGAAAATCATAGAGCTGCGTATTACTTTAATTGGTCCCCATAATGTTTTGTCATTAATAATATTAACCGATTTATTCTGCTGTATTTTCAGCAGTTGTAGGTTTTTAAAGAGTGCTTTCAAACACCCAAGTTGTCCAGCACTTCCCTTCAAGAAACAACTGCAGGGACGAAAGGTTTTCTTTCCTGCCCCGTCAGATGTCATTCCAACTTTGAAAATACTGACTCAAGACTGCGTGACGCAGCTTGATGACTCCTCAGTTCTACATGAAAGTGTTGTAGCCTTTCACCATCCCTGTCTCCTCCTTTTATCATCCAGCTTCAATGAAGCTGCTGCTGCTTCAGGGGAGATACAGGTTATCTCTCAGACTTATTAGGGGCTAAAAAAAAAAAAAGGCTATCTCCCTATTCTCAGAAATCATGATGACAGCACCAGAGTGTCTTTACAGTGAGCATATCAAGCTTTTCCTTAATTTCACTCACATTCTGTGCTGCAGTGTTGGATGCTCATTTGACAATAGATAAAATCTTAAATATAGAGGTTAGTGTATGTACAGGTAAACCCATTGGGCCAAAAGCTAACAGTGCTGGGCGGTTTCTGTTTTTTTCCCATATGAAGTCACTTCAAGAGGCAGCCAAGTTTTCTTAAAGAGACGGTACACCAAAAGGGGATCAGAGGGAGTCGAGGAATAACAATATAGAGCTGGAAGTTAAGAAATTATGTGTAATTTAAGAAATAAGATGGGGGAAAATTGTAATTACACCAATTCCAATATCTGCCATTTGCTGGACATATTTATGCTTCACATCTCATGTTTCCTTTGTTCTAAATTAGTTATATAATAGTATAATACTAGTGTTATTAATTAGCTAAATTAGCTAAATATACAGTGCTGTGCATAAGTCTAGAGCCGCTCCACATTTCTTCATAATTTTCTTCCAAGGAGCCACAGTTTCATAAAATCACTGAAGAAGTGAATCATCCTACCTAACTGAAGGGATGAACAAGTGCTGAAAAATTACAAAGATAACAGTTTGACAGGCATAAAATAGTATTTTTGCACCAACCAGGTGATTCCCAAAGAGCTTTTACCTGAAAACTTGGCATAACTCAGCACAGTGTGCCGTGGATCTTTAAAAAAATAAATAAATAAAAATAATCGGAGGAAACTCGACAAGTCCAGGAAATAAGAACCGATGGCAGGCCTAAAAAGAACTGACAGCAGATTAACAGAATCTGAAAGTCATGTCCTTCAGATTTTTTTTTAAAAGACACAGAACCTGAGAGATTTATCTGATCCTTAAGTTGATCCATCTAAGGTTCACTGAAGCCTCAAAGATATGGTCTTGGTGGGAGCGTGGCTTTCAAGAAGCCATTCTTAAGTGAAACAAAGAGAAAAGACTGAGATGTGTCAGATGACACAAGAACTGGACTGAAAAATCAGTGGCAACAGGTGTGATGGAGTGATGATTCATTGGTTGAAGTGCTCATCAGTATGTACAGAGGAGAGAGAGGTACAGCAGTGGGTGTCTACAGCCATCTGTAAAACAACGTGGAGGCTCTGTCATGGTTTGGGGCTCCATTTCAGCCAGTGGCGTTGGTGATGTTATCAAAAGTGATGGAATTATGAATGTAGAAAAGCATTGTCAGATTTTGATCCAACATGCAATGTCATCTGTTAAGAGTCTGTGTGGAAAACATGGGTGTCCTTTTCTATGAGTACATATCAGGTCAGGTTTGAACTTTTGGTCTTCTGTATAATTCGGCCTTTTGTTTATATTGATGCTAAACCTGTCCACCTGCACATGCTGCTAAGAATTAAACATTAATGAAGGCACTTACATTTTGTTAATTAAAAGTCAGAAGAGGAGACTCTTTTTCCTCTCTCTCTTTGACAACAGGATTGAATAAAAACTATCATCAAACTTGGCCGACAGGTAAAAGAATCCAATAAATTTGGGTACAGATACACCTTCTGTAAGTTAGCAAAATCTCCAAGCTGCCTTCAAGTTTAATGTGGATTTGCCTCACCAACTGCCTTGCATGGTAACTTGTGACTTAAAAATACTTCTTGTGACAAATGGTTCATCTAATCACCTGCCAAGTATTTTTGGAAGTGGGTCCCTTTAAAATACAAATTTTTCTTGTATAGATGGTAAGAATCTGCCAGCTACATGCTACATACATCGCTGCACTACTCACCCCCCCAACTTTCAAAGCTCCTCAGTTTGCAGCTTGACTTTTTTCCTCTTTGGTGCTCTTTAAATTCTATAGATCATTCCTGTGAGCGCTAAGTTAGATGGTGAGACCCAATGATCTGTCAAGAATATTTGAAAAAGTGCCTGGCTTTTTGGCGAACAATTTCTAAGAACTACTTTCCAGATGGTTCGGTGTAACAAACCATCTGCTGCATCGGGTTACCCATCCAAAAGTGTTCTGCAGAAGTGCTACAGGGGGGAAAAAGCAGTGAAATACTAATGTGAGCTTTTACTTAAGCCATTTTCCCTCCATTTCTATCTTTTTGTCTTATTCCACCATGCTCTCTGACTTCCATCTCTCTCTCTTTTTATTTCCCCTCTCTGCGGAAAATTATTATTTGCCCTTGTAATCAGACTTGCATTTAAAAAGTGAAAAACCTGCTGGTAGTGTGTGATGCAACAGTGGTAATTTTGCACTTAGTGGGGCTGGCTGGAAACGAGTGTTATGGTGTTAGAGGATGCCATTAACAAGCAGAAACCACCCTGCTGAAGCTAATGAAGAAATTTCTAATGATAACTTTTTTTTTTTCCCCTTAAGGATTTACGGGCTTAATAAGAGAATCAGCTGATTAAACAGTCAGTCAGGTAATCAGCAAGGCACAGAAGATTAATTGATAACATACACTACCAGTCAAAAGTTTAGACACCTTCTCATTTAATGGTGTCTATTTTCATGGCATTGTAGATTCTCACTAAAGGCATCAAAACTATGAATGAACACTTATGGAATTATGTGATAAACAAAAAAGTGTGAAATAACTCAAAACATGTTTTATATTTTAGATTCTTAAAAAATAGCCACCCTTTGTTTTGATTACCACTTTGCACCTCTTGGCATTCTCTCGATGAGCTTCATGAGGCCGTCACCTGAAATGGTTTTCCAACAGATGCTGAGCACTTGTTGGTCCTTTTGCCTTCACTCTGTGGTCCATCTCATCCCAAACCATCTCGACTGGGTTTAGGTCAGGTGACTGTGGAGGCCAGGCCATCTGGTGCAGCACTCCGTCACTCTCCTTCTTAGTCAAATAGCCCTTACAACATTCTTTGTGGTTTTTTGGCCCAAACAAATTTCTTCTCCTTGTTGCTTTTCCTTAGCTGTGGTTTCTTAGCAGCTGTTTGACCATAAAGGCCTGATTCGCGCAGTCTCCTCTGAACAGTTCATGTAGACACGTGTCTGCTACTGGAACTCTGTGTCGCATTTATCTGAGCTCTAATCTGAGGTGCTGTTAAATTGATTTCTGAGGCGACTTGGATGAATTTATCCTCAGCAGCAGAGGTGACTCTTGGTCTTCCTTTCCTGGGGCGGTCCTCTTGTGAGCCAGTTTTGTCATAGCGTTTGATGGTTTTTGCGACTGCAATTGGGGACACATTTAAAGTTTTGACAATTTTCCGGACTGACTGACCTCCAGTTCCTAAAGTAATAATGGAGATGTCATTTCTCTTACAACATCATGAAGCTCACTGAGAGAAGGCCAAGGTTTGCAGCACTTCCAACAAAGCAAAGAGTGGCTACTTTGAGGAACTATAATACATATTTTTTGAGTCATTTATTTATTTTTTCTTTGCTACATATTTCCATATATATATTCCTTCATATATTTGATGTCTTCAGTATCTACAATGTAGTAAAAATAAAGAAAAACCACTAAATGAGAAGGTGTGTCCAAACGTTTGACTGGTAGTGCATGTAATTTAACACATACAGAATATAAATTCCAGAGGATTGTGTTGGTTTGTCATCTTTGCTCATTGTGAAACACAATGTGTAGATTTTTGTCGAATGATTAAAATGATGCAAGAACATTTTTCATTCTCAGTAATCATCACCAGATAACAGATAAATCATGTCAACATTTTGAGGAAAAAATCTCCCCTCCCAGTCCATTTTTCATGTAAACTGATAAAGTTTCTTAACATTACCTATTAATGCTTTAAGGAAACATTATTTAGCAGGGCTGTATCTGTCTTTGCCTTGTTTTGTGCTCATCGTTTTCATCTCTGTCTGCTTCCATCTCTGTCTCTCTAATTTATTCCATCTGTCACTTTGGCTCTTACCGCGAACGCCGCTGTGACAGTGCTGTTCACACATGGTAGGATGGTTTGGGCATCTCAGATCTCAGCCTCTACCAAACTGAGCGTTAGCAGAGAAACCAGAAGCAGAATTCAAACATGCCAAAGCTGCAAATTCATTCTTTACTCATGTTTTTTATGTTTCTGTTTAGGTTTAGATTATATGGATAAAAAAAAAATGTGTGAATCTTTATGATTCTCCTGTGTTCTATCAAATCCACACCACATTATGTTATCACACTCATTTCCTGCTGCCCATTTTTAATGCTGGCCTAAGCCATAGCTTTGCATGATTCAGTTCAAAGTAATCCTCTCGACCAAGCTGTTTCAGCTCCATTTAAGCCAACTTTATTTTGATTGGCTGCTTTAAACAGCAGCTGTGCTCGCACCCAGAACTCTGCGCCTAAGATGACCATACAGGCCAACTAGCCAACAACTGGAGACATGTCAGATATGATTTTTTTAAAAATGCTTTCTCACTGCTCCCAATATGACACTCAGTGCACCCCATACATTCTTAAAAACTCGTTCTGAGAATGGACAAAAGAATGACCCTAGGAGGACACTATGCAGCATCTCATGCTCACAAACACCTTAATTTAAGGATTTCCACCCCTGCTACTTATTTCCTCACAAAGCTCAGTAACCAGGATCCTGGAAACATTAATATAACATCATCTACACTGTGAAAAGTTATATTTGTGTCTAAATATACTCGCCGTTTGGATGAGGCGGCAGCCTGTGAGGCTACAGGTTTGATAAAATTGCTTTTTTTTAAATCAAATTTGTAATTAGTTGAACAAGTGACATTTTTTCTTAAAATCATGCATCAGTTTGTTAGTTTTTAAACTAATAATTCTATATATTACTCCTTCTCAAAGCTCAGGAAATAATCCAGCCTCAAAGGCTGGTTTCGAATATATCTGAGGACATTTTCATTTATGCAAGCTGTTTGCACCCTAAAAGCATGGAAATGTTTAACATGGCTGCAGTGCACACTGTGACACCTACTGAGAAAATGAAGTAAAAGTAAGAAGGAAAGTAAAACACTTCCCAAAGCTGTGACCTTTAAACTGGGTTCATCTAGATGATGTTCTCAGTGATGAAACCGTCTTCACACTCAGACAGTTCGCAGGGGTTTGACTTGCAAGACGAACTAACTAGAAGAGCCACTAACAAGCTTCTCAAGGATTTCTGGGTCATTATTTTACATCCTGGTGGAGGTGTCTGTGCAGCGTATGGAGCCTGGCTAAATAAACGAAGGCGGTGTTTATGTTCTGAATGAATCCCTAGCCCTTCCTCCTTGATTTCTTCTCTCTGATTTCAGTCGTTCCCCACCGTGCGAGCCTCACCTCGCTCATATCTGTCCGTGCTCCGTAAGGAAATGGTGATGAGCGCACTTGTTTTTGAATTCAACTCGAGTTGAATAATGATGAATATGAAGCGCATCCTGAGTTTTATTACTAGGCTCAAGGCTAGCGCTGATAAATGACTGCTTCACACAGTTTCACGGCCACGTTATACAATTATACTTGCAACAACACCTGCGAGCATCACAGCAAGCTATCAAACACAGAAAGTGCCGGTATATATTCTGACCGTAAGAAGTGAAAGCAGCTAAAATGTAATTACTTAATGAAAGCTGGTTGGTTAGAAAAAAAGGTTTAATTCCCACTTTGATTTATCTTTCTCTGAATATGATGCTTTGTATGTTCATTCTGCCTTTTTAAGCCCTCCACATTACTCTTTACTTTTTTAAAAGTATGCAGTGCTTTCCTTATTTACTCCTTGTGGAAAGTAATTGTTATATTACCTCTGCATCACTCTGCAAATTGCAAACTTATTTCTGCACAAACCCCTGTCTTAATGAGGACGGCATACAGATGATCTTTCTTTTATTATGCAGCTTAAATGTTATTGCGATGCTAACAGCAAAGTCAGTGAAAAACCACTCCTAGAAGACTTCACAGAAAAATGCAGAAACAATTTTACCTTCCATTTTCCTTCGTAATAAATGTAATTTAATTGATTATTTTTTGTTTTATCTGTTTTTTATCTGTTTCTCTTTGTTCTTTAACTGTACCTTCTTTCGGACACACAAACACTCATCGTCCATTTCCTATCATCTCCCTCCTTTATATTCTTCTGTCATCTTTCAATTTCCTCCTCGTCATCCTCTTCTCACAGGAGGTTAGTCTCAGTGATCACTTGACCGTGACGATATGGCCTTATTTCTGCTTATTTCTCTGTGTTTCTGTCTCAGGTGGTCCAGGCTCAGGTAAGGCTCTGCAGTGTGAGCGGATGGAGGAGAGGTTCGGCCTGCGTCGCGTCACGCTGGGTGACCTGCTCTGCAGCGAGCTGCAGTCTAACAACGATAGGGGGCGCTACCTGCGGGACGCACTTGAGAGAGGAGAACAGTTGCCTGAGGTCAGTGTGGCAGTCCAGAGTAAAACAAGCAAATAATGAGGGGATTACTGAAGCTCACAAAGCCTAGAATTATAAACTGATTTGACTTTACATTGTTTTCATTTGTAAAAATCACATTTTGCATTATTAGCACAATAAATACTCCATAACTGTTGTGTGATTGAAAAATTGGACATATAAAAAAAGGGATTAACCATAACCGTTTAGGATGAGGGTAAAATTAGATTCAACTCATCTCCAGTGCAAGTAAAAGAAAGTATTTGTCCGCTTCCTGGATTCAAAACGTTTTGAATGCGATAACTCAAGATTAAGGTGACGTACGAGCTTTAAATTGATATCATAGGTGCATCTACTAACAGTCTTGGATGAGTTTGAACCTCAGTGCTCTTGACCTCACATGTGTGTTTGATAGAGGCTGAGGGGAAGCATGGGCGGTTGCCAGTATTTTTGCATAACTGTCACACTTACATTTTTCAGATCATCAAGCAGTTTTTAATATTAGACAAAAATAACCTGAGTAAATAGAAAAAGCAGTTTTTAAATGATGATTTTATTTATTCAGAAAGATTGAAAAAATAATTTTGACTCACCTAAATAAACCTAATTGGTTGTGCCACCGTTGGCAGCAAAAACTGCAATCAGTTATTAACTGCCAATGCATCTCTCACATCAGTGTGGAGAAATTTTAGCCCACTTTTCTTTGGAGAATTGTTTCAATGTTTTCAACCAAAATCGTCCTGGTAAGGTCGTGCAAAAGCATCGCAATTGGATTTGTCCTGACTTTGGCTAGGCCACTCCAGAAACTTGATTTTGTCTAATTTCTTTGAGTCATTCAGAGGTGGACTTATTGTGAATTTTCTCTTACTGCATAACCCAAGTGCGTTTGTGCTTCAGGCCATGAACTGGTGGTCAAACATTGTTCTTCAGGATTATCTGGTAGAGGACAGAATTCATGGTTTCATCAATTACAGCAAGTCGTCCTGAAGCAGCAAAGCAGCGACAGACAATCACACTGCCACCGTTATGTTTAAATGTTGGTGTGATGTTCTTTTTATGAAAAGTTCAATTGAAAAGTTCAGCTTTTGGTTAGTGTACAGAGTATTTCCCCCAAACTCTTGAGGATCGTCAAGCTGTTTTTTGGAAAGTATGAAACAAGCCTTTCAGTTCTTTTTTTCCCCCCCAGTCTCTTTATTATTGAATCATAAACTCTGACCTTAACTGAGAAAAGTAAGGCCTGCAGTTCTTAAGATGTTGTTTTTTGTTCTTTTCTGACCTCCTGGATGAGTCATTGATGGAGTAATTTTGGTAGGCTGGCCACACGTGGGAAGCTTCACCGCTGTTCCAAGCTTTCTCCATTTGTGGATAATGACTCTCACTGTGGTTCACAGTCCCAAAGCCTTAGAAATGGCTTTGTAAGGCAGGTTTCGATAGATTTTCTCCCTTAATAAATGAAATCATCACTTTGTCTAATATTGAAATTTGTTTGGTGAGCTAAAACATTTTAGAGTAACAAATATGGAACAAACTAAGAAATCAAGAAGAGGGCAAATATCCTTTCACTGCATTTTATAAACACGTCTGAGACAGCCAACGTATGATTGAAGGGCAGACAGGGAAAATGCATCAAAAGTGTTTTGTTGCTGTTTGTAGTGGGTCTGCTATGTTGCTCAGGGTTACATTTCAGAAAGGTTTAGTTTGAATTTCTGGCGTTAACAGCAGAGCTGAATCTGTGAACATATGTACTAATACAGTAGTGTTTTCATGTCTGCCACACTTGAGACCTATATAAAATCTTGCCAAGCCCACCATGGACAACCCTGCCCTGTTTCCATTTATCTGGGTCTTCAGTCAAAGCTGAAATGCCCACACTCCCTCTCCACCTCATTCAGCTCTTCCAGCTTCCGGACTAAACTAGCTGAGAGGCATAATCTCCCCAGCATGTTCTGCGGATGCCCCAGTGTATCATCCCAGTTGGAGATGCTTGAAACACTTCAGCTAACAGGCATCCAGGAGTTGCCCTAGTTAGATCCCCAAATCACCTCAACAGGCTCTTTTCAGTCCAGTAGAGTAGCGGCTGTACTAGTTGACTAAGCTCCTGGCATGATCTCTAAGGCTGAGCCCAGACATCCTTCTGAGAAAGCTCATTTCCACCTCTTGTGTTGTTGATCCTATTCTTTCGGTCACTATCCACAGCTTCTTGCCACAGGTGAGGGGAGGCGCATATAGTGAACAGCAAATGGACCGCTTTGCCTTCATGCCCAGCTCATTCTTTACCACAATAGACCAACAGAGCACCTCCATCCCTGCAGACGTGGCACCAATCCGGCTGTTCACTCTTCTCCAATTTTAAACTAGCTAACGTTATAATGAGCAAATTAAATAAAGCAACACTGGCTTCAGATTGAGAAACAACAATGAGTCCAGTTGTTGACTTTTGTAACTGCCCCTCTATCTGTGATTTAAATGTCATTCTTTTATGTGCAGGGCTAAAGTGTCACAGGATGTGGAGCTTAAGAATGAGGGCCTAAATGCAGGACACAAGACGGTCCTGCATTTGTTTTTTGGTAATATATAAACAATAATTCAAAAATCACTTTGAGCAAAGCATTACACATGACTAAACAGGGAGAAGACACACAGCAAAGATAGCAAAGGCTGTGACAAAGACTGACAGGAATATAAGACTATACCCAGACAGTTCATTAGGTAATGACCAACAAGAGGGTACCGAGACACAGATGAAGACTGTAAGGAAAATCAGAAACCAGAACTAACACGGGACCTTCAAAGTAAAAATAGGAAGTAACCAAAACATGAGTCCTAAGCACAGAGAGCTAATCTGAAGACAAAGAGAAATAAGCACAACAGAACAAATACACATAATAGAAGCAGAGAGGAGGAAACATGAGGAGCAACAAACTCAAAACAGAACGCCTAAAAGTTAAACTAAACTTAACTAAAACTAGAACAGTAAATAAAATGAAGTGCGTCCACAACTAGACAAGACCCTGAACAATAAAACTAAAAGTTAACATAAAAGGATAATAATGACTTCATGAATCAAAACACAGGGTCACACAACGGAGACGTGCTACTAGCAAAATCATGCTAATGTAAAAAGACAGAGAATCAAAATCAGTATTAAAATATTAAAGGACTTCAAACGCTCAGACAGATAAAACCACCACTTTCTGCACCACCACCATCTCTCTGTGTGGCTCTATAAAAAGGACCAATATCCTGACAGAGACACCAAACAATATCCTGTGCATAATTTGGGAAAAATCAGCTGCATATCACACAACAGCAGCGTTTGACGCCGTTGGAATGAGAGCACATCACGCATCCCTATCGGTAATAAAAATCCCTGTATTTTCTTTATTTTCTGATGCCTTTCTCGAAGTAGTGCCATATTGCAAAAAATCAGAATGGAAATGAGTATCAGACGAACCAAACTATAAGAACACAGTGTGCCTATTTTTCAGGGGAATGTTTTTTTTCTCCCTACAATTATGAAACAGTACATTTTAATGACACCCGAGGATTATATCTGTTATTGGCTTATTTGGAATAAATGTAAGAACAGGATATTCAGTACAAGAAGCAACTGCAAAATGCCACAGCAGCAGAAGTGACAGTCAAACATGTCAGACAACCACTAACCACACTTTTTGACTGACAGGTAGACTGTGAGAGGACAAGTGTCGGCCTCTGACAGGGATAAGCACCGAGCAAAAAGCATATCCAAAAAATAATTATCTGACAACACGGCTGTATAGATTATCATTTTATAAAGCCTGGGAGTGAAGTAGTTTATCTAGAAAATGCTAAAAATGTACTTGCAGTTACTTGACTACACCGCAGCTTTCAGGCTGAGAAAATATGTATTATGTAACATGTTTTTCCTGCAGAGGGTATAATTAAATAAACAGAAAAGGGAGGACTAACGTTAAATTTTTATATTGAAAAGCACTTTTAAAAAAAAAAAGGGCTTTATTGGAGATTTCATAATGGTGAAACGTCTGTCTGAGCTTGTTTCAGAGATGGAAACAAACTCACTGACAGGCTGTGCAGACATGGTAAATTATGTACTGAAAAACACGCTGACTGGGACAGAGAGACAACCTCAGGCATTATTCATGTAGGCACTGGAGAGTCTGCACTCAAACAATACTGATAGTATCGAGGGATGTTTTATTATGTGTGATTGTGGACCCCACCCAGAGTAGCTCAACACTTTCTAAAGGTATTCAGGGCCAGATGCATTATATTGCCAAACGTAATCACTCACACATCCAAATAATAGAATTCAGGTGTTCTAATCACTTCCATAGCGACAGGTGTATAAAGTCAAGGCCCTAGGCAGGCACACTGCTTCTACAAATATTTGTGAAAGAAATCGCTCTCAGGAGTTCAGTGAATTCCAGCGTTTTCTTCCATATATGATGCGGGGTTGTTATTCAGGAGTTGGGCTCAGCCCCTTAGTTCCATTGGAAGGAACTCTTAATTCTTCCACATACCAACACATTATGGACATTTTAATGCTCCTAACTTTGTGGCAACTGTTTGAGGATGCCTCTTTCCTGTTCCAACATTGATTGTGCACAAACAAGGTCCACATTGACATAGATGAGTGAGTTTGGTGTGGAAGAACTTGACTGGCCTGCACAGAATCCTGACCCCAACTGCACAAAACACCTTTGGGATGAATTAGAGTGGCCAGGCCTTCTCGTCCATCATCAGTGTCTGACCTCGCAAATGTGCTTCTGGAACAACAGTCAAAAATTTCCATGAATACACTTCTAAACCTTTTGGAAAGCCTTGCCAGAGGAGTTGAAGCTGTTAAGGGTGACCCAACATCATATTAAACTTTATGGATTAAGAACTCAAGTTCAATCGTGTGTGAAGGTAGACGAGCGAATACTTTTGGCACCATAGTGTACTTTGTACTATATTTTTCTAGCATTGTTTTTAAAGGGGCTCTTTTCAGATTCTATTTTCTAGACTCTCAGAAATGTAGCCCAAAAGAGTGACAGATGATCTAAGCCCATATTTTATTTACAGGTCCTCAAGGCAGATAATACAGTACGAGGCACATAATATTCTTTAAAACAAATCGAGTGGTTGCACAGATATTAAAGTGGCAAATCCAAATAAAACTTTATTAGAAATAGTACGTTTCTTTCAATAATATATACAGCATTTGTGATGCTGTTCTTTTTCCCAGTAAGAAACTCTGAAATACTCATATTCATGCATGTGCTAGAAGCAGTGCAGAACGTTTTAATTCAGTTGATGTGCCCTCACGGCCCAGCAAGAGGACTGTTTCAGCTGAGAGCAGAGGATGTGTTCTGGGTGCCATTATAACAGATACACTCTGCAGCCCATTTTTAAGTACGCCTTGCTAGTACTGAGTTGGACCCCCTTTTTCTGCCTGCACAACTTTGTGTGCAATCCTTTGTGTCATATATTCAACAAGGTGCTGGAAACACTCAACATTGGAAGTGTTAATCCTTATTCAGCCAAGTAGGGAAAAGATCTAAAGGATAACACGATGGTTTAGGTAATGAAACTGCTGAAGTTAGCTCAGACAGATCTATAGGAGAGAAGTAGTCCAAATATAAATCAGGTCTCACAGCTGCTTCTTAAGCTGCTGTAGTTGCTTATACATCTGTGACAGCTGTGGGAAGGATGTGATGGTATCTTCTCTTTCGAGCGAGGCACTCATGTAGATTATCCACAGAGGATTGAGGAAGTGATTAAGCTCCACTCGATGCATGTTTTGAGTCATGTAAAAATACTCCTCTTTAATTAATAATTTCAGCCTGGCGTGGTTTATGTTTCTTCTGTGTGTGTACACAAATTGTCATTTCAAATGGGGAACAAGATCTGTCCTTGTCTAAATACAGAAAAGGTGATTCTGTGCAATAACTGTTCAGGGTTTTATTTTTTTTAAACATTTCCTACAGCTAACAGAAAAATACATGTTACACAAACAGAAGTACAACTATTCTAATGTGAGGAAATGCACCCATCATCATTCATAATTATTTCCAAATTCCAGAGAGTACGTTTATGGTATCAGAAAGTATTCTGCAGCCTGCTTAAGCCCTTAATTAGACCTATTGATGATGTTTTTCACTGATTCCTTTTGATTGTTAAAAACAACAGCCTTAACTGGTGATTTAGTTCATTTAACCTTTTACAGAGGAGATATAAAACATGTACAGACTGAAAACAGGTCAGAAATGAAAGACTAATGAATACTTTTTGCATCCTGTGGCTTTGCTTGCTTCTTTTAAATTAATATTTAATGGCAATTATGAGCTAAAAATCTTTGATTTCTCCCTTTTAAACAACTTCGTGGCCCACCTGCAGTACCTCCAGAGCTGGAAACCACACTTTCCCAATCATTGTGTAGGATGAAAGTTTTTGGTCAGTTAATACTTAGCCTGGCGGTGATTACGCCATATGTTGGTAAAATGCTGACAAATTGAAAAGTTGTCTTAAACAGGAAAGCGAGCGGTGTTCACCACAAAGAGCAAGATATGCAAAAAAGAGAGCGAGAGACAGAAAACGTCAAAAGGTTAAAAAAGGCCACATGAGAAGTCTTCAGTGGTTTTTTTGTTTTGTTTTTTCCCCCCGTTGATTTCACAGAAGCTCCTGGTCTTTCATGACTACTGTCTTCTCTGAAACAGAGTTTAAGCTAACAGACAAACAACAACACATGAGACTTAAATCACATTACAAAAGTAGCAGGTAGAAGTGACAAATAGCTTTAACATACAGGCTTAATTTCCAGCATCCACATCCCTCATTACAGCTGCAGAGATTATGAGCCGTGATGCATTTTTCTGCTGGTCATAATTAATGATCAGTAATAAGCTGGTGGTTGTCAGAAAACCTTTTAATTGAACTGCGCTGCAAGTGTGTGACATTTCACATTAAAATGCACACACACACACACACACACACACACACAGCTGTAAGCATGTGTGTTCAACTTGCGTGTGCTTTTGATCAGAGTGAGTCACAAATATTGACTGGAATGTATTGCTGAAGCGTGTCCTTTCACTCCGCCTGGTAAACTGGTTGCAGTTTGTCAAAACACACAGTGGAGGATTTTCAACCTTAATCTGTCCATGGAGGAATTACTGAGCTCTGGTGTTTACGTTTATGTCACCACAGCCTTCAAACACAGCCTGTTAATTAATCATCTGAAGAATACGGTCTGCATGTTTCTATTTTTTTCTCAACTGAAAGAAATCCCATGAAAGGTTGTGCATCCAAATCCAGTTAGATCTTATCCATCTGTGCTGTAGAGCCCCACTATTGTCACAAACTGTTAAAAACAAATGCAATTAGTGACTGAATTACACCGTAGCCATTTTCAGACATGCACTTTAACCTGCCAGCTCCCTAGTGTAAAGCCCATCTGATGTCTGATTGCACAAATTTTGAGAAAAGCACACGTAATAGTCCTGTGAACACCCAGCTTGCAAGTGGTTGTCCTGTGTCCTGCACACTCTGAGTTCACATGTGATAAACTTCAAACAATGTCCCAACCTTTGTCATGGATCATCATGAACATAAAGTCCGGAGGCTCATATACAGAGTCCGGACATTTTATACAGTAAGCAGAAAACCATTGTATCAAACTACATAATTACATTTCAGAAAAGATAATTCTGTGAAACTGCAGTCACACAGAAAGAAAACCAGCCCTTAAAGATTTCCACAACTGATTAAAGCTTAACTTAAAAACAAGCCTTCACGGTTACAAGACGTAGTTCTGAAGTTCTATTATGTGAAGACATTTTTGCTGTTAAGAAGAATTCATTGCAAATATACTACTGATTTTACCAAAATCTGCCCTCCTACTGATCCAAAATGAACATAATTGCCTAAAGTAAGAGAATATTATTGACGTGAATTTAATTATCACCAAGCTCTCAGAGAAAGTTTTGACCTACAGAAAATCTCTGCTTATGCCAATAACTGACTCTTTTCAGGAGTCGCCAATATTTTCTGGTTTCCCTGTAATTGCCACCACAAAAAGTAAAGTGCTTTTCTTGTTCGAGCAGCTCTAGTAATGAGAACAGCAGGAAATGACACAGTGTGAGAAAGGAGCTGTACCCGGAGGTAGCAGAAAGTAAACAAGAGCTTTGAGACTGTATTGATTTCTGACGTGGGAGGGGAAAAAACAAAAAAAACATCTGTCTCTGACTAACTGTTTCAGGTCTAGGATCAATGGAGATGAATGGGATTTTGCTTGAATTTTCACTCTTTTCTGCTAAATAAATAGCCCTTAGAAAACTTTCTATTGATGACTGTTGAATATCTGGCAAGTAGGGACACATTTTTGGAAAGAAATTATAACAATAGTTTTTCCAGAGGATAAAAGGCCAGTCTATGCTTATCTATATTCTATGAAAAGTAACCGGCAATTTTTGCTGATTGCAATGGACTTCCTTGTGCTATTTTTATCCTTTTCTGCCCCCTGAAAAAGAACAAAAACAACAGAAAAGCACAAACTCCAAAGAATCAGAAACACTGAGGCTTTTCAGCCAAGATTAAAATGCCATATAAAGACACCCACGCACAGATTTACTTTAACTTTCTGTCTACTCGGTGGAGAAACCCAATGGCTTTCAAGCAAAGCTCTGCTGTCTAAGCTTCTTACTGCACATTAAGGTCATGTCCCATGTGTTCTCCAACATGAGCACTGTGAAATGCTTTTTTAATGCCATGTGAGAGACTTATGAGAGAGAGAGAGAGAAATGGTGATTTAAAGCTGGATGAATAATCCCACACTGGGATTACTGAAGTGCACCTCTCCAGGTTTACAACCGAAAACATTACAAAAAGCCGTTGTAACACAAAATCACCCACACTGGAGTTTTATCTCAAAGTGAGATAAAACGCTGTCGTATGTGGTGCAATGGTGAGTGACGACACAGGGAGTGTTTGCCTTGGTAAAGTGTTACTGTACTGTTGCCTGGAAACACAGAACATGTATTTTTCTGTGAAATACCAAAGTCTAATATCAGGCCTCACCATCTTATTCCAGCAATCTATTTGAGGAGTTATTTTCAAGCTCCTTTCCATGGTCATGTAAAAAAGAAAGTTTTCATAGAACCCTATGCAGTGCTGTGAAAAAATGAAGTACATCCTCGCAGCTTCTATAGGATTTAAGAGAGCAAGTATCAGCCAGGTGCTGCTAATCAAATGCACTTGATTAACTGATCATTAGCAAGTATAAGTACCTCTATAAAAGCCTCGTGTTCTGCTGTGAAGCAGCGAGATGCTTTTTAGCCAGAGCGTTGGCCTGACTCAAACGTTCACAAAAGCTTTGCACATACTTTGTCACACTTGTTTTGGAGCTCTTCAGGAATCAAAAATTCCTCTTTCATAGCTTTAAGTGGCCCACGAGGCATGTGGCCAAATACTAGTTCAGCTGGACTAAAACCGAGTGACTCCTGAACAACTTCACGAGCATCCCCTCATCCCCACTCCTTTCAGCCTCTAGGCAGTACTTGCGTAGCATTGCCTTTAGGGTCTGATGCCATCGTTCCAATGCACCTTGGGACTCTGGATGGTAAGCAGAGGACACAACATGTTTGATATTCAGGGATTTAGCCACCCTTTTTAAACACCTTTGACTGGAAGTTTGAACCTTGATCAGTTTGTATGACCATCAGCAGGCCAAACACAGACAAGAACTTTTTTAGCGCTGTAACAACCGACCTTGCTGTAATTTTATGTAATGAAATGGCCTCAGGGAAACGTGTAGCAGCACACATGACGGTGAGCAGATATTCATTTCCTGACTTTGTTCTAGGTAGTGGTCCAACACAGTCCACTATGACATGGACAAATGGCTAATCCGCTACAGGAATAGGACACAGTGGGGCATCACCAGATTTGGTTTACCAGCAATCTAGCACACATGACAACTGCGACAAAACTTTGAAACATCACGTTTCATACTAGGCCAAAAGAAATGCTTTAACAAAAGCTGGTATGTTTTTGTGATACCCAAATGTCTAGACTTTCATGGGCAAGAGACAGGACCTTATGTCTATTTATGGTTGGCTATCTGTTTAACTTTACTCCAGTCTGCACTTTCCGCACCTGAGGAGACCACTGACGCATTAAGATGTCCTGTTCTACAAAACAGGCTTGTTGTTCTTTACTGGCTTGATCAGCACTTACCACACAATTGAAACAATTTCATGTTTCGTCAGCTTGTTGGGCTGAGGACAAGTGTTTGCTGGTCAGTTGAAGTGGTGCGTTCTTCAAGGATGGATCGGGCAGAACATTGTTTTCTTCAGTTTGCACATTACCCTCCTTGGAAAATGAGGACATCAGCACAGAATCGGAGAGTGAAATGTCAGCATCTTTACCTGATTATGCACAGGTAACCATACAGGCCGGATACAGCCCAGAGTTCACAGAAGAGTCCGGGGTCGTCTGATTTAGATGATTGTCTAAAACCGGATTTGGAAGCAAGAAACCTCCAGCAATATCATTCCCCATTAACATGGCCACACCATCTACTGGTAAGGCTGTGCAAACAGAAAGAGGGAAAAACCCTGTAGCAAGTTCTGATTTTACGTAAACCCGGTGAACTGGGAGCAGAACAGAATTAAAACCACAGGTGCTTTCAGCTGAGAAAGGTAAGACCCCAGAGAAGATGACAGTCTGGGAGCCTCCAGTCTCCCTCAAAATGCGTATTGGTTTCAGATCAGAGGGATTAGCTGTTAGTGGTACCAAGCCATCAGAAATGAAAGGTTCAAAACAAGGGTCAGGCATCTTACCACCACAACCAAGGACTTCACTGCGGGGCACTGCTTGCACAAAACCAACACCTTTAGTCTGTTGGGAATTTAACTACGTTTCCCGTTTTAGGGCTAAACAGTCAGCGCTGACATGTCCAGGTTTGTGACTATAAAAACACTGATGATTTTCCTTCGAACCAGACGCTTTAGCCGTGTGGGGCTGTTGCACAGAGCTAACACGTGGCGTCTCACTGACAATGAATGATGATTTATGGGCAAGCACATACTCATCAGCAACAACAACAGCAGATGTAAGAGTGGTCATTTTCTGTTCATTTAAATACAAAACGACACGCTCAGGCATGCACTTTTTAATGCACAGTTTAGATAAGGTCTTGCAAACAAGGCTCACAGACGGGGCAGGATGCACACTCAGTGCAAAGCAGCAGCCCCTGAATGAATGTTCTTCAGCCTTTTAAAGACACAGGTGTGACCAGTCAGTCACTGGTCTGGCATCCCTCAGGTGGTCCAATAGACTTTCCCTGGAGGTATCCACGGGTTACCAGCCAGCCAATCGTCTGTGGGGGTTGCCACACCCTAATCTGCTTGAAGGAAGGCTGGCTCTCTTCTTCCAAGGCCAGGGGCCATAACACTTCCATTCAACAAGACTCGGGGAGAGTGACCCCCTGCTGGCCATTGATTGCACTTTTCAGCTCTATTTTATATTTATAGAAGCTGAATTCGAGGAAAATCCACTGGTTATTGAAACAGGGATTCATTTTTTCATTTTGATATAACACTGCAAAAACTCACATAAACATGCAGAAAGAAAATTAACTCAGCTGAAAAACTGCTTCTTATTCATTGTGTTAAACTACCAGAAGTGGAGGAGCGCTTGTTTTCATGTTGATGCGGCTGCTGCTCGTGATTTGTTGCATCTGTGGGCAGCTCAGGGTTTCAGTCCAGGTTGCATGAATACCTAGTGGAGCATATCTTGCTGCTGTCAATGTCGTGTCATCTGAAGACATAAACTACAGCTACCATCTCCCGTCCTACCCTCTTCCTTCCTGTAAGTTTTTCTCAAGAAGCCTTAAGATCACCAAATCAGGAAAAAGTTAAAGAAAACAAACAACGTCGGTCTTAGTGAGAATAATTTTAAAATCATTAACAACTGCAGAGCTGTTAGCACACTTAGCTATTTCCTCCTCTTATGGCAAAAAAGCCTTTAAAACATTAACACAGGTTAACTGCCTAGATCAGCCTATTTGATGAATGTTTTTCATCTATCCCAACTAATGAACATTAAGTGAAATGATGACAGATATCGCACAATAACAGAAGGGTAAATGTCTTTGAAGAAGTATTAAATTCACATGTACAAGCCACTTACACCATCCTCAGCTGACCCATTACCTGTAATGTGGAGGATATATGATAGTATCAATTGCTGGAATAAATTTTCACTTTATCGATGTTATAACAGTTGATTAGGTATTATGGTTGTTTTATAGGCTTCAGTTTGTGACGCTATTGGATTGGGTGATTAGTAACAGTCATAATGGCAGCTTTTAAATTGGACAATATTGTCCTATTACAGATATATAGGTTCAATTTATGAAATTGCTTTGCTTGTTTTTTGTTTTTATAGAGCATAACAAAATGCTTCATGTAATTCATGAATAGTGTCAAAAAAGGTTTGTTTGCACAGGATCTCTGGCTCTGTTGTTTACAGTAGTCTCAGTACTGTTTGCAGTACATGTAGCAGAGTAGCATCATCTGTGATGCAGAGTTAAGCAGTGCATTGAATACCATACCATACCACCTTTATTTATAAAGCACTTTAACATAAAACCAGAGTTCACAAAGTGCTGTACATGCTAAAAGCATAAGTAAAGAAAATTAAAATGAGATAAGATAAAATAAATAACTAAAAAAAACTAAAATAAATTGAAACATGTCAAAACAAATTGAGTCAACCCCTCTAATCAATGCCAAAGGCTTCAGCGAATAAATATGTTTTAAGAAGACTTTTAAATTCAGAGAGAGAAGAGGCCTGCCTAACATGCAAGGGTAGATCATTCCACAACTTTGGAGCAACTACACCAAAAGCACGATCACCTTTAGATTTATACTTAGTTTTTGGTACCTTAAGGAGCTGCTGATTGGCGGACCTAAGGGAACGGGGAGGTGTATATGGTTGTAGTAGCTCCGAGAGGTAGGGAGGGGCCAGGCCATTAAGAGATTTAAAAGCAAATAAGAGAATTTTAAAAACAATCCTAAAATGTACAGGTAGCCAGTGGAGTGAAATTAAAATTGGGGTAATGTGCTCAAACTTTTTTGTTCCAGTTAAAAGACGTGCTGCAGCATTTTGCACAACCTGCAGGCGCCTAATGGACGCATCACTAACCCCAAAATAAAGTGCGTTACAATAATCCAGCCTAGAAGTAACAAAGGCATGGATTACTGTCTCAAAATGCTGTTTCGATAAGATAGGCTTTATTTTGGCTAATTCCCTCAAATGAAAAAAGCTAGATCTTACAACAGCTCTGACCTGGCTTTCAAGTTTAAGATTTGCCTCTATTTTAACTCCCAGATTAGTGATGACTGGTTTAACATACTGTGCCAGTGAACCAAGATCTATAATAGTGGCCTCAGAAGCGCCACCAAAAACCATCACTTCTTTTTATGTTAACGAGCAGTCGTTAACAAGAAGAAGTGTACCTAAAAATGTGGCGGGTGAATGAAAATTAAAAAGGAAAACGAGCGTGCTGTCTAGTGGGGTGAGACACTTGAACACAACAATCCATCTAATACAATGATCAAAGTCAAGTTAACTATACTTTAACTTCACCATGTTACAATCCATCACTCTCTCCGCTCTCTCCATCCATGATATGGATAATGTTGTTCCATGAACCAACCTCGAATGATATCACCAGTGCTTATCTGACTATGAATTGGGTAGAGAGAGAAAAAAACCCAATAATACACTGAAATAATCATAGAAAAATGTGCCTGAGGCCAATTTACAACATAACTCTTTAGCAGAGACCCAAGTCTGAACTGAGAAAGAACGGCAATTAATACTATTATCCTGAAGGGACCGAGCTATTAGGGAATAAAATGAGAGTTGTAACCACTATGTTCTTAAAAAGTGAAATTTAAGACCCCACATGATATTTTATGCAGGAACACTTTTTAATGCCTTCATTTCCTTATACCGTTTCTTTTACCTATGACAGCTTTCCTAAAATAGATGAATTGGTGAGTCCAAAATACTCTGAGCAACAATGAAGTTATAGTAAAGTTTTTCACTCTTGTCACTCCCAGGCCCTCTAACAAAGTGAAAATTCCCTCCACACCAAGCATGAATTGATCCAGAAGGCTAGCTGGAGTTTTTGAACACCAAGACATCTCACAGTGGCAAACAATTCTTCCATGATGCCCTTCTAAGTTGGGCCAAGCCTCACAACTAGTAAAAGCCATCAATTACTTCTTCAACAGCCCTGCTAATAAACAAACTAACTAATCACGTAGCCTCAGAACTAATAAGCTTCTACAGCAAGACTGACAGCAAAGCCTAGTAGAATAACCACTAGCACTCACTGAAGAGCAATAATCCCCTGCAATCACCTACTGAACAGAGTGAAGATGCAACAAACATTTACCTTTTATGAAGGGATGCGGTGATACTGCATGTCAGAGACGGGCTACTGGGACGTGTTGCACTAATTTAGCTCCAAGCTAATTTGACTTCAAGATTGAAGTGGCTGAAACTAATATGATGAACAGCCAGCAGAACGTCTCCAGTGAAAGAAGCAACAATACAGTCTTATTTCTTCAACAAAGTCTTCCTGAAACAGCTTGATAACAATGCTACAGCCTAAGCTAACACCAGCAGCTCATTGAAGAGGGCGCGTTTGATTTATATTACATTGAATAGTCAAAAGTCTTGACCCACCTCCCTTTCTTTAATATTTGGTTAAAAAAAAGAAAGAAGTAGGTGTAGAAGCATATTAAAACATTTGCAAACATGCATGTAAAGGCATGATATAAGGCAAAATAGAGATTGCACAACTGTAACACGCTTGAGAGTCCATATTTGGTATGACCACCTTTAGTCCTCAGCATAGCCTCTTAGGAACACTTTCCAGCAAGTTTATTTAATAAGTAGTCTTCAGGAATACTTCTCCAGGGTTCTTCAAGAACATCAAAGCTCTTCTTTGGATATTGGCTGACTTTTGTTCCGTTCTCAATGAAGACAATCCCACACTACTTCAATAAAGTTGAGGTCCAGGCTGTGTTGAGGTCTACGATAGTTTTCCTTTGTGTATATCCAGGTATGCTTTCACTGCCCCGGGAGTGAGTTTGAGATCACTGTCATGCTGAAACATTCAGCCGTTGCCAACCAGATGCTTTCCAGATGGTGTTGCATTATTGGATCAAAATGCGATGGTACTTTTCTAAATTCATAATTTCATCAGTTTTATAAGATCGCCCAACACCACTGACATCCCCAAACCATGAAGAGTCATCATGGTGTTTTGCGCATATGGTAAATGGACTAGTATATACAGCACCTTTCTACCTTGTACACAAAGTCTAACCGCTTTCTCGAACAAGCGGCACAATTGGTTCAGGATATTGGCAAGGATACTTCAACGTGCAGGCTGGAGGAGCTGGAGATCAAGTCATGGACCTCCAATTTGGTATACAACCCACTCAGCCGCTGTGGGTATAAAGCAGGGGTGTCCGATTCCAGTCCTCAAGAGCTATTGTCCTGCAGCTTTTAGACGAGTCCTTGTTCCAACACACCAGGCCTTTGCCAAACTTGATGGCATATTGAAGAGGTAATCCAACCATCTGATTCAGCTGTGTTGGAGTAGTGATGCATCTAAAAGCTGCAGTACAGTAACTCTCGAAGACTGGAGTTGGATACCCCTGGTATAGAGAGTAGAGCAGGGGTGGGCAACTCCAGGCCTCGAGGGAAGGTGTCCTGCAGGTTTTAGATCTCACCCTGGGTCAACACACCTGAATCAAATGATTAGTTCATTACCAGGCCTCTAGAGAACTTCAAGACATGTTGAGGAGGTAATTTAACCATTTAAATCAGCTGCGTTGGATCAAGGACACATCTAAAACCTGCAGGACACCGGCCCTTGAGGCCTGGAGTTGCACACCCCTGCTCTAAATTGGTATAGGTGAGAATTGTTGACTGTCTCCCTGTGTTAGCCCTGCAACAGCTGGCAATTCCAAGCTCTATCTAATGCCAGCTGGGATAGTTAAAGATCTTGCATCCAGATGGATGGATGGACAAAGACTAGTCTGAAAATGAGTAAAGGAAAAAAAGGAACCAATGTCCAAAGAAACTTTGAAAGCCTGGAAAACCGTTGATCAAGATTATTTTTTTAGAAAATCACCAGAAAGTCTGACTCCTTCGACACAGATTATAAAGAAGTGACTGGCAGCTCAGTACTGCATCACATGAGTCTTGCTTGCTGTCCTAGCTCCAAATTCAATACATAGCTTGAACTTATAATATATACTTTTACTGAGACACAGTACTTATAATGTGAGACCCAATAATAAATCAGACCCTGTATATAATATTATTTTATGATTTATATGAAATTGAGTCTTTTAGTTAACTTCCAAGTGAAGATTTAGGTTTGAAAAGAAATCTGTGGTTTTGCTAACCATCCATGAAATTCCTTTCAATGAATTTGCATTAGTAACATGAAAATTCCATTTTTGTGGTGTTTGGAAAGGTGTTCAGTTACATATCCAACTTTTAAGTGAACGTTTAAAAAGAACTAAATCGATTCTCGGGGATGGAGTCTGAACAATAGACAGCTATCTATTCTAAAAAGAGTGGCCTTGTGTTTTATGCTAACACTTTTAACAGAGGTGATTAAATGGACGTGTATCTGCAGAATCAAATACAAACCATTCCTCCTTCCTAATTATAATTTTTTCGTATATTTTGACAGGTGCTGGTTCGGTTCTGCTGTCATTTTTAGATTGTATTTTTTGATTTCTGTTATTTGGTCAGTGCCCTGCATATTGGCACCAGTGACCCGGGAGTGGCGCCACAGGGACAGTGTGTATTCTTGAATCATATTACTCTTACTGTAATCAGGCCTGCATTCATACATGGCTGATTAACCCACAAAGGGGCTGGTAGGGGGAAAAACAAGCAGCTCCTGATGAAGCCTTTTTATTTTTCCATATTTTTCCAGTGCTTCTTATCATATCTGCACCCAGTTTTTCCCATGTGTCACATCTACCACTGACTCCTCATCCATGTGGCAGTTTCTTTTAATGTGTGCCAAAGAATATTTTAACAAATAATAGCAATATCTCATCATACTTTGTGTCAAACATGGCTTTAGATTTAGCATCTGAAAAGTAAGATTTGCATTTTTTTCCTCTCCTTTATTGAATTTGGTGGATTTATTTAAACAAAAAGAAAAAAAAACAGAGGCTCTTGGAATGTTTATTTTACAATTTTCTAACATTTCATAAAGTAAACAATTGATTCATTAATAAAATATGAGCTCTTTCATATCATTTTGGGATGCCCTGGAGATGTGTACTGCACATTATACTTCAATATACTGAGTTATAAAATTGCAGGGAATATATATGGCTGTTTCTGGTTATATATTAATCATTAATAAACGGTAAATCATTCTTTCTGTGTTTGTGTGTGTGCGTGCTATCTGCAGGACACACTGCTGGAGCTCCTGTGTGACGCGGTGGTGTCGTCAGGACGGCAGGGAAAAGGTCTCGTGATCAGCGGCTTCCCCAGAGACCTGAGACAGGCGGAGGAGTACGAAGCGAAGGTCAGAGCACAAAGCTGATGGAGTAGACAGCGGGATGTGGTCAGAAGCATGAATAAAAGAAGGGGGAAAGTCAGCCGTGAGTCGTGGTGTATGCACAAAAAGTTCAGTCTGAGCAAAGTGAAGGAATCACAAGAGTCGCACGTCACTGTGACGAATGCTAGTTAAGTCTGATTCAGTGCTAACATACGAGTACGAAGAGGGTATGAAAACAAGATTTGAAAATAGGAAAGAAGTGATCAGAATGAATGCACATAGAAATGTGGACTGCGGATCATTCAGGATGAAGGCCGGCCTGCAGACGAATGTAGTTAAAGGGGAAGTTCCTGCTTTTAACTTCTAACTGCACCTGTTGTGTGTGTCAGATGGGGGAACCCAGTGCAGTGCTCCTGCTGAACTGCTCAGCCGACACCATGTCCAATCGCCTGCAGTGTCGTGGGAGATCCGGCTTCCAGGCCGCCCCAGACAGAGACAGCGTCCTGCACAGGAGGGTGGAGAGCTTCTGCAGCGACACCCAGGCGGTGGCGGCTCACTACGAACACAAGAGGCTTCTGCACACGGTAAGATTGGGAAGCCAACTCTGTAAGGGTTAGAGGTTCAATTCCATATGGAGGCTTACTTTCCTTAAAGGAACAAATCCAGTTTAAATCCACTTCGTCTAGGCTGGAAATCCATTTACACTTAGATGTCCTTCAAACATCTCCCAGCGCTCTTTTATCTATAAAAGGAAATCGTTTGCCGGGATGTTCTCACTCACAGAAAAGCAGCCGAAGAGTTCCCAATAATCACTTCATTATCTCTCATATGTGAGTCTAACTGTCCTGCATGACTGGAGTTTGCAACTTTACTGTATTATTCAATACAACCAGCTCAGATTTGACATGCTGGATAAATAATAATCACGAGGATTGTTTTTAAAATACAAGCGTGCCAGCCTCTATGATCTTAGAGGAGGAAAACAAAGGAAAACATAGTTCACCAGAGAGAAGCCTGTCTTAGATCAAAAGACTGCATTAGACAGAAGTAACAGTGGTTTGTATTATTATGCATTATAATTCAAAATTATTTATATGTGAATAGCATATTAATGTGCTTGGTTTTAACGGTGCCATCCCAGAGTATTGAATTTTATACTGAAATTTATTGGGTGCTGTATTAATGACGCTGGAAACAGAACCAAACAATTAGATGCGGACTACATTATCTAAACAGGCTTTCCAACCTTCATGTTTACTGAAGGCTTTTGCGTCTTATAATATAATTTATTCTGTGTTTTGTGCACTAATTCGTTCATGTTTACTTTAATTTAGTTATTTTTAAATTGTGGTTAAAAAACATTAAATAAAAGCAAGGGTTGTGTGAATAGTTTGCCCTCTCTCATCTGAAGTGTTTGACTTTGTCTTTACAAAGATATCCATTTTATGTGTGCACTGAGGCAGTTATGTTTTAATTATTCTGCCAGTTCCTAGGGGTAGGTATCAGGGGTGGTGGTGCCATTTTTGGAACATGTTCATTTGCCTTCCTGAGTAAAAACATAAAAGATCCAAAGGGATAAATAAGAAAACGCCAGGGCAATTCTAAATCACCATTTTTGTTTGTTTGTTTTTATTCCAAAAATTTCCATCACAAAGGTAAACAGGGCTTAAGTTATGTGTTTTGCTTCAAAGTTTCCTGGAGAAGGAGCCCTAGACCCCCTGCACAAATCTGCATCCATCTTTCAGTTGGTGCTGATTTTGTTTTACTTAATAGATGTGAGACAAGATCCACAAAGTCATCCTTCTGTGCCAAGAAATCTAAGACTCAGCTGAAACCAGCATAAAACTGCAGCAGTATAATCTCAATCCGTCCATTGCAGTGTCCCAAGGTAGAACTGCAGGAAACAGAGACGGTAACAAAGACCAGAACTAAAAACAGAACAGAAAGAAAAACCAGAACGAGGCTCGGGGGGGGCAGCCATCTGCTGCAGCCGGTTGAGAGTGAAAGAATAGAATAAAGGAAGGAGAAAAGAGACAGAGAGCACAGGGAGACAGCACAAAACACAAACTAGACGTGCTGCTGTGGTAAACACAGAGGGAGTGAAAACAGCATTAAACCTGCATTCTTTCTAATGGCCAACAGATGGGAAACAAATCTATGAGATCAACAAGCTTACTTCTGTCTCAATCTGCAACCTCAGAAGACAGCGTAACATAGAAAAATACATATTAAATAAAAAGAGAAAAAGAAATAATAGTGAAAGCTGGGAAAACAGAAACAAAGCACAATAGAATTTACAATAAGTAAATTTAAAGGTTTTTTAAAAAGTGACCTAAAACTAGAAGCTAACTCTGTTGCAGCTAAGTCTTATAATCCTGTGTGGAAAATGTGTGTTTGCAGCCTGCATGCTTTAAATAGTAAATAAATAATATTCACGTTTCTACTCAAATGTCTCAAAATACCAACAGCTGAAAGGGTCATCGAGTGGAAGAACAAATAGGCGAGCCTCTGTTTTAAGAGTGAATTGTATTCAGATTATGTCCGACCGCTTACTGCTTCCTAATAAAAATGCAGAAATGTTTTAACTACAAATAGCTGAAGATGGTGTAAGTTTCAAAACAATATTGTGTGAAGGTTGTTCAGTGTGAGTCCTTAAAATTCTCATTTACATATTCCTGGCAAATACATCTGTGTTAGCAGACATCAGTGTTTCCATTTGGATGCTTTACAGTGGGAAGTAATGATTAGCTCTGTTTAGTGTGACCTAACCAAATCCTTTTAATCAACTTTCCCTTCCGCTCCGACATCGTGTTGATGTCCGTCTTCCAGCTCTTCTTCCCATTCCTCCTGCTGCTCCGTTCTGATTTAGCTTCAGTTAATTGGCATTGGCAGTTTATTCCATTTTTGGAAAAGCCTTGCATTTGCTTTGCTCACAGAAATCTTTGCCACTTGATTTGTTCGCCAAGATTTGAATTAGCCAATGACAAGTTGGACAAAACCCAGCTGGTGAAAGATAATCACTGATGACACCTGGATACACAGAAACAGGGGAGCTGATGGACCTTTTTCACAGCAGGCAGTCTGGTTTGTCACAGCAGGTAAAAGGTAGCTGCTCTCCATTTAGGTGAGCTGTGTCCAGGGTCACGTGATTTCACGGCTGTGCTGGTAAAGGTTCATTAGTCTTAGTCTTAGGTATCCAAATTCATTTCAAATAAACAGTATAAACGATGCATATATTTACCATACGGTCACCCATTGGTTTGTGAGTATTTTCATTTTCAGCATCATTCATTTTCTAATGACTTAGTCGCAGGTCGTTAATCAGTGACGCCCTCGATCGCCCTATTTTAAGGATTAAAAATAATCCTTAAAAAATTGTTTAAGGTGTGCCAAAAATTGATTTTTCTTTTATTTGCCAAATATGATTACCAGTATTTAGACTGTTGTAAATGGCATGTTTGCCTATAATGTCTTCAAAATCTCTGTTATGAATGATATCAAGTCAGCTTATGTGGGAAACAGCATTCCTGTCAGAGGGATAGAAGCTGAAATCAGTTTTTGCCAGTTTATTTTTATAAATGCTTTATTTATCCAGGTAAAAAGTCTCATTGACATTAAAAATGTGTTTTTAAAGAGATATCTAGTCAAGAGTACAGCAGAAATTACAAAAAGAAATACGACATAACAGTTCTATAACGATGTTTTAAGGACTGGATTAATTATATAATGTGGAACACAGAGTGGATGCAATAAGAAGATCTTCATAAGTCCTGTTGACTACAGCCTATTTGTGGACATAAGCAAAGATATTACACATTAAAAACACACAGAAGCGATCGGCTTTTGGCAGACGATCACTTGTTGGCTTCACTTTTCACACCCAGAAGCCAGATCCATCTTTTATACAGACCATGGTTTATCCTCAGGCTTGTAGAGCGATTTATCCATGTAGACCAGTGGTGTCAAGCATGCAGGCCGAGAGGGCCAAAATCGGGCTGTCAAAGAGTCCCAGTGGAGCCACTGAATGGCTCAAAAATGTCTTTAACGACTGTATTTTCTTAATAATCCCTCCTACACAATAAAAATGTCTATAAGTTGTTTCTATGTGTAGACAAATTGACTGATAGTGATGGAAAATACTTGTTGTTTCTTTGGGTTCCTTTCTGCTGTAATCTGCAAGTCCACATGTAGAGCAGGACAGTCGACTCGATGAATGTGGGAAAAACTGGTGATGTTGTGTTATTTTACTAAAGACATCTCAGGCTGTTCATGATCTTTTTCTCCCAACATTAACTGAATGAGAAAAAAACATTTATCAAGAAATAATAACTATAATCTGTTTTCTGGTCATTTTTTGAGTGTGCGGTAAATCTGGTAAACGGTTTTTTATAAGTGATGCTTATTTTTTGGATTGTTTTTCTGCTCTGGCCTTTTTTAGATCAAATTGAGCCATGAGCTAAAGTAAATTTGACACCCTGTGTCTGGATTGTTTTAGGTGTGAGCGGCTCGTTTTTGAAGGCATAGACCATGGACACGTCCATCTTCTCTTAGATATGATAAAAGCATATGTCACTCACCTTGCTCTGCTCAAAGCAATGTCTCCCAGTTACTCAAAAAAAGGTACAAACTTATTTGCAAGTAGTTTCATGTAGGAAATATTGTGTTTGTACCAAACTACGCCCGCCAACCAAAGGAAGTGTGCAGCTACTGTTTACATCCTGTCACAATGTCACGAGCTTCTTTTCTCTGATAGATGGAAAGTTTTTTAGTGGAGAAAACGACTAAAAAGTCACGTAGACTGGAGGCAATTGTGCATTACCAGAGGAGCTCTAATTCTCTGCTGCAGAGCTGTAGAGATGTCTGCCTTCTCCTGAGTATAACTGAAATAAATTGCACTCGTCTCACGGTGCTCGGAGCGCAGTTCCACGTAGGAACTGTTTTCTTTCTACCAGCCGAGAGAAGGACATTGCAGCTCAGCCGAGGGGGAAACCATTAATGTTCACATCCTGTCATCCTGTCAAAAACCTGTCATCTTTGGGTAGACACACACTTCGACACATTCTACCAAACTACACCCGCTGTGATATGTTTGGCGGGTGTAGTTTGGTAGAAAGAAAATAGCTTGAACGTGAAACTTCTAATGACGACACTGACGCTGAGTTTTTTAGTTTTTTGCTCGTTTTGTGGTGCCCTCAGTGCTTTTTATTTCCTTTATTTTCAAGAGAAGTCAGACATTTCCAAAAAATGACTATACACTTTTCACCTGAGATGGACAAGATGCTGAAATGTGTTGTGTTTAAGGTCAGTGATGCAGGGAAGGACCAACTTTCTGTGAAGTTTTACTCGCCTCTCTGTTTCCACTGACATGAGAGCGATTAGAAAATCACACGCATTCCTTTCAGGGTTGATCTGCCCCTTTAATAAATTTACTGTTTGAACTTTTAAATGCCACATCAGGTGTGTGTGTGTGTGCGTGTGGGTGGGTGCTTAAATGCCACATCAGGTAATGAGGTCATCAGTCTGCTGTGAGGCTGCCGTCCTCAACTGCATGTGGGCTTGCTGGTGGTTTGAGAAAAGGCCTCGTTTTCAGCCGGTTTGTCTCCGTCTGCAGATTGATGCCGAGAGGTCGCCGGACCAAGTGTTCGCCCAGATCTGCCGCTCGATGGAGTCTGGCTTCTGATACCTACACCTTCACACCCCAAACTCTGCAGTCGAGGAGGGTCCATCTAAGAAGACCTTCTCTCTTTCTCTCTGCCGTCACCCCAAGGAGACTCACTCGCATAACCTCACACCTGCGCCAGACTCATTGAACTCCAGTGGTATGCATGTCTTACCTGCAATCAGTGAAACTTCTCTCTCTCTGCTTTTTGACACTGACAAAGCGCCTGGTTGTCACATTCTGCTTCACAAAAATGCATCCCCCCAACCCCATCCCCTCTTCTGTCTCTCTCTGTAAAATCAACCTCAATATATGCTGCCAACTGCCACACCAAGGCAGATAACTGTACTGAGAAAAATAGCAGTCCCTGCTGTGACTGAGAGCATGCTGGAAGTGAAATCTCGCCACCTTCCCACCAGAGGAGCTGAGCAAGGTTCCCCCTGCCATACTACAAAGTGGAAATGTCAGTGTGTACTCGTGCTCTCACGCACAGCACCTTGCTTCTTATTGTAACAAGCATGCAAGAGTTAAAAGTTAAGCTTAACTGCCTTTTGTGCATTAAATTTAAAAAGGAAAAAAAAACAGAAGCAAATAAAGAGTATTAAGATTACTGCATTTGTATGTTTCCAAGCTCATCGTACAGGTGCGTGGTTTGGTATTTAACATTCAATAAAGCCAGTGCATTTGCTAAATGGAGCATTTCTGAGTGTCCTTTGGTGTGGTGTGTAGCGTGCAGCATCAGAGCTGAGCTGACAGCGCCATCTGCTGGTGAGAGGATCACAACAAAAAGGCAATTAAGTGATAAGTGTAACAGGTCAAGACAGGTGAAATTCCCCTTTCTGTCAGGATAAAGAAGTTTAACTACACATTTAATCTCTGAGATATCTACACATAAGAAAAAGGAGTGCAATTTTAACAGAACTTTTAGTTTTTCAACATGATAAAGAAATGCAGCTGTAAATGAAAGAAAGTTGAATTTAAATTGTAAGAAATGCATGTTAAATTTCAGGAAACGTTTCTGTTCATTCACAGAAAATATCCTGTTACTTTTTACTGAGCATCTGTTAATTACTTTGGTGTAGTACGGATGGCCATGGTGGAGGTCTTTATCAGTAGGAGAAGATGCAAAACTTATTAAAATAAAAGTCCAAAATATATGCACCCTGCCTTATTTTCCAAAGATTTTTACGCCCCTCGGGCCTTATGTTTTACACCCCTGGTTTAAGAGTTTAGCGTTTCAGTTAAAATACACAGAAAGATCATTTGGACATGTAAGAAGTATGACGAGAGGGGAGGAAAAAAAGAAGCACTTTCACATCTTCCTGACAAACTTGGGTCAGGAAGAACAAAATATCAGCACTGTTGGTTCCAGCAGGTGGAAAGAGGCAGAAAATTAGCTGTCACACAAAGTGCTTCTCTCCCAGTGAAAGGTCACCAGCATGGCTTTATTCTGCAAAAGGACATTTCCTGTGTTTCATACCACAGTGAAATTGCAGAAGAAAGTCTATAGAACACTTGCACGAGAAAAAGCTTCACCAAGAAGCACTTAAGATTTAATTGACAGCAATAAAAAATATTTTACAGTTAACATTTTCATTCAGGTTCTGGGAGAGACTCAATTACTCAGCATCAATGACAGGACTGCCTCATTATGGCCAATATTAAAATTGCATCCAACCCCACTTAATGTGACAGTTATAATCTAGAATTTTAATACACATCATTTTGAGCTTTTATTGCGCTTTTTTCCTTCTTGGGTGATTATCTATCCATCCATATTTTTACTCATAACTTCTTTTCCTCATTTGTTAGAACTGTACTCACCACTTTATAAGCCAGCTAAAATTCAAGCCCTCCTAAGGGTCCCTTTGATTTATCAAAACGCTCAGGATTCAGGCTAGTTCATCTACTCTTGGTTCTGTGTGATCCCAAGCACAGAAGCCACACCCACCCGGTGTTCAAAACAGCCGTTTCAGAAGAAAGCTGGGTTTAAGGGTGTGTGAGGACTGAACCGTGAATCAACTAAAGCTATTCTAGCAGAGTCAAAATCAATTACTTAGTTCCTAAAAATGATGTGAAGAATTTGCTACCAGTTTGCCAGGGTTCAGGGTTTGATATAAAACTGAGAAAAACACAGATTAATCCTGCTGAGCCAAACTCAGGGTGACTTTGATGGCTGATAACAGAGGAAGCACGGATATAGAAAAACTTATTTTCACATACTTTTATTTCCACGGTTCTCCTAGCATTTTTTAACATTATTATTTTATTTTTTTACATAAGAACAGACTGTTATACACAGATATTGAAGCAGGGCAAAGGGGGTGAGGGAAAGAGACAAAAACCATACAAAATGGTGTCTACTCAAGCACAACAAAATCTATGTGTATAAAATTGTGTGGGTTGCTCCACTGTGGTGCACCAACCACTACCTCAATTATTTATCTTTTTTTAAATAGATTAATAAAAATACAATCTTTTAAATGGACCTTTAAGGTGGACTGCAAAATTAAAGATCTAGAGCCATGATGACTGGATCAATAAAGTAGGACAGTGTGGGTCAACGGAGCCACGCAGGAAGGGAGAAGTTGTGGCCAGGTTAAAGGTCCCTCCCCCACGCCAAAACAACAGCCTCTTTTTTTTTTCTCTTAAAAATGGCACACAGCATCTAGCGCTGGCTACTTTTCACCATACACTTGTACACTCAACATGATCAACAACGGCACACACTGGGGGCGGAAAAAGAAGAAAACAGGTGTTTGTTGTGTATTTTCCGTTCACACGCCTGCCTTCGGAAATGTTTGCTCTCCGTGCTGTAGTGCTTCTTGTTAGACATGTTTTAGTGGAGAGAGCAAAGGAAAGGGAAACAGATGAAAGTTTGTTATCTGTGTGTGTTTGAGAGGTGAAGGGGGTGTAGAGAGCAGCGTTTGTGTGACAGTGGTCGTGATGGCTCCATGCTGAAACATGGGAGCTCGATCCGTTTTAACACATACAGATTTGTCTGCAGAACAAAATGTGGATCTGCAGCCTGGGGAAAAAAAGAAGAAAACAAATGAAAACAAAAACAAAACAAAAAACACTGGCTTCAACCACAGTGTCTGCTGAACTTCACCTGCAGCACCCCAGACGTCTGCTGAGGACACCGCGGCTCATAAATACTCAATCTACGGATACCTAGCTAGAACATTTTCACTCTTGCATAACACAGAGACCACATACACGCATAAAACCACCTATGTGTATCTCAGTTGATGACTTCACAGTCCACTATGACGTGCTGGTTGGCCACCCATCACCATTAGGTGGCGCTTCACCAGACTGATCATCAATCCTCCAGTTTTGAAGCAGCACAGGGAGGTAACTGGAGGGCGATGGGGGGGAGAAACGGGGATACAGGACAGCCCTGCTGGAGTCACGGAGCTCGGGAATGTCGTGTGCCTTCTATTTTCTTTTTTTGTTTGTTTTTAAAAATAGTGTATCGTTTTCAAATCACGGATCCGTTGAATAACCTGGCTGAGGTTGAGCAGGGCTTCCCCCCCCCCCCTTTTCTTTATTTTTTCCTTTTTGAAATATTTATTGAGGAACCGTCATGGCCACCCTTTGCTCAAGTCAGGGAGGTCAGTTACCAACAGCCCCCCCACCAGCAGCACTGGTCTGCTCTGAGGACCCCGGCTGTCTGCCTGCCTAATGGCCTTCCTGCCTGGCGGCGGGTTAAGCGGTTATCTTGGACTTGAAGGATGGAGCCATGCACAGAGTGGCCTGTGGGATATGTGGAGAGAGCCTGAAGCTAGGGGTGCCTGGGACCCTGTCATCTGTTGGCTGGGAAGTAATTGGGGTCCAGGTAGTTGTAACCTGTGCTCTGCGGCAGGCAGTAGTCCCGGTCCAGGAAGGTTTCTGCCTGGTACACTGGCTCCAGGTGGTGGTTAGGCTTGTGGGTCTCAGTCTTGAACAAGCTGGAAGATAAGGAAATGATACTGTAAGAACCACATATAAGCAATTTTCCAGCAAGTACATTTACTTTGACATATTGGGTCTCACACTGGAAAATTTTCACTGAGGGCTGTTTCCCCATAGATTTATATAGAACTGGAAGCCTTTTTATAACTACACTGCCACTGTGGCAGTAGCTATTTAAAGAAATGCACGTTTAAGGCACTTCAGTACTGTCTTTCTTTTTTAGACCCACGAACTACAGCCATCTTGCGTTCCATCTACCATCTATGGTAACTACACGCCATCAGACAGGTAAATCACGTGTTGTACTGTGAGATTAACTTGTAGTGTACAAAAAGAAAAACATGCAAAGTCAATGATGACTGCAGGAACCTAAAAATGTTCTGTGGAAAACCTTAAAAAATGAAACAAAAATGGGGTTCAGTTTAAACTAGCTTTTAGTGGGGGGATGAATGTTATTTAGTGAATGGCATACCACAAACAAATGCAAAACATCCTGTGTTTTCATTTCCACCATGTTAAATGTGTTAAAATGTCAGCAATATTTTCATCATGGTGCAAAGCGACCAGCACTGTGTATGACTGTTTGGTAATAAAGGAAGTAGAGCTGACCAGTCGGAGCAGTTGGAGCAGAAGTCAACAGAGTTGTCAGGCGGACAGTCCTGACAGTGCCACCGCACACCCAGGATGGGCTCCATACCACAGACGTCACACTGCACAAAACAAACACAAACATATTCATCGTCCACAGAACACACTCCCACAAAAGTATGAACATATTAACACCTTCTCTACACTACAAACTTGTTTCTGAAGGCCTTGGAGTAATTAAAAGAATTATTATTCAACAATGCCATTAAAATGTGCACATTTCTTAAGTTCATTTTAAAGCTTTAGGCAGAACTACTTCCAATATTTCACAGCCTCCAGTAGTTCTATTGGGACCTGTTAAAATATAGTTGTTACAGTTTATTTATCGTCTTATGATAACACATTAAAAAATAAATATTTCCTCTGCCGCCAACTTGAATTTATTTCCCCCTCAGGGTGCGACTTAAATGCATAATATTTTGAGGGAACATGTATATGCAGATTCCTGATCTTAATGTCATCACGGCGCAGTCTTTACCTTATAGCCTATGTGCCGGATCTCAGTCTTATCCTCCTGGATCTCCTGGAGCTTCTGTTTTTTCAGACGTTTCAGCTGTAAAAGCTCTTTGTATTCTGGCAAACTTCTCAGCTCCACAGGTACACTCTCTTCATCCTGTTCAGACAAACAGGATGTTGTTTGACAGTCATCAGGAAAACCACGTACATAATATTTCCTCAACAACTCCAAGGATCTAATCTAGATGCTTTTTACCCTGCAGACTTATTTACAGCCCGCAGCGATCAGTCTAATTTTAGCTGGACACAAGCAACGTATCGATAAGAGAGTACATACTGTCTTTCAGCCTAAAGAACAAGAGTGAAAAACATGGTGTCCTTTACAAAGACACAGCTACCTCCAGCTATTTGTATGAAGAAAAGAATAAAGCAAACAAAATGCAGCGTTTTATTTTACAACAAAAGCATCACACTTCTATGTTTTGACAAGGAACAGCTTTGTGAGTCCAGTTAGGCTGCCGACGCACTTTCTCTCAGCAGACTTTCAATCTTCCTGCAAATGCGACCAAAATAAAAGACAAGCTGGTGAAGCGAGAAATTACTGTGACCCACGCTGGCAACACCTTTTTGACTTTACTCCATACCGGCGGTGTCAGAGGTTTCGTTAACGCGCTGATGGAGACGGTAGCCTGTGTACTCAGCAGGCTGCAGCGACCTGGTTTCACTAAAAGGTTACTGCCATCAAAGGCAAGAGAAAGAAATGTCAGCTCCTGGATAATGGCGAGCACCAGGAGTTGCGCAGTTCAAACAGAACGAAAGGAAAGTCTGGTCAGGTCCCCTGCTCTGATTTAGGCATTTTTAAACAGAACAAGCAGCCGTGATTAGAGTAAAAATCAAGAGTTAAATGCTTCCCTTCACCCAAATGTGCTAAAGTGGAGCTAAAAAGAACAGTCTCTAAAAAAGCATACGCACGAGAGCAGAAGAGGAACACAGGTGCAGTAATTTTATTTAAAACCGCTTTAAATGAACTATTCAGGTATAGAAACAAATTCCCAAAAGCCCGTAACACATGCTTTTAGCAGTCTTTATCCTACAGGTCACTGCTTACATGAGAAGGAAGAGGGTAAGACTGTAAACAGACAGAAAAGAGGAGGAGTCATGAGGTTCATTATGCAGTAAAGTGACAAATAAAATGGGAAGAATCAGTGAAAACATGATAAGTCACAAGAAAGAAAGAAAGACAATAAACCTTTGAAAGAAGAAAACACACTGAAAGACAAAAGACTGACCGAATCATCAGCCGAAGGGTCCTGCACACTGTTGTAATATGCTGAGCGTTCATCATCTTCATCCATGTAGACTGGAGGCTCGTAGGAGGTCAGGAAGGTGGACGGCCGGTACAGGTGTTTGTTAAGGTGATGCTGCCGCTTGCTGGATGCCTGGAGAATAAATAGGGTTCGTTAGAAGAGCGTAAACAAGGCAAATATAACAAGCAGTTAACAAATTAAGTATGTTTGTTGTCTCTAAACTACAGGGTTGTGCAATATGAATGAAATTAGCATTATACTATTATAAAACGCATCCCTGGTGGTTATAGTCTTGGTGTGGTAGTTCATTCAAAACCAGATATAATCAAATGTAATCATAATGTCCAATTTAAATGGAAAACAACAGCTGTAACACAAGACAAAGAAAAGCTTTACTAAATGGCAAAAAAAAAATGAAGACAATCTTAGTTGATACTGTCAGCACATCTACAGTGATATCAGCATACGGTGGCTGAAAAGTACAGAGGGACTGCAGCACAGAAGAGATGTTTGAGGCAAACACGAAATGGATGACATTGCATTATTTGTCCACTTGAGAGCAATAAAAAGCTTCGTTTTCAACATCACGTTTTATCACCCTGTTCATATCTTTGCCAGCAGGCACAGAGTTTAATCCAGTCTCCAGCGAGCGCCACACAAACTCCCATTCTTATCATTAAAATACCATTTAACTGAAAGCTGATATGACAACAATGAATTAGTTACCCAGCATAAACTTTAATATTCAAAGGCAAAACCATTACTTTCAATGAGATTACTTATTCAGTATGGCTATGAGAGGGGGGGTGTAGTAATTGAGTTACCTTTTTAGTGTACATGCACAGGTTGGGTGTTCTTCCAGGCACAGGGATACCAGCTTTTGTCAGTTTGATGAAGTACTTTTGAACCCTACTGGCAACCTGGAAGGTTTTAAAAGGGAGATGGTTCTGTTAATCATTTCCAACTGAGGAGCAGCTGCTTGAAGCATAGGAGCTCTCTCTCTCACACACACACACACACACACACACACACACACACACACACACACACACACACACACACACACACACACACACACACACACACACACACACACACACACACACACACACAGGAAAGATGCTTTTTTGAGCTTCTATGAGATCAAATCTTTTGGTGCATACATCTACAAATATTCTAAACTAAGCTGCTATAAAATGTAACTTAATTGAAGTTGATCCTCATTTTCTTCGTCACCTGTTTTGCTGTTCGATTGCCCAACTCATCAGCAATCTTCTGCCATCTTCTGGATTCGACTTCCTCAGGTGGGAATTTAACAAGAAGCTGCTCCAGTTTTCTCTATCAAAACACACAAAACATCAGGTTAAAATTATTGCTTCATTCTTTAATGTTTTTAATAAATCTAACATGTGTTGACAAAAATCATGTTTTGTTTATTTGGTGGGGCGTTTTTCATTAGAGGGGATAAATGAAAAATACATAGAACTGATCACCTAATCATGGTAAATCTAAATTAAATCTATTCAATTCTATTTTATTTACATAGTGCCAAATCACAACAGCAGACACCTGAGGGTGCTTTATATTTTATGATGAAGTCCTACAATAATACAGAGAAAGCCCCAACAATCAAATAATCCCCTTTGAGCAAGCACTTGGCGACATAAAGTGCATAAATTAAGACGTATTAATAGCGCTGTACCAGTTTTAAACAGGTCTTAAGTATTTATTTTCTGAATTATGTTTGATTTCTATTTTACTTGCAAACATCCAGTTTTATGACGATCAACCTATAACAATCTAAACCACTCTTATGACAAATTGTTGCAGCGTGCTACAGAACATATGAGCTCTTACACTCTTGCTACCTACCTGTTCTTCCACAGTCCACAGCTGGTTAAATGTGTCGGGTTTATTTGGATGACAAATCCTCCCCCTGATCATCTGTCAAAGCACAAAAGTGGCAGCCATGTTAGAAGACTGACACAAGACAAAAAATAATGGGCACACCACCATTTGAAGAGCTCTTTACATATGAACTGCCTGGCACGCTGAGTCAGTCAGTTTGACAGAGAAAGCCTGGCTGTCAGATGTGACTTGAGATGTGTCATTGGGAGGATGCAGAAAAACACCAACTCTTTTGAGTGACAAACAAAATCCTGTTAGGATTCAGAGAGTGTAGTCTGAGAAAATGCTAATGTGTCTGCACAAAATAAACAGGGAGAGCAACAGAAATAATCAAGGAGTTGTTTTCTTAGTGCTAAGTGCTTTGCCACGTCTAATCCCAGCAATCAATTAAAAGTGAAACCTTGCTGCCGATACCATGTGGGAAAACACAAACACGCACACACAAAACAGAGGCTAAGAATAAGACTTAATCAGAGGAGTGGGGGAGAGGTGTGCTCCTCATGTTTCCATAGATACCATCCTTTGTGCTCACATGCGCTGCATGTTTAACTCTGCCAAGAAGTAAGAATATGAGGTTGGAGGAGGTGTAAAATAACGTGACGATTTGTAGGGTGACCTGCAGGAGATCAGTGACTCACCAGCTCCGGCTCTTAGAAACTGATGTCACAGAACCTGCACTAATGATATACTGGGAGATAACTGCAGCTGTGATGGCAGCACCTTGTGAGTGTTGTGCAGAATCTTTTAGTAAGGACACTGAGGTGTACCTGCGTTTGCCTGCCGTTCTCGGGCGCGTCACTTGTGGGTAGAGGGGAGTACATTGTGGAGGATTCACCTTCCTTCTTGGGCTCAACGGGACTTTTTGGTCGAAGAGGCAAACCTGGATAGGGAGAACAGATGTTTCCTTTGACAACAAGAAAGGAAAAAAAATGCACATACACTTGATAATCAATCTATTAACAGCTCAAGTCATTCACACGTGCCTTTGTCAAAGATCAACTTTAGCCGCCTGGTTTTCCGTTTCTTGTCGCAGAATTCTCTTTCAAAATCCCCGAGGCCTGAGGTGTACTGCTCCCAGGCAATGTCAGGAAGCTGGACAACATGCTGAGGACACGGCAAGCCTAGATTCACCTGAGGATCGCACAAATCAAGGGCCAAAGTCAAGTTGAATCTTTAGCCTAGTTTTACTAAAGCACATCACAACAGGAGAGGAAAAGACATCCACTATAGTCCCCCCCCCCCAAAAAAAAAACTCTACTGGGAATGCTTTATACACTTGAATCTGCTACTTTTCTGCTGTGCACTTCCAGGCTTTGTGCACAGCACTTAGCTGCACCAAAGGCATTGTTACCCGTTTTTGCAGCTGTTCCACAAAGCTGATGGGATCGGCAAGCGCCTCTCTCTGATGACGCGCCAATGTTTCAAGGTCCAGGATGGCCTGCGTGCGCTGAGCCTCGAGAACTCCAATAGTCTGCAGCAGTCTTTGATAACTGACACAGTGGGGAGCAAGGTTAGGCAAGAGTAGAAGGAAGACACTGCTTACATTATTTAACCTGACACTTGCAATGCTGCAGTGCATCAAACTTTTAGACCACACACCATGCATAATTCAACAATGTTGCTGAGAACCTAAACAGTTGCACAAAACATGACCCATTTTCAAAAAGTTCCAACCTATTCTGCAAAGAAAATATAAACGGTATTACTGACTCCATCTATGTGATTATCACCACAGTGGCTGGAGACTATGCATCTTCTTAAACCAGATGCTATAGTAAAAGCCTAACAAGTGTAGAGTTACTGATCTAATGAAGCCCATTAGGGACTCTAACTGCACATCTCTCAGATTTCAGACCAGATATCAAAACCTGTGCATGACAAACATTTGGGTTTTGAAGCACTTCAGGAGCCTTGAGTGACCTTTCCTCTCACACTCTCTGGGGCAATGGGAGAACTGCAAACTGAGCTGTCAATGACTAATTGTGCTAGTGACTCAGAGTCCTTACAGTGCGAGCAGAGCCCCAGGAATTGACAGGAACGTGACAGCATCCTACACAGCTATAAAGTAATGCAGGTGCTCAGTGGAGCAGAGTGGATCAATCTCTACTAACACAACATGAATGAAAATCAATGCACAGGACACAATTTCTACGACAGAAGTCAGCTTTGTTTAAAGTTGTGTTGGGCTTCTTGGCTTGTACAGCATCCACTTGATCTATGCATCGATGAAAATTCAGTCTGTCTATGCATTAGTGGCATCAAAACTACTTTCTGTGATACTAAGCGACTGTGATTCAATGTATTAAAAAAAAGGAAAAAAAAATCTGCAAAAGAAAGCAGTGAGAAGATCCATTTTGAGGGAGACTTGGCTCTTCTTCTCACCACTCTGGACACTTGGAGAGTGTCCAGAGACAAGTCTGGTGTTCCATTGCCACCTACTGGGCCCGAGGTCCACTGACAAACATCACTGCCAAAGAAAAGCTGGCCTGTACAATATTAGTGCAATGTTAATGTCTGATAATTGAGAACAGGGATCTACTTAATATGTTTAGGACAGAGACATTCGTCAAAATCCACAAAACTGGTGCAAATATAAGATGTATGAATCAAATTTGTGCCAATTCTCCACGTTCAGCAACTCCAAAGTGCCTCGTCATGCCTTCCTAAAAATGACTCCTGGCTGCATTGATCGGAGGCTTTGAAATTCTCCTTACTCAGCACAACCAAACCTTGGCATGGCACCGAAACTTGATCAAATTATCAGGCAACACAAGAGCAGTGAAATCTTATTCTAAGCCACTATCCGAATATGAAACATTTACGGATATTAAGTGTTCAAAGACAAAAGAACCCCAGCAGATTATGTCTCAAAGTCCTCCTCTACCCCTCCTCCTGTGAAGATGTACAGCAAATCAGACGACCTGCCACAGCGCAGTTAGCAGAGCCTGACTGAGCGCGGCATGGGACATGTCCACCAACATAAACATCTCATCTTTCAGGACAAATAACAAAAAAAAAAAAAAAGAAAACCACAAACAAAGATCAACACTGAGAAATCCTTTCTCTAAGAAACAGCTCAACGTACCGAGAGAAGAGATGACAAGAAGCAATCAGCATAGTAATTTTACAATCTCCTCGGGCTTTGGAAGAGTGACAAGTGGCAGTTAATTCACACAATAACAGTCCCAGATTGAAGGTGGAAATTAACTGCTGAAACATGGGAAACCTAAACAATAAGGCGGGAGCTATAGTTAGACGTTCCCGCAATTACTGGTGGACATATTTAAGCATTCTGTCTGCGAGTTGGCGGTGTAAAAACCCACGAGCTTCAACAGTAATTCAGCTTGTAAGCTTGAAAGCAGACTTGTAATCTGCTTTCCAAAAAGACTGTTCAATGTTTTCTTTTCATTATATTTACAATGTATTGTTTGTTTGTTTTAAACTCTCCATTCTAACGTGTGATGCAACCAGGATCTTCACACAGACTTCTGTGGGTGTATTCATCTTTATTGCACTATAGTACAATTTCTGAGCTGTTTGTCACTGACTATGTTTGGCCCTTTTGCACTCAGAGGCTCCTCTTTGGTGTTTCCATACATTACTGCAGTACAAGATCTACTTTTGAAGGCTTATCTATACAATGTTTATATGTATTTTGTACATATCTTGTGTAAGAGTGATAAAAACCTCAAGCCAGAAATAGGTGAGATACACTGCCCTGCTATATTCTTATATATTTCATACAGACTTGAACAAGCTCCCCTATAGTTGAACAGGGCCTACATTGTGAATACTGCTGAGAATCGGGACTAGGGCTGGGCCATATCATACAGTTCATGGTAATACCGGTATAATGTTGGGCAACAATAAGGAAATGAAATATCGCAATAGAATACGGGTAAAACGTGCATGCGCAGTGCCTTTGTTTTCAGACGCACATGGCGGAAAAACCATGGCGGCGACGCAGAATGAGAAGGGCGAAAGCGGATCGTTGAATAAAAACGGATGAACCAGAATTGGTTTGTAAAAATGCTGCAACTTCAGTGGTGTGGAACTGGTTCAGCTTTCGTCCGTCAGATACACAACAAAGCACTATTTTTGGTAGAGCATGCTAGCGGGCCGTCGTTATTACCGTGTTTTTTGGAAAATACGGCACACTTAAAATCAATCCTTTGATTTTTCTGAAAATCGACAGTGCCCCTTATAATCCCATGTGCTTTATGTATGAATTCTGTTTGTGTTTACTGACCTTGAAACGATTTTATGTACACGGCGCTCGAAAATCTGTCAAATGTTTCAGTACGACTTTGCTAAGCTACGAACCCGCACCGCTTGATGGATTGTCGGAGCACTACGGCTGTCGTAGGGAGGAGCCTCGCGGAGTGATACGTACTGTGCTTCAACATAATATTACCGTATTGTGTGTGTATAACCTCTTTTTAAGTTTTGTGGATATTATACATGGTTATGCTGAGGACATGTCGGCCAGTTTCCACTGGAAATGTCTTTTGGTTAAACTGTCAGCCAGGAATTTGCATTTGCACTGTTACGTTTTTATATAACTTTAATGCACATAAAAAACAGCTGCTTGTTTAAGTGAAAATACATTATTAGTGCAAAAAACCCCATCAAAGTTGTGGAGTTGTAAAGTATTTTGTCTAGTGTCAATTATATCGCCAGTTATATCGTTATCGCAAATTTTCAAATGTATATTGTGATAAATATTTTTGGTCATATCGCCCTGCTCTAATCGGGACCATTTTTATTCGTTTAGCCTTTTTACCTAACTGTTCTTTATTTATTTTTTTGTTTGTTTGTTTTTTGATGACTACAAAGCATATTTGTAATTTAAGATATATAGTAACCACCCTGCTCTTTTTCTGACTGTTAATTATAGGGTTCAGTTACATGTTCTGACTGGATCCTTTTCCTATGTGATAACACAAGTACAAGTTACCCTAGCCAGGCAAAGGTTAATTATTCATCCTTGAAGGAGAAACGAAGGGTTATTGAAATCATTAACAGAAAAGGAAGAAAAATATTGCTCTACTTGTCAAATCTTTGCCTTTTTTTTAAAAAAAAACTAAATAGTGAAATTTTTACCTATTCAGACCTCAAATGTATCAAGCCAGGGGGTTAGAGGTTTTCAATAAGGAAAGGTCATAGGGTCACTTCACTTTAAAGAGTCAAAATCCAAAAACAGTTTTCATATTATTTGTATATAAACTTTAAAATGCTGAAGCATTAAAAACATTAGAATAATCTTGGAAAAGAAAAACCCTCAGTACTTCAAATGCATCGCTGGTTGATCAAAAATATATTGATAAACATTTGCAAGAGCTACATCAACAACAGATTAAGAGAGCACAATCCACAGGGGAGCTCCCACATACTCTTTGTTGTGTTTAAGAGCCAAGTGGTCCGACTCGAAGTAATACACGTCTGGCTCCTCTTCCTCCTCCTCCTCCTCCTCCTCCTCCACAGCCTGGCTTTGTGTCAACTCCTTGCTGTGTTCGGCCTCTTTCCCCTCTATAAATCCACCATCCTCACCACCTGCCCTGTCCCCAGGATCCCCAGACACCGGCTCCTCATTGGAGTGGCCAATAGAGTCTGAGGGAGCTGGCTCTTCCACCATAGGGCAGTCCTCCTCCTCCAGCCCAACCACCACCTCCCCCTCTTCCCTCAAGGGACCATTGTCTCTGGGAGGAGAGCTGGGCTTGGAGGAGCAAGCTTTTCCACTGGACACAGCCCTTCTGGGTGAAGTCCGCCGAGTGTATCTGTGTTCATAGAGCTCTGTGAAAGAGGTGGATGTGCTGGAAATAGAAGGGTTGCACTCTGGCTCTGTGGGGGAAGGGGGTGTTGTTAGTGGGGATGTGGTTTCTCCTGAGTTGCTGTTGTTGTTGTGGATTGGACTACTGTTCATATTAGTGGTGGAGAAGGAGGTGGAGGCAACAGATTCCTGCACTGGTGTCAGCAGCCGTCCATTCGTGTCGCTCTCGCTATCCATCACCTGCTCCTCATGAGCCAGACAGAACGAGTCACCTACTACGTCAACCTCCATCTCCTCCACTTCCTGCTCCTTGGCCACTATCAACTCAGGGACAGAATCATCCAGAACACCCTCAGATATTGGTGCAGATGAGGATGGCAATTCTCCTGAGCCAGAAACCTCCATATGCCCAGGGACAGAGTTTCTACAAGGCACAGCGGGATCAGGGGATGAGGGAGTCCCTGTCTGACTGCCGTTGAGCAGGGACGAGAAATTAGTATCAGGGGTAGGATTTGAACTAGACTTTTCACCAAGCGTGTTTGATTCCTCTGTGTTATTTTCTCGGAGTCCATTAGAAGCTTTGTGGGCATTTGGGAACTGAGAGGCCCCATCACACTCCACATGACCATCCTCTGCATCGTCCCCTGTGAGCCCACCTTCCTGTTTACTGAGGATAGGTGAGGCAGGAACTGTGTTAGCAAAGTTCTGGCTGGGTAATTCCTCACAACTGTTGTCCTTGCTAAGCTCTGGGACTGAGTCAGGACTTTCGGGTTTCACAAGCTCAGGGTCCTTCTCCTGTCCCTGAGACTCTCCAGAGCGAGAGCATCGCTTGGCCCTTTTAATTTGAGGAGAGGCATCCCGCGCCCCGTTCCCTCCATCACAGTTCTCTGACTTTTCAGGGCTAATGTCTTTTTCTAAACATGACTGGCCTCGCTTCCTGGAACTGGTCCATTGATCGGCCTCTACCAGAGAAGCATCAGAGTGAGTTACATTTCCCTGCAACAAGGCCTGTTGTTGGCCATCCTGCGAATAAGTGTCCGGTGTCTCATCATGCTTTGTCTCCTGTTTAGCATCCTGCTTTGACTCCTGCTTAACGTCTTGGTTTGACTCCTGTTTTGTCTCGTTTTTTGATTCCGGCTTGACGTCCTGTTTGGTGACCTGCTTCGACTCTGGCTTGACGTCCTGTTTGGCGACCTGCTTTGACTCCGGCTTGGTATCCTGTCTGGGAACCTGCTTCGACTCCGGCTTGACATCCTGTGTGACGTCCTGCTTCGACTCCGGCTTGGTGTCCTGTTTATTGTCCTGCTTCGACTCCAGCTTGACGTCCTGTGTGACGTCCTGCTTCGACTCCGGCTTTGTGTCCTGTTTGTTGTCCTGCTTCGACTCCGGCTTGGTGTCCTGTTTGTTGTCCTGCTTCGACTCCTGCTTGGCGTCATGCTTCGATTCCAGCTTGGTGTCCTGCTTGTTGTCCTGCTTCGACTCCTGCTTGGCGTCATGCTTCGATTCCTGCTTGGTGTCCTGCTTCGACTCCTGCTTGGCGTCATGCTTCGATTCCAGCTTGGTGTCCTGCTTGTTGTCCTGCTTCGACTCCTGCTTGGCGTCATGCTTCGATTCCTGCTTGGTGTCCTGCTTGTTGTCCTGCTTCTTCTTGGGCGAACGGGCCCTTGGCAGTGGAGACACTGAGGTCTCCTCTGGCTGGGCGATGCTGCGGTTCCTGAGGGTTCGACCACAAAAGTTCTCATCCAATCCATTGAGCCCCACTGATGACCTTGTGACGCGCGAGGAACGGGATGCGGCCATACTATGGCGAGTGCCTACAGTCTCCTCATCTTGGTGCTCTCTCCTCTGCAGCCAAATGCGGGCACCTGCAAGATACACATGGAGAAACTTGCACTTAAATGTCAATCTAACAACTGAAAGCTATAAACATATGCAGCTCACTGTTGCATTAACATCACAGTTTTCAGTTTGACTGGTTTCACTGGACTTGCATGCTAAAAATGAATGCATGAACAGTACCCTGTGGTGTTTCAAACAGAAGCATGTACCAGAAGGCCTTTGTTAAATACCACTCGGGTCATTGCTCACACCAGAGGGGTATTGATTTATTCTGTCATTGTAGCTAAGCAACACCTTCTGTCCACAGGCAAATCTAGATGTCTTATACCAGGTCAGTACACAGGGAATAAATTCAAAAAGGGGGGGAGATCTTACACTCGCACAAGGAAACAATCATGTCAGATGTTCCTTTGTGCCTAAATGATCAATCAGTCTGTACACACGCCTCAAATGGCACAGCTTTGAGGCTCATTTGTATGTGACTACAGCTCAGCAAGCATTTTAAGATATGAAAAGACCACAAGCACAGAAACAAGGCGTTTAAAAAAAAAAAAATCCATCACACAGATTGTGTATGTCTGTTACAGCAAGGGAATATGTATTTCCTCCTTGCAGGCATTTCTGTTTTTTGTCACAAGTAAAATAAATGTAGTTTAAAGGTTGACTGATTTCTGACACTATAATTCTCACATCCAATTCAACAGAGATAACACTGCAGACACTGTTTTGTCATCATACACTGCAGGCCATTTATCTCTTCATAACAGGTGTGCCAACAGGCTGCTATCCTTCCAAAACTTATCACAACATACAAAAATTAAAATCCTCTGGGAACAAAAATTCTACATATAAACCATCATCTGCATATAAATGGAAAGCCATTTTGTGCCTTTTAAAAATAGAGTAAAGGGGGGATGAGATATAGGGAGAAAAGCAGAGGTCAAAGTATTAATCCCTGTGGTACCCCACATGAAACTAAAGCTGAGGATGATCTGAAATCCAAAGGACTTGCACAAAACGTTCTCTCAACCAGGTAAGACCTAAACCACTGAAAAGCAGTACCACGAATACATAGTTCATAGTACCGTCAGTAGCTAGTTATTACACATGTAATATTACACATCAGGCAAAGTGTCTTCCTAAAGTCTACCCATATTTTTTTCTCCATATACAAGAAAAAGTCTCAAATCATCTTAATATTTCTCTTCACCTCTCTCTGATGTGATCCATTTGTGTGGGTGATGGCTGACCCGCACTATATTGAAAATACAATAGCAACTCATCTGCAACTAAATGGTAAATGAGCTGGTTCTTATACAGTGCTTTTCTACTCTACTTGAGCACTCAAAGCGCTTATACACCCAATTACGCACATTTGTACAAGCACTTTTTCTACGTTAAAGTGGGTTTTTTTAATCTAACATTCAGCCCCTGATTATCTGGTGACTGCAATGAAAAAAAATCTGTTTGCTGTCGGATTGCAAGTAGCTGCGGCAACCAACTGGTCACCCAGAGACTGAACCTCAACCTCTAGGCAATCCCTTATGGCTGCAAGTCGATTACAAAGGTAACCTATCTCCAAACAAATTGTCGTCTGACTCTCACTGACTGGAATCACTCTCAAACAGACTAAAGTGCAGACACGGAAAACTGGAGACCCGACAGCCAAGTATTCATTCCTGTAATCCTTCTTCCAAGTTCACCACCTGGTGCACATGGATAGTTTGTGCATTATAATGTAAATTACCAAATTTCACATGGACCCTAGCAGACTGTCATACAGTTCATGAATACAGACAGATTCCCAACACATTGCAATCAGCCTGAGTCAGTCTGCACTGATGGGCAAAACTTAACTGTTTGTAGTCTGATAGTATCCCTATATAAAAGCAAGACTGCCAATCACCGATATCATTTTGTAGTTAAATTGCCATCACACAGCAACTATGTCACAATTTGTAGAGGTATTTATTAACGTGTTTTTAATCTATGAGATTCTGAATGATTTTTAATGTGAATTTCTCTGTATATAGATGGCAACGGATTTGCCATTTTCACCAATTTATCACAGTGAACTGTTGTATTGTCTCAAACAGATTTCATGTAAATGCTAACTTGACCCAATTGATTCGCAAATTTATAGCAGACTTGTTGCTCTTTTATCATCATTTTGATTGAGTAAAGTTGCTTCGAAGACTGCAATCAACTGTGAGTGGTTGCAGACGTCATCATCATCTTTGAAGCAATTCCACGGCAGCAAGATCAGAAGTTCATTGCACACAGCTGCAATAATTTTAGTCATGCTGCAGTCTCCAACCACTGTTTTTTCACAGGTGATTGCAACATGAGGGAAAAGGAGAAACTAGTGCCACTATTAGGGAGTTAGGAAAATAATGGTTTAGTCGAGCCTGATGTTATATTAAACATAAAGAATGATTCCCAGCCTCTTCCTCAGGCAGGCCATCGTTTTAATTTAACACTGATATCAGCAGAGACCCAAAGCATCGCTATTAAATCAGTAATACAAAAAACTGGATCACTGCATCTCTAATAAATTCACACATATAGACAGCTAGTTCTTGTTTCTCTCAGCATTTTTTTTTTTATGAAGCATATTGCATAAAGATCATGGAAACAAATTAATACAATTTCTCTCTCATATATCTAACAAAAGTCATGGAAGCATTGAAAAAAACAACAACGAAGGAGCTTTCAAATTGTAATTACAAAAACAGTTTACACTAGATTATGTTGTCTTACAAAGTTATTAAAACAAAATAAGTCAATTAACTCCACAATCAACAACTTCAAAAAAACCCCAAACCAAATACATAAATACCTTACTCTAAGTACAAAGTATTAATAATCAAGTTATAATTGCCCACAGAAAAATGCAGCTAATGAAAGGGAGATTGTAAAGTTCCTGCTCCAGTTAGGAGACTTGCTGCTGACACATCCTCTGCATCATGGTCCAACTAATAAATCTAACCACAAGGACAATAAAAACAACATGTTAGAGGTCATATTAAAGTGACATTCAGCAAGGTATGATCTCACTGGATGTCCTTTTATAGATGATGGGAAACAGTAGTAGCCATATATCTTGGGGACAAATCGCATCAATTAGCGCCATGGACGAGGTGCTCATTTACATTAATTCCCAGTACATCAAACTGTGAGCCGACCTCCGTCAAAACTGATTTAAAAGCTCCTTGTCTCCCATACTCGGACAGTCCCTCCCTTTTCCCACACTGTGCTAACACAGCACCATCAAAGCCACAGAGGCTACTCCGGCTACAAATACATTTTGATAATACTCCTTCAGGGAGCTAACAATAGTCACCTGAAATGAACACTACCACATGCACATATTACTCACACTCTGCTAAAGAGCCCAGCTGAGAAAACTAATGTGATTTGTCCATGCATATAATAAAAGAGAAAGAAAAGCAGAAAACGGGGAGCAGGAGGAGCAGGTTTTTTTCAGACAGAGCGCTCACCCTTTGACTCAACACGACAAAACTAATTAAGCCGGCTCATCTGACCTGCTCCCAAAAACTAGGAAAGCTAATCACTACATCAAAAATAATTAGTGCTACAGCTGGGCTGAATAACTTTATAAAACATTTGATCACACTTCCACCTTCCTAATAATTAACACGTTCCTGGCTTAACTCACAGGGCCTATCTTAATAGTTAATATTAAGTTCAATGTTGCATTCGGGTACCAGATTCCACAGTTATTAAATTAAAGTCGTCATTACATTGTAAATCTGACTAGCCTGCCCAACATCAGGTTCAAACTACAGTCAGACATGCCTAGCAGAAGTGCAATGACTGGAATGTTATAAAATCAGGTGACTTGCGTATTTTCCCATCCCGGCTGTTACCGAGTGGGTACAGACGAAGGCGTTCTAGAATAACAAACATTAAACATCCTCAATGACATGACTCTCCTTGGCTGTGGAGCCTGTAGTTAGCAGGCATTAAACTACTCGCCACAACAGTGATTTCCTAAAGTATAAACACTGTGCAAGTTAAAGTGTGTTTATTTTATTTAAAAGGGACATTAACATGAGCAAATGAGACACATTTAGACGGCTTGTTTCATTTTCATCTGCAGTACCCAGCAGGCTAACTGCATTTAGAGAGAGCAAACAAAAACAAACAGAAAAGAGCAAGAATTATTTGAATGTTAAAAGATGTTACCATATAACATATTAAACGAACGTTAAAGATCATTTACAAAACAGCACAGACAGAAAACAACACAAACATGACTACTGAACCAGAGGCGGTGTCACCGTTACAATGACACCACTTCCTATTATGACAGCATTTTTGATTATCCAGGAAACAGTGATTTATAAAAAGTATGTTAGTCAGTTCTGTGGGTATAGTATTCCAGGTATGTGCTGCTCCATAAGAGAAAACAGTCTGCCCAGAAACACTTTCTCAAAAAATACAAAAACAGTTTAGATCAGTAATTGCAAAAACTAGCAAATATAAATAGATTTATAGGAGACAGAAATTCACAGATTGTTTATGTTGCAGGGTTCAACATAACCAATGGCTCTATGGCCCGGGGCCAGTAAATATATCTGATTAGTCAGCTGCTGGTCCATTTGAGTGTTTCCATCACAGCAAAATGGATGAAGCAAACATTTGATTGTCCATCTTTTTTTTTCTTAATGTCAGTATTTTCCCCTTGTAGTCTAAAACAGTGGCTTTCAAACATTTTATGACCAAGTCACACCAAAAGGCAAGCCTTCATACCATCTGTACTATCTTCCAGTTGTCTTTTAAGTTGTATACTGTCAGATGACAGCATTCTGGATACCACATTTTCAGCATCTGCAACTACAAGACACCTACGATTTAGATCATTCCTTTTTTGTGCGAAAAGAACCATGCATCACAATATAGTTGACACAAAATCCCAAGGCACACCTGGATTTGTCTCAAGGCAAACTAATTGGGAGTAGGGCTGGGCCATATTATACCGTTCACGGTAATACCGGTATAATGTTGGGCAACAATAAGGAAATGAAATATCGCGATAGAATATGGGTAAAACATGCATGCGCAGTGCCTTTGTTTTCATACGCACATGGCGGAAAAACCATGGCGGCGACGCAGAATGAGAAGGGCGAAAGCGGATCGTTGAATAAAAACGGATGAACCAGAACTGGTTTGGAAAAATGCTGCAACTTCACTGGTGTGGAACTGGTTCAGCTTTCGTCCGTCAGATACACAACAAAGCACTATTTTTGGTAGAGCATGCTAGCGGGCCGTCGTTATTACCGTGTTTTTTGGAAAATATGGCACACTTAAATTCAATCCTTTGATTTTCTGAAAATCGGCAGTGCCTCTTATAATCCTGTGTGCCTTATGTTTGAATTCTGGTTGTGTTTACTGACCTCCAAACGATTTTATGTACACGGCGCTCGAAAATTTGTAAAATGTTTTAGTACGACTTTGCTAAGCTGTGAAGCCACACCGCTTGATGGATTGTCGGAGCATTACGGCTATCGTAGGCAGGAGCCTCGCAGAGTGATACGTGCTGTACTTCAACATAATATTACCGTATTGTGTGTTTATAACCTTCTTAAGTTTTGTGGATGTTATACACGGTTGTGCTGAGGATATGTCGGCCAGTTTCCACTGGAAATGCCTTTTGGTTAAACTGTCAGCCAGGAATTTGCATTTGCACTGTTACATTTTTATATAACTTTGATGCACATAAAAAAAAACAGCTGCTTGTTTAAGTGAAAATACATTGATGATTTTATTTGCACTAATAAAATTGCGGAGTTGTAAAGTATTTTGTCTCGTGACAATTATATCGTCGGTTATATCGTTATCGCAAATGTTCAAATGTATATCGTGATAAATATTTTTGGTCATATTGCCCTGCTGTAATTGGGATTCACTGATATAAAAGTGTAATACTAAAGGAAGCATATGAAGCTATTAAAAGAATGCAGAGCTTGTTAGTGCCACAGGAAAACACTGAAGGCGGCTATGACTGTGAAGCAGTCGTGAAGCTGAACCTTCACACATTTGCAACTGAAAATAGAATTGTGCACAAGCTAAAATACATTTCAAGGTTAAAATTATATAAGGTTCATTCCAACAAGTGCTTCTTTTTTCGGTAAAAAGGTTGATGAAAACAGTCATTATAACACAGGTGTAAATTATGGTGGAGCTGCAGCTTCTACACACACCCCAAGAAGCAAATGGGCAGTGTATGCTTCCGTGGTGGAGCCTATACCTCCTAACATTTGTTTTAAAGGTTTTGTTAGCACCTACCCAAAACAGAAATCTATAAATTCTGCAATATTTTATAAATTAAGCTACTCAGCCATATATAAAAATATTAAAGCTTAAAATGTCTGTCGTTCCCCAGGGTACATCACTGTGTTAACTTTTGCTGCAGACCAAACCTGCTTGGAAGCAGTTTTTGATGGAGATTACAAATGAGCGTGTGTAAAATTGCCACATACTGACAAATAAATCCTACAGAAAATAGGATCACCACTCCTGGAAGAAACCTGAGACCGCAGGGTAAAGATAGTCTGAGGGTCTTAAGTTTTTCAAGAGCCCTGATAAGAATCAATAAGAAATATAAGTTACCAGAATCAACTTTAGTCATGCTTTTTTCCCCATTGCGACAACTGTTAAATGATTCTATTGTTCTATAAGTCTTAATTATATAATCCTTATATAGAACACCAACTTGTACTTATTAACCTTAAAATAAAATCTGAGAAGGATGAGCCTACTTTGAATTTATGTTATTTATTTTGTACTTGCTCTTAAACAATTAAACACCACAGAGGCTGCAGCTGTAAAAATAAGGCTATAACTTTCCTGCTTTCCTTAACTTTCCTTTCCTGCATGTCTAACATAAGAATTTAATGGAATATGCAGTAATCTGTCAGAATCTCATGTGTTAATGACATAGCCACAATGCTGATGTGTCTATTAACTTACACGGTTACCATTTTTCCAATTTTCCTTCCATGCTTCAATTAGGCTAGACTTTATTAATACAAAAATCAGTGGCTGTGCTGACAGCAGACCTGTCCGTATTTGCGGCTGGTCAGACGCTGCTGCCGCCACCGTACCTTTCTAGGGAAAGGAAACTCTTTTATAGGATGCTTCGAGCTTTTATACCCACCTTTTTATACCCACTTGAAAAAAAGATTTTTTTTTTGGTGATAAACCACTCTGTGACTAAACTGCTCATAAGTCATGCCAGCATTACAGCCATTATATCAGATTAAGAGCCACAAGAAGACACTGTTTTGGTTAATTTGCATTTTCTCTCTCTAGTATATGAGAGAGTAGACTCAGCCAAGGATACATGGTTGGGATTCATGTTTGCTTCCTATATAAACATTTGACTGTGATGTATTCTTCTCCATGAAATAAGATGTATTAATCTCCTGATCTTTCTAGAAACACACCAGCCATTAAACCCACAGCTGCCAATTTACCACAGTAAGGTGTGACAGTGTTATTTACAGTACTAACACCATATTGCAATGTACAGTCACCGATCTTGACACGCCGAGATCAATTTGTACTCACAGATATCCAGAGCATAAGCAAAGATTTTGAGTGTGAAAGACATTGTATGTAATTAGAGGACCCATGTGTTACTGTACTCTCAAATCAACCCACTTCCTGCCCCTCTCTAAAACGCTTGTTTGGTTGTAGAGTTATGTTAACACGTGGTGTTTTTGCCTGCACTGTCTTGACAGATGTCTCATTTGCCATCACATAAAGAAGCACTGCTTTCACTAAGATAGCAAGCCTGTAAACTCCCAAAGCTGTGCACTAATAATAAACACGCAACTCACGAGCAAACTCAACTGTTAGCAAACCAGCTAATCTAAACGTGGGTAACAGAGTTTGGTATGATGCATGTGTTTTCCGATAAATAAACGAGCTCTGTGCCATTTTACCGTCCTGCTGGGCTCATCGTCTCCGCTGCCGACCTGAAGTTCAGCACTTCCACTGGGCCTACTGGCAACCAAACATCCGCGAAGTGGTGCTGGTGCACATTCCGATGAGAATCGCTCAAATCCCTACATCTCAGCTAAATCAACTGCCGCGAGCTCCAAGCCCACGAAGTTGGGAGGCACGAGGATGCTGTTTAAACTGACGACGAGACTGGACGGGGGCGCAGCAACAGCAGCAGCACGTGCCAGCCGGCTGAGTTGAAGACTAGTTTTTGCAGCAAAAAAAAGTTCACGATTAAAACTCACGACCACACGTCTGGACAGAAACAACCCAGTTATTTCACAGGGAGATTGCGAATTAGCTAAACGTTAGCATGCTCCAACTTCCAAGCAGACCTCAGTTGACCTAGCATGCCGTTTAGCGGGCTAACCATACAAAACTAACTTACCGTTAGCTCTCGGGGGTTAATTTAAAAAATATATATATATATATTAACACTTGAGACACCAAGCCGCAGGCTGTGGCACCAGCAAAATTAAATTATAAATTATTATACACGCTCCCTGTGACACTCAACGGACAAGTGTGCTGCAGTCTAACGGAACATTTTCCCCTCTTTCTGTTGTGCTCGACTAGTTAGCCAAGTTGGCTAACGTTACCTGTGCTAGTTCTCCCGTTAAGAGAAGAATCGTGGCGATTCCTGATGAAGCCCCTCTATTACTGACACCTAGCACATGCTAGCTAGCGCGACATCGGACAGGGGCGTTAAAGCCACAAATAAGACAGCACGTAGATGGAAGAAATCGCCGCTAACACGTTTTCGCCGAGGTTTATATGTCCAGCACTGAGAAGTAGCATGATTAGCAACCAAGCACTTGGTAACCAGCTAGCAGCCGAGGCTAGCCGCAGCAACCTGGCATTAGCTCGGCGAGCTAGCTGATTGTTCCGCGCATAACTTTGCCGATGTATTTGTGTACTGCCAGCAATGGCGGTCACACACATTTTGAGTGGGCTAATAAATTCAGGTTCTGTCGTTTGCTCCACCACAAGCAACGAACTGGAGGCACACTTCTAAACAGCTTTTGTAGCTTAAGAATTACACATACCTCACTTCCGTAAATTTGCTGCACGCTCGGCCGCAGCCATGTTTTCAATCCAGTCAACTAGTCGGGGTGTGTGAGCAGCAAGCGCTCTCTCGTCAAAATGCAACACTATCCTGTACATTTTTAGAGTGCCTCTCACTCTGCAACATTTCCTAATTTATGGCTTATTGACACTTTAAGGAGAAACAACATGCAGTTTAAGAGTGACACAATTAAAGAGTGGGCACAGCATTCAACATGTTTTCATCAAGTTTTAATAGTGTCAGCCAGCAAAAATCAGAATAGATCTTACTCATATGCAAAAACTTAGAGTACAGCATTTTGTTGACTCCCTAATCAGCCAACACATTTAAGCAACACTATGCCCATACACAAAAATAATGCCTTTAATTAATCAGATTGCTCATTATGTTGCTGATTACATTACTACAATGTGCTTTCTGCAGCTGTACAGTTTTAGTGAAGACAGATCTGGATTTGCGTGCACATATCATGAGCAGCTTTGCATTTACATGCACTTACATGTGATGTTCCACTAGGATTTTAATGTTCGGAGCATGCATTCTTAAAAAGTCTGCCTGCCACGTTTCCACAAAAAGAAAAAAAAAAAAGATAATAATAATCTATTGACATCATGTTAAATCACTCCCTTCTGTTATAAATAACCAAGTGCTGAGTCTTGACCAACATACTATTAGTACTGGTACATTCAAATACAAACCAGACATCTGTGTGAGCATGCCAATTTGTACTTCTACAGAACAGTGCAAAACACAAAATTCATTCCTGAGACTAGTCAGCAATTAGTCCCTTCATAGCCCAAGTGTCACATTTTGCTTTCCTTGTCATTTAGTGAATAATACAACAGGAAATAAAAAATATGTGGTATATCTACAGCAAGATGTATTGTGATTCATCAGTATCGGCAACACAAGACACATGGACATAGAACATGTGCTCATTTGGTCAAAGAAGAAAAAAAACAAAACAATATGGCATTCAGTGGAATTTCTTTTAGCTGCACATATTTTAAATGCTTGGTTCTGAAAACCTGAAACATGAGTACTACAGTGCTAATAGAAATTTAAGAGCTTTTTATACAGATTTGTACAACATGACGACCCTTTTCAGTTAATTCCCTCTGTCAAAGGCTGTCACGCAGGAGTAAAGATGAGGTCCTTTGCTTGGATGCTTTTGAAACAAAAAAGTCAAGTGCAAAATAAAAGGCTTTCCGTTTCTTAAACGTTTTCGATGTTGTTGTGGTGTATTGTCAAGTTCTCAATTAAACGGAGCGAGTCTCCACCTCGATCTTCTCCTCTGATTGCGACGACTCTACTTCCTGGTGGCTGATGTTCGGTCGAACCGTCAGCAGCGGACCACCGCCGTAGATGGAGTGGAGGAAGTTCCACGTTTCCTCAGAGATCTGTCCTGAATCTGCTCCTGTAGGGTCGGTGCAATCACAAATGTATACATCGTAAACGTCAGCAACAGGAAAAACAGCTCTACAGTCCACAGCATCTCTGCAAGACTTGTTTGATGCTTTTTAAAAACCCATATTAAAATATTCAGACATACATTTCCTACTAAAACAGAAGAAACAGAATTACAACTTAAAAACGTTGCTTGTACCTTGTTTGAGTGTTAAATGGCCGTTCTTGTTTACTGTTATCTTTGAATTGTCGATAGGTCCCGGTGGGTCTGGAAAAAGACGAAGAAAAGAAAATTAGTTGTGAAATTACATACATCAGTAACAGAGTTATATTCTCATATCCTAACTGTATCAAAGAGCAATGATGTTAAAATGTCAAATGCTTTTGTCACACTACAAAAAAGCAATATCTGCTCCCCATTCGCTACAGAGAGAAGACAAATATTAGAGGAGCAGAAGTCAAGACAAAGAAAAAAAAAAAGACATTTGCAGGCGTGCCAGATGCAAGCTGTTATAAATAGATGTGACAATACAAAGTAGGGGAAGCAAAGAGAAAAAAAAATATGAGGACAAGTGGAACACCAATGAAATGCATTTTGACGCCTCATTTTGCTGGAGCAGGATAGAAACCCGACTCGGGGGACTAAAGCGAATTCTTTGAAGAAAAAAATCAAAAGAAGGAACGGGGACTCCACAGTTTCTTTTGAAAATGAGCTGTTTGTAAAAACCTGAGAATTTGGATTTTCTATAGGAAAAAAAAAAAGAAAAAAAATCTATTTGCCTTTTTTTTCCCCCCATATGTCGATGAAAACATATAGACTCGCAGTTTGTTCCAGAAACTCTGTCTCTCCATAGTAAATCGCATGGAAAACATTTAACCTTTTTAATCAGACATTTAAACAGGACTAGGGGGGTGGAGTAGGGTGGGGGAATGGAAAGGCAAGACCTCTGTCCAATTACCATTGTCTTTTCCTTTGACAAAGCCCTCCCACTCACGAAACCACTGCATGCTGATGCAGTATATGACCACTGGAGACTCCTCCTCCTGGAACGCCTTGTTCAGCTACAGAGGGAGCAGAAGGAGCCAGAGAAAGGGAGAGAGGAAGTGGGGGTGGAGTGAGAGGTAGAGACAAGAGGGAGGACGCAAAGGGGTGGGGAGGGGAAAGAGGAGGGGTAAGTGGGATGGGATAGGGGACAAAAAAAGGAAAAAAGTAAGGATGAAAGGATTGAGAGGAAATGGAAAACCAAATCAATTCTCTCTGCTAGTTACTCCAATTAGAAGACAGTCTTAAAACCACACTGCACCAGTTTCATCTCTCTTGGAAAAAGAACAAAAAAATGACACATTTCTTGTTCTTCCTTTTTAGCTCTGTCTTACACTTACACGCACGCACGCACGCACGCACACACACACACACACACACCTATTCTGAGCAGGCAATAACAGCTGCATCTGTCCCAATGCATTAATGATAAGGCTTTCATCTGGCTTGCACCTCTCATCTCCTGCTGGGGTGAACAGCATCAACACATGCAGCCTATCAACTGGTTAAATAGACTGAAGAAAAAGGGGCCTATACACACCTATGAGTCCTGGCTGCACTGACACACCGTGCATTAAAACACACACATACACAAACCAGTTTTGAAACTATCTAAATAAAGCCGCTGCTTGGACGGCTTTTCAGGGGAGGTGAGGAGTGGGTGGGTGCTTACCCTGACAAACATGTCCAGCTCTTGCTTACGCCTTTTCTCCAGTTTTTCTATCTCAGTCTGGCACGTGTGGCAGACATACAGGTGGTTGACAGCCGGTCCCCCTCCGTACCTGCGGGAAACAGTACATACAAACTCACACGTTACTTCAGCCAAAGGAATCGCTGGATCTGAAGATGCTTAAAGCCTCCAGCCAGTCTGAAAGCAGCAGTGTCGACTTCGTGTACCTGCTGTAAAGGTGATCCCACACGTTCTGCGGCAGCATCACTACCAGGTCATCGATGAATGTCGCTTTGTTGGGCGGCACACCTGATGAAACGCAGTGAAACAGCAGTCAGACGCTTGCAGTGTAACATTTTATTTTACATGAAATGCAACAGCTCGCATGGTTACAGATCAGTGCTGAGCTTAAACAGGGCAAGAAGCTCAACTATGCACAATTCTGTCAAATTCACTGCTCAAACTGTGCTACCAATATCATTAAATATTCTTCAGTTTCTCCTTTTTTCAGACCCCCAGAGCTTGTTATTAAAACTCCTTCCCAAACTGCATGTCTAAACTCCCCGCAGGGTGCGAGACTATGAAAAAGATTATTTTTTAGATCTCCACAGAAAGTTGTTTATTTTGCTCCAATTTTTGGCTTTTTCTTGAAAAACACTTCAGATGTATTTATTACAGCCTGTGAAAACCCACTGTTTAATGTCAATTATAGCTCCAGATGGAACTTTGATTTATTGTATAAATTAGGGACTAAAAGAGTTTTTGAGCTTAAGATACTAAAAGTCAGGATACGGTGGCAACTCATTCCTAAATTTCCAGATTTTTAAATCACCTCTCTCTTTTGATCCAAATATTAAACACCAAATAGGTTGAATAAGCCCGTAAGCTTTATTATTTATTACACTTACAGGTTATAGGGTCTCATTTCCTTCTCCAAGCTAGGTTACACAAATAATTTATACAGCAAAGCTGACCTGGGTTAATTAAATGTTTGTTGACTTTTAGCAAGTCTTTTTAAAACAGCAAGATCAAGAAGGAAGTGGGAGTAGGACGAAATAACAACCCTTCCATGTCGCTGCATTAAAGCTCTTTGAATTCATTTGTCAGCTTAAGTTCATCTTGACATGTGAGAAAGATATGAGCAGCAGTTTCCCCTAGACTGAAAATCTACACTGCTGCTCCCCCAACCCTCTTGAATATTTCATTGGGCCTTGTCTTATTGATTTATAATAGGCAAAATTTAATTAAGAACCTCTAATCTTAATAGGCAAACAACAAGGCTTGCAGTAAGACCCTGCAGATACTGAAGAATGTGGGGGGGAAAAAAGTGAACGTGCAAAAAAGCACTGAAATTTTGATGCAACGTGAAAGCCGAGATAAGATAATGAACCAAATAATGAAAAGTGACGTGTGAACCCTAAATAAATCTAAAATGATCTTAATTACTCAGTGTACCAGGTAATTAAAGTCTTTAAATTCGCTTCTTTAATCTAAGATACTTTGACTAAAATGAACAATTCAAAGAAAAATTAGTGGTTTTTTTATGTCTGCACCAGCACCATTTTACAGCTGTTTATTTCAAAAAGTCCTCCTGGGAAAACATGCAGCCAGAGCTTCTTGATGGAGTCTTAGTGTGTTTTTCATGGCACACTTGAACAGGAAAGTGAAAATAAGCTGTGATGTTTTCGGCTTTGCACACAAAATAAAACAACTGGCTGCACTGCCACAAAGCAATCATGGTTTCACTGCACTGATATTATCTCTGCTTATGTACCTGACTAGCCAGTTATTATGTGCTTAGGTGCTGGTGACTACCAAGCAGGAGGGAGAAAGCTGTAAGTGCTTATTTACAGTGTGTAAACACATTCTCTGTTCTGCACAAATTATTTTTCAGTTACGTCACTTCCATTCGCATGAACCCTTTTAGGACTTTTTTCCCCCCTTTCTCTGCTAAAAACAGAATGAAGGATCATCTTCACAGAGAGAAGAAACCCCTCCCCCTCTTCTGAAGTTGGAAATGCCGTTGTCAGAATCAGAAATCCAGAGCGAGAACAAAAGCCAAAGCTGTGTCAAAGTCAAAGCAAAACGTTTTGCACAAAGCATTTAGACACAGGGCGAGGAAAAGGACAATCTGACCTCCGAGTGGCTTCAGCAGGAAAACTGACATTTTCATACGCACCTCCATGCAAACACAGGAAGTCATCATTGGAAATGGGCCCTGGCTCGGCAAATGTCTTGAACTTGTTAAGCCACTGGCGGGAGACGTAGAACTGCAGAAGGCTGGGCTCCATCATGTTGAATAAGCCCGACACCCTCCTACGTTCTTTCACTGCATCCTCATTGCTCTTTCTGGGACAGAAACAGATCAAATATTAATCAGTATTTTAGATGAATAAGCAAAAGTACGATCCAATTTTTAATAGCTGAGCAGCGTAGTGAATTTTAAAATGCTACAGAGATAAATGAGAGCTTGTTTTTACATTTGTTCAGGTAGGAGTTATAGAAGTACAGTGTGCCAGGCTTACTTATAAAAGAGCACGTAAGCTTCAGCATTCTGGACACAGGCTTCAGACACCTCAGTCACACTTTGGTCGTCAAATTCATACCACAGATTGTTCACATCATTCCTGCAATAGGCTATGTAGTGGCCATCTGGGAGAAGACAGGGGGATGTGTTAGAGCAGCATTCACAAATCTATCAAGTAAGTGTGAATTTTATTTCCAGGGGAATGAATGCAGGACACTCGTATGTGCCAAATGGTGGCAGCTGCCCTGGTCTCATGCAGAAAAGGGAGTGACTGCGCCCACTCACTGCTGGCAGTGCCATGATGACAGATGACTGACAGCAGGTCGTAGCTGGTGGTCTGGGCGGAGCTGTCTTTGGCCAAGAAAGGCTGCAAGTCCAGGCCCTCGAGGGGGAATGACACATGGGTGCTTATCTTGGTGGAGAACATCAGTTCGTGTCTGAAGCGCTTCAAGTGAATACACAGGATCTGAAGCAGGAGAATGAAAACATTTCTCATTTCAGAAGCTTGGCATTTGAAGACATATTGGATAAATATTTGGATTTCTTCATCATATAAATATCTAGAAATGTCAGTTTACCTCTGGCAAACTTTGCATTTTACAAAATTTGACTCCATTTCGTAATCTATGAGGGGGGAGGAAAAAAAAGATCAATGAGAGGAGCAGTCATTGCAGGTGCAGTCCATTTAGATCTCATTTTAGTTAATGTGCAATAAATTACTCACTTCTTGCATTTTTCACAACTGTACATGTTATCTCCTAAGGGAAAAAATTAAAAACACAAAACAAACAATTATTGAGACATCATTCTTGATGTTTGTACTGGCACAACATATTTTTCCACCCACCCACTTACCCTTTAGCTCATCTCTGGCAAAGAAAGCTGCAAGGCAGTCTTGTAGTGTAACCACTGGACCCCAGAACCAACTAACAGGAGAAACAAACACAGAGGGAGGTGAATTTTAGACAAAAACAGAAAGCAGCTACTGAGTGGTGCCTGATGTAAAAAACAAATAAATAAAAAATACAGCATATGGGTTATAGACACACCTCTTGATGTACTCCATGACAAATGCTATCCACCCCTGTGGTGCATAAGCTTCCCCGCAGGAGCCAGCTTTTACCAGGGAGGTTTGGTGGGTGGATGAGTGGAGCTTGGCCAGGTCTTCCTTCCCTGGAATGGGCAACGAGATATCCTGGAAGTTCTCCAGGGTCACAGACACCTGATGGCCACAGAAGGTAGAAGTGTAATGGGGTTGTTGTTTTTTTCGCTTTTTCATTTGTTTGTGTTTTTTTTTTTTTTTTATAAGGATTTGTCAGGAGCTGTCACTTTGCAGAATTATCCTTAAGGCGAAAATGTCACTGTGATCACAGATCATCTTTCCTCCCATCATCAGAATGGCATTTTTTCTACCTACTCCTCTGTTGCGGCTCAACATCTCAGCATTTTCATTAACATTTCAATCGGATCTAACAACAAAAAGACAACCAAAAGCACTAACCCGATCACAGGTGAGGCACTGTACTGAGCTGACAATGGTCCCGTCGAACACGTCTGAGATAATGCTGCGATATTTCTTCTGGCGCTTGTTCTTTGGCGGGGAGAATGTGGTCACTGCTGTGAGAAAGCAGACAGAGGCAGAGAAATTTGAGAATACAGTACAGCATGTCTCACACAAGAGTCAGCAAGGATAGTTTTGGGATACTGTTACCTTGCTAACCTCTTTATATTTACAGTTCTTATTCTGGGTACGACTCCCTCTCATAATGGAGATGAACTCGCTGGCACTAAACAAAGTTTAATACCTTTCTTGTGTGCCGGGTTCAGACTGGGCCAGCCAGAGGCTGCTTTGGGTGGACTGCTGGACATTTTGGGAATGTGCCCCTCCATGGGGACTGGACTTTGTGGTCTTGTAGTGTTTGGCATTTGGATATCTGGAAAGCAATCTGCAAGAAAAAAAAAAGACCAAGGTTTAGAGACTCTTAAGGTCATAAATTTAGCCGTGAATATCAAAAAGTCATCCCGTGAAATATGAGCCACTATTTCTCATGTGTTTACCTGACGCTCTGCCTTGAACCTTGATGGCTCCCTGGCTGCTGATAATAGGCGTGGTCTCTGTAGTGGTATCAACATCTTTGTCGATGTCCACTCCAGTGCTTCCACCCGTAATGCCATTAGTCCCGGAGCGATACAGGTCATTAATCATGTTCTTCTCCTTCTGCCACTCCCTATTGGCCTGAATCTCATCTTGCTCGGGAATCAGCATCTCTGCTTCGTTGGTGTCATCTATCAACGCATTCCCACCCTGCACTTCATTTTCGGCCCTCTCGCTGCTACCGCAGGACTCACATGACTGGAAGTCATTGTCTGACTGGCTATGGTTGTCCTCCTCGGGACTGTCGTCCATTGTGATGCTGTGAGACTGGTCGCAGGGCTCAGGTAGCTGCTCCTTCAGCTCTTCATGAAGCTGATCCATTAAGCAGCGCAGAAACTCCTGGGAATCCTACAGTGCAGTTAAACACAAAATATTAGCAGGGCAAGATATTTATTCTACTATCTTGGTCACCATAGCATGTGGAAATCAGAGCTCCTTATAACTCACCATTTATTCCTCCAATATATTACTGAGTTTGACAGGCAAAGTGAAGCACATCTTCTTCCAAATTACATAAAACAACCACTTCACCTCCGTGTTTATCCCAATTTTGATCACAACATCTGAAACCAAATGCTCATGAACGTGTAATCAAAGTTAATGAACCTCAGACATCCAATCTCCCTCTTCAAGCCAAATGAACTCTCCTCTCACAGGAGCTGGGGAATGTTAACTTCATTCAGAGCGATGTTTAATCCAAGTCTGTGCAGCCCAGCGTGGCGTGACAAATGAATACTCTTCAGCTAAAACCTCTGAACAAACAGTGGCCAGCCAAGAGGAAACAGGCCTCTTTTATCAATTCACCATTCAGGCTTATAAATCCCTTATTTACAGACACCAGCCAAAGACACAAAGTGCTTCAATTTAACTTCTCTGAAAAAACCTTTATGTCCATAATGCACAAAACTTTGCTTTCAAGTGCCAAATGGAATCAAATCAAGCAATTCACCTTTAGACCAGGTGTGTGTGTGTGTGTGTGTGTGTGTGTGTGTGTGTGTGTGTGTGAGAGAGAGAGAAAGTGCATGTTAGTGACTGAAAAGGCAGAGGATTCGGTTTAGCGGAGTGAGTGCTTTGAGCTGGGAAAAAAAATGTAATTTCTGTAAAGGAATAAGAATAGAGTGATACGGAGGGAAATAAGAGAGACTATAAGATCTGGGGCATCTTAATAATCTGGGGTCAGACTGATAATAACCCCAGCTCAGCACAAAAAAAACAAAATTATCAAAAAGAAAAAGATCAATAACAGGCCTATTACATTATTATAAAAGCATATGATCTTTCATCATATTTCAGACAGATATTATTATTTCGTACAACACAGTCGTCAAAGGTTTGCATCATATCACCTGCCGACTTTATGACAAATGAAAGACTCAAATACGCTGTTTGGCTCTAGAAAAAGGCTCAAAGTGTGACAAGTGTCCCCATGTTTTTGTTTTGTTTTTTGCATTAATGAAAACATTGCACATTCATTTCATCATCTGGGATGACCCACCTGCTGAGCGTATCCTCTAAACATGGGGTTTATGGCTTTGATCCCCTGGAACAAGTTGGTTGGGACCACATAGGAAGGTCTGCAATGTGAGAAAACACAGCCTGATTTAAAGATGTAATTTTTTTTGCACGGGTCACATGTAATGTTGAGTGTGAAATTAGAAACAGCAAAACTGCTCTCATGTGAAAGACTGTATATTAAAGATGGACACAATCAGCATGATTTTATCCACTGTTTCGCAAAGTATTTAAAGTTTGAAATTTTTTTGCTGTCACCATCTCAGCTTTGACAACAACAGAGGGCTGGATCCAACTGAATGGCTTCGTGTTGGGCCTATGAGTAATTTTGCAGAATATGACTGTGTGTTGTAGCAGTGTACTGCCACCAGGGGGGCAGTGTAAAAATAGATAAAAGAAACATTGCTGCTCAAAGTCATATTAAGCAAAGAACTTCTTTGTAGTGAAGTGAAACTGAGTGTAAAAACAACAAAATGTCTATCACAGCCAACACACTAATTTTGTTCCATCATTTTACTGCGTTTCCTGTTTAAGTGAATTTTTCAACCAGTCAGCAATCATCATCAACATCAGGCTGCATGCCATCATACCAAAATCCAGAAAGAACTGAGCCTAAAGTTGAGAGACACTGCGTGCTGATATGACAGTGGCTTGTCAATCACAAGCTAGGTCTGTCTAAAAGTGCTCCAAGCCTTTTTGTCCATTTTGACTTAAATGAGGAGAATAATTGACAATACACATATCATATTGTCCCACACGCCATCAGACTGTTTAACTCCTCCCTGGAGGGGAGAGGGAGGGGAAACAGGAGGACAAAGGAGGGGGGAACAACTAAGCTGTAGTGCCTCTTCACCTCACTGTGCAATACCTTTTGTGCAATACTTTTGTAAATAGTCAACGGTGCAATAGACTCAATACTTGAAATGTGCAATTCACTTGTATTTTTATTCCTATTTATAATATATATATATATATATATATATATATATATATATATATATATATATATATATATATATATATATATATATATATATATATAATATTCTGTAACTCTGTAACTTCTGTCGGTGCTGTGCTTTTTTGGAAATCGAATTTCCCAGAGGAACCCACCCGAGGGATTAATAAAGTTCTATCTAATCTAATATAATCTAATCATTTTGTATTCATTAAAACTCTAAATTTGTAAGAGACCATGAATTAATGGATCAATTGGGAAGTAAGGTCATTTTTCCACACATTTTTCTTAGTGCTGTAGTGAGATTAACGCTGACAGCACAAATTCTTTTATAATCACACACAGAAATTGCCCCTGCTGGCCACTGGAAATAATCCAGGACTTCCAGGTCTGAAAAGTGACCTGCATCCATCTTTTATATACATTATTTGCGTCATTTTCTAAACATCTTACTATTCGACTGGGGTGGTAATGAAAGCGACCCTGAATTCCAACTGTGGCATGGAGGCATGTTAATATTCATTCTTCAGTCATGTAAATAACCAAATACCTGTTCTTGTGCCACAGATCTGACACCAGCTTCTGGTAGCTTTTGCAGAGAGCGGGCTTCTTGTCCGTCCTCACCAGGCCACCACATTCTACAAAAAACTGTGTCAGGGGTGGGCTGCAGAAGGAGGGGGACAAAAAAAAGAAAGGATGAATATATCACATGCAGGAATAAACGAGCCTTTACCAAATACTGTCCTTCAGCAAAACAGTTTGTCATTGGTTGTCATTACTGAAGAGTGGAGTGAAGTGTGTAATTTGAAAAAACAGAATGTAACAATCAACTTTGACACAGGAAGAAAAACAGAGCAAAGAACAATACTGCATTATTATAATATGTAGCATTTGTAAAAAGCTTTTTTGATACCTTAGTATTATCATACTACTCAAGGTTAAATGTGTGTTTTCAATTAGACTCTAAGATTAAAATATATTATAAAGAACAGAGATCCAGAGAGGTTTCATTCTGGCACATCTACATAATGTTGCCTTCACTTTATTTTTTATTCATTTCATTTAAATTCATACTTGAGTCATTGAGTGATATCACAAATTCCCAGAGGTTTTGTCTCATGCAAGAAACCGCCTCACACAGCTGAGAGTTGAAGGACATCAGACTGGCTGAAAAGAGAAACAGCTGAGGGGATTTTACTTGACGAATACAGAATGGACGGGAATTTGCACGAAAGAGACAAACTACAGGATGAATAAGGCATGGAGTGTTCCCTTCCCTTGGCAAGAGAAAAGTCCTTAGACTTGCATAATGACCCGAAAGTAACTGAGGAACGCTACGCTCACACAAACAGACATCAAAGCGAAGTTTCAGGAAAAGGTCCCTCCTTCTGCAGCTGCGTGAGTCAGTTCTTCCTATTTTTGGAATGTGATTTAGATTGCAAATTTTGACCCACATCTTTTCCCATTTTTACTTACATCCAGACACAGCATCATCCATTTAATTTAAACATTTACTGGCCCGTGGGTAGATGGTATTAGAAAGAAAGAAGGGCTTTGCTTTGTTGTTCCATGAAAAATAAAAGCAATAAGACAGCCTCGAGGTTTGTTGCAGAGCTCTAAGTTAAGTGACCACCGCAAATAAGCCAAACATGAGCAGTGAATCACACAGATTGGCACTTCAATAAACAATAAAAGATGAGTCAGACTGGAAGAAAAACAATAAAAGAAAGAGGTAAAGAAAGAAAGAAAGAAATGGTGGGAAAGGAGCAAGAAACACATGAGGAGAAGCAACAGAAGACTTGTGGGGGGGTAGAAGAGTTGGTGTTCATCTGTAAGAGAAGACCCTACAGGGAACTCCAAAAGGCCATTTCTGTCATCTCAAATGGTGCACTGCAGCAATTTTCACTCACTCAAATGAGCACAGCCGCGGTTGTTTCTCACAGTCAATAAGAGGCAGTCAGATGGTGTATAAAACAGCAAATGGCTATTGAATAGGCGCGTTAACAGTGTGAGAAATGAGAGGAAAGTTAGACGAAGAAAAAGCTGTCTGCGCAGGAACAGTGGGATAGACAGGTAGACGCAGGGACAGAAGGTGGATAAACAGCAGTCTCACCAGTTGGACAGGGCCTGGAGGGCAGCGTTCATGTAGCAGGTGTTGCCTATATTCTTCAGTCCTGTCAGGCCTGACGGAGACAGAGCACACCGGGGAAATTAAAGTAAGCCTTTCATCAACTCCTCGTAAATTTTAATGGCAGACAGAAAGTGTCTACATTTTCACAAGACCCGTTTCATTTCTGAGATTAATACTTTACAGCAGGGGCAGGAAAAAGTGCCTGCCTAGTGTATTTTAGACACAGCTGCTGTGGCCTGTGGTCTCCACCCCATTACACAGCTCATATTAATGGATTTTATCGCTCCTACTACAATTCAAAGTCTTATTTCTGTTTGGGGTATAATAACAATGGTCTAAGTTCTAGAACTTCATTTGCCATAATGTTTTGGGGAATGCAAGTGAGAACCTATGTTTCTATTTATTCAGAGTCCAGCCTTCATGAGTTTTGTTGCACAGCCACTGCACAAACCACATTAAACAAGGTCCCAGCATGCACTTGTCTCTTTCACCTTGTGAAACCACGGCCACAGGTGATAAAATGTAGAACAGGGATGTGCTTCATTACTCAAATGTTGCACCTATAACAGCTGATTTCTGGAGTATATACACAACAACAACACTTTTGATAAACCCACCAAAAGAACGGATTTCCACTGTTACACACCAACATTCAACATGGAAGCTTCTGGGATGACAATCCCTCCCATCCACAGGGGACAAGGCAGTCAGTGAATGGTTTAATCAGTATGAAAATTATGTCTGATGGACAGTCACCAGAACTTGACCTAATTAAACACCTCAGGAATATGTGGGTCCAGTGCCTTCATCAAAACACCAAATGAGGGAACATGCTGTGCTGAATTGTGTCCATTCCTGCTGTAGCGGTCCAGAGATGCGTTTTCCTTTTATAAATATGTCGCCCACATATACGACCAGCCTGTTCTGCAGTGCACATTAGTTTTCAAAGCGTATTCACCATGCTTCCTAATCATATGATCTGCATGTGTGACAAAAATATCTGTGAAGCAGTGCCAGTGCCCGAGCTGCACCACATGAGGCGCAACATAACATATGTCATTTGGTGGAGCCTGTGTGCAAACATTACTTCCACAGTGACTTTGGTGGGACAGAGCTGACAGGAACCCACTGAGCTGCACTGCCGCTCATAGTCCTGCTTAGCAGCATTGTGCAGTTTACCACAGTTTTTGGCACTGCACGTCATCCTAATTTACCCTCATCTGCAGATTCATAGCTGCAAGTAAATCATTGTTAGTTGATTTTGTTTGTGTTTTAAATATATGTTTCAGATGACTAAGAGGGGGGGGGGGGGCTAGGCAACACATTAGCTGGCTTTTCTCAGCTCTAGTTATTTGAAGACTGTTTGGTGCATCAGAGCCGTTAAAAACACTCATCTTATTGCAAAAATTTACTTCTGTTTAATTACATTCATAACATTCACTTTGAACTAAACCACCTGCTGATTACCGAGCTCTTGCATTTGAGGTGTTCATCTTTAATTTCGTCAAACTTGGATTAAAGAGGCGATAAAACACAATTCAATTTTTGTCACCCCACTGACTTCAAAAGTATTTGATTTTAATAATTAAAAAGGTGTCTAAGGCAGCAGAGCTTCGACTTTTAATTAGAAGATTTGAATATAAAAATGCTTCACTTACGGCCTTTAAGCCGTTTTCACTAATGAACACAGGACACTGTCCGCAGCTGAACTCTCTCTGCAGAAAACAGGCAGAGATGCCGTCTGACTGTTTTTCAGACACATGAAAACAGTCAAACGGCACAAATGACTTCTGCTCGCTCACTGTGCAGTTGCCTGCTTCCTTCAACTGAACATTGCACAGACTTCATACTGGGGAGCTGGCACGTTGACGCATGTTCAGTGTTTGATCTGAGCGTGCGGGACATGTACCTCTCATATCTACCTTTGTTGGTTAATATTGTGAGAAACTGATTGCAAGTTTGCCAGTTTGTTGAACTTATACTTCACATTTTTGCAAAGGTCTTGACTGATTTTATTTGATTATTGTGCCACACATAAAAGCAACAATGTCAGCTCAAACAGGCTACTGGACATCTTTAACCTTTACCTAGCAGAGTGTATTCATTTTTTTTGATTTGAAATATATTTGTTACCATTAATTTGTCATCTCTAATAACCTCTTTATAGTTTTTAAAGGACTTGGCCCATTGGTGCAACAAGGACAATGGGTAGTTCATGTTATGTAAATGGGCAAAAGTATTGAACGACACTTGCTAGTCTTTGCATTCAGGTGTTTTTGGTCTGATTGTCACAGATGAATAAAAATCAAGCCCCTAGCCATGCCATGTGGTTAATGCCAAAGCTATCATTAATAAATTAGCCAGGAGTAAATCAAATAAACAAGTCTGATCTCTTGGCAAAGTATGCCACAAGAAAAAAACAAAAAACAAAAACAGTATAGTTGTTTGTTTCAGTGGACACGAGTTGTGCCGTTTTTTTGTTTTCTTGGTTTTTTAAACTAACGTTTTTTTCAATAGGAAGAATATTTTGTCTCTACAGCAGGTACAGTATGCCCATGCTTTTGTTCAGGCTTCTGCAAGGATGTATCACTAAGGCAACCAAGAAAACAGAGCTTTGAAACAAGTGTCAGCCTCTGTAATTTACCTCAAACCTTTTTCTGCCTTTTTTAGTGTGGAAATCTAAACACAACGCTTTTATATCCAGACTAGTAATTTTAATGGCTAAACTTGATAATGGTAATTAATAACATATTTTAAATTAGTACCATATCCAAAATAATAACAATCTGTTATGTGGATGACTTGAACATGGATCTCTGGACCAGATTATCCTAACTACCATAAAAGTCCAGCCGTCAAATGTGGACTTTTCTTTGGGCTTTCAAAAGAGGAAAAATGTCCATTTTGTGTACACAGTCAGAAATCACGACATGTCAGCTGAAGCAAATTTAAAAATGGTCTTCATTGACCCGAAAACCAGGGTCAACAAACACAAATCAATAGATTACAGCACATGAATATTTCATGAACTGCTGTATGACTGTGTTAAAACAAAATCTGCTTAAACTGCTGCTTAAGCTGCAGTAAACACCACCTCTCGTGGCAGATGTTATGTTTTTTGGCCGTCTGCCACAATAAATGGATGTGTTTAATATAAAATCTAAACTAGCTGTGTTGATTTGAATACTTTAATTTGAAAATGATAGTATTCATTAATAAGATCTATCAGCTAACTCTTTGTGACACTGATGTGGTAATCACTTAAACACAGCTCACCTCTGGCACGTATGTCGTCTTCCTCTTCCATCTCCATGTCTATGTCTTCACAGCCACCATTAGAGGGCACTCTCAGGGAGGTAGGACTCCCAGGGGCCTTGTTGCCATCCTGTAACAGACACACATAAACCTTATAATAAAAGATCTTGTCTAGGAAATAAATAACTACAGTTTAATTGTTACTGGTGGAATTCCTCATTCGTGAATATGTAAACCAGCCTGTTCTACAAGTAAACCGTATCTTCAAGCTGTGAGATAACAATAGAAAGGAAGCCTGGCTCATACCTGACCCACGTTCTGCGGCAAGGGGAGGGGTTTGCTGTTGCTGTGGGGTGAGTGAGGACCTAGTTTACGCTCCAGGAAAACTTCCTTGCCACAAGCGTAGCACCACACACGAAGCGTGGTCAGGTTCACCGTGAGGTTGTGTCTCGTGTCCTATCCAAAGAAATAAATTCTATTAAGACACGTGTCAGAGCTCAAAAACAAAGTTTAACAAGAACACTGTGTTAACAGGAGCAGCTGACACACACGCCCCTGCTTCATAATCTTCAGCGCAATCTAACAACCAGCATCTTGTAAAATGGGTGGTGCTGCTTTTATATATAAAAACTAAACGTCTCTCCTGGCAGCTGGACTAAAGTTATTCTGGGAACAGTCCAACTAAATCATGGGGTGAATAAACTCATGACTTTTCTTCTCAAATTAAATTAATTTGAAAGAGAGTTTGCTTATTTAGCACAATTTCAAATCCACCTAACTTCATAGAACATTAGTGCAGAACTAGTTTGAGTATATTATCCAAATTATTTTGTTCCAGGTATAATTTGTAGATCCTCCCTAAGCACGCTAATAAACTGATACTTTCATAGCACCTTTCTACTTAATTCAAGCACTCAAAGCATTTCCATACTACAAGTTTCATTCAACCAATCACAACAAACAATGATACATCACTTTTATCTATGTCTAAGTGCTTTTTAGTTAAACATTCACACTCCAATGGATGCACTGGGATTCAGTATGTCAAAGCATACGTTAACACATGGAATGGAGGAGCCGGGGATCAATCAAGGTCGTCCACTAAACCTTTTCTTTTGGTAGATGACCCACTCATCTACCAATCATACATTTACTGCTCTGAAAATAAGGATAGGATACAATCACTGAATGTCTGTGTTTCTGTTCAACATGTGGCTTGCAGAACAGGCAGATTATAGATTGTAGCTTTATTGAACCATCAAAACAACATGAGCAGGTGACAGAAGTAATTTGTCACAGGAAACAAAAGGCAATACAATAATATTTTTTCTTATTTTTTCAAATCCCTTCAAAGACCTGTTTCAAGTTAAACCTGGATTTTAGGCTAGGGTAAGAGTCTGGCAATTAGTTGTGATGGTTAGATTTCAGGGCAAGACACTTAGGAATAAATTAATATCAATGAATGTACCCCTCCATCTACACAGAGATGGTAACAGGGAAACAAACCATCTCAAACTGGGCGCAGCACTTACACTGGTCCATAGTAATACACCACCCAAATTTGAAGTAGAAACAAACAAACAAACAAAAAAGGATAGACTTCAGAGTATTTTAACCACAGTCAGACTAAACTGGATGTCTCAAGTCAAAGGTGGAGATCAAGGCAGAGCGAAGGATAAAGGGGAAACGTGGCCCAGTTCTGCTGACCCACTGCTGTTGGGCGGGTTGACACGAGACCGAATAAGAGCAGCAGCACACACTGTATTATTCATCGGGCCTACATTAGCCTTCCCACAGCGGTGCAGAGCAGAGCTGGCAGAGGTGACACACTAGACTGAGCACAGCCTCGAAACACCACAATTTAAAACATTTATAAAGGGAAGCATGCCAGGTGGGGCATTCATAACAAACTGAATTCACAGAGCTTTACAGCATGTTTTACCAGCATATATAATATTTAACTGTTTAAAACAAATTCAGCTCCTTGTTAATTATGATATTGCGTGAGAAAAGGGAATAATGCAGTAAAACCTGTCCCATCACAACAACTCATGCCTCATTCTCAAGCTATTTTCAAACTAAAACTAAAAACACATTCGTGGTGTTGTGGCAGCGTTGGCCGCAATAAAACATCTGCTTTACCCTGTGATCGTCATAAGGAGGTGGTTGGATCTAGTTTTGTGTGTCAAATAATTTAAAAAAAACAAAAAACAAAAACATTTGACTGTCAAGTCTCCTTCCTAAGCCTCTTCTGTCTTTAAGAGTGAAATAACTGAGTGCTAGGAAATGCAAGAGGCTACCATTCTTCTTCTTGTGATCCAATCAGGAACTACACTTTCAGAGTACCGGCAGCTTGAAAGTAACTGGAAAGCTTAAAATAATTTTCTTGAAATATGCAGGAGTTTACTTTAAACATCCATTTTTAAATGTATAGTGGAGTTTGAAATACAAACAAAAGCAAATACCTATTTAAAGCTAGACAGTGTGGTATTCATAGGAATAACTGAGTATCCTCCACTTTGAGAGACGGTGATAACTGGAATTAAAAGTGCAAAATTAAGAAGATGAGAAAGCAAGAAATGAAAGATTTTTGTTTCCCTTCCTCTTGTCACTGCTTTTGCTGGGGGGATATTTTAAATCATGTGACTGTAACTGAATGTGAGATGATACAGCAGTGCCAGAGGGATTTAATAACACAGTATGAGCGAACAAGTCCACTGAGTCATCAGTCAGTCATTATCTTCCTGATGTATGTACTGAAGCATCACATGCACCTCAGCACTGGTAGCAGGTAACGACCTTAGACCACCTTTTACAGAATTTCAGCAGAATAGTTTGATTTCAGTGCTTAAAACCTGAAATTTTTTTATTTTTAAGCTGTTTATCTGCCTGCTAATGTGCCAAATAATAAAAATGTACAGATATTGAGTTTTGGTCAGCTCTGTGATCTATAGCTTGACAAAAACATAAAAACAAAAACATTATCCCCCTTTACTACTGTGTCACATACAATCTGGCAGTAGTCTCCATCACTGCGTAGTCAAGAGATTAAAATGGTTCTGTCCCCTCAGGGCTTCTGGAGCACTAATTAAGCATGGTCCCTATTCTTGAAAGATTTAGATGGCTTCAACTGGAAAGAAAGGGAAAAAAACAACACACACACACACACACACACACACACACAAAAGGTGGCTGGCGAGCACCGCAGACAAATGTCCCAGATAGAGGATCCATATTAAATTCATGAGCGATATCATTTAAAAAATGGTTAGCTAATATTAAATTTCTCCACCAGTACCCTCTGTATCCAATATCCCTCTTACAGCCTTTTCCAGATACAGACTTAACAACGGATATAGTAACAGCCAGAGCAAATTACATGTTTGCCCCTTTAGTCCTCCTGTCCCCACATGGCCCTAGCGTGCTGGAGGAAAAGCTTTAGTCAACAGTGAGAGCACCAGAGGGTGGATGAGCTGCAGGAGGGGTAGTTACTGTAGCCATGGAACCGACAGTAATAGTGAGTCTCCTGCACTTCCCAGAGGAAAGGAGATTAATAATGGATGATCCACTGCTGAAACTGAACTGGATGTGTGGAGATGTGGCCAGACAGAGTTGGCTTGATGGTTTTTGAGAGCACGTGCACTTCAAAAGCTAAAAAGATGCACACTCGGGCTCTTTGACGAAGAAAAAACAATAAAAAATAAAAGTGGTGCTGGAGGTGCTTTTATTGCAAGTCATGACTCCTGGGACCTGGTATTCCTGAACTACCATCTGTTCCTCATCTGCTTCTCCTTTGGTTGCATGTAATTTCGATTAAGTTGCATGTAATTTCAAATCCTGATACAATGGAAACGCACTGGAAAGTCTGAGATGTCTCACCTGTGAGTGAACAGTGCTGTGGTCAGCATGAGATTCTCCACAACCCACGTAGGGGCATCCATTCTACGGAGAAAATTAAACAGGGGATGCAGAAAAATGAAAATGCAGTCTAATGCGGATACTTTTTCACCAAGCAAGAGCAGAATTTTCCAGCAGCAAACATCGTCTTACCTCCAAACAGGCCCATAAATTTGGTCCACCAACTTTACAGTCTTGGCACTGGCCCTAGAAAAATGTAACACCCAGGTCAGGGTTATTTCATTTAAGGTGAGAAAGTACCAAGACAATAAAACCAGGCTTGTCATGCAGTCTTTGTTATGCTGCATAGCACTTTTAATACAACAGAGGGTGGAGAGTGTCACTCACATGAGATTTTTGAATAAGTTCTTCCTTGGTGATCTCACCCACGCAGTCCAGGTGGGGGCAGTCACAGCTGGACACCGGTGGCATTGCTCACCCACTGGTCTGAGGATGTGAAAGAGAAAGAAAAACAAACCAACAACATTTAGTCCATGACTTGCAATTTGAGTTGAGTGACTCCGAGTTAAAACAACAACAAAAAAAACAAAACAAAAGAAGAACAATACAATGGAGGGTTTCTTGTCTTAAAACTGCGCTTCTCAACCGTGTAATTGATAGCTGACAGTGTAACAGAGGATATATTTAAAAGAACAACTCTGATGACAAGCAAGACAGTCAGGCTTCGAGTAACCTGACTCATCGCCTCACAAGATAAATTTTTTCCATGGCTGCATGACTGGCAAATCCCCTTATTATCAGCCACTGACATGCCAAGCAGTGGATCATGACACAGTTGTCCAGCTCATGTCGAACAAGCAGTCGCATCATAAATGACTTTAATAATGACAAGGCAGACTGCTGAGATTTATGAATGAGTTAAGACCAAGCATCAACACCCAGGGCTGAAAAATAAACCTACTCTGGAAGTGGAAAACAATGCCACTCCTCTTGAATAGCACAGACGCCATGAAAAGACAGCCAGCTTCCAGCGTGAAACATGAAGCCAGTGGTAAACAGTAAAACAAACTGGTATGCATCTAATGCTATTCTACTTTCTGAGCCACAGTCACACATATTTATATTGTGGTTTTATTCTATGGCTTTAAGAGGTTTTGTTCTGACAAGTTGGATCCATGTAGCGGTGCTGTCTTTTGTGGCCAGCAGGGGGCGACTCGCCTAGCTGCCAAAAGACTTCTGAAAATAAAATAAAAAAGAGAACACCCCTAGGCTCCCTTCCTCTACGACTTCTGTGAACACTTTCCTGATGACTTCACAGACTTAGTCGCCAGTTTCAGGTTATACTGAATAAAACATGTAGTTATTTTAAGGCGGTTATTCTAAAAGCCAGAAACAATTATCTAGGGTATATTATTGCCAAGAACCTTTGAGTGTCTGCTGTGCCTCAGTTTTACAGCAGGATCTATCACTGGTTTGTCCCATCTGATTTCAAAACACCATAATGGAGAGTACAAAAACGTGTCTCATCCATCTGTATACTGGATTTAGGGGCAAAGGTTTAAACACCCACATGTAGCTGCTTCACCTCCACTAATTAAAGTCACTGAACTCAACCTCTCACTGTGTTTGCTGATGGTGCCTTTTTTAATGGAGTTATCTGAGAAATAAACAAACACTGCTGTGTGATACAGACTGTCCAGAAAGCCTTTGCTTCAGCTGTGCTAAGTGAAATTATCATATTTTGTATGGATGTCACTTAGCATCAATTAGCAGATGCACCTGGTCATACAGCTCAAGCTAATCAAGCTTGCTTGCAAAGAAATGTCTACTGAGAAATACGCTTTGTAGAAGGGAATAAAAAAGGGTCACATTTTCACCGACAGCAACACTGAAATGAATGACACATGTCCGACTTGCATGCCTGAAAATCGTGGATTGACAATAAACACACTAAAATGAAAGTGAAAGTCACTCCAATGATCCCAGGCACAGGCTTTAGATCACACTCCATTACCATTAGTGATGATGGTCAAATGGACAAATTGACTGTGCTGCAGTCAGTTGATTGAGAGTCAGAGACGTTGACAGATTAAAGAGAAAACAACAACAAAAAACACCAAGATGTACTAATTAGCTGTGGCTACAAGCCTATTTCCTGCTCTGTCTGATGGATGTATACGACATCATGCACCTGAGACTTCTCATCAGTTTTCATTAGAGCTTATTGATAATTTAAGGTTTTCCCTGCAAATGAAAATGCTGGCATTCACCAAAGAGGTTTTGCCCAGCACCAAAGGAAAATCACCAGCAAAAACAACAGGAAAATATATAGACTTCTGCTATCTGGGGTAACGTAGCCTCTTTGTTTTAACTATAAGCAAATCAATAGTGCTTACATAGCTGATTTTGAACCAGAGGATAAACCCTTACTCATTCACAGACAATTCTGGATCCCATCTGCAACCATAACAGGTTATAATGATTGATTATTCAGCTTAGGCAATTCAAGTTTCAGTAATATAATATACATAAGATGTATCCAGCAGTGCACCATGCTGCCAAAGTCTGCCAATAAATGACAAAAGCTCTTCCAAACTTCATCAAACACATTCTTGCACGTGCTGAAAAATTATGATGCAATTATCATTTTAGTACAAATGAAGAGCAAAATCTCTGTACTTTCACTTTTCCGTGTGAAAAGAGGAAGCTCAACAAAGACATGAATCCCGTGCAGCGGGATGCTGAGAAACCGCTGGAACTTTCCATTATCGGGCTCCTCATCAAGGACGCAGTCGAATCCCCTACCCCGAAGAAACAAAACAGAAAAAAAAAGGCTCACACACTGACACAGATGGCCTTTAGGGGAGCAGGGGACGTGCCGATAAAAATGACAAGGGACGCTGGTGGCTCGGGGTCTGCCTATCCAGAGTGCTGTGTTTAAAGAAGCATTTCATCATAAAGCAAACGGCTGAGTGTGAGTGTTTGCCGGAATCATATTTCTCTTAAGTCACATATTACTCCATCAAACACTGGGCAACAACTGTAAGATATTAACACATCATATTTTATAAAAGGGGAAAATAGAAAAGGCTGCAAATGAACAGGTGAAGGTCACTCCAAACTTTCAGGGACATTTTGGAGTGATCTTCTTGCTGCCTTTGGTTCAAATCCAGCTCTTCACAGCAGACAAAGTTTCTCTCAGAACAGATGGCTTGCTTTAAAGTAGCTTCTTTAGCTTATTTGACATCTTGTTAGCCTGTGTTAACTCCTCCTGATAGTTTTTCCTCCTTATCTTTAAGTGGTTTTGCACAGTTTTGTCCACACCAGAACGTGATCAGTTTTACCTCCTCGCTGTCCTCCTCTCTATTAATTAAAAAAAATTTGATGTGTACTTTCTTTAAATTTACACTTTTATATTTCATTTGTGCGCAGCTATATAAATAGTCACTGTTGTGGGCAAAGGAGCTTGCAAAGAATAGTCACTGTTGTGGGGTTTTGTGAGCACAAAACCCCACAACAGGTTCTGGGTACCGTCACTGGACGGAACAGAAGCATTAAAGAAACAGAAAACATTATTACACAGTCACACATTACACAAGTGATAACACTTTGCAGTGTTTTTCAGGAGGCACAAAAGCCAGTAATTTCACTTTTATCTGTTGTGTCCGATATGGACGACAACAGCCACTAAAAGGCTTAAAATAATAACTGCTTCTTTTTTTTTTTTTAACTGAAAATACCTCTTTAGTCTTAAAACTTGTGTCCCAGATCAATGATAGCATCATTCACCACAAAGCTCCAAAATGCAGTCGCTGGCACATATTACAGCAGTCACATGTACTTACAGGGTGACTGAGAGTGCTTTATAAAAATATGAATGTTTTCCTTTTTATCCAGCATTGGATTTTTGTTTTCAGTTTCACTTCATTTTATTGATATACTCATGGTGTGCTTACATCTTATTTGCCTTTACTTTATGATATTTTCTCCTTTAAAACATTCTACATAGCTTATCTTTTTTTAATTACTATTCTTCTTCTTTAGTACACTGATTTCTGTCTTATCAGTCATCTCTTATGCACTTACAACTAACCATCACAAAAGGTGCAATATAAATAAAGACTTACTGATTGATGACAGCAGATTCACTCAGCAGATTTAAACCACATTAATGATGAAATGACTCATACAGAGTGCCACAGCATACACAATGTCTTTAAACCTATGATATACCGCTTTGGCTTGCCAACAAGCACAGAAGACACCTGTTAAGTGCAAACGTATCAGTAAAAAAAAACAAAGAAATACACACAGGATATAGCTCCATCTATTTTAGTGCAAAGAGGAAGATGTGCATCCTCAAAACAGAGGGATGTACTACAAAGTGAGAATAATGGGTTAGTGAGGTATGTTGAGCTTAAAATCCGAACTTCCAGTGTCACAACTTCTTTTTTACCTTCCTAGATCACCACTGTGACTATTGCTGCTCAAATAACCTGGTCTGGAACAGGTTAGCTTCAGAGTTTACTTTAAAATATGTGTAATTATGCACCACATTTTCACTGATTCTCTTCAACACAACCAACAGCTCCATGGCTCTGGGCCAATAAAGTGATTGCTCTACCATATCTTATTGTTCATGATAACGCCAGTAAAAATGTTTATGAGATATAAAAACCTCATAGCAATAAATCATTGCTGTAGCAACACCATGTGTTTATGTTCCCTGGTGCATGCAACAAGACAATACCGCACGAGCACACAAGGTACATGTCAGCCTTCAGTGTTTTAGTAAAAAGGTACTTCAACAACTTCCAAAAAAGCACACTACTCTGGAAAATATGCAAGAAAAGTGTTCCCACCGCGGGTGAAAACAACAAATTTGTTTCACCACTCGAGGCAAAAACACAGTTGAGTACAATCAGGCTACAAAGGAGGAGATGCTAGCAGCTGGAGATGTGTTACCCAAAGGTACACAAATGTCTCCGCCAAGTGCCGCTGGAGCACTCGCTGGTTTGAATCTGCATGACAGGAATTGCAAATGATAAGTGGAATTACTGATGCAGTTACATGCTGGAAAAGCGGGGCTTTAAGCAGCTGGTTGAAAGCTCAACTCAGGACACGAGATTCCAGTTGGAAAATATTTTTTAATTTACAAGCTTAGATTACTTTAGCCATTCTAAAACGTACGTGTTAAGAAGTTATTTAATACTTTTACTTAACTTTGTCACAGGAAAATCTCCCTAGGTTAGTATTGCGCTTACATTTGATTTATGCTGCATAATGGTGTGTCACTATTACTGCACTATAATGCCACTGACACTTTGTTTCAATAGATTTGCACTTTGAATAACAAACTGTGTCATCAATGACAGTAACTCATTAGAAAAGAGGGATAGAAAATGCTCTTCATTCGCTTACACTTATAAATGCTGCTGCCTGCGAGCATCAATAAAACGTTGCCCAGCATTTTTTCCTTGTATCATCAAAATTATTATGTTGTTATTGTTGTTTCTTGGAAGTTGACCTATATCACCTTCTTCCCTAGTTTCCACTGATTAATTTCCCTCTGAAGAAACCTTGCTAAAATGAACTCTTTTTAATGACTTGTTTATTTCTTACAGTCAGTATTTTTCCATTAAAACACCAGTAAAAGTCCTTTGTAGAACAGCCTGTCTAAATGAGAAGAGCCAGCTGTTCACCTGCCACGCCAGAACTACCTTCTCTGCTATAAATTAATCATCTAAATTATTAATCTATTAATCATTCTATATTCCGGGGGGAGGGGGGGGGGGGTGTTACATTGTCCAAGGATGATATTGATCCTTTACTGGGGGAATTTGTTCTATTTACATGTAACCTATTCAGTCACAGCTTACTTACACTATCAAATGAAGGCCTGCAGTAAAGTTCATTTTTCTCCCAATCTCCTCCAAAGTTTGTTTAACACAGACAAAAACACTTTGTCACCAAAAATATTCCATTTCACTTTGATCAGTCTAAGGGATTTCTACCTCTCCATCATTAAGCTGTGGTACAGAGTCAGGCGTAAACACAACGGGTTAGTTTTAATGTTTCTACAGATCCAGTTTAAAATTTCAGAGCTCAAATGTGTAGCAGTCACGTTTTTTAATAACTGTTGCGCTGAAAGTGCACTGAGTGACAAAATAAATGACTTTCTGCAGTAATACTCTCAGCTTATTTGCAGAAAAGTCGTCTTTTTTTCATATCCTTTATAGACTTTTATCAGGAATTCCTCTGACCGAAGCAGGAGGCACTCAATCGCAGTCAAGTGAGCGTACACAGAGCCTGAAGCAGAAAACCAAGTTTAAGAGAGAAAGCTGATCATTGTGATTCTCTCCCTCTTTGATTGTTTCTTCTTTTGTTTTTTCCATTGTACAGCCCACAGACAACAACAACAGTATGAGGGGGGGGGGGGGAAGAAACCTCAGAAGTACACACAGGACATAGCTCCATCTCATCAGTCGGTGTTTGTGGTTAATGACATGAAGCCAACTTTGTGTTTTGTTCCAAGTGCTGTTTGCACTAATATTACTCTTGGATGCAGATGAAAAAAAGATGCACATGTAAATGCATCATTACAAGCCAGGCCGGATCATCCAATAGCCATTCTGGGCACAAAATCACGGGTCGACAATGCTTGAGTTACTATCCAGGTAGCACATAAATGTTTTCTCTTCAATTTGAAGTCTTCTCGTTTCTAATCACCCAAAGAAATATATAATAAAATACTCAGCGACTAAACAATTAGCTCCAGGTCTGTCTTTGAGCAGAAGATGGTAAACATTTTGAGTTTACCTAAGTAATTAAAAGCAATCAGTTTATTTCTGACAAAATGTGATCCTCAAAACTAGAACTGCTGATTAATCCATCATCTTAGCAGTGAGAAAACAATGATAGTCCATTAAATATCTGACATTAGATATCAGATATTATAATTGACAGCAGGAAGATGGCAAATATTTCAGGGTTTTTCCTGCTCAGAGTGGACCTTTGGGGGACAATGCCCATAAACACAATTGCTCTGCATATTGTTAGGCAAAAGAATTAACAGAATTGCATGCAAAGTTGTTAACATCATGTTTATCACAGTAAAGGTGGAAAGCCAAAGGTTTATTTATGCAAAAAAACAAAAAAAAAAACCTGCATCTGTGTCTGGGTTTGTAGCGTCATGATCTGGTCAAGACAACAGCTTGACTGGGAGATATGAAAAATTCATGTTCAGTCACGTGCAAGTCAATAAGCCTGCTTCCTCCCTTCAGCAAAACCGTCTCTAAGTCGAAGTTAACAATCAATGACGCCTTTGAAACTGATTTCATTTCATACCAACGCTAAATCCCTGCAAAGTGAAACAGGGCGAGGTTTCGTTCATCTTACCAGGCTCCTCGCAATTACCTGGACTTTGCGGCCATCCCTGCAAAAGCTGAAGTGACCTTAAACTCTGTAGTACACACCAGGAAAATCTGATTAGAAGCTAGTTTCACTGTCAAGCCTCGTGAGATTACGTAAAGCTGGTGATAGGAAGAGTATCTCGGCTAACAAACCTTTCTTTGCACCGTTTCACTACCTCCGCCAGCAACGTGACAATACTACATGATATAAACTGTGCACAAAGGGGTGGCGCGGTCAGGGTGGGGCGTTAACCCGAATCTCGCACCACTAATGAAAGCAGCGATGCTGGCTGTGGCTGTAGCTGTTATCTTTAGGGAAATTTTGAAATGATAAGTAGCAACACAATAAACACCGGAAGGCGGAAAAACAACAACGCATGTAAAGCTTAACAGCTCACTTTAGCAACAGACTGTCTACAAATGGGTAGCATTGGCCACAATGTTAAAAAAAGAAGAAAAAAACTCAGTTAAAAGGGACCATGGTTTAACTACCTTGGTTTAAAGCAGCGGGTGGTTTAGCCTCACGTAGATAAAAACAGTGAATACTACAGATGTGTGTGGCTTCGGCCTTGTCCAAAGTGAGCTGTCAAAACCAGTCGAGGCGTTGACAGCGTCACGGGCTGACTAGCACTATTTCGCTGTTAACCTTAGCATGCTAACGGCCATCCTAAGAGCATTTTATCTGACGTAATATCCACAAGGAACATATAAAAACAACAAAAGGTGAACGTATTACCCTCCAGAGAGAGTGTTTAAGTGAAATGGTTAGCCAACTTACTGGCTAACGTTAGCCTCCTGTGATCGGGGACAATCCCACAGTGACTACGGCACAGTCAGCCGCAACGTCAGCCTTCGGCCTTACCTGCTCGGTACCAAAGGACGCCGCTTCTCAGGTGGATCCGATGGTACTCCCGGTCTGCAACATAAACTCAGTCTGTACTTAGAGAAACATATTAGAGTGCAGTCCTTTCTTCACATTAACGATAACCGTCCCTGTCGCTCAGCGTGGTTGCTAACGTTACTGCTGTCCCCGCCTCTTTTCCGGTTTAAAGAAAACATACGAGCCCTCCCCATCCTGCTGCACGTTTGATTTTTAATTCTATACAGTCTATAATTTTGTTTTTTTAACAGCATTATAGCCTCACTGTAGATTATTCAATTAGTAAGTCACATAAAAGCAAATATTAATTATCTTTTGAGCCTAGTGATCCGCTCTTATCAATATTGAGGATCGGATGTGATGGGACAGTTATGGACTATTAGAGAAAAAACTGCCAGCGTCTTTAAACTTTTTTCAGTTCACTTACATGAAGGACAAAATGGGTAGCAATAAAGGAAAAAGAATGATTTGGTGATCATTAAAGACAACATGCCCTGTAATAAACCCATCCCAAGCGCCATCTAGTGTTTTCATAGTGAAGAAATCCCCTCTGCGTGGATCCAACCACCCCAGTCACCAGTAGAAAAGCTCCACTATCAGATCGCGCTCGTGTGGCACCATCTAATGTCCCAAAATGTTCTTATAAATGGATTATAAACATTAATGAGCGATTATGTTACAGTGTGATGCTCACACAGCTGGACTGCTAAGTACTTCAACTGTATTGCTGTCCACTTCTTTTTGGCTAAGCAAATGATGAAGATTGTTATTATTATTTTACAGCTTTACAAAAATAGCAAAAAGCAAAACATGGCGATAGAAATATATGATTATACAATTGATTTAATGCAAAGATATTAACCCAAAAGGTAGAGAGTTATTATACCACCATGTTTCACACAGCATGAATGAGAACAGATTTCTTAAAAAATAAAAATAAAAAAGATTAAACACATACCAAAGAAAATAATACATAAGAATAAATTAATCAACAAGTTAAGAGACATTTGGAGAAACTAAACCAGAGCAAGGCTGCTTTTTCTGATGGCATCAGCCCCAAAGTTCTATCTATGATCCCAAGTCTGTGTGATAAGGCGGCCTTTTGCGGCTGGATTTACAGTGAGGAAGACCAAAAACACACTCCTTTAATCCATGGCCTCTCCTACAACCTTTAAATAGTGTCCGGATCCCAGGGAAACATTTGCCCAAACACCCTGGAGAGGACACAGAAAAGACAGGTGAGTAATCATGTCTTAGCAGCAACTTCTTTGCACCAACCTTTACCTTTAGACTTTGCACACACATTTGCTTAAGTTTTCCTCAACAGTAGACCTTATTTGCTCCCAGTACCAGTAACAATTCTTTCCTCCTCACAGACAACCACCACACTTCTTGATGAGGAGCAGCTGTGCAGGACCTGGAACAACAGGCTGATTTTTGTGTCGTGGTCTGGTAGTATTTCTTATCTAATTTCAGTGATAATCATTCTTTAGTTTTTTCATTTATTCATCGTTCCATTTCCTCGGTTTATTCCTTTGATAGATGACTTTGAAAGGCACAACTTTTCCTTTCTATATATAATATAGTGGATACATTAAAAAGAGGATGTTGAACATGGAGCTGCCAGGCAGGCAAAAAAGAGGAAGTTTTGTAGTTGTAGAGGGTTGGTGTGACAGAAGACCATACAGGGAGAATGAGATGGAGGCAGACTGATCCACTGTGGTGACACCTGAAGGGAGCAGCAAGAAGAAGAAGAAAATGTTCATGTTTATCGATTACTAATTAATTTTTTTTTTAATATTTTTATTGAAAAAAGAAAACAACAGTACTTGCAGTTACCAAAATACAATTTTCCTAAGTAACACATATATATGAAAAAAACCCCACAACGCCCCCCCCCCCCCCCCCCCCCAGTCCCACACAGATCAACACAACCATCAAACATATTAGAGGAATATAACAGTAACAAAAGTAGAGTTAAACAGGCAATACCTCTAGACTAGCAAAATAAGAGATAAAGGGTTGCCACTTGTGAAAAAATTTGGCTGTGCAACCCCTCAACGTATATTTAATTTTTTCAAGTTTAAAAAAAAACATGACATCTTTAAGCCACCGGGAAATAGTAGGACACTTAACAGACTTCCAATGCAACAATATTAGACGTCTCGCTAGTAGGGATGTGAAGGCTATAATGTCCTTTTGTGTGGAATCAAGTGTAAGTGAGCGAACAGGAATCCCAAATACAGCAATCAGAGGACAAGGATGAAGAGTTACCCCAAGAACAGTTGACAAAATAGCAAAATACCCTGTCCAGAAACCTTGTAGCTCAGGACACAGAAAAAACATGTGGCCGAGGTGACAAGGAGAACCATGGCATTTATCACATTTATTTTCCACTTCTGGATACAATTCAGAAAGTCTAGACTTAGAAAAATGCACCCTGTGTATGACCTTAAATTGAATAAGTCCAAGACGAGCACAGGAGGTGGAAGATCGTACTCTCGCTATAGCCTGTTCCCAAGACTCCTCATGTATTCGAAATCCCAGTTCTTCTTCCCATGTACACTTAAGCTTAACATTAGAGTGGTTACTAAAAGACAGAATAGCATCATAGAGTTTCGAAATGGTTCCTCTGTGATGAGGAATAAATGATAACGTAGTTTCCCACTGCTGTTCTGGAGGTAAAGGGGAAATTTGGGAAACACTTGGCAACAAAATTTCGAATTTGAAAATAGCGAAACAAATGGGTAATAGGGAGATTATAACGAGAAGACAAGTTGGGAAAACTATCGAAAACACCATCCACATATAAATGTTTGAACTGTTTTATACCCTTGTCACACCACACTGAAAATGTCGAGTCCAAAAGTGAAGGGGGAAACAAATGGTTGTCGCTTAGAGGACCCGAGGAAGACGGCATTACAAAATTAAAGTGACGTCTAAACTGAAACCAGATTTTGAGTGTGTTAAGAACCACCTGATTATCAGTGTACAGAGAGGGTCTAACGGGTAAAGAGGAATAGAGCAAAGCCGGTAAAGATGAGCCCTTACATGATGATAGCTCCAATTTACACCACGAGGAACCAGAAGATTTTAGCCAGTAGCAAAGTTTATGGATGTGAGCGGCCCAGTAGTAGACTAAAAAATTAGGTAACGCAAGTCCTCCACTAAATCTGCATCGCTGCAGCAAAGTTTTAGAGACCCTAGGTGGCTTCCCTCCCCAAATGAAAGAACCAATAATCTTGTCCAGTGAAACAAAAAAATGTTTCGGCAAAAATAAGGGAATTGACTGAAATAAAAATAAAAATTTTGGTAAGATGTTCATTTTAACAACATTAATCTTACCGATTAAAGAAAGGGGGAGATTACCTTTGAATATCAGATGTGATCCTTGATATAAGAGGAGACAAATTTGCTGATTTAAGGCCAGCTAAAGAGCGAGTCACGTTAATCCCTAAGTACTTAAACCCAGATGGACTGAGACGAAAGGGCAGATCAGACTGTTGAAGTTGACGTGCTGCCGTATTAACAGGAAAACACTCACTTTTCCCCAAATTTAATTTATAACCTGAAAACGAACTGAAGTTCTCCAGAATACTTAAAACAGCAGGGATGGAGCATGCCGGGTCAGTCATATATAATAACAGATTACTAATTAATTTTGTTTGAACGACTTTAAAACATGAATATGGGGAAACTTTGTCCATCACGGCTTAAAATGCAGTACATTTTGTAAAGATTAAAATCACACTTTTTTTTAAAATTAACGTTTGATTCTTTGTTTTCCTCTTTATTTTTCTTATTTTCTTTATTGTAAAACTTTGTCTTGATATTTCTGTTAATATTTCTGATAGATATATGTAGTAATCTGTAGTGTATACAGGCACACCGTAAGAGGGCGCAAGGAGCCCACAGTCACGTTGAGCGCGAACATGCTTTTATTATGAAAATCCAGGCTGGTGCTGGAGTCCTTCACTGTGCGGCTGCCGAGGTCAGCCCGAGGACCAAGTGAAACAGTGGAGCTGTGTCTGCGGAGGAATATTAAAAAGGTACCGCTGAATTCATGTATGCTTTCATGTTGTCCCATTCAGCTAAGAGATGAGCTCGAGTTTGTCTGTCACAGTGTTTATTTTCAGCTGGTTTAATAGATTTAGCTAACCCCGGTAGCCTTGTTAGCCGTTAGCTCTTCGGGTTGGCGTTTCTTAACCATGTGCTTATGTGATTATTATCGGTGTCAACGTTTTGCCCCAGTGAAAACACTTTAGATGCTCCTGGGGAGGTGGGGGGGATCTTATGTGTCTTGTTTGCTTACTGAACTTACTGAAGAGGAAGATAAAATCCGTTAACATTTAAAATAATATCATAATGAATATAAAAATACGCAAATGATTCAGAATAGATGAGAAATAAAGCAGTAATTAATTAAAATAAAAACAAAAATCCGTAAGGACTCTTATTAATGTGGAGTCCGAAGGCTTTTTATGTTAAACCTATATAACACTAAAGAGTTTTCCTTTGCTTACCTAGACTTTTTAAAAGTTATGGGTTGGTTTTTTTCCCCAGAAAATCACAAGGGTTTTTTACCTGATGTTTAAAACTGATGTTTATTTTCTTCTGCAAATTAGCAAATCTAAATATAGTTTTAGTTGAACATGAGAAAATATTTTTTGTGATGTTATGTTCTAAGTTGAAGGCATTGTATACGTTTTTGTTGTTCAAATTTAGATGATGAGGATGTAAACCTGAGGGGGTAGGGCTAAATAAGTATATTCTTCTGCCTACTCCTTTTCAAACAACTGCATGGAAAGATTTTATGAAATGTTGGTGAATGTATATGTTTGAAATAAAAATGAACTGAACCTCTGTTATTGCAGTTTCAGGCTCTCAGACTCTCATACTTCTGACAAACATCATAACCCTTACACAAGCAAACTTTAAACATCTACGACTAACAACGAGCACTGTATGAGGCTCAGGCTTTGCTTTAAATGGCTGGATCGTCCAGCTGTGAGTGTCTTGTGCAGACTTAGACTTGGCTGTTAGATGGAAGTGTGCATATTTAATTAAGTAATACAAACATTTTTCATTTTTTACCTCAGTTCTATTAAAATTGTTACAGTCCTCAAAGTAAACGGGGTTGATTTTTTTTTAAAAATCCATGAATTTAGCCCTTATAACTTATTAAGTACAAGAGCTAAACACATGAAGCTTTCTAGGCTTAGAAACACTTTCTCAGCTTTTTAAAAGCTGTAAGAGAATCAGTTTTGCACCCAGCCAAAGTGCACACTCAAAAGCCAAAATCAACTAATTATAGCTTCGGTGTCATGGGATATTTCATGGTTTCAACAGCAAAAGTACACAAATTCAACTTCTCAGTACTCCAAATTGTGACAATTTGACTCGGTGTAAACGTGATTTGGTGGTTGTTTTTAACCAAGCTTAGAAGGTGTTTTTCAACCCTGAGAATTTCATGTTTCGGTCTGTTGCACTCATGTTGTGAAGGCTCCTAACTCAGAAAATATTTATAGTATGAAGATAAAGTAATTTTCCATGGCTACATGTACAAAGAATGAGCTGATTCTGAGAGGGTCGGGATCAGATTGGACTTGTTTTGTTTTAATTAACCGACACCACTGCATCTGATACATTTTACAGGCTTTTCTTTCATGGCAATCCTCTAGTGTGTGATGTTTAAGAATGAAAGTTTGCATGTTATCAGGCTTTTTTCCCCTGACTTTTAATTATATATTATGCCATTAAAACTGGCTGCTCACTCACTTTAAGCAAGGTATTCCTAGCAGTACATACAGAATACCAACAGCTTTGTGTATTAGTGTCATTATATCCCCTTCCTGAGCTTCCAAGGTTAAATCCCTTAATGTCATCCTCTTCAGCTTGCACAGAGCGGTGTCGAAGATAAGGGAGCTGCCAAGTCATGGGCAGAGCGTCACAATGACACATGAGACCCTCACGAGCTCACAGCTGTCCATGAGGACTGCAGCTCTGCGTATGGTTGACTTGCCACTGTCCGTCTACAGCTCCCTGACACAGGTGAGGATGCTTTTCAACGTGCTCTTAGCAGCTATCAGAATATCCACACTGCATGGTTTACAAGAATGAATTATTTATTCACTTCATATTAGACCCTTCATATTGGAACTATATATAGACTATTCACTTTCTTTTGACCTATATTGCCACTCTTTTTTTATTTTTATTTAATTTATTAGTGTAGTAAGAAATATTTCTATTAAGAGGAACACACTGTGAGAGGATATGGAACTGCCTTGTTTATCATTTTCCTTTAAAACCTGATGAGATGAGCCAGCAGCTGTATCTGTTTACATGTGAACGTCTACCACCTGTTTGAGCAGTTTAGTTGTTCAGCTAAAGGCTTCGTGTGATGGAGAGATACTGAGCAGCTCGGCCAGTTTTCTAGCAAATGCGTTTCAAAGCATGCTGGTTTTAAAGAAGCTCATGCAAACTTATTTTCCTGAACTGAAAGTTCTTATAAAAACAATTTATGTAGAACTCCTTAAACAAGTTAAGAATGACTTCTGTTACATTTACAAAAATGTGAAGTAGTAGTTTGCACGTCAGTATTTTAGGTGTTTTTCCCCCCAGTTTCACTTTCTTTCTTGGTCCTTGTGGCTGTAGGGTGTTGAATCTCTGGTATTTCTCTTCATTTACCCGCATAAACACATGTTATTGTGTTTATGCAGAAGGCGACAGTCTTTGTGTGGCCTGAGTCACGTAGCAGATCTGATATGATTAGAATATTCTGGTTGGAACATGCCTGACACGTGATGGCAGCGGTTATGAATACAGCTTGTACAAGCACTGGCAGCACTATTCAGTCATCCCAGTCCATTTAGTGACCTTTTAAAAAGTCAATATTATGGCTGTTGTCATACCTACTGAGTTGTTGAGAATTTGCAGCAGCTACGTCTGTGTGTCTAAATATAAACGGAGAGGGCTACAAACACTATCTGAAATTGATTATTTAACATTTATGTGACAGGCGGATGGCGGGTCGTCTGCGCTGCCTCATATTACCTCAGTATCCGTTAGACTTTGAGGCATGCGTCCTCAGTTAACTTTTCATCGGGCAGACAAGTGTTGCACTGAATGCAGCTCCTTCCTTTCCATCTTTCACAAGTTGTTTAATACTATAAGATTATGGCAAAAATTATAACGCCAATTACCTTGGGCAGTACTTGGTCAGAAAAATGTACTAATCTTTGGAAACATTTTGGATTTATTTAACTTAAAAAATGGCTAACAGAGGGTTTCCTTGAACTTTCATTAAATCAAGGATGATTGAGAAAGTAGAAATGGTCAATGGATTGGTTATTTATTTAGTAGTATGTATTTGGGGGGGCTAAAAAAAAACAGAACAAGAACAACATTGAAGATCGTTTATCTCCATTATCTTTTTTTAATCATTTCTGCAAGCCAGAGTTATAATTTCATTCAAATTATTTTTTTCTTACAGCCCTATAATATTATTGTGACTGTTGAAACGCACAAAGAAACTTGGGATCAATTTTTAGATGTTGGGATCAGTATTCCATCTTTATGTTTTATGTTTGTTGGGGTTTTTTAAGGCTGTTCAACTGTTTGGTTTGGTGTGTCTTTATGAGAATGATTAAATGGTAAATGGCCTGTATTTATATAGCGCTTTACTAGTCCCTAAGGACCCCAAAGCGCTTTACACATCCAGTCATCCACCCATTCACACACACATTCACACACTGGTGATGGGAAGCTATATTGTATCCACAGCCACCCTGGTGCGCACTGACAGAGGCAAAAAACAAAGGGGAAAAATGTATTTTCACCGCAGGCTTAGTAATGTTATCTTGATTTAATTTTGAAGAAAAACAATATACTTCATTAAAAAAATAAACTATTCATTGTATATTCCAAAAAAACCCACTTTAAACATCGCACTGCCTTGCTTTAACTCATTCACTGCCAGCCGTTGGCAGTGAATGAGTTAAACCCATTGGCTCATTCACTGCCATTGACGGCTATAGACGTCAATGGCAGTGAATGAGTTAACTGGACATGAACAGCTACATGTGGGAAGTACAGGAAAGTGGAACCGTGACATGATATCTGGACATTTGTCGTGGTTTTAGAATTGTAACACCCGTGACACACTCTGTTTTTTCTAAAGGGCAGTTTTACCTGTAGGGCGTAGTGTATGAAAGGCACCTGGTTGCTTTTGGTTTGGCATGGTGTCGTTGGGTGTGTTTTGATGTTTTTGCACGGTGTCTGTTTGTTTTATCTCGTTCTCCTGACTGATTGTCAGAAATGTCAGCATGACTGTTAGACCTGGTCTTCTTACTGTAGAGGGGAAAATATGTTTTCACTATTATTATTTTTTTATATATATATATAATTTTGACATTTTATTGTGTATATGATACTTTAAGATAAAGTTGTCTATAACAAAATTATAACACAGTGCCATCTGCTAATAATGGGCAGGGTTGTATTCATGAAAACAAAGGAGGGAAATCTATCAGTTCAAACAGGACTAAAAATGGAGCATCCGCAGCAAACTAATCTATCCCTTGCATCATTTCATAATTATTTTGTCTATTTATTCATCTTTGTTTTTGTATTTTTCTTTGTTTATGTTCTTCTGCCTCCTGACATCTGACCCACGTTAAAATAATGGACTGAACATTAGGGCTGCCTCGATTAGTCGACTAGTCACGATTACGTCGACTATCAAAATCGTCTACGACTAATTTAATAGTTGTCGTTTGAAGCTTTGTAATATCCCAAAAGATGCAGGAATAAGGAGTAGGATTTAAGAGTGTGATAACGGACTGAAACAGAAGATGGCAGCACTGCATGTACAAGGATGCCAGCTGCCGTTAAACCCCGAAGAAGAAGAAGCAGCTGTGTCCCAGAATTCATAGCGCGGTCCATCGCGGCCCTGCTCAGTTTTCAACAATGGCAGCAGCTAGTTAGTTTTAATGTTACTCCTATTATTCTTTCTGGGTCACAAAATAAACGTTTAAAATATTTTCAGGCGGAAATGTAGCTGTGTAAACTTCAAATATCTGCTCAGTTTTAATAAGACACCAAATATTTCAAAAGCGCTCCGACGTTTTCGGAGACGTCTGTTACCCACTAGCTCGATAGCTAGCCGGGGTTCAAGGCTCACTAGAGCCCGCGAGAACACCGGACTCCCGGCAAATCGTTTTCAAACCCACCGCCATCTTTCGCTACTCAGGTTAAACATGATATATAAGTAACTTAGATAACTTAAAAATGTTATTGTTTGGCTTTTTTCAGTATTTTATTTGTTCCTGAGTAAATCAGTTTGTCTGAGATTAAAGTTATAGTTTTTACACAGCTGAATAAACGTCAAGCAGACAGCTGATTATCAGAAGTGTGAGATGCTCCAGAATATACTCCGGTGTCCTGTTATATTTTAGATAGCAAGGAGCAGACGGCTGAGTTTATTAAAATAAATTGTAACATACCCACTTTTGTACCCTTATACCTATAACAGACCCATTTCTGTAATATCTATATAAATATATTATTGCTAATATATATTTTGTAATATATCTATATCATGGCTAAAGCACTGATGGATGGATGCAAACTGCATTTCGTTGCCTTGTACTTGCGACATGTGCAATGACAATAAAGTTTAATTCTATTCTATTCTAGAAAAGGCTTTTGTCCCTGTGTTGTATATAAAGAGGTCCTCGGTATGTGTCAATTCATTTTTAATCTGTATGCTCACAAAAAAGGTTATGATTCTTTTACAAAGTACAGGATGAAAAGCTGCCGGAAAACAGACTTTAAATCATTAAAATCTGCATGTGATGCAGTGCATATATTGACAACGTACAGAATAAAAACATTTGGGGTGTATGAAAATCTGAGTTGATGCTCTTCTTCTCTTTCTTTTCCCCAGGTGAGCGTCAGCACAGACACCAAGAAACTGGTAGTTGCCACAGCCTTTGGTGCTGTCTCCCTCCTCTTCCTCGCTCGACGTTTCCAGAGGAGGAAGGGCAGAAAGAAGGTTCATCCACAGCACTGGGAGCAGGCTGGTTTAGAGTTTCACCCCCCAGCCGCAGGAGAGAATGGTAAGATCTCCTCACACTGATTTAATTCTTTCCTCTTCAACCAGCAGCTCACTGGCCTGTGATCTCCATTTAGTGTCAGCCCAGTTACTGGTGTGTGATGTAACAAGACTGACGTGCGAGGCCACTCCTGTATTACTTTGAACTTTGAAAAGGCAGGCTCTAGATAAATGGTTTAACTCATTTAATCTCCTCCAGGAAGATTAGAGTCCTAAAGAGAACTTAAAAGAAACGATGAATTAAGGGAAGTCAGCTGAGCAGTTTAAGAGAGCATTTCCTTTCTTTTTGATACAATAGATTTAGTGGGTCCATAGTGTATAGCTTTACAGCATCACCCAAGACGCTAATGATCCCGGGTTTGGTCCTGGGAGGAGGAAAACGTTTCCAAATCAAACATGCAGACTTATCTGCTGTGGCCAGCCTGTTTTGAATGAGCGAGCAGCCAAAAGTAGTTTTAGGTTTAATAAAGGGAAAATGTTTACAGAGGTTTTAACAATGACAGGAGGATCTTTTCAAACCTGATTTCATTCTGGGAACATCCGCTAACCTAACACTCGTGCTGGGTTTCTGACAGAGAAGTTGGTTGGGCTGATACATTAATTTGTGCAGTGGCACAGAAAGAATGGCGGAGCTGCTTCTGTGCTATATGAGCACAGAGAGAGGCTTCAGGGTGTTTATTCCCCATTTATAGCATGAAGTAAAATATTGTGGAAAAACTAGGATGCATTGATTTTTATTTTCTTTAGTAACTATAAGCTACCTGCTTGATTGTTTAGCAATGGGTCTGTTACCCTCAGCTCTGTTTATTGTAGCACGAAAGTTAAATTAAATGTTGGCATCTATCTGATATCTGGATTGTTGGCATTCACAGTCAGCTGAGTATTTGCTGCCACATCTATTTCTCTTGCAAAGACCTTTTGAACAGGCGTTTCTCAACGAGCTGCCTGTCTGATGCCTTTTCTCCACCTTTGTCCCCACTCGGACTTTCACTGTATCACTGTGTGTAAATCAAAGCACACCTTTGTTTGCTGTGTTTGAATCAAATTGGCAAAAAACGGCTTCAGCAAAGTTAATTATTAAAATACCATGGAGGCTTTCCAGAAAAAGTTACCCAGATGTTAAATTTGACATGTCCACTGTGTAATCCTGGTATTATAGTCGGATCTTTCTGTGAAACCTCATCTCTGAACTCTCATCTTTATCTTCTCAGATAATACGAGCCAAAACATCACGCTCTCCCTCAACTCCAAGAATGGCTACTCCTCTGATCTGGTTCTCATTGCAGGAGGTTACAGGAAGTTGTCTGGATCTGTCATGAGCCTGGCTTCGGTAAGATAAGAGCACGGAGTGTGTTTAGACTGCATTTAAAGATAAATTTTATCTGAAATGACATAACCAGGAGACATGATGCAAAAATATTTATGTGATACTACCTGGAAAGCTTTGAAATTAAAGAAGAAAACTTAACTTGTTTATGTTTTGTGTCTGACATGTTTTTGTTCATATACTCCTAAAATCCACAAACCAGAGGTGGTGAATATTTACTGCCTTTAGGACTCGTGATGATTTCTTTATTCCTTAAAAAATAACATGCAGGAGTACCAAAGCAACCACTGAAAATAAAGTTTAAGTTTATTCTTTGAGTAAGCTTCAGGATCTGACAGGCATATCATCACTCAGGATTAAATAACCCTTAGTGGGCATTAATAATAAAAGCAGAAGTTAAGTGGGGTCTGTCTTCATTTTTTCATTAACTTGGTGAAAAAACAGGAAAAAAAACTGAGTGTCGTTTGTCTCATGTTCAGAAGAACAGGGAACCTTAAATTATACGATGAACCTTTAAGTATTAGATGCTGTAAACAGTATTTACTAATGATGTGTTCTTTTTAGGTGGTGCCTATGTAGGATCATTATCTTTGTAACCAAAAACACATTAAATTAATGTAATGTCTGTTTAATTTCATCATTTCCAGTCTTGTATTAGTAAAACTTGTTGATGTTTGTTCGACTTTGTTCTGCTTTTGTGTTTTTGTGCAGGTAAAAAGCTTGAACTCATCCAGCAGCAGTACCTGTGCAAATGACTCCACCTGTTGGGACGGAGTGGAGGATGCTGACAGTTGCAGTGTGCTCAACCTACCTGTCACCACACCTGAGAACCTGTACCTAATGGGTAAAGAAACCTCTGTGTACTATGTACCAGTATCCAGTAATACTGTTTGAATGTACTGTAATAGTTTTTGGTGGGTTGCAGTGTTTAAAATTGGAGGTGCTGAGTCATTGATTGCTTTCGGAGACTCAGTCTGTGTGTGTTTCTCTCAGGTATGGATTTATTCGAGGAGGCCCTGCGGCGGTGGGAGGAGGCGCTGACATTCAGGAGCAGGCATGCTGAGGACGATGCGAGCTGTGCCTCAGTCAAAATTGGAGCTGGAGACACCATTGCTGAGCAGAGCATGGAGGTGAGACAAACACTCCATACAAGTCTTATTGTAGACTGTAGCCAAAACAAGAGAAGCACAGTCTGAGTGCAAATGGTATCAAGATGTATGTTGTTGACATGTGTACACAACAGGTGTGGTGCAAATTACTGAGACCAAAATTTCCCCCTAATTCAGAAGAATTATTCTACTGATTACATAACTATGACTGAGTAGAAAAGAGGTCCAACCATCCATTTGGGTCCATTTCGCAGAAATCCCCCAGACCTCCCTATGAGCACAGAGGTTTTTCCCAAACCAGCTGAGAGAGACATAATCTCCTCCTTTGGCCGTGCCTTAAACGCTTCACCTAAGAAGAGTCTGAGTTAAATCCTCTTGTACCATCACTCTTCCTCACTTCTGCATCCGGCCTGCTCTCACATCGATCTTAACGAGGCCCAAGTATGCTTCAGTTTGTTTCGCCATGTCAGCTCTTTTAAGCTCCCTTGCTCTTTCTTACATGCATTTACAGCACAGCTTGAAAGGTCCTCTTGGAGAGCACAACTAGGTTCATAATTTTATGCATGCTGTGGATTAATTGGAGCATTTTTAGAAGCCCCGATCTCAATCATGCCTCATAGATTTGTTCAGAAAGACAGCAGTTTTCCATGGAGTTGAGGAAGCGTTGGAGTTGTGTGCTTGAGCGTAGTTGGTGATCATGCCATGTCATCATGTCATAGCGCAGAATGCAGCGATCAACCTAGTGGAAGGAGGTTAACTTTGATTAACCTCCATGCTCTGACACAGTACAGATCAGTTAGTGAGAGTCCAGACATCCTTTGGAAAAAGTAAACCAGTAAAATAAGTGGGCTCTTCATTTTTAAAATGACTTTTGTAGAATTGCCATAAAATACCTCTTTTGGCGCAACATGCAAATAGCTCATATGTGTTTTCTTTCTCAAAAAAGAAAACGGTTGCATAACATCTGTCTGATACCAAACAGTAGATGTATTGATTCACATCCCACCAATATTTTCTGTGCTCTGTTCTTTAATACCAGAGGAAGGTAGAGTTTTAGAGATCATGCTGCCCACAGACACAATGCAGATGAGACTACAGGTCGCTAACTACCGGAATAACCAGCACTGACAGCCCACCTGTGTGTCAGAGTTTGGATTGCATAACAGCACACTAATTGGGTCTCTAACGAGATTGGAGGGGTTTTGAATCAGTAGTTAAGCCTGCACCCAAACACAGCTCGGGCTGCAGCTTTGACTTGTGTCAAGGAAAGCCAGTACGATCTAATGCGTTTTTAAAGCTACTTAGAAATGAGGTCACATGAGATTCCCAAGAAAGAGCTGCAAATACTCTTTTAAAATAAGAAAAAATGCTATTTTCTACATTTTACATTTGGTCTACTGAACAAATTTTCAAGAATCTGATATTTTTTAAGTCTCAAACCAGCAGCTTAACCTGATGGTTTGCACAACTCTTATCTAGTGCGCCTGAGAACTCGGTTATCCCTACCGAAATTAAGACAAATCTTTACATTGTTAGGAGTCAAGTTTCTTTGATTGTTTGTGTGTTCAGGACGTCATCAGCGCAGAGTTCATCCACAGGCTGAAGGCTCTGCTGCACAGGGCTTACCGCCTCCAGGAGGAGTTTGAGGGAGTGTTGGGGATGTCAGAGCCCTCATCCCACAGCAGCAGCCAGGGTGAGTCACTGAAACATTATGCAGTTCTTTTTGTCCAACACAGAAAAATAGGCACAGCAGTAAAAGACAGCGTGAAGCAAAGCAGGAAGCCAGTGCACATATATAATTTTGTGTGTGTGAGCAGGTGTGCTGGAGGACTCTTTTTTATTTTTTTTATAAAATTGTAAATATATGTGTGACGATTCCTGTTCTGTTTCCCTTACACAGTGGCAGACATTTTGTCCAGAGAAGAGTTAGATGACGCCTGTCTGAGGGACAGCATCAGCATCGCCTCCACTGACTCGTTTGTGTCTGCAGCTGAGGTAACAGAAGCACCAAATCCTCGCATTAACACCTCTGGAGTTCTTCTACAGTGCTTTTTTTGTCAGTTGTTTAGTGTAAAGGGTAAAAAAATAAATCAGTCTTGATATTTTGCTTTTGGTTGCAAGGAAAAGTATTAAAAAAATTTAAAAATACAGCATTTAAAAAAAATTAATTTTGGTTCAGTAAAAAACAAATCTCATTTGGATTTCTTTCAAATTTACATTTCCTTCATTTTAAAGAACAAAAAAGCAGGAAGGAGTGATTCAAACATACGTTTTTGTTTATATAAATTCTGAATTGGTTTCTTTCTATTCAGAAGTTTTTCACCACCTTTGTAAAACATGAAAAACATACACGACTTGTCACAAATCAGGAGATCCTGCTTCGGTTAGTTAACCACAGCACTTTGTTCACAGCCATGTGGTTTGGGAACAAAGCACGAGGAGAGGAGGTGAAATCAGGAAAGGTCTTAAACTAAAACTGTCTGAACCTTTAAAGCTCCGACTGATTCGCAGCAGGAGTTTGACTCAGGAAGCTTTGCTCTTCCTCTGGGTTCACCACCCGGTGTTTACCAGTTCTCTGTTTATCGCCTTTACTCATTAAGTCTCAGTGGGGGCTCAAGGTGCTACTGGCGCACTTGACCCACATATCACTAAAATAAACTGGTTCTTAAGAATCACTGGTGGTGTGTTTACAGAGTGTACAAGCTAAGTTTACACACCAATGACTTTAACGTCCTCCCTGCAGAAAGATAACAATGCTTTACAAGGATTGTGTGTTAAACATCCTTTTAGAAATGGCAATTAAATTATTAGCAGCCTTTTGTTTTGTTTTTTCTGGCCTGGGCAAAGTTTATGCGTTAATATTAGTTTCTTAATAATAATTCTTAATAAAAATGATGTTTTTATTTCACCATTTCTTGTTTTTGGTTTCATGCAGACAATAAAACATTGTGAATAACAACATCTTATGTACCCTTCATTGTTCAGTCCATAATGCCTTTGCTATCTGTCTCCACCTCAGATGTCCGAGCACAGAGAGCTGAGGAGTGTGTTCACTCTGGGACATCACCCTTTGTATGAGGAGGCGCTGAAGATGGCTGAGGATGGCAGTATCTCCTGCAGAGTGCTGCGGTAATCAGACATTAACACACGTCGTATAGAAGACAGTCAGGGAAACTTGTACAGCGTTGTGATCGTCCCACTGTGAAATTTGATGGCATGACAGCATGAACTTTCTTATTTTGTTCTCCCGATCGTCTGCTGGCAGTTAAATGAGAGGTTTCTCTTGATTTTCACTCTCAGAACTGAGATGCTGGAGTGTCTCGGGGACTTGGATTTCCTGGCTAAGCTGCACTGTGTGCGGCAGGCATGGCAGGTACGGTTCAGTAAGATGGTGCTCACCAAAGACTGTATGCTAAGATGAATGATAGTCTCCACTTCTGATGCACAACAGTAAAACTAGAATATTGTGGCTGAGTTTGCCTGATGTGGATGTTTGCTGAAGGAGGGGGGAAAAAGGGTCAGGTAGCTTTATGTTATCTGATCTGTTGTGCTTAATTCAGTTCAGTTTTATTTCACACAACAGTCGCCCCAAGGCACTTTATGTTGTAAGGTAAAGACTAGAGATGGCACGATACCACTTTTTTATGTCCGATACCGATATCATAAATTTGGATATCTGCCGATACCGATATAAATCCGATATAGTGTATTTTATAATCAATAAAATGTTTTTTTTTAAATATCTTGCTGTGTTTTGTATAAGTTCATACTCAGGTTTAAATAAAAAACAAAACAAAACTAAAGCTATTCTGTTATACCTGTATGCAAAAAATATACAAAATATTTCATAGATCAACAATACTGATCAATCTAATAAACTTAAACCTGCAGCATACTCCCTATTCCGGTGTTTTAAAGAGTACTTAGTGGATATATTAAGCAACCTAATTAATAGGGTCGCCAACTCCGAACACAAAAAAGAAAAATAAATGGGGAACCACCCTCTGCCTCGTAATGCTTAACTGACGTAATCAACTTTAATTTAATACACACGTAAAAGAAAATGCATCTATATCAAATCTATACATTTTACATCAGATGAAAACTTTGGTTGTAAGATTCAGATAATTATTTATTAAAAGCTAGACATGACAATAAGAAAGAAAAGTATTTCTTTGTGCCCCCTTTTCACTGTTAATGCCCTACCTGCCCCCCTGACAAAACTTTGCTAGGCTCTCTTTTAAGAGGAAGAAATCTCCAGCAGAACCAGGCTCACACTCACAAAACGTAAAGAATATACTCACAGCTCATAAGACGTGTAATAGACCAGTGCTCTCAAACTACTGGGCAGATTATTAGGTGAAACTAAGGTGACAGGGTAACCCTGGCTTTGATCATGCAAACAGTCTTATTTAATTTCTTATGACTTTTATTATTTTTAGTGTATAGTTTACTGTTGTTATTCGGTATAGTGTTTATTTTGTATAACCTGTTGTTTAAGATGTGCTATAGAACTTTGACTTGACTTGAATTAATAGGGTAAGATAAATGCTCCCAATTAAAAATATTAAGGCATTTTTCCTGATTGCCTGTTTGGATATTTTGGCTTTATTCTCAATAGTATTTCTGTGTTGCTGTTGAATTAGCCAGAGAAACACTGCAGACCTCCTGCTCATTGAATTCCAGACCACAGTTGTAATTTTTGAACTGTAGATTATTGTTCACTATGTATTGAAAATTAAAAATAATTAAAGAATTTTGTTTTGTCTGCAGCTCATTTTGTGTGACAGGACAACTTGGACGTTTCTGGCCGACACAGGAAAGAAAATACTGTCTTCCATTATAGTCAAAGCACAAAAGGTAAAACTGAAAATACAGATAACGGATTTAGAAAATAGAAATAAAAAAAAAAAATTTAATTGTATGAGCTGTTCTCCACCTCACATGTTGCTGTTCGGTTTTCAGAGCCCAAAGAGATTTGAGGAAGTGTTTGAAGAGATGATTTCCTTCCTGGAGCACACAGAGCACTGGGAAAACACAGAATTGGAACTCGCCGCGCGGGGGGTAAGTGTGATTCTCTGACCTGTGATCCAACACGACTTAAATCGGTCGAACAGCATTTTTCCTTTCTTCTCTTTGCTTGACATTCTTCACCAGGTGAAGCATCTAAACTTCTACGACATCGTGCTGGATTTCATTCTGATGGACTCCTTCGAGGACCTGGAGAATCCACCCATCTCCATCCAGAACGTGATCAACAACCGCTGGCTCAACAGCTCCTTCAAGGAGACAGTGAGTAAAACTACAAAATAGCACCTGCATATGTATACATACCACTGAGACACATGAAAGGCAAAGCAGTTAACACAAGTGAGTTTTCATTGAATCTGACATGTATTTGTTTCACAGGCGGTGGCATCAAGCTGTTGGTCAGTGCTGAAGCAGAAGAGGCAGCACATGAAGGTACGAGTCTGAGGTCTTTTAAAATGCACAGTAACAGGAGGGTGGCGCTGGAGGAAATATCTCTTTACCTGAAATGTGATGTAGGGTTAAAATAACTTATTTCTATAAATACAGAAATGAGCAGGTAGATCTGAACGCCTCTGTGCCGTTTGTCTCTCAGGTGTCCGACGGCTTCATCGCCCATTTCTACTCCGTGTGTGAACAGATCGGCCCTGTCCTGGCGTGGGGCTTCCTGGGGCCAAAGGGCTCCCTGCACGATTTGTGCTGCTTCTTCAAGGTTAGAACATGAGGAACATCTGCGAGTGTCCTGTTTTAAACATGGACTGTTTTGTGTCAGTGGATGAGATTTAGACTAAATTTGGAACGAAAATGAGAATTAATCTTGTTCAACCACTGCTTTTAAACGAGTTTTTGTACTTAACTAAAAGTAAATGTAGTTGAGAAAAAAGTGTAAGTTTGAGATTTGGGATGTTTGCAGGACTGGGAGTCAGCAGCCTTTTACAACTCTTTGTATTGTAATATCTATTCTGAGATCCTTAAATCTGCCCCTGATTTTAAAAACCATATTATGATTAGGGGAAAAGGAAAAAGACTAAAGAGCTTATACAATCTGAACCTCCCAGTCTTAACTCGTTCCCCCCTGTGGACGACATTTGACGACCTTCCTGCACCCTTAATGATGAATTTTGAGTTACTCATGAGTCCTGTTTCTCCTGCAGGACCAGGTGCTGCACTTCCTGAAAGACATCTTTGATCTGGATAAAGTGCGTTACTGCTCGGTGGAGAGTTTGGCGGACGACGTGCTCCAGCTGCTCCACCGACGCTCGGAACTGCTGCTCGCCTACCTGGGAGCCGACTCGCTGCGGTACCTGAATGGGTGTAACTCACCACCGGTGCACCTGGTTCCCAGTGCCCTGCTGGAGGCACGAGTGCAGTGAGAGACACGGCCAAGTCTTTAAATATTACACAAGTCAGTCCCAGCATTCGTTCAGGGGTGAGTTCATACCAAATGTTGGACCAAAGGAAACTGTAGGTGTGAGCTCACCTGCAGTCTGTGAAATCAACTCATTATGTCTCCCATCATGCCAGTGTCATGATGTCCAAAGTCAGTGGATCCACGTAAACTGAACCAGCCGTTTGTCTTCAGGCATGCTCACGGTCTCTGGTGTGGCCTCCACTTCCTCTTCTTATTCCCCTGGCCGCTTTTCAATGTGCCATAGCAGCGCTTTTAAAAGGTTCAAAGAGAACAGCAATAATATTTATTAAATATGAACTTGTGTAGTAATAAACTGAGGCAGGCTTGGAATCTGTTGCAGTAGGTGTTATGTTATGTAAATTGAGGGAATTTTAATGCCATTAAGAGCAGTTTGTGAACGAAGAGGTAATTTATTTTATTATACAGCAGACAGGTTCAGAGCTTATTTGTAGAAATAGCATCTGCATGCATTAATAGGTTAGTGATCGCTCTCACAGACGCGAGGACATGCTTTATGCCCAGAGCTGCTCTTCGCTGAACAAAGGGCCTCGGTTTAAGAGGTGGAAATGTGCTGAATAGGAGATAAAATGCAGCGATTCAGTTTCTTTACTTGAAAGGGGGAAAGTTTTTGTTTTGGTTTTTTTGACACTACAAGCCACAGAACTTTTATGCAATATTAAAGTTTAGCACACAAAGCTCCCAAAGCCATTATGATATTAAGTCGACACATCGCGACTGCACATCTGCCCAGCTGCTGTACAACTTGTGCCGCTCTGTTTTTCATGACGGGCAGAAACACAGAAAGCCTTATTGTAAATGCAAATATTCAAGCCTTGTGTTTGTCGCTGAATGTCAGCCCACGGTCTTCATGTTTCCAATCATCTGGGAAGTTTTTAAAAAAATACTGTAGTGTGTTAATGTCCGTCCTGCAGATCAGTTACTGTGTACAGAATATACACTGCATGCTTGAAGCTCAAGCTCCTACAGAAGTAGAAAATGTAGAGTCAAGTCTGGGGTGTCAGTCTACTGCAATCTCCAAATGTTGTCTTAAAAGTGGACATACAGAACTGTCAATGAGCACAGTATTATTCTTGCTCCCAACTGGTGTAGCTTTGCATGATTCAAAGTTCAAAATAATCCCCATTTGTCTGGTAATTCTTAGTCATTAACTATTTATAATAATTTAAAAAAAGCAATACAAGCTGAACTAAGGTGAAGATCAGCAGGATTGCATCAGCAAACATTTTGTCCTGCCTATTAAAGTCTCATTGAGCCAGCTTGGTTTCATTCCATGTCACTGCTCCACCAGCAGTCATTCCCCATCTTGGTATACTGCATTAAGCCAGATTTTATCTGATTGGCTTTCCCTCCGAGATGGGCAGGGCTGTTGTGCTCTCATCACCATGTCTCAGATGACCATGTTGAAGAGAACTGCTCTCACTGATGACACATGGAGCTCACCGGGATTAGATAGACTTCAGTAACTTTAGCCATGATTAATGCAAAATCATCCACCACTGTAAAAAGAGGATAGGTCCACTTTCAAGTTTTGCATTTTAGGTGTTCACATACGTAATAGATCACCGTGAGCACTTATCTCTTAAGCTGTAGACTTCTGAAATTCAAACATGCGTATAGACTGGATGGAGATTGCTTTGTTCTGATTTTTTTTTCCAGACTAAGTCCAGAAAGGTTACAAGAAACGAGTGTTTGTTGTTCAGCTGGGATCATATCATACAATGTTAAAGTGTTACCTGTTTTGACCGATTGGTGAAATAAAGTTGAATGTGTGCAAATAAAGACTGAGAATGTCCTCCTTTGAAATAAGACTCCACAATAATGGTCCAGTTTATTTGTTACAACTTTAATGAACATGGCAACATTTCAAAACCAAAAACAAGTTAAATTCAAGAAACAAACCAATAGATTATACACAGCACATGAAACCTTGATTACCTCTAAGGCATGCTCCTTGTTTAGTCTTCTACACCCCTCGAACTCTGTGTTGAAACACTGAGTGTCTCACGTGTACACAGCCCCAACAAACAGTGAGTGACCTTATTTTTACTACAGAAGTGTTTTAAACTGATAAACCCCAAAGTTCCTGTCCTCATCCAACTTTCTAAAGCACATTCCTGTCTGCTGAAAGTTACTCATGAAGGCATTCACAGCGATTAAAAACAACTTTCAGACAACTCTAAACAAACTATGGCATCATGGTTAAAAAGAGACAAGTCAAACCGGGCAGCAAAAACAAATCTAACCAACACTTTTTGCAATCAAAGAATTTAAATTTCATTGGGTTGCTGTTTTTTTTGGGTTTTTTACCTTATCACTGGAGCTCTTGAACGGTCTACGTTCAGCAGCAGGATAGACTCAAAGGATTCCTCCTTTTGTGTGTAGGGGGGGGGGACAAACTACGACACGGGCCTGATTCTACGACCTAAGCCTGCAGCATCCTCCAACACTGTGAGCGAGAAGTGAAGGCGTTTCAATAGCAGATTTGCACTGCACTTGAGGGCAGATTCACACCACGACAGGAAAAAAATTATTAAAAATCATGTATTGAACCGTTTCGTTTCTTTGACCTAGCAGTTTAGCATGCAGTTTTACACCAGTGTCAATCTAAAGCATCGACATACAGTCACTTTCAGACTTACCAGGGTGCAAATATAGAGGCTATTATCATATTAAGCAGATTCGACATTACCTCCTATGCAACAACCTTTTCACTTGTCAAAACTTCACATCATGCAGTTCATTCATGGGAAAAAAATGGGCTGTGAATTTCCTGGACATTTTCTTTTTGTTTAATGACACAGGTAAGCATTTGTTTGCATGTATGTCACTGGACAAAAACACTGGTTTTCCTTAGGTTTCGCTTACCTGTGTTATTGCAGCAGAACCTAAGGTGCAAGGTCTGGGATGACACTGCAAAGATCAGATATATATGTATGTATATATTGCACTCTTTGCCGTCAGTGAACAATGCAGTCAAAGAGATCGTTTGGACTTTAACATTAACAGCCTTTCACAGCAGTGCTCATTCATAAAAAAAAAAATCATCATCAATACTGAGCTAATCAGCAGCACTTCCACTACTAGCATTCCACATGCTTATTATAAAGGACATATTAGAGAGAGATTATCAGCAGAAACCTAAGCATGCTACGCTGGAGTTATGCAGGAGATTTCTAAGCAAATATATTGCAATGAATGGCATTTTGTTTTTAAAAAGACATCAACTACACAATGGCAAGTTGGCAAATATTCAGAACGCAAAAAAACCCCAACATGGACATCCTTAAACAGTTCCTACCAGCAGTGTAACAGACCTCAGTTCAGAAATCCAACTACCTACACAAACAATCTACAGGAGCTGAGTAAAGAGAATCTCAGAAACATGTGGTACAAGAATCATCACATTCTGAAGCGCTAAGCCTCTCCTGAGAACATTTCATACTTACCCAAAGACAAAGGAGGGGGGGGGGGAGGGGAAAGGGCAATATTTGAGAAAAAATAAAAAAATACTACATCGTTGGCAGTTTATAAAGCGTTCTTTCTCAAAGTCAAATCACAGGTTTTTTGTACTTACATTACAGGAGGGCTCAACTGATGGATGCCGACTGCTTAACCACCCCAGACCCTACAACATCTACCACTTTTTGTTGCATCGTTTTATACTTTTAAAAACATTCTTTTCAAAAAAAGACAAGTGTAAACATGTGAGTTCACAATTGGGCAAGACAAATGTTTCAATGCATTTTTTCTCTCCCTCTCTCCTTTTCAAAACAATTTTACCTCACTGTCCTGGAAAAAGAACAGCACAAAAGGTAGATGGATATATAACACTAAAAATATGCATCATTTCTTAGAACCGCATGTTGAGAAGGATACTTGGCTTACCGCTTTTCTAAACTTGCCTGTGGAGGAGGAAGTGACTATCAAGGGAGGCAGCAAAAAATAAAAAATATATATATATACAGTGCAAACTACACCTCAACAATATCAGCAACCAATGCAAAAAGTGAGAAGGAATGCCACAGCAACGCAGGTAATGCATGAGATCACGACACACAGATACCGTCGGCTTTCTCGTGACAAACATTTTTTCTACTTGCTAGAAATAATATGAAATATATATAAATAACAAGTCTGAACCACCCGGCATCACTGCACGCAAGTAATGTGACTACGAGTCTTATAGACAGTTGGAGAGAGACAGGACAGCACAATTTGGTTTTGGACAATCAGTTCAAACTACAACGCCCACCCCACCTATCCCCCCCCCCTGCTCAGCGGCCTCACGGTAAAACAAAAACAATCATACAGAAATACATCTCCACCCCAACTTACCAACACAGGAGGTTTCAGTTTGTTTTATTGCAAAAAAACACAACAGGCAAGAGCAATTTTTAAAACTGAGATGATTTTACATGGTAATGTCTACAGTTTAATAAACATGACTTCTAACCACATTTAATGTAGATACAGGGCTGGAATGACCATATGTATAATTACCTCACTAAAAACAAAGCATTTACAAGAAAAAAAGAATAACAAAATGGAAAAAAAAAAAAAAGAGAGAGAAAAATCAAAGAGGACGTGTTCGCCGGGTAATCTGCCATCTATGTGAAACACTTTCAAACCAAGGAAATTTAAGATCTTCATCAAGGCGTCTGCATCCAAACATTTAACAAAGGATTTTGTTTCGACAATGTAGCATTTACTTTATGTCCACTTCACATTACTGGCCCTGTGCAGAAGAAATACATAGAAGATACATTGCATGTTAACAGCAGAAACAGTGGACTCAGCTTCCCAAAATAAAAAGCTAAAAAGCCTGTGTAGGAAGGAAGGTGGTTTTGGTTAAGTGTGTGAGGCTGCTGCGGTCACCGGAGCCCTGTGAAAACCTGAGGAGTGAAGCGGGTTACGGTGCAAAACGACTGAGTGTACGTGAATGTGGACAGCGCATTATTATCGGGGCGGGTGTACCTGGGGAGCTTGTGGCGCCGCGCCCATCGGCTGTGGGTTGGCCGTGCCGTAATAAGCAGCCTGCTGCCGGTAGTACTCCGCCCAGGCCGCGCTGTAGTCCGGCTGGCCTCCAGGTTGAGAGGCAGCCGCTGCCGCTGTGGCCTGAGGGGCCGCTTGACCTCCAGGGGATAAAAATAATAGAGAAAAAAATAAGTTTGTACAGCCAAGAAGCTCAAGGTCAAGTCTGAAGTTTTCTCACTGCACCTAAGAGACACCATGATAAAATTCATGAATGCTTTTTATAGAACTAAAATATAAGGAACAGAAAGCCAAATATGCTTCTCTGGGTTAGTTACACAAGCCAACAAGGCAGCTATTCAACTAGGGAGGCTCCTGGTGACTCATCTGCTAGACACTCAAAGAAAATAATTTTATTTAAAAAAAAAATAAAAATAATGAGTCTTTAATATAAATTAAAAAAAAAAAAAAAAAATCAGGCCAGTTTAACATGTTTGAAGTCATTAGTTACATTCCACAGGAATCAAATTAACTTGTACGTGTCACTGAGCGTGGCACTTTGCATTTAATGGTTATGTGGTCAGTTCATGTGGGATTTGAACATTAAATCGACCTCATAAGTGTCAAGTCAACACCCTGCCGAAAGATATCTACTCGTTTGGCTGTGAATGCCCTGTTCACTACCATGGATTCCTCCTCTGCGTTTACTTTTTTTTTTTTACCAGTTTTGGAAATTAAATCAGTGAGAGAATAACAAATATACGGAATAATAATAATAATAATAATAATGAGGAGAAGAAGGAGAAGAATAATAATATAAAAGTAAAGAAGTAGAAGTATATAAAGCAGACCAGCCAGACAAGAGCACGACAAAGGATATTAACAACCATTAGACATAACACAGCTTTCCCAACATACATTCAGCTACTATTAAATAAATTGTAAAAGTAGAACAAAAAAAAATTCAGGCCACAGTAAATGCTTCCAATCTTGTCAGATTCGATTTATAAGAAGGGGAACGAACCCGCCACTGAGGTCTCTTGGTGGCGGGTCAGAAACCTTCTTCCTTTCTATTGGGCGGCTGCGAGAACAGCAACTCTACTAGCAAGAGGGCTGCTTGTGGAGGCAACCACCCTTTAACATCAAACACACTCATACTTAGAGCTGGAGGAGCGATGAGATGTTATTTAACTAGACAAAAGCCTAACCTATGCTGTGTTAGGAGTAGTACGCTTGTTTTCCTCCATGCTAGCATCCAAAACCACAATAAAGGGTTATTACACCAGGCTTTAGTTTCTTATACTACTATACTATATACACTAAAGCATGCTGATCTTGGTCTTACTCTCGTTGAATGAATGTAAAGTCTATGATGCAGCATGTGCAAGTAAACATTTATAACTCATCCAGCTGAAGAAACAGAAGGTGGAAATGGGGAGGAAACAAACCAGTCACATTGTTCTACAGATGTGCATGTCGGGTGGCAGTGAGAGTTACAGCGTAGGGTTTCAGACATATCTGCGGCGCGTTTTAGCACAAAACCCTGCTCGAGCACTCACCTTGTTTCTTATAATACTCCTCCCAGGCTTTCGTGTAGTCCTGAGGTTGCTGACTCTGTTGACCTGCAGAGTGAAAAGGAAGAAACACGTTAGAGCATTCAAGCATCAAATCGAACCACAAAACATAAACAATGACCCTACATTGCTTATATGCACAACCCCACAAGTCAAACACTCATCATTTAACTCCACAAAACACACACACTCAATAACAGTAAAACATTCATAGCACATGGAAGACTGTGCCATCAGTGTGGATAAAGCCCTGACTTAGTCTAGAAAATAATCTACTCTGAGCTGATAAAGGTGGATCTGTGTCCACAGCAGTCCTGCAGATAGTCAAAGTGTCCCAGTCTAAACAGCACAGCCGTCAAAAGTCAAACAAAGTGGAGGCACACTTGAAAACGCTCCACGGCAGGTTAGTAATGCTCACAAATACCCAGACCTGAAAAAGAAGCTGACTAAATGGCCGAGGGCTGTTTAGACTGTCTTGTGTTAAGAGGTGTACACTGAAACTACGTTCATATACCCATTTTCTTGTAATATTCCTCCCAGGCCTTGGTGTAATCTGCCTGTCCACTCTGACCTGCAGCCTGTGGGTCACCTGTTAAAGAAAACGGTACTTGTAATTAGTCAATCATTCTCAGCAGTTTGTCCTCCACCTGCCTGGGTTGGGCTGTCAGCCTAGGGGTGGTGGAGGAAAACTACCCTGTTCCTGGGGTATTTAAAAAAATGTTAAAAAGCTGCTCTGCAAAAGCAAAGTCATTTAAAAGTTGAAACCAAACCAATTTGTGTTTGTTAGTAACACAAATGAGACATGAGCACAGCACACTATCAGGTAAGTCTACTGAACTACACTGAGCTTGTCTGAACACTTTCCGTTTCTTCTGCTCCTCTGCTTTGCTTTAAGTGAAAAAACACTCCGGTTACCTTGGCCGTTGGCTTGACTGGTGCCGGGCGCTCCGCTGGTCGGGGTCATGGGAGCCTGCGGCTGCTGGCCGTATTGAGCGTAGTACGCTGCCCACGCTGCTGCGTTGGCATCCGCTGCTGCTTTATCTGCACGCAAGAAACAAGCTGGTAACCACACAACAGCCAGGACTCATTCTGGCAGCAGCAATGTTGTGCCTTACTGAAGACGTGCAAAGGCTAATGCTAGCCAACTGTAATAAGACACCATGTATCGTCAAATCTGCTGATGTAATCAATACTTGTGTTTTAGCACATAAATCTCAAATGCTATAATATTTTGAAAGCAAATATTTTCAAGAAAAAAAAACAAGAGTGTCAATAAAAGAGCATTTACTTCTGTAATTACTTTTTGTGCCTACAGGGGGCACTGCTTCTCCCCAGAGTGCAAATTCATAGTTAAAAAACAAAGCACCGAGCTCCTTGGCCCTGAAACTTCACCCTTTAGCGCTTTCCAACATTTATCCTGTTTGTTCCATTGTTTTTCATTTTGTTTCTGTTGGGTCGCTGTATTTTATGACTAACAGATATACTTTCTAACCTCTGAGTATGATTTCAAATATTAAAATATGGCAAAGGGCTTTTCACATCAAATGCCCCCATTAGCAAATACTCACTTGGATCAGGCTGGCCCTGCTGCCAGTGTGGGTAGCCGTTGCCCCATCCCTGAGGCTGATATGGAGCAGGAGGACCACTGAAGGAAGAAAATAAGTAACCATCATCTCTCAGTCAGCCATGTTCAGATATTCTTACTATCAAAGAGGAGGCAACTGTACTTACTGTGGTCCGGGTGGGCCCTGATTGTATGGTCCAGGATTGTATGGACCCATGGGAGCACCAGGGGGTCCAGGTGGTCCTGGAGGACCATGTGGACCTGGTCCTCCATGTGGGCCAGGAGGGCCATGTGGGCCACCCATGGGAGTGACAGGTCCCTGATCAGAGAAATGGTGCGGTCAGTATAAGAGGGGTAAATAAAAAATAAATACCGGAGTCTTCACATGGAGGCTAATTATAAAAACAGTTAACTCACCCCAATTTTCTCCTCCACTAGTTGCCGGGCGTAGTCGATCTGCTGAGGAGACCCTCTGACTGTAAACATCTTAATGTTGGGGTCAGCGTTGGGCGGAGGATTCCTCTGGAGCTCGATTCTGGCTCCCGACTGCTGGCTGATGCCCTTGATTGTCTCACCACCTGGAAGAGAAACATGGTCAGAGTTTACAGGGAGAAAAATATTTTAACCGTTTTGGTTGACCCTTTCGTCTCTCTGATCTCTCTACCTTCACCGTGTCACTCTCTATTGTGTGTTCAGGTCTCAGATTATAGGGTTGGGGTTATCCATCAGCTTGTCAGCGTGGTGCATGAGTTTTCATCACAGACCATACACATTTTAAACCATTATTTACTCCATAAGGTGATTACTAAGAGTGCACTACACTCCTAAAGTTTGTTTTAATAACTGAGCTCGAGCCCCACTGCTGTTGAGGAGCGACTTACCTTTCCCAATGATCAGACCAGTCTTCATGGTCGGGACCGTAAAGGTAAACTCTTGGAGGCCACCAGGGGGGCCCATGTTCCAGTTGCCCTGACCGCGACCGCGTCCCCTGCCACCTCCATGCCCTGGAGGTCCTCCCGCCTGGACGCTCCGCAACAGGTCGGAAATGATTTCTGCCGCGTGCTGAGCCTGGTCAGGGGGACCCATGATCTGCGCTATCCTGTCTGGTGTGGTGCCATCATCTGGAGAGAGGAAGGAGGGCGATTTGAGACAACTGAATCACAATTTCAGCTTTGATTTCTATTACTGCTGTCACATTAAACAAATATATACTTTTCTAGTATTTCCTCTAATTATGCCTCTAACCAGCGATGCACTGTGCATGTGTTCAGGTCTCAGATCATAGGGTTGGGGTTATACATCAGCTTATCAGCGTGGTGCATGAGTTTTCATCACAGACCATTTTAAACTGCTTGATTTGCTTCATGAATGTCATGTTAGATGCTCACCTGGTTTGAACTGAATCCTGACGCCTGTGTCATTCTGAATTTTCTTGATCATTTCTCCATTTCTCCCGATAACAATTCCTACTGCAAAACGTGGGACAGGAACCTGAACAATAAGAGGACAGAAAAGCAAAATTAACACGATCCAAAAACCCTGGTCAACAACGTGATGAATTAAACAAATGACAAGTACTGACATCTAAGCTGTCTCCTCCAATCCTTGAACCGTACTCGCTCCTCTGCTCCCTGAAGCCCTGATCTCTAATCAGCTCCATCACCATCTCTTTGGCTTGCTGGGGAGACAAAGTACATATTATTACAGTACAGTCTCCATGTGGAAGACTTGGAATTTAAAAAAAAAAAAGTTTTATGACATCAAAATCCCAGCTGAAGTCTCACCTGAACTTTAAAAGGTTCTCCTGAAATGCGTAGTGGTTTGTCTGCGCCTGTGTTTTGGGGCCCATCTTGGATCATGACCATTTTCACTCCAGCTCGTTCCTGCAAATGAGAAAATAAAACAAAAGGTGAGTCAGTAGCAATCACATCTAATTATCTCTATATTTTTTTTGTCTCACTTTGACTTGAGGCTCACCTGAAGGCTTTTGATGGTTTCTCCTCCCTTGCCAATGACAAGTCCGGCTTTAGAAGCAGGTACCATAATCTCCTGAACAGTCATTCCTGGGCCGTCGTTGTGGTGGAACGCTGGGGCCGGACGCCCCTTCTCAACGATTTCTGTTAGTAGCCTCTTTGCCGTCCTTAAGGGAGAAAAAAAATTACCATTTTGTTTAGTAACGGATAGTAGGGCTGCTCGATTACAGCAAAAATTATAATGGCAACTTTTGGACTTTGGTCAAAAATACATTGCTGCCCACACCAGCTTCCACGGGAATTCTGCATATGAAACAGGGGTGACACTTACTGGATTGATTCTGGTAATCCTGTTAATGTCACCGACCGATCTGGCATCCCTCCGCTGTCTACAAGAGAGAAGACACTGTAAACACAAAACCCTCCAAAAACAGTTGGTATGCTCCGACTTCTCAGCACTGGCAGCAAATCCAAACCTACCAGGGGCAATCTGTATTTTGCACCCAGACTCCTGCTGGAGACGTGATATTTGTTCACCTCCTCTTCCAATAACTAGAACAGGCAATGACAAAAAACAAGTATAAATATCAAATTCTAAGAGCACAGAAGTTATGCTTTTTGGGGGGGGGGTTTTGTTTTGTTTTTTTAAAACAAACACTTACTGAAGCCAACCATGCCATCTGGGACCTTGAATTCTTCTGATGTTGACCTTAGGATAACGGGAGATTAATCAACATAAACTTTATAATACAATGAAGCCAAGCACAGTATGTGAACATGTTTAAATTGATAATGCCCGTTTACCTTGGGGGACCAGCCATTCCTCCAATACCTGAAAAGGCTGCAAGAAGACGACCAATTAGCCAAAAGAAGACTTAATAAAATAAAATACAATTTTGAAGAACCAAATTTCACATTCTTGCACATATTTGGCCTTTTTAAAGTAGTAAATACAACTGCACCTTCAGTTCACTTACCATCATTTGTAGCCACTTTCTTTGTCTCTGGTTGGTCTGTGAAAAAAATGACATAACCAGTGTAAGTACCTCTCATTATTCCCATGCCACATCACATTATTAGCTCCCCCCCCAATCAAAGAAAAAACAAACTGATTTTACACATCTAAAATTCATTTGTCAACACTACGTGGAATTTAAACAGTTCAGACAGCTGGATTAGACGCTCATCTGCCAGCTTCCTGCATGCATACTTGGCTTGATATCCTATCTGAAGATGTTTAGTCCTACTCAACGCTGATGCTAAATCCTCAGTTTTGTTTAACATAATTCAACAATACTCTGCAACACAGAGCTATACTGTAATGTTCTATCTGCCAGATTATTCAAGCAGCCAGAGTCCTTGCACTTATTAACTCAGTAATGAAGTCAATTCATTGGCTCCAAATTAGAAATAAATCACCATTGAAGTCCCTGTATTTGTTCAGCTCTCAAAGGTTTGTTAACCCCAGTTCTGACTTGATCAGTGCCTATAACCCGATTATACCTCAATTATACCTCTCAAGCAGGATGTCAGATTTTTCAGAAGAATACCCCCAAATTGTTTTTCCAACTCAGAAATCCTGAGATGTCCCGCTAATCCCGATTTAACAATCTTAGATGAGGGTAGAGAACATAAGCAACAGAAAAGCTGTAAAAGTCTGTAAATCATCATTGTGGATTTGTGACTCGCTAAATAAGACATGCTGAGATCAGTGACCAGCGTCTATACAGGAACATGCTGCAACTCACTTTTTAAGTGAGGAAGAAAAACCCAAAACAAAAGTAGAACAAGAACTGTGCTGCACTGCTAGTAATGCGTTAATAGCTCTGTCTTGCTGAGGAACAAAACAAATCCTGTTTTTCAGCCTTCGCTAGTGGAACGCGCTAAACTCAGGAGTGTCACTCCCAGCGCCAAGATCTGAGGCAAATACAAAGCAGCATTAAATCCAAGTGTCCTGAAGGTGCTTTCAGTTGCACATAAATCATACTTCCGTGCCAGAGCTACAACGTAATTATTGGAACTCCATTTTAACCCTACGCCCCAACCTTCTACATACAACAACTACACGTCAGGTCGGCGCATACCCCAACAACTTGAATGCTGAGGAAGTTAAGAGTTAATAACTGTGTGTGTGTTAACTGGTCTTATTTCTTTGTGAAGTACAGTTTGTTTGTTTTTTATTTTATATTAAGTTTCCAAACCCAGAGAAAGTAAATAAACCCAGATTAAGCATTATAATGTAATTAAAACCATGATTTTTCCCCCCAATCTTTTCCAGACTTTATAATCAGTACATGTGTGAACCAAGCAAACTGGAAACTGTCATGCTTTCATTTTGGACCACATTAACCACCAAAAAACATCTACTTAACCTGTTTATAGGCTAGTAAAGCTAATTACACCCACTCACGCCTTAACCAATATTTGCCTCCAGTCTGGTCCACTCAATCAAAAAAAAAATAAAAAAAAATGATTTGACACATGAAAATATTTACAAGACATTAGAAGATAAGGTAAAACCATCACCCTAAACACATGCCATGTGCAACATACTGCTGCTTTTTAACTGGTTAGTAATAATGTACAGTGTTAGATCTAAAGGTGAAAATTCACACTGAGAGGAAAAAACGATTAAAAAAAACAAAATAACTGGGTTATGGACGTTAAAACAGAATAAATGCATTTCAGCAGCTGCTAAAAAATGAAACACAAAGGCAGGCATTAACTAGAAAGACTTGCATTGAGATCGATTTGAGCCACTGACCGATATTCAGGTTAGGCATGGGAAAATACCCACCAGCGTCCTCCAGGGGCCTTTTCTGGCCCCCGTAGCCGAACTCGTTTGTCGGGGGTGCCGCAACTCCGTCCCCGCCAATCTTTGCTGCGATCTGAAAGCAAAAAATGAAGCAACAAGAGAACACGTGAACTCCCGAGATCATGTATTTGTTGTTCGTGTCTCTTAAGGTGCGTTTGGAGAGGAGAGGCGTGCTGCATGCGGCCTACTGTCCTAGCCGGAAGTCCAACAAAGGGGAGCTTCAGGTTTCACTTTAGCAAATCGGTTAATTTTGCTACAACACAAAAACACCAGCTTGCATTTAACTTATACAATTATTATCTTATTTTTTAACCACTCTAAGCTGCGATCTGTTGTGTTTTCCCGTCTGTTTTCGTTTTCAGAGTAACGCAACGTTAGCTTAGCTCAGCTACCTTCAGAGCACAACGACAGAAAGCGCCGAAAACTCGCAATTCGTTCCCGGCCTGCGGGATATTTTTAGCCCGAGTGATTCCGTAGTCGTCTTCTCACCTGTCGTGCTCGTTGCAGAGCGTCTTTAAAAGCGTCGTTCATGCCGCCACCGGCGTTTGAGGACGGGGGAGCCACGTTGCTGTAGTCTGCCATATCTGCCTGCTGCTGCTCTTCTCCTCCTCGGCGCGATAAGATGGCGGCTCGGTCTCACAAACGGGAGGTGGTGGGAGACACGAGAAACTCGCGGGCCAGTGTTTGCTCTCGCGATAACGGCCTCACGTGTGTCACCAGAGGAGATTTGGAGCAGGAATCAGTATCAGACGACCTTTGAAATGTACTGCTGTAGAAATACTTCTTTTGAAATTTTACTTGAGTAAAAGTGCAAAAAATATGAACATAAAAGCGAAAAAATTAAACATTCTTATCGTGTTCAACAGCATGTTTCAGAAGATCACTTTTAACACTGGTTTGTAATAACTGATAGATAATTGGGGCTGATTTTAAGCTTCAGTTTTTAAAAAAAGCAAACTGATTATATTTATTTTCATTAATTTCACTTTGTAATTAGTTACTACATTCATTGTAGTGAAGAAAAAAAACAATATTCCCCTGAAAGGTAGTATTATTTGCTTCTATTCCACCACATATACGTGATAAATAAATAAATGTAAACTTCTGGGTTAAATATGCTATTTTATAAAGAGTTTCCGCATTTTACAGGGATACAAATCTAATTTTACACGTGCAATAGACCTGCTGCAGCTCATCATTTGTGTTTGACTGTGTGCAAAGGTTGCAGCGAGGGGATGTCAAATTATGCTTTGCAGGAGAATCAGCCCACCAGACGGCCCATTTTGTGTAACAATTATAGTCTTCTTTCGACTACTCCCTTTAGGGGTTGCTCTCCTATCCACCCCCAGTATCCTCCTCTGTTACACCAACCCTCTCTATGTCCTCCTCCTCCGCATTCACAAATCTTCTGTGTGGTCTTCCTCTTTTTCTCTTGTCTGGCAGCTCCACATTCAAAGTCCTTTGTCCAGTATATTCCCTATCCCTCCTCTGCACATGTCCAAACCATCTCAGTTTTGCCTCCCTAACTTTGTCAGAGTCCAACAATTGCACTTAAATCAGTAATAACTTTATAATAATATTTCTTTAGTAACATGCAGTGCTGTCTTTTGTTTATGAAGACAAGTTGCTTGAATCTTCATGGCATAAAATACTATTATCTAATATTCAGTAAGGTTGAGGTTCTGTGCCAGCTATAACGAAATCCCAATGAATCCCAACGAAATCTCAGAGGAGAAGCTCTTTGCACTATAAACACGGATAAAATGTCCCATGGAGTTTGTTGGTCACGTCGAAATCTTATAACCTGAGTGCGATGGATCAAAACTTCACTGTGCTCATCTTTTTTTTTGTGACATATGAAATTTTATTTTATATATTAGCATTGTTGTTGGTGAGTATATTGTTTGCTCTGTGTGGCTTTACTATTTCCCTCAATAAGGATGATCTCACAAAGAATTCACTTGGCCTATGTGACCCTTAATGACTCACACGATCAAGGCATGGATCAGCGACTCTCAACGACCACTTCAGCGTGACAACAGCACTACGGGTTAAATATTTGAGACTGACTTTTAGAGCTGAAGAGTCCTTTCAGGTAAATGTCTTCAAAACCTGAAAAAGATTTATTCCAGAAGACTTTCACTCCTAAATCTTTATTTTAAACATGACATTAAATCTGTTACTCCTGAGATTCACACACTTAAATTGAAAATGATCACTTTTGTAAATGTATAGAAATGTAGATATCTCATTATCCCCATCGCTACCATCCTCCTCTGTCACACCAACCCTAAGCAGGTCCTTCACTACATCACTGAATTTTCTCTCTAGCCTTTCTCTTTTCCTCCATCCTCCTCTCTTGCTGCTTCCTAACATGCCTTCCCCATCGCCTCTTCCTTTGTCTTTTCCCAACAGTAGCACAGTTTCTATCAGCATGCTTTTGGCCAGCAGGACCAGAGGTGATCGTTGTTAACCCCGGCCCCAGTGCGACCTCCCCCATTCATCCAGGCTCAGCACTGACACTAGGGTTACAGATGAACACTATCTGATTCATGCTATGAAGTATCATTTTATTATACAGTCAACACAACAACATATTTTCTTATTTTAAAAGAGCATGTCGAGTAGCCAGCTGTTACTCTTGGTTATTACATATTTAAAGTCAGTCAGATTATGGTTCCATGCTCGTGGTCAACAGAAAATATAACAAAGCAAATCCTGCAGAGTTAACCATAACTTCGTGATTGACCTCATTTCACATCTCAGGCATTTTTTTCAGACATGTGTTTGGATAATTAACAAAAATAAAACTCACAGCTTTTGCTTTTTTTCTAATTTCCTCAAGACTCCAAGGAGGAAAAAACATTTTCAAATTTTCTAGTCAGAGTGTAGTTCATTAAGGCACACGGTATCGCCCTGACGAAGCTGGCTCCCATGCCATTATAATATCCTTTAATTCCATATCTTTCATATATCCCAATCAGTCCCGGTAATACACCCGAGGCTGGCCATGAATCTGATCTGAAAGCTGAAGAACAAGACAAACAAACATGAGTAAAACATTCCCACATAAAAGCTTCATATGAAACTGTAAACTGTGCCGAATGAATGAGAGCCGATACCCTGCGCTTGCTGCTGAGTTCGGATCACCGCCAGCGGGTAACTGGTGATTTGTCCAGAAGCGAACGCCACAAAGCTGAAGAAAAACAGTTTGGAGTCACTGTTGTAGGCGGGATCGCTTTTTGCCCAGCTCATGATTGACTGCAATTACAAAATAAGCAATTAGCATCTTTTCAAAATAAAAGTTCACTTGATCTCTGTTGTCTTCTGGCCCACCTGATGAACAGCACACTCCACACCTGCATAGGGGATCATACAGAGGATGCTGGGCTTGAATCCTCTGTAAAAGGAAGACAAAGACTCGCTTCTATAAATGGATCGGGCACACACTGCAACACCATGGTAAGTGCCAGCCTGCTGCAGGTTCAGCCTCACCTTCAGCACCTGTAGAGAAAACAAGAGGAGAGTGAGACTGCTAAAAGAGATCCCCACTAATAAATTAAAGTGGGTCTATTAGTCTCAATTCTTGGACTCTACTAGAGCAGCTTTGAGTGATTCAACAAATTTTACATTATCATACAGTTTAGCTAATGCTGAACTTTGGTGAAGCCTGTCAGTTCATCTATTGTCTGAAACAAGACTCCTTAATTCCTCAGCCTCTAAACCAGCTTTCTTCAGGTTTGCTTTGAGTAGCAGTGGGGCTTCACAGCCACAGAGATCACAACCTTTTTTCCTCACCTAATTCTCCAGTCACATGTTTCCATTGTATAACTATTCTCCAAACACTTGTCTGGCAGTAAATTTTTGCTTTTGCTTGTTTCCTACCTCATGTTTTTTTCTTTTGGTTCCTTATGGTTGCTACGTAAAATGCATATTCCCCAACTGGCAACTGGTTGCTGGCTCAAAACCCTCGTTGTGATTGCTTTGGTCATTAACAGGTTCAAATGGAACATGCCAACTTGTTTGCAGACACTGGCCACTTACTCTGTGAGTTTAAGCGGCACTTTAAAAAGTGCAGCTCAAACCAGAAACAGAGAATATTCACCATTAAAAGGAAAGCTGTGCCTTATTGCTGCAACAAACATATCTCAAAAAGCACACATTTTACATTAAAAGGGAACAGTTTCCCTTCTTAAAAAACTTCACCACTTAGAGAGTAGTTTGCAACTGTTTGGAGACAATTCAGGATCTTCTTGTGATACAAACAATTGCAAGGAGTTTTTCAGTGCAGCATTGTGTAACTGTTTGCAGACATTTACTCACTATGGATGGCTAGCAGCCTCCACTAACCACTCTCCAACGGCTGCAGAAGAAATGCTTTTTCCTAGCAACTGGTTGCTGACTGGTCTCTAGGCATGACTGGAGCCCTAACCTGCCATGTTGGTAATAATTTGGGGATTTTGGGCTTTTAAATTTCTGTTAACTAGACTTCTACAGGGGAAAAAAAGTTTATGTAGCACATAGTAATTCAGAAAAGATACATGTCCTGAAATAAGAGGGGATATGAATATATACCATTTTACCCATTTGCTGTGCTATCAACTGTTTATGATTCAGAATACCTGCTGTATAATTCATCAAACTCAAGATGACCTCATGCTCAAAACACCAGAAAACCAGAAAGATTAAAATATGTAGTGAAATACAAAGAGAAAGGTTAGTAGTTAGAGGAACAGGGGTTTGCTGTCGACCGTGCATCTTTTTTGTATTTATTCACGTGCTCTGTGTGGGATGGGAGGAAGAGTTTGTGCATTTTGGTTTTATGATGCTCGTTTGTTTTTGTTTTTAATTAAAAAAATATATATATATACATTTATTGTTGATAAGATGGTGTTGACATGATGTTGATATCATCAGTGGTAACATTTTTGCTTGTATTTGGGCTGCTGACTGTGGAGGGGTTATTTGAGACTTTAGTGTGACGAACGCAAACAAAGGAGAGCCTCTAAAAATATCAGAGCACGCTGGCCTCAGTACAGAATGTTAGTTTAATTTTGTTGTAGCATAAAGGGGAAAAACTGAGTTGAATAACACAGTATCCTCCAGTTTCTCATAATGTAAGAAGCAAAAGCTCAGTTTTAGTATTTTCCTCACCTGTTTACTCCACATTGCCGTGGCGATTTATCAGCCTCAAAGTAATACAGAATACAGTTATTCACGGCCATGAGATTACAGATGAAGATCACTGTTTCCCAGCATCTAAAGTATTTGTGTGGTTGTTCACGCACTTCCTCATGGTGATTGTTTAATATTAATATTGGAACATGTGTTGTTCTCTTTGGAGATACTGTAGAGACTGACTCATTTGTTTATGATAATAAAAAGGCTTTATAATGAGTCTAACAATGACATAGTAACAATTAAAACAGTCAGTGATCTGCACTTCAGGACAGAAATGTTAAAGTACTCAGATCTGCCACTGATCTGACCTCTAAGGGGTAGAAGACAGCGTGAGCCACAGCTCCAGAGATGCAGCCCAACCCGAAACGCTGCTGCACTGTCAGAGTCTGCTGGGTCCTGTTTTGGGTGTAGACCTTCATCTAAACGGAGCAGAGGACATCTGAGTGTGCTAATCAATCGGAAAAAAATAAACTGTACACCAACAGCTCAATGCTCAGCCTCACCTGGGCGTAGATAAGACACTGAAGTGTCGACTGTGGCGTTCCTTTCAGCACGTTGACAGCATTGCCTTGCCACATTGACCGCAAACCACCTCCTCTCATCTCCTGAAAACCCTGGGAGAAGGCCTTGGATCCATACACCTATTGTGGAGACAGGAAGTCATTTTCAGTGAGGTGCAGGTGTGCAGTGATGTGGAACAGTCACAACAGCAACACTTTTAGGATAAATATAGGTACATAAAGTTAAAAGCAAGATAAAAGCAACAGTTTGAATGCAGGTCATAAAAATAAGGCAGGCAAGCTGATAACAGACTGTTTTTAGAGCCAGAGATACTAATGTAAAACTAGGCCGGGCTCACAGCCAAAACGAAACATCCATCCATCGTCTTCTGCTTACCCATATCAGCGCCACAGGGGAGCTGGAACCCAAAAATTTACATTATCTTAAAATGCTAAATAGCTTTAATGTTTTTTTCTGTCTCTCTTTGTTAGCCCTGTGACAGACTGGTAACCTGTCTGTGGTGTACATCTAGGATAAGCTCCAGCTCTCCTGCAACCTTGATAAGCAGTTAAGAAAATGGATGGATGGACAAAAGAAGCATATTTGCTTATTAATCTATACTGTGACACGATGTTAAAACATGAGTGGCTCTTTTACAAAATGATTCAAACCTTTATTTAAGCATTTCTTAGAGCCATTTCTTTGCAGCAGGAACAGCTTTGACTCTACAGGCTTTGTGCACCTGGGCTTTGGTAGTTTATCTAATTCTTCCTGACAGAATTTGCGAGTCTTCCAGGGCCACATAATAGTTACGCTGAGTGATGTAGTCAGAAACTCTGTAAAACCGCTGAGCTTGAATAATTATTACATAATTTGTGTGATGTTTCTGAAACATTTTCCTTTTCCTTTTGTCTGCAGTGCCTTGTGATAGTGGAGCTGACCTGAAGTTGTGTTTTAAGGCGGTCTATAGGTGCCGTCATGGTCCGGGACACAGCATCCGCCAGTCCTGCTGACATAACAAATGTCCTCCAAGCACTGAAGCCTGACGCTTCTTCAGGGAACTCAATGGGGATCCCGCGGCTCTCCCCGACATCAAACACCTGCAGGAGTACAAACAGGAGGACTTAACTGATCACCTTTTGAGGAGACATTTTAATCGCTGTGTAAATGTAAAGCATAATGGGAATGATCATACCAAACTGTGTTTCCATGAGGACACTAGCTCCCCGATGTTATCCACAGGGTTGAGGATGATGTGGTGCAAGAATTCATCCCAATCCACCGTCATCGAGTTGTCCTTATCCATCCTGATGTTGCCAAAGACAACGACACTTGTCAAGTTTCAGGAAATAAAGCTTTCACATCCCGTGTTAACATCACATCATTTGTCCATTTTCAAAACAGCAAGCTGAGTAATAATCATTTATAATTCAGAGATACAACAAGTTCAGGTTAGCCAGGTAGTGAGTCCATACTGAGGGATCCTTTTAACCATTCGTTTAATCTGGCAACCCAAAATAATCACGATTATGCCTTAAATATATTTTATTTAATGCTAATTATGCTAATTATTTTAAACCTATATGCCAAGTATAAATGCATATATACTCAAAAACAATAATGAATCTATGAGGTAGTGGGCAAGAAAATCTTACATTTGTATAATTTTTTTTGCATTCGGCTTTGAAATGACCACTCCTAACTCCTTAAACAAACATATGATGTCCTCCTGGTCAATGAATCCTGATCAAAGAAGAAATGCACAAAATTACAAACAGATACTGCTCTTCCTCATAAGTGAAGTTTCTATATGATGTGCTATGGTCCCTGAAATGCTGCAGGTCTGTGTACCATAAACAGATCTTTTGTTTGCCTGCCAGCCAGTCGTGTCTGACCTTGAAAACACATTTCACCATCAACAAAATAAAAAATGTATTCAGGTTATCGAGGAAAAGTCATGTTAGAACACACTTTCTGCAGAGTTATGTTCATTATGTTCTTTAAAGGACAAAAAAGCAGGAGGCGCAGATCTTAAAAACTGATTTAAGTCCTCACATACTTCATTTTGTATCATTCATTTTTTTCCTCCAGAAATGTATCACTTATAAGGCGGTAAGACTTTCAACTCACCACAATTATTCTTATCAAGGTCATGAAAGTGAATTTTCCACTTCCTCTCTCTGTCCATCATGTAGCTGAGGAACTCTTGATAATCCAGCAGGCCATCTTTGTCTCTGTCATAAGACTCGACGATACTCTACAAGAAACAAAAACAGCTCTCTCAATAGCAGGTTTAAAAAAAAAACAATAATAATACCGATGCATATAGATGCTATTAAGAATATTTGTTACCTGGACCTTCCCATCCGCTGAGATAATACCATGCTTCCTCATTTCGTCTTGTAGCTCCGCCACAGAAACGAATCCATCCTCATTTTGGTCCAGTTTACTAAATAATCCACGAAACTGATCCATGGTTCATGCAGAAAAGCAGTAAAATTTTCCAGATGCAAACAGAAAAAACCTTTAAAACCTTTTATTCGTTGCAGGACCTTTTAAAGGAGATTTTAAAACATTCATTCATTATCACCAGAGATGATTGACCTGCAGCTCTGCAGAGGCGCTGACTCACTGGCAGAGAGAGAGCTTCTATCAGCGGTTTTTGTAAAACTCACTTCCTCTAAGGAACACCAGGGGGCGCTGTGGCTGCAGGAGAGGCCACCTTCATCTGGAATAGACACAGTGGCCTCGAACCTGTGATCTTCTGCGTGCTATTTATACAAAATGTATTATTTATTTTTTTAAAAAGGAGACACATCTTGCAGATAAAGGAAACTGCTGACATCAAGAATTCCAACCAGTGGCTAGAAAAAGCTGACCTCGAGCACAGCACAGAGGCTCTGATCACAACAGCCTCAAAGCACCAGATGCCTAAAAGCAATCGTCTGCCACACTCGATAGGACCCAAGATGCAAGCAATGCAAAGGTCCCACTGAGACAGTCCTGCACTTAGTAGCAGCATGTAAGATGCATGCTGGCACACAGAGAAGCACTGGGTTTGGATAGTACACAGAAATGTCTCCAATTCCCAGTGGAAGACAGGTCAGCAACTGCTGTCCAACCAACAACACATCCATCCAACACATTCTGTCATCCAGCTGCCAGTAAATTATTGTAAAAATTACACATTTACAGAGTCATGACAGAGAGCAGAAGACTACGGTTGTGATAGATGTGCCAGTTAAAAGGAGGAGACCAAATGCACTGAATAACTGGAGCAGATAGGAAAGGAGGAGTGGTCCCAGTGGTTACAGGAGTATTACAGGACCTGTAACCCCCAAACTGGGAGAGTGGCTCCAGCAGATTCCAGACACAATATCTGAGAGGTCTGCAGTCCAGGAAGAGCTAAGTACTAGAGGAAGACACACATACCAATCCACGGGGGGTTGGAGGCAGTCTAGCAGACTTTGGTTTCAGTGGCTCTTCTCCAGTGACTGATGGTGTAATCCATAAGATAAAAAAAAAGAAGAAGAAAAAAAGCCTTAACTGCTACATGTAAAAGGGAGGAAAACAACTTGAGGATAACGATGAATTGCTTGAATACGGATTTTCTGTGACTTTGGGAGTTTGAGTATTTCAGAGTTTGGTTAAATATAGTTTTGTGATTTTATTGTACCACGTGTTTATTGTCTTTATTTACATTTTTACCCGCATTCCTGGTTTGTTAAGATTAAAGAAAACGCCAAATGTTATAGGATAGTTAAGATACTGACATATAAGATATTTATTACCTGGCCCTTGTCATCTGATATACATACAACATTTTCCTCCAGATAAGCATGGGGAGTTTCAGAGTTTCCATTGCTTCCCATTGGCTGTCAGTTTTGTGCGATGACGTCATGGCTATAAACGACATCAAATACAGTGACTGGTCTTTTTTCGCCTCTCACCTGGATGATGTGCAAAGGACCCCGGTTTGGTGAATGACGAGTATCGCCACTTACTTTCTAGAAAAAGCCGCCAGATTCCAGTCCACAGCGTCCACTTACTGCCACTCATACCGGAAAGCAGCTTTTCAAAATAAAACCAATTTATTCTCATGTAAGGCAAGTAAAAATGTTCTATAAGAAAAAAAAAAAAGAAACTAAAATAAAAATATACACCTACAACATTCAAGGAGTTTCTTATATTTATTCCATCCATCCATCCTCATCCGCTTTGTCCGGGGCCGGGTCGCGGGGGCAGCAGCCTAAGCAAAGAGGCCCAGACCTCCCTCTCCCCAGCCACCTCCTCCAGCTTATCCGGGGGAATACCAAGGCGTTCCCAGGCCAGCCGAGAGATATAATCTCTCCAGCGTGTCCTGGGTCTGCCCCGGGGCCTCCTCCCGGTGGGACATGCCTGGAACACCTCACCCAGGAGGCGCCCAGGGGGCATCCTTGTCAGATGCCCGAACCACCTCAGCTGGCTCCTTTCGATGTGGAGCAGCAGCGGCTCTACTCTGAGCCCCTCCCGGATGGCCGAACTTCTCACCCTATCTCTAAGGGAGAGGCCAGCCACTCTTCGGAGGAAGCTCATTTCTGCCGCTTGTATCCGCGATCTCGTTCTTTCGGTCACTACCCACAGCTCGTGGCCATAGGTGAGGGTAGGGGATTTTATTATTTCTTAATAAAATTCACCTCACATTAAACATATCTCAGTAGGTTTCTTTATGAATTTAGGTTGCTTTATGAGAAGGTGAACAGATCTGCATTTTCTCTTCTCACTGTGAGGCCTGGGGGAGGAGCTGTGGTGGCATGGAGATGTTTTGCTGCACTGTTGGGGATTTATTTAGAATTAGAGGTAACACTTAACCCACGTCAACATGCATCAATTCAGCTCAGTGGATAAAGAATCAGCATCACATAACCGGAGCTCAACAATCTGGGTCTAAACCTGGGTGAAGCTGGTTGATCTTTGTGCCTGAGAAGACCATATTAAGGGTTTCCCCTCTCTGTGACGTCATAAAGAGCCAAGAGTAGACAAAACTGTATGAAACAGAGCATTTAGAGGAGTCAGAAGTCTGAGCTTTTGGCTCATGATTTCCTGTACATAACCTCATTATTTGAAACTTTGGCCTTGTTTAATGTGAATATCCAGCATTATAGTCGTGTACATACAAGATGTTTTTAAAATGTAGAAAAACAATAAGAGTAATGAAAAACTCTACAATGAGAAGGTGTGTTTCAAATTTTGAGTGGTGCTGCATAAACAGCAGAACTGTATGCTTGGTAACACTTTCGAGATCGAATTCAAACACAATAAACATATAATAATTGATTTTCACTTCATGGGTACCGCACTGAATAGCTGTAAGAATTTATGACTTGGTTTTACAGTAAGCAGAGTGCATCTCAAAATTACAAATCGGGTATTGGTTTGACTGTAGTTTGATATTTTCGGCTTTTGGACTCCTGTCTCGTTCTTGTTTTTGTATCAGGACAAACATTTATGTGATTCGATGCCCTATTTTTCGTAAATTGTGGAGGTATACAATTTTAATTTTTTTAATTATTTTTTTTTAATCTCCAGTCAAAAAATAATTGTCCCACCTGTTCATCTTGAAGCGTGTTTCGCAGTTTTTATTGTTTTTCTTGAAAAAAAAAATTTGATACAAGACATTCTCTAATGCGTCATAATTTTGGAAGCTCAAGCTCAAGCGCACCGGAACCAGAATTATTTATTGCGTCTGACTTGACTTTGGCGCTGTGGATACAGGGGAGGGAGCCGTGTCTATTTAAAGAGGGTCATCCAGTCACGGATAAATAACAGAGGGTCCACGGCGTTGACTAACCCCCTCTAAATGGTCTTCATCCTCCACTGTGTGTCTGTCTGCGGATACTTATTGTTTATTAGTCAGCTGTGACAACCATCCGCCGACCCGCGTCAGGCCAGTCTACCTGCTCTGCTCCAGGAGCTCTAGCCCCCTTTTTATTTGTTAATTTATTATTTTTCTTATAGGGGGATAAGTGGGTTAAAAATGGGCAAAGATTACTATAAAACGCTGGGTATCTCTAAAGGAGCCACGGATGAGGATATAAAAAAAGCTTATAAAAAACAGGCGCTGAAATGGCATCCGGACAAAAACAAGTCTGCAGCCGCCGAGGAGAAATTTAAGGAAATCGCCGAAGCATATGAAGTCCTCAGTGATCCGAAGAAAAGGGAAATTTATGATCAGTATGGAGAGGAAGGTAACGTATATTTTTTTAATTACACGCTATTGTGTGTTTCGGGTTAAAACACCGTTATGAACGCGCTGTGAAGCTGGATGGCTGCATGTAAAACACAACTGGCTTCAATTCAAGTCGCACACTGTAACCAGCACAGCAGCAGGCCCACAGCACAGCTGTTCGGCAGATCATCTGCATACATTTCTGTGCATTTTATCATGAGGCTCAGTCCATATGTGGCACGGCACTTACAGTAATAAGCTCCAATTTTAAGAGAAACCGGGGGTAATATCGATTCACACCAACAGCCATTCTGTACAAAATGTTACAGTAGCAGAGGTACATGCAGCTACATGGAGATTTTCAGTCCAGACTGCTATTTTCGGGATCTTTGGTTGGTGTGAGGAAGGAAAAATAGACCATCCATCATATCCACAACCACATATTTAAAATTTATGGAGGCATATTATGATTTTTACAATTTTACTCACACCAAAACATTTTTCTCCTCTTAATGTAACTGGATACACGAGGAACCTTTCTCAGAAATGCACAGTTTAAGGCACGGGAAGTGTAAAGCAAGAAAATGCATGCAGGAAAAAGTTAAAATGACATCATGAGCATGGAAATTTGAACCATATGGCTTCTGTAAGAGCTCCCTCAAACCATGCAAACAATTCCCTGAGTTGGGAGTTGATCTCAATCAAAAAAAATCCGCTGATTACTAGTGGTGAGATCCATTTATAAGAGTAAAAGGGAAAACCAAACAAATTTTCCAGTTTTGTAACAGGGGACATGCTCTTATATGTGATACCTCTAACAGAAAGCGTATCCCATCATCCCATCATGTCCACAAAGGTGGCGTGGTTCAACTTTAGCAGTTGTACTCAGTTTGGCCCTGTGATGGAGATACATGAAAAACTTTTACCTGAACAGTTTGAGAAGGAAGCGATGTAAAGAAAGAATGAGCATAACATGGCTCCATCACAGAATCTAACTGCAGCATTACAATTACCCTCTACATGAGTCATCTCCTCTAATATCTCAAATATATCTTTCCTGATATTGATATTAAAAATACTTTGTAAGACTCAGAATTTGTCCATCTATGTCTGAAGTGGCTTGACTTCTCAGCATTTTATGTCATTTTCTTGCACTAATCCAATTTTCCTTCTCGTGACACCAGTACTATCCCCTCCACTCAGAGTACCAACCAGTATCAGCTGCTAGTTGAATAACAGCCACAGTCTGGTGTTGCCATGTTGGCATTTTTCCCACATCATGTTTCTCCAGTGCAACAATATTATTGTTGTGATGTCATAGCTTTGAGACTGGCGAAGGAGACTGGAAAACTTTGATAATGGAAGAATTTGTACTTCAGGACTTTCTGCCAGAAAGCCTTTGTTTGTTAACCTAACCCTGAACATGACAATGTAGAAACTGTGACTGAAAAATAGTAATGATTTAAATTTAAAAAAATAAAAAAAAAAGGCTAAAAACAATGCTATTTACACTGACTTTTTGGTTCGGGGTAGTAAGTAGCACTGCTAGTCCTCACCATCAAAAGGAGGCAGCTGAGCTGGTTGGGGGATCTGACTAGGATGCCTCCTGGCCACCTCACCGGTGAGGTCCTGCTGAGAGGAGGCCCAGGGGCAGATCCAGGAAATGCGCTCTCAGCTGGCTTGGGAATTTCTCACCAGAAGAACTGGAAGAGGTGTTTGAGAACAGGGAGTCTCTCTGACACTTTCCCCTCCCTCATCTGATGTCCCAAAGTTTTTCCCTTAAGGAAAACTTTCTTTACTCCCATATTTTTCTGTTTTTATTTTGGAATGATGGTTGAGGAACATCATTAATAAGATGTAGGTAATCTCTGAGGTAATGTGGCATTTTAACACTTAAAAACCACAGTACTCACTCAAGAATGATGTAAAGTGTGAAATAAAGAAACTGGGACCATCGTGGTTTGATGTTTTAGCTCTAAGATCATTCAGCAGAACTCTGATAAACTGGGCTGTACTTTGAAGTCAGAGTTTATCAGTCATGCTGTAAGTGCTCTCGCTGAGCACTCATGTCATTAATCATTTCTGTTGCCCAAAAGGTCTCAAGGGAGGAAGTGGGCCCGCTGGTGACGGACAAGGCACCACTTTCACCTACACCTTCCATGGAGACCCTCACGCCACCTTCGCCACTTTCTTCGGAGGCTCCAACCCCTTCGAGATGTTCTTCGGACGTAAAGCGAACGGGCGAGACGACGAGGACATGGAGGTGGACGGAAACGACCCCTTCGGCTCCTTCACCAGCTTCAACCTGAACGGCTTCCCCCGTGACGGCCACGTGGGCCTCGGGGGGCAGCAGCGGCGGAAGCAGGACCCGCCCATCATCCACGAACTGAGGGTCACCCTGGAGGAGGTGTTCCACGGCTGCACCAAGAGGATGAAAATCTCCCGCAAAAGGCTAAATCCAGATGGCAGGACCATGCGCACTGAGGATAAGATTCTCACTATCGAGATTAAGCGGGGCTGGAAGGAGGGAACCAAGATCACGTTCCCCCGGGAGGGAGACGAGTCTCCAAATACTATTCCCGCTGACATTGTTTTCGTCATCAAGGACAAACCACACCCCCACTTTAGGCGGGAGGGCTCCAACATTGTGTATCCAGTGCGTGTGAGCTTACGACAGGTGAGGCCTTTTCTATTTTGGCACCTGCTTTGTCTGAGTGTAGAGGTATTAATAGAGTCTGATAGATGAATAAGTCACACACAGAACAAGTTCATATTTAGCTGTGAGTGCAGCTTTAATGCTCTGCAGCTTAAACGCTGGTCGCAATCAATAAACTGTAGGTACTCTGCTTCAGCTGTTTCCCTGGAAAGCACGGGCTTAAATGAATCAGTATAGTACCAGACCAAACTCACACCTTGAATGCACACTTATGTAATCTGGATCATCGGCGCAGAGAAGTAGGAGCTGTATCGCAGGGAGAGCGGAGAGGCGACGGCCACCCACGTGCACACGGTGCAAGATGTACTTACTTATGTGGTTCCTCCCCCTCAGCACACAGTGAGAGATATAACCTCCACATCTCTGAATTTATGACCACTACCAGCAGATCAGCTGTGCATGCTATAATTAAGCTGCCTTTCAATCAGTTTCCAATCACAATGAGACTCTTGTTAAGAAGAAAATGTGGGCAACCCAATTAAAAATAAAAAAGCACACAGACAGAATGATACCTGAAGCCATTTAGTCTTTCAACATGGAAATTATGACCACCTGTAATCACTTGATGCTGATCAAACTTCCTTCTCTTGATGAAGACTAATCCGGAGAGTTCAAGTGGTTCAGGGCTCTGAAAATAGCCTTTAAGATTGTTTTGTGGAAGCAGAATTAAACTAAATTTTAAAGTCTGTTGAAGATTAATCAGAAATCTAAAAGACAGATGTAGCTTCTATCTTGGATAATATGCTATAGTGCCTTAAACCTGCATTCTTGCTGATGACCAGCAGGGGGAGACTCCTCTAGTTGCAATGAAAGAAGTCAGGCTGTATAAAAATCTGTGGGGAAATGATCCTTCTTCTTACTTGATTCATGATCTCTTTGAACAGTTTCCTGGTAAGCTTATGTTCTCAGTTTCAAGTTGGATCTCACATTGAATGCAACATGTTGTTTGTTTTGTCAGTTATGCTCCTCGTTAGTGTCAGGAAGGAAAACCAAGCTGAGGATACTTTAGGTTTGAAAAGCTGCTGCCGGTCACACCCGGCTTCAACGCTAAGATGGCATCAGCTCGAGGCTCCAAAACAAACACTCGAAAATATTAAGTTGATATCATGTTAAAAAAATATACAGTTTAGTTAATATGGTCACATTGTACTGGTAGCAGATGTTAGACTTGAGGAGCTTTTGTTTATCAGCTCATCTCTTTTCACTCTGGGTGTATTTGCTCTTTTTGTCTGCTTTTGTGCAGCTTTGGTTGCAGAATCTCTCTCTCGATCCACCTACGCTCGTGTTTTGAGTTAGATTAGATAGAACGGTAAAGTATTTGATTAATAGCTCTAGTGTAATGTGAGATTCTACGCATGTATCGCAAAGTAAGCACGGCTTTATCTGATCAGATAAAGCTGCAGTTAAATTGCTTTTTCTTTTACTTTTTAACTTGCATAACAAAGGCATGAACACATATTTTGACATTTGTTGTGTAATTATGTTTTTCCACTGACCTATACTGTGAATATTTGCATGTATCTCATGCCTCTGGTTTAGTCTGCAGAAAAGATTCAAACACAGAGAGGAAACCATTTTGGACTTTCAGGGAATTAAGGGGAAACTGTAATTATTGCTGGCATTGATAGCAGGAAAAACATATCAGATGGGCAAATAAGATAAATCCTGAAACTGTAGAGATCCAGCCAAAGGAAACACAGGGATTAAATACACACAAGCAGGGAAGGGTAATAAGAAACGGGTGAACACAATCACACAACAAGCAGGGTGGGAAAACAACAGAGCAGAGAAGAACAAACGCGCGAGGATCAAACCTGTAGAATAAAGTAAGAAGGAAACTGAAAGTGGGACAAAGGAAGAGAAAACCTTTAATAATAATAATAATAAAATAATGATAAAAGGAACCATAGATGATGCACCGACATAGCCGGTGAGCAGATTGCTGTGTTATTTCTGCCGTTTTTGCAGTCGTCAGTGTGTGGGTTGCTGTTCTCCCGCCGATCCTCACCTTACCCTCATATTCTTGTCTTCACAGTCGCTGTGCGGATGCTCCGTCACCGTGTCGACGATAGACGGGAAGACGTGCAACATGAAGATCACGGACGTCGTCAAGCCCGGCATGAGAAAAACTGTAGCCGGACAGGGTCTCCCGTTCCCCAAAAACCCCGAGCAGAGAGGAGACCTGGTGGTGGAGTTTGATGTGAACTTTCCCGAGTCTTTGCCGACAAATGCCAGAGATGTCCTGAAACGGCATTTACCTGCTTAGGAAGAAATAAACGAGGGAGACAGAGCCACATGACACACACACACTTACACACACACATGCACAAGGACAGTTCTGACAGTTCCCAGATGGACCCCCCCTTCCCAAATGGTGAATGTGCAATTTCTATTTTTGAGCTATGTGGTGTTTTTATAAATGCCATGCATGCTGCCAAGTTGATACAAGTGCGAGCGATATCTGAACGTGCACATTTCATGTTTGTGGGCCTTTGCCACTTTTTCGTTAGTTGGAAATGTTTTGGTGTGAATGAGTCTACAGCTGCAAAAGCAAAAAACAAACTTTAGTGTCAAACAGCTCGTTGTCTTACTTTAGACTCGTCAGGCTTCACGTTTGCTTTGCCGCGAGCAGTGAACTTTGATTTGGAGGTTCTTTGGAGGTGGTCGAATGAACTCAGCAGGTGCAATGTGTGCATTTTAGAAACTTACCTGTGAAAATACCTTGACTTGAATTTTAAAATAAATATTTACACACAAACTGACTCGAGCTGTTTCAGCCACGGAGAGGCTCAGAAACGCGTCCTCCTCCGGGATATAAACAGTCATCGCTTTAAAAAGACAAAAAAAAAAAAGTTAATACCGCTTAGGATTATTTATAGTCTGTGTAGCATTATTATTACACAACATGGGTTCTTTGCAGCCCAGGGGGGAATGAAATGAACCTATATTTTGATAGTCAAATGTGAATAATTTGCTGTTGTAAAAAATGTTTCTGATGTGCGAAATTAAAATTAAAAATACCTTGACTGAAGTTAATGTGTAAAGTTACTCACAGTACAAATATGAATGTGTAATTATAGCTGTCTGTTAGCTCCCCTGCTGCTGACGCATGCAGGAGAGCTGACATTTTCCCACCAGGGGATGCCACATCTTTATGACTCAGGGGCCCACAGCCAGGATGGTCTGTGTTAGCGCCAGATTTGCTGCGGTTTAGTCATTTTCACTAAATTTCCCATTTTTATTTAGTTTTACATCAGTGATTTTTATTGATTTTAACTCAGTGAGTTTAGTGTCTGTTTCAGTGCTACTTTTACTGGTTTGGGTAATATCAGGAGTTCAGAAGAGCATAACAATAAATAGACATATAAAAAAAAAAAACCTCAAACTGGCTGTGTTGGCAGATAATAATATCCTGCTATTAAACTATAATTATCTATCTATCTACACATAGAAGCAGTGAATGATGAAGACTACGATGAACTTAGATTTTGGGGGAATGACTTACCCAGAGTGATAGGTAACAACAGTTGCTTCTCTAAAATTACTGCAGGTATCTTTCCTCCTTGGCATTGTGTTAATGCACACGTGAAAACTGCCAAAGCTTTGTCACAGATACTGATTGAATTGATCAGATGGATTTAGTGCTAGTTACCCTCTTAATTCCTATGGAAGCAGTAAGAGGATAGTTCGTTTTGCACACACTGCTTCTGCATTTTTCCTCAGTTTTTATTAAATGATTAATGACACGGTGTAATATGTCAATGTTGTTCATCCAGGCTTGTATTCCCACAACTTTAAGCTTTGCTAAGGAACGACTGATTTTTGTCACGTTCTGACATATAAAAGATTGAATTTTGAATAAGGTTGTACTTTCTTTTTACATAACTTGATCCGTCCATCCATCTTAAATCGTCCATCAGCATGTGTAGAGATTCATGCAGATGATGCGTCACTATCATGCACAGAGAGTGGAGAGTAAACACACATGCTCTGGGTAGTGTGGGAGCTCACCAGCTGCCGATCCTCTCCCTTCAAAATCGCCGTAACTCTGACTAGAAATTGGCATTTGGATTTTTCAATCTAGTATCTGTGAGCATTATGTGAGTAAAAGTATGGCCTCTGAGTTAAAGGTCACGGTGTAAACCTGAAATGATGTCTCCTGGAGCTTTTACCAACCACAGTTTCCCATTTTATGTTGTTTAATGTTGCATTTTTATCCAAAGTGCAGTGAAAGACTCATCATTAAATATTTAAGCTATGGATTAAAATTCATAAATCAATATTTAGTCCCTTTAAGATTGCGCAGATTCGATAACTAACAAGTACGACTGATTTACAAAGGTCTTTACTTTTTCATTATCAGCATTTAAATTGATTCTTCAAAGCCTGTTTTAAAGAGGAGCATTCAAACAGCAACTTCATCCTCATAATTATTTATTCATTAAATAGTTCCCCCAGCGTCTGTACACCCGAGGAGCAGTTTAAACAGATGCGTGCTTCACGCTCAGCCTTCAAGTAACATGTTATTGATGACTTATAAGCAACACGCTGATGGCCGTGTCACACTTGCTGCAGTTTTTCTCAGCTTCTTTGGCTCAGTCCTTGGATGACAGTTGAAATTGTCAAAACAATATGTGAAATTCTTAAAATGTTTTGTTATTTGCGCACAACAAAAAGAGTATTTGTCTTTTCTTGTTGTTTGCACTTGCAAATGTATCAGGTTTAGGCAAGTGGCTAAGTGCAAATGTCCACATGAACAATTATCAGTGCTATTTGGTGTGTCTGGTCAAAATAGATGCTATGAATAACTTAAATCCCGAAACTATGTGAAGATTATTTAATTGTGTAAGTCACCAAATGCAGGATTGTTCCTCAAATAGTTAAAATGTGACAGGCCTCTGCATGGTTCAGTCATAAATGTGCGTATTGTAACATAAATATTCACAATTTTCTCAGTTTTTTTTTGCTCAGTTTACGTTTTCAAAATAATTTATGAAATCCTTTGAAGATTTCGGGTTTTTATGGACAATAGAAAGAGCACGTCTCCATCTTTGTTATCACTTGGACATATTTTAGGAAACATAGGTACAGTTTTTACAACTTGAACAGTTATTGGCTGTATAAGTCTGTACACCTAAAACATATTTTAGAGCTTCAGTGCAACAGAGTTACACCCTGAAGGAGCTGCTCAGACAAACATTTATAGGGGCAACAGGCTGCCAGTGGAAGAGGAAAAGGAAATGTGGTGCTGCAGCAAAGGAAGGAAAACACAATACAGTGGTGTGAAAAAGTGATTTCTTTTTTCTTTTCTTTTCTTTTTTTTTTGCATATTTTTCACACTTACAAATGTTAATATTATACAAAGATAACCAGACCAAATGAAACATATTTAATTGATGATTTCATTTTTCAAGATTAAAAAAGTTATCCTAACCCACGTGGCCCTGTGTGAAGAAGTAGTCCCCCCCCTACACCTGATAACCGGTTGTGCCACCCTTGGCAACAAGAACTGCAGTCTTGTGTTTGTAGTAACTGGCAAAACCTTCACGTCACTCTGGAGAAATTTCTTCTTTGCAGAATTTGTTGTAATTCAGCCACGCTGGGGGGGTTTTCAAGCATGAACAGCCTTCGAGTTTCAGATCATTGTCCTAGTGCAAGTCTGCTTGAGCTTTAGGGCACAAACTGATGGTTGGACATTCTCTTTGAGGATTTTCCAGTAGAGGGCAGCATTTGTGGTTCCATCATTTACAAGAAGTCATTCAGGTCCTGAGGCAGCAGAGCAGCCCCCGACCATCACGCTACCACCACCATGTCTGACTGTTGGTGCGATGTTCTTTGTATGAAACACTGCATTAGCATTATACCAGATGTAATGAGACCCAACGCTTCTAAAAAGTTCAGCTTTTGTCTTGTCAGTCCACAGAGTGTTTTCCCAAAAGTCTTAAGGATCATCAAGATTTTTTTTTTTTTGGTAAATATTAGAGATGGCACGATACCGCTTTTTTATGTCCGATACCGATACCGATATCATAAATTTGGATATCTGCCGATACCGATATGAATCCGATATAGTGTGTTTTTTAATCAATAAAACTGTTTTTTTAATATCTTGCTGCATTTTGTATAAGTTCATACTCAAGTTTAAATAAACAACACTAACAGTAATGGACTTCTATACATTTTACATCAGATTAAAACTTTGGGTGTAAGAGTCAGATAATTATTTATTAAAAGCTAGACATTTTAAATGAGAATAAGAAAGAAAAGTATGTCTTTGTGCCCCCTTTTCCCTGTTAATGCCCTATCGGCCCCCCTGGCTAAACTTTGCTAGATCCGCCCCTGCACAGTTACCAGCTGTCAGCTATGTAGAAAAAGATCCTCGAGTAGAAAGTAATATTAAATACATTCTAACAACAGATTATCAAGCTTAAACGTGCTGCTGTTGTTCAGCCGCTGGTTTCCTCTTTCTAGTGCAAAGTGGGCGATAAACAAACAAGACTCGCCACAGAAAAGCCGATCAGCTGATCATTAAGCAGTTTCATGATTGAAGTAGCAGCAGGAGAGGGAGGGGGGAGAGGCACTCGCTCCATATATCTGTTGTTAAGCTTTACGCTGGAATGCTTTACAAACATTCAGAGATGAACTTACACACTTGCTTTACTTCTCTCTGGTATCACTTCCTCGGAGATGAAATGCCGGTTTGGTAGCGAGGCTACAAATACACACAGCCGCTCTATCACGTGAGCACACTGCTCCGACATGCTACGGTTATGAGCCGAGTTATGCCATATCGCAAGTTTTGTGAGGTGCTTTTTTGATATTTAATGGATCGATTACATTTTTTATTTCTCTCCGATATCCGATCCAGTAATTTACGTCAGTATCGGACCGATACGTAATATCGGATTGGTCCATCTCTAGTAAATATGAGACGAGCCTTTTGTGTTATCTTTGGTCAGCAGTGATTTCTGCTTTGAAACTCTTCCATGGATGCCATTTTTGCCCAGTCTCATTCTTATTGTTATATCATGAACTCTGACCTGTAGGCAAGTGAGGCCTTCAGGTCTTCAGATGTTGTTCTGGGTTCTTTTGTGACCTCCTTGGTTTGGTGACCTTTTCCAAAATGATAGATGTCAGCATCCGTTTGTGCCCTGAAGCCAAAATGTAGGCCTTGATCAGGCTTGAAAACGCTATAATGGGGCTGAATTAAAACAATTCTGCAAAGGAGAGTTGGCCAAAATTCCTCCAGAGATGTGAAAGACTCATTATCAGTTATTGCAAACTCTTGTTTCCAGTTCTAGGTTCAGGGACAATTGCTTTTTCACACAGGGTCAGGTAGATTTGGATATCTTTTTTCCTTTAATAAATGAAACCGTCAGTTAAAACTGTATATTCTATTGTAATATAAAAGTAAGTGCTCAGAAATTAAATAAAAAAAGAAAAATACAAGTAATTAATAATAAATACTCACATAAGATAAAGAAGCAACAAATACTTATCACAGAAACAATATGCAAGAAACATAAACCTGGATTTCTCTGTAAAACGTTGTGTAGAGTTTTAGTTTCTTCTCTTTAGTGTATTGTCCTGTGTTGTGTGACCACTGAAGGACATTTTTCTCCACATTACATGCAAATGTAAACACACTGTTTTGCTTCACAAAGCAGAATGTAAAACCTTCAGCTCTTAGTGTAACCACCATCTGGAGAGCATTGACCTTGGTAGCAGTGAGCTTTCCACAGAAAATAATAGTGTGGTACAGTCCGTGTCACTTTGAAACTCTAGAAGTGGATGTTCAGTGTCAGGGGCTTAAAAAAAGTCCAAAGAAACAAAGCAAAACTGAAAACGCTGCTAATACTCCAACTCGTTGCAGATGATTACATTCAGAGAAATACTTAAAATGAGCAAACATTACCTTTTTCGCTATTTAGAGAGCAAATAAAAACAAGCAGACACTTTTTAAGTCACAACAGTGTCCCTGCATCATCAGGTTAACAGTTTGAACTTTTGCTGTATTTCAGTTAGTGTCTTTTAAATCTGCATCACTGATTTGTGTCATGAAATTACCTCTGCATCTTCAACGAAAGTCTTATTAGGCTTTTACTGACAGAACAGCCTTTATGTGAGTGCACTGTAATATCATGACATCAACAACACTGGACATAAAGCCTGTTTTTATTCTATCCTGTACTGTCGTCAGTAGAAAAGTTAGGAAAATACAACATTTGAAGACAATGTCAGAAAATAATACTAAAACACGCTATTTTTCATTTCGAATTCATCCAACATAAAGACACTGGATAAACCTCCAGGAGACCTCCACTAGAGGTCAGCTTCATTGTGCCGTCAGGTAGGAGCTGTAATAATAACATGATTACTTGCTAAATTTGGCACGTTGCTTTTTTATTGTGTATAAATATTGGCATTTTCTAAACAAGAAAAATCACGTGATTGCCCTCATGATTAAAGTAATGGTTCCCTCCTTTTTTACAGTTCCTCTGTGACAAAGTAATGCTACCTTTAAACATATTTCTCTGAGAAAATGTGACAAAAACGCACATTTAGAGCGGGGTTTCAGTCATATTTGGGCACGTTTGGAAAGTTTTAGTATTAGACTTACTGTTTTGGTTTGAGTAAAGTCTTGGTAAAGGCTGAATAATTGAAAAAAGTGACGCTCCTCCCTGTGCTGCCGTACAGGTGCACCAGGGATCCTTCCCTCCCTCTTGAGCCCTGGTTCGTCCCACTGCGCCTGCGTCCCAGGGCATGCTGATAGGCATACAGAGCAGCTATTGTTAGCCGAGGACCGAGCAGCGGCGGCAGGTTGTATCAGGGCTTATCCAACTCACCCCCCTACCTGTTGAATATTTACACGGTTTATTTGCAAGCGAGGGCCGAGTCGCTATCGAAGAACAAAGTTAAAGAAGTGGCCAGCTGAGGAGAGGAAGAGTGGTGGAAGGAATGAAGAAAGGCTTTTAGGGAAGGAGGAAGCAAATAAAGGAGAACACGAACTCAACAGGTTAGCTACTTCAATGTTATAGCAGAGGCTCGGATTTTTTCATCCCACATCGAAAAAGATAACCCGAAATAAGAAAAAAAAATGCCGTTGGGACCATGGAAGAAGAAAAACAAGTCAACAAAGGAGCATTTGGTGGAAAACGAAGTTGTCAGCGGCGGGCACACAGGTGCGGGGAGCTTGAGTAAATCCGCGGTGAATGGAGCGGGGCTCCCGGCGCCACCTGCCAACCTGCGGCCCAAACTGGTCTTCCACACGCAGCTGGCGCACGGAAGTCCCACCGGCAGGATCGAGGGATTTGGCAATGTCAAGGAGTTATACGCGAAGATAGCAGAGGTGTTTAATATAACTCCACCTGAGGTAAGATCTCACCTGTTGTCACAGGAAGGGTGGGGGGTGTCAGTGATTTAGCGCTGCGTTTAGGTGTTGAAGCTGGATTTTACAGGGAGTACGTGAAGTATGCTAGCACACTTGGTAGATGTTTAGGAAAACACGAATGTTTTGCCCTTTAAACCTGACAGGTAATTTAACTTAAATACTTGGGAAGGTTCAAAGGAAATCACTGATCCAATATTTCAGAAAGTTAAGAAATTAGGGGAAAAAGTACTTTTCAAATTTTTTAAAAAGTGTAGCTGAACTTTTTCAAGGTTTATGCTATGAGCCCCTGAAAATGGTTTACATATACACAACAGTAGTGTAAATGCAGGACTTTGTTGGCAGGAAGTATTTAGGAATAAATAGTACTTTGAGTTACGGAAATGATCTTTCTTCCAGCTCACGATGTCGTAAATGTGTGACAAACAAAACACACTTGACATGATTATCAGAACGTATAACATTTAAAAAACAAAGAAGAAAACCAAAATAGATGGACACAAATACAGTCCCAGACATGTCAACAAGACATATAAAATCAAAATAAACCATATGAGGAATGACACAATATCAAAACCATAGAAACTTATTTCCAAACTCCTATTTCTATGTCAAGACTGACTTATTTTCTCAACTATTCACATCACCAGTGTATATAATCCAGTAGATTACTAGTTTTTTGTTGTTTTACAATTACAGTGACTTCCTCTTCAGAATAAGGACTTTCCCCTTCCACTCTTAAAGATCTCACTGCTTCTTTCAGGTTGGGCTAAACACTTTTTATAAGTGGCTTTTCTGAGAGTGTAATTGCGTTGTGGCCATTAAAAGTCTATGATTGCCTCATGTTTGTAAAGACACACCCTGCTCACTCTAGTGTACTACTCTGTACACCTTAAACCCTGTAAAACCATGGGTGCTACATGCAGTCACTGGATGCCTTACAAATGAACATGCATCTATTTTTAGATGCTGTTTTATTGCGGTAAAACACGAAAGCTCTCAAGACAAAAGTGTGTTCTACGTCCTCCTCTGAAGTTGTACAGTTTAAGCTCTGGTTTTAAAAGGAAAGCGTTAGTGGCATTTGTGTCTTTTGTTTACCTGACGGGTAAAGTGCATAACATCCATCATGTCGTTAAACCGAAATCACCTGCCAGGACGTCTTGGGTTCTGGCTTTCAGCCTGATGCTATTTGAATATGTTAACACCCAACTCGATGGGTGTAGCGTCTGAGTCTGAAAAGGGAATCCTGTGTGGAAGTGCATTAGTACCCAGCAGGGTGCGACTCAAAGACTCACGGTTCTACAGAAGTCTATGGAGAACCGTTCTTGGCTCCTTTTCCCATTGTTCTTATTAAAAAGAATTTCCCAGTGATTTTTTTTTTCAATCACTAGTTTTTGATATTAGGCCTTCTGGCATTGGAAATACACAGATATTTACTCCTAAAAGCCTGCAGGGCAAGGGGGAATACATCCAGAAGCTGGAATAAAAATTTCAGGAACATATTTTCAGAGCGGACCCTGAAGTCCTACGATTTTGCTCATTTTCTTCCTCTCCTGCCTCTATATAAAGGAAGTTGAAACACAGCTTCCTACAAATGGAGTAGTGACCGTTTTGATAGTGTAGGTGTCAGGTGATGGGTTTTATTACGCAGCGTGAAGCTTTTTTATATGAGGTGAAATATTGAAATACTGAAAACCTTCAGCTCAAGCTTCACAAGCCAGTCGGTGACGTAACAGTGGCTACATACATCTCTTGCAGCATCAGTGTGGCAGACCTTAAACCAGATCTGACCCACAGATCATCTCAAGCTGGGCGTCCACGTCTTAGAAGGAAAAAAAAAAATCCTGTTCATTATTTTTGGTTCCAGTGTAATGAAAGGCTAATTTAAATATTCACTTAGCATTTGGGTGGTTTTTAGAGGTACGACTATACGATATTATCACAACACTTAACTCACGATAAGCTATTATTGCGATTTATCACCTTTTTTTGCCTGCAGATTCTGCCCATAAAGGTAAACTTTATCAGTATTCATTTTATCTAATAACAAAGTCCTCAGTCTTTCTCTCACTTCAGTCAGTTTTATTGCTGACAAACTGAACTGTTTGTATTACAGTCTAGTCCAGCTTAACTGAATACAACCATCTGGGGACAACAGTACAGTTCTAGCTATTCTGAACCATGCAATTTGTAAAAACTACGCAGCTCCTTCAGGAACTGAAGAATTTGAAACTAAACTAACTAAAAAAAAAAAAAGTTTTACGTTAAATTAAAAAGTGTTAAATTGAAATAAGATAAAACACATTGTCTTAAATTAAAATAAGTCAAATATCCTGTTGTTTGCTGCCCTAAAAAGTTTTCTTCCAGCATGAGGAGAAAGTGTGAAGCCTATATGAGCTTTGTTCAAATGTAACAATTATTGGATAAGCAATAAAGTGCTGATCAAGAAAGAACAAGTATGAGACCATAAGTCTGTTGTTTGCCTTTCCATTAAAAAAAACAAACTTTTCTTCAGGGTTGTATTTTAATAACTGGTACCTTTAAAATGGCTACAAAATTGGCATGCAACAAGGAGTGCAAAGTAGACTGAAATTGCATTTCTTCTAGCTCAGCACAGACATAACAAACACTGCATGTCAACATTGTAGGCGGAACTTATGATATGGGAGTATATGCACATCTTTGTACTGAAGAATAGGAATTAAAGTCAAACATGGTGGAAAAAAGTTTAAAAGTGATAAACTAGTGAGTGCAAACCAACTCATTTTAAGCTCCAGTTTAAAATTCACGCTGACAGAAACGCACTCCTTCCTCCTTCAGAGGATGATGCATGGCGACATGAAGCTGTATCGAGACAGATTACGTTACACAACAATTACAACCACCTCATTCAACAGGCGCGCAGTAACTGGAAAGGAATTTGTTTCAGTAGCATTGGTATACAGTGAATCACGTCATGTGTAGATATACTCCTGATAATGGCGTGCCGCTCCTCTGAAACTCTGACTTGATGGAATAAAACTCTTTAATTAATCTTAATCCCTCAGTTTTTGTGTCTAAATGGCATTTGTCCCGTCACGTTCATGAATGACCCTCGGTGAGGAATCTCCTGCCTCTGTTTGAACTTGTCTCATTACAACAACTGCCTCACAGCACGTTCAGAGACTGAACTCTCACTGCGCTTAAGTACCAGCCTCAAACCTGCTCCTCTGTGACTTGTTTTATGACCACGTAAAGGGTGACGAGAGAAAACCTGCACTACAGGGATCACCGGAGATTCACATTGACGCTAGTTTATTTAGATTGCTGTCACACTGAGAGATAAAGAGTTATTTCCTGCTAATGCCTCAATGCTTGCCTAGCAGGTAGCACAGGAAAAAAAATTACTCAATGTCAACATACTAAGTTATGCCGTTAAGCAGTTATCTCACATTGATAGCAGCCATGAGTGTTTTTAGGTACTCATTAACCATTTCTCTTTTACTGTAAAAGAATATAAAGAAAGCCAGTACATTTCTTTTCTGGCTTTTTATTTACAAAATGTCTTATCAATCAGACCTGTGACATTTAAATGGAGACAGAGCGAGGGAGTTAGATGTGATAATGTTTCATGGACTCCACGGCTTTTACCACAGGAAGTCCCTCGTGTCCGGCTCAGTGGGCACAGCCTCAAATCTAAGCAGATAAATTGTCCCAGAGGACCCAGGGAAGCAGCCTCCTCCTTCCGTAAACACCACCAAACCTTGTTGCACTGCAGTCTGAACGTGGCTGGTAACAGGATCAGCAAAAGACAGCAGTAATGCTAATTTAAAGCCAAAAAAGTTTTGCTTTACAGGAGCAAAGTAAGAATGTCAGACAATATTATTCAGTATGGTTGCTGTATAATATCTTATTTTGTTGCATTTGCCCGAATTATCCATCCATTCGTTCTCTTCCGCTTATCCTTATCAGTGTTGCGGGGGGCTGGAGCCTATCCCAGCTACCATAGGGTGATAGGCGCGGTACACGCTGGCTAACACAGAGTGAAGGACAACCATCCATACTCACATTCACATCTATGGGGAATTTAGAAAAGCCCTGATTCAACTAATTTGCCCAAATTATCATTAATGTTTTTCCTTGTGACATCAAAGTGTTTTGTCTGTAAATTACCCACAAATCTCCCCCTCAACAAACAAAGATTTTAGAAAAGGCCATTACTGCTAAAGTCTAACTGATTTTTTTTTCTCCAACGTTTCCAAGATTTAACAAAAAAAAATCATGTATTATTTCACCTTTGTTTAGCTCTCTATTAAATTAACAGTGACATCTTTTATCTGGGAGTGTACACTCTGAATACGGCGTAATCGTAACCTTAATACATTTTATTTATATACCATGTTTAGTATTTTATTTTATGCATTTCTAAAGCACACAGCAGACAGGACATTTTACTGTTCAATATCAGCTAGTCAGTGTTCTCTGATGGAGATCTACAAAAGGGGATGACACTTAGAGAAGTCTAAGACCGGTTTATGTAATTGTTTTCTGAAATGTAACGGAGCTTGTTGTCACCCCACCCAAATGGATGATATAACCAACAGGTTTTATGTTTTAGTCTTCAGCTTTAATTAACGTTGACCTATTGTGCTAGCTTGATATTTTATTTTCTGGACGGTGCTAGAGTAGCTTTGCATGAGTTACAGTTTACAATAAGCCCCACAGGTCCTTTAGCCATTAAAATGACAGATTTTTCAGTTTTGACAATGATCTGTATGCAATGCTTGGCTGGTTTTCTCCACTAAAATAAAGCTCTCTCAAACCTATACCTGTGACTTTTGACCAGAGAATCCAAAATATTGTAATAGAGCCGTTTTTCACTGGGACTGATGATTTAACCGGGAGAGTTTTGTGCTTGAGCTTTGAGTGAATGAACATTTTCTGTGAGGAAAAATAAAATGATTTTGCAGTTTTCAGTCCAGTTTTATCTGGAAGTACTTGAAGGTAGTGGCAGCGAGGTGTATTTCTCTGCCAGAAAGAGCTGTTTCATGCCGCTTTAAGAGATGTGAGCATTTCCTGAAGAGTACATCAAGAGGCTGTGAGATTTTAGGTATTGCTAAACTGTCAAATGCAGTTGGCACTCAAAACCGACTATCAGCCGTTATTGGATGTGCCATCTGGTTTAGCTGTCATAAAGACCTTTGGATCTTTGGATTTCATATCAACATAACATTTTTTGCTTTTTTGAAAGGCGTAGTCTTATGTTTTTATAAGCCACTAAATAGTTACATGTTTGTTTTTTAAAGGTTAAAATATGAGCGAGTCAAGTCGTGTTTTCAGGTAATTTTTAGGGTAATTGTGTTGCTTAAAGTTTTGGACATCAGAATGTTTTTTGAGTTGTCACAGCTGTGCAGCTAGTTCGATTCATTTTATACTCTTTCTTTTATGTTTATTCAGTTACGTTTTGGCTAAACTGTTAAATCGAATCTATATTTTTATACTTTAAAGTCAACCATCCTTGTAAATGAAGTTATGGAGGACTAAATAATGTAAGCTGATTTATTTGGAGCTGCACAGACTGTGGTTGTTTGTAAACCAGTCGCTCTGTGAGGTTACATGAGATCTTGGCTCAACCAGATACAAATTATGTCATGAACAGTATGAACAGTGGTGTTGTCTTCCTTGTTGTGCCTATAATAGGTTACACATTTCTTTCCAAGAAACGGTTGCATTAAGGCATGTCTCAGTTCACTCTGAGCCTCTGTTGTTGTGCTTTTAATTGGAAGCTGGGTCATTTTATGGAAAATCATTCAGCGTTTCCCACCTGACCCACTCAAAATCAGCTGATTCCTCCCCCCTCTTGTACAATAACTTGACTATATGTTACAAAGCCATGCAAAATTTTGCCATCACACTTTGAATATTTGCAGTCATTTTTTTAGCCCACATGAATCGTTACATACAGGAGATGGCTACGTGAAATTTTCAGGATTGTAAAACGGATTTAAACTCTGTTAAAAACCTGCAACAAAATCAGTTTTATATCCTGTTTTCATGACATTGTGATCAAAAGCAAAAAAAAAAATCAGTTTTTGCTTTTGTAAAACTGCTTGAAACTAAACTAAACCACAACTTTGTACAACTTGAGTAAACAGAATCTCAAATTTTTCTTCAAGAGTCTTTTTTTATTATATTTTTTACCACAGTACAGACTATAAACCAAGATAAGAAAACAGTTTAAACACACATCTCAAACCTGCCCCACCCTACTCTTAAGCCGTTTTCACACCTATGTTTACTCTGGTCCAAAATTGTTTTGATGAGTTTGTAAACTTGTGCATTTTTCTCCTGGTTTGGTTTGTTTTCACGCAGAGAAAAATCTAAGTTGACTATGAGCAAACCAAAATGCATCACTACAAACCACGTGAGGATGTTCAGGCCGCTCATTGGCCAGATGATTCTGGGACGGGAGCAACAAAAGTAAATTCAGGGAGAAGGTGACGTGTTCTGGACTATTAGACAACGCTGAGAATTTACGTTCCTTTCACGGCTTGTGCAGACTTTTTAATATCTTTAGCATCTTCCTGCATTCAGAGTACAAACAATACAGGACATTTTTAGCCCAAACTTGTACCGTAAACCTGGTATTTTAGTTCGAATCGGATCACGTTCACACCAAACATGAACCACTCTGAAGTTCGTTTGGAACCACACCGAGACCACTCACTCCAAAGGGTCTCGTGTGGTTGTTTTGGTCCAAACCTGAGTGCGTTAACTGTGTTTACACCTACACGAACAAACCGCACCAAGAGGGAAAATTGATTAGTTCGATTTAATTGGAACTAGAGTACCAGATCAAAGATCTAAACGTAATGATCTATATGTTCTCTCAGTGGTAAATAAAAATAAGTGGCAATTTCGGCAATTTCGTCAATTTTCGTGGCAATTTCGTCACATACCTCTAGTACCCTAATTGGTGTTTTCTCTGGTAAATTATCAGAAACAGGATGACACATTAAGGGTACCACTGCTTGTTTCTGTTCCTCTGCATCGCAGACATGAAACTTGTGCAGTTTGGTCGTTGTACAGCTGATTCTGAGTGGGTCAGGTGACAGGCATTCACTGAACTTTCATCTATGGCTTTTGCTGAACGAAGTCATATTGTCCAAGTCACATTCACATTCATGTCTGAGGAATAACTTTGTTACTTTTTTATCTCACACTAAAGCCGAGAATCAGTAACTTGATCTAGAAAGCAAAGAGCAGAGGAAGATTAAAAAACAAACAAACTGGAATTGAAATAAAAAATGGCTAAACGCATACTAAAGCAAACGCTTTATGATGACTAAGATAAGTGTGCATGCGTGTTATGAGCCACAAATGATACACCAATATGATATTACAATCTTGACGTGCTCGTTCAGCTCAGGTCAAAGTCTGTTTATTGGACTTACACCCGCAGTGAGTTACAGCCTCAGGTGTGGCCCTGTGACGTTGCTTCTTGTCCACCTGATGAGCAGAAAGCACTCAGCCATTTGCCTGTAGTTTGAATATCTGGGCTACGGTCGTGCGAAATGGACGTATGCCTTGTTGTTTTTGTTTTCCTCCAGGTAGTTCACAGCCAGACGTTTCTTAATCTGGTGCTGCTGGTGGAGGGTAGTGGTGGTGTAGTAGGGGAATTAGGTGAAACAATCTTATTTGATTGGGCTTGAGTCTGTTGTTTGTGTTACTAGGCTCCAGCACTCACTTCCTGGAGGTCATAAAAAACAAGCCAAGTCAGGATAAACAGCAGTTCAGGTTGCCCAGTTGTAGACTGTTTGTCCCATATTAAAATGACATGGATTAGAATGCTTAGTAGGTCTTTTATTCATGCATAAAAGTCCTTCTTCTTCTTCTTTGTTTTTTTTTTAAATCGAATTGTGAGAAATAATGCAGACCTGTTACCTCAACAGTATGCAAACCAACCAAACCTGCATACAGGAAATGAGGAATGAGTGCTTTTTGAAGTGAACATGTTTCCCTATCAGTGCTTTTTTTTTTTTTAACTCTTATCTAAAATCTTTAACTTATTTCTGCCACTCAATGTTATAAATAGGGTGATCGCAGGCCCTTTACTATGAAGCAAGCTCAACATAGCCAGGTTATCTTTTCTTTATCTGTGTTCATTTACCCTGGCATTATCAGTCAGGCTGAGTACTCACACGAATGTGGTTATCAGTTCAATAAGTCAGTGATTTTTTTTTTCTTTTTTTTTTTCCCAGCTGAATGACAGATTATTCTGAGATGATCAAACTGTAAATCATGTGAGGAGAATAAACAAAAATATGGGCTGAAAAACAACAGAGCTCGCATAAGATGAGATAAGATGAGCTTTACTGACAAACTACTACTTGAATGAAAGGGTGAGTAAAACATCAACAAAGCAGAATCAAAAAGTGACGTGTGCTTAAAGTGTTTATGTCACTAAAGACTGGATAGAGCTGCTGTACTAATAAAGTCTAACCCCAGAAAGGAAAGTCCACAAATACAATTTACCAGTATCGGAGCTCTGTCACTAAGACACAGGAGGATCGGATTAATTACAGTAAATTTGTGTTTATGTGAGTGCCAGACAGTTTGGGGCTTATTTTTAAAGGTCTGTGGGTAAAGAATCCAAATGTGGGCTTAGTTACAAGTTTATTATAAGGTCAGCTTGTTCAAATAGTTAATATTGAGGCTTATAGAATAATAACATTTAAACTTGTTGCAGAAGACAGGAAAAGTGCACAAAATATGTTGTTTTTGTTGTTGTTGTTTTTTTAAGAATCTCTATTACTTATCGATTCAGACCTTTTTACTGTCCGGAGGTCTGAGGCATTTCTCAGGAATGCTCGCGCTGTTTTCCAAAGAACTGTCTGGTAAGCAAGCAGCAGTTTTGCATGTGTTGCCCTCTTATCTCTGCACCAAGTTACTATGAAGATGTATGCTGATAAAGCAAGAGAGCGCACAGAAAGCGAATGAGATTCAACGACTTTGAGCTGCCAATGAGGGCGCAGTATGCTGTTGATTGACTTATAGTAAATGCACTAGTGGGTTACCTAGGCAACCAGAGGTTTTTAACGTCAGAAAGTGGCCAGCGGTCGTCCGACTGCAATAGTAATAATAATTTATATTGTTTGATTAGCTTTAGTTTATAGAAATCAAAACAGGTGAGTCGCACAAGAAGAAATGTGCCAACACAGTGCAGTTTATGAGCAATGCCAAGATTTAGGTTGGATTTATTGGGACCAATCTTGGCATTAGACGCCACACAAATACACTCTTCGCCTCACATCTGATCCTTGTAAGTACATTGTGAAAGTACAATATTTATACAGTAGTTGGCCACTTGGATCCTGGCCATCAGATCTGCCACTTGTTTTTATGAAGCTTATAATGATCATTATTTAGCTAAGTCTTTTCAGCAGGGATTAATTTAAGGCTTTGTTTTTTTTTTATTTGGGTAACTTATTCACAGCTGGTGGGTTATTTCCCCAAAGTTTATTTTTTAACCTTCATAACGATCAATCCTCTTGAGCTGAAACTGTTATCGGGACGTCCCAGTGGGATCAGTATTATAAGAGCGACCTGGCCAAGTTAAACACCCCCAGCTTTGCTTTCTAATAACATGCATTTAAATGATCCTGCAACACGATTCCAGGGAACATGAGCTTACTGGTAATAGTGGTTCATTACACATGTGATAAGCAAATTAGCAGGAACTCTTGTCTGTGTGCTCATCGCATGCCCGCAAGAAACGAGCTAACGAGGAGTGCGACGCTGCAGAAACAGACCCCAGGTGTGTGCTCACTCTTCACTGGACCACAGCTTGTTTTTAAGCGACTTAAGTGGTTGTTTACCAGCTGTGGTGGAGTTGTTGTCACGGCAACTTCATTTTTCCATCGGCATCTCTGGAGGAACCGCGTGGAGACAAAAACAGCCACGGGTGAAAAGAAAACTAGTTTTCGTTATCATCTATGATGGGTGTGGTGGTGCACCAGAGGAGAGTTTAACCTCAGGTTGTTTAACAGCCTTTCACAGCTATCCGGTTGTTCAGTCTGACGTCACTAGCCGTGTCTGGGTCTAAACTCCGCTGCAGGTCCATATATCAAACGATCACTATGGCATTACTGAGAGTTGAAAACTGTCTAAAGTCTTTCCTCTTTAATAAAATGATCAGCGTTCTGCTCTACCAGGTGTAAGAATTGAGTTTAACATCCAGGCATCCATGAAAACGGAATTTATGACATTTAAGGAGTTAGAAGTTAGCAGGGAGTTAGCTCGCTAGCTTCTATCTAAATACAATATAGCATGTCCTGACTGCGGGGTTTTGGAAACAAATTAAAACGTACAGCTCTGCTATCACTTCCAGCATAAATGAAGACAGAAAACTAAACAGCAGTGACGTTTGTAGGGTTACTGAAGTTGGGCTAGCTGGTATATAATGATGTGCTAGGTGACCGCTAGCGACACAGCTATGTTAGCATAATATAAACAAGCTAACTTTTTTTCCACTCGATAAAAGTTACCGTGAGTGTTCTCGGTGGTCAGGAACAAATGTAATCGCATGGCAGGATGCTGTAAAAGGACCAAACTTCAGCCAGGAGAACAACTGAGATAATCCATCCACAATACGAGGTTAGTCATTCATATACTGCTGCATAGGCTGGGCTGTAGTTACATCCTAAGGTTTTAAAGACTGAGCTTAAATAAATGATTAGTGGTAATAAAAGCCGAGGGAGGTCAACAGGGATCACTGACTGTTTTAGGAGCTTTTTGAGATCAAATAGAAGAAAATACATAACATTAAACATGTTAACAACACAAAAGCCATATTAAACGCAGACTACTTTAGACCCGGAAGTAGGATTCGTCGCGTCATCACTGAACAACCGGATAACGAGTCTGTAGGCCGTGAGCTCTCTGAAGCAGTGGATTAAAAAAAAAAACACATCCAGGTATCTGTGGACTGTTTCTCATCAATTATTCTTCACCAATAAACCAGCTAAACTTGGCTTAATTTCAACTAATACAGCTTATTCTCAGGAAATTAGAGACACTTAAATGGAAACTTACTGTCCAGGTTTCACAACAAGCTAAGAATGTGTTTCAACATCAATGAACCGTCTTCCTCAAAGTTAATCTTTAACCTGGGAGGTAAACATGATTTATTTTCAGTGCACTTTCACACTGTATAAAAATCGAATCTGTTTTCCGTCCAGAGCAGGGCTGTCAGACGTGTTGACTGAAAGCTGGACGCTCCAAAGTGGCACACTAAGATGGTTTTATAAATGTGGAAGCTGCAGTTGGGTCACAGTAACCTGACGGTTTTCAGTAGAATGTATTAATACTCCCAGTCAGGTGATGTTAGCATTGCTACACAGATGTGAATATGAATGGAAGAATTTCTTTAAAAGCCATTTCAAGCTAGGCACCAGTTTAACTCTGCTTGAGCAGGTGATCGTATTCCCCAAGGCTGAGTTTGAGTCCAAACCCTTTGCTGCACGTCTTCCTCCCCCACTTTCCTGTCCTTCTCTATCAAATAAAGGCAGTGTTTAAGATAGCCAAGGCTGCTCATCTGTTTTGTAAATGAAATGTTCCTTAAAAGAACATTTACATCTATTTGTTTACATTAAAATAAACCTACGTTACCCGTCCATCGCCATGAACTAATGCCAGTTTAAGTATTCTAGTCAGCACATGCTTTTAAAGAGGGACCTATCCTGCTTTTCTTTATTTTCTGTCATGTGTGTGGTGTCAAAGTGGCGGATGGTTATATTTAAATTATGAGGCCAGTGTATTTAAAGTAATATCTGTGAGGCAAAACATCAGGGATCAGATTACTGTAAAAAGCAGGTCTAATATTGTGAGGTTGGCCCGACTGTTGGGACGTGGACAGCAAGGGTGAAAATAAGTTCAATTAATGTGACATATGCAGGTAAAATAAACAACTGATGTTGTGAATTGGGACAACAGAAAAAAGAGAAGTGATGATACCAAATGTTAGCTTTCCATACTTATTAGTTTGCTAATAATAATAATAATAATAATTCTCTGGAGACTTTGGTGGTTTTTCCAGCCTTTTCTCAGAAGTTATTTATTTTATTTTATTTTTTCAAATCACTTTATCTATAAAACTACTTAAGGTATGTCATCCAAAACTTAAATGGACTTCAGCAATCTGAAAAGAAAGAGTAGCTGAAGTTCAACATCGAATCCTGAGAACTTGAATTTACTTGGAAATTGAAGACCTGTAGAAAGAACTAGTTTAAAGATGGTAGAAGTAGTCGAAGTATTTTCATTCAAGTTCATTGTGGTATTTAAAAAAAACATCTTCAATTTGACTTTTCTGGAAAGATTTGGTGTTTGCTTGTAAGATATCCAAAATGTGTGATGGTGTCCAGCCTAAAGTATCCCCCAGTAGAGTGTTGTGATGGGGGATCCAAAGACCATTAATCCAAATATATGTTGAAAACAATTGAATATATGAAGCTAAGATTTCCCACACTCAATAGATATGTTCAGACTTTGTAGCATAATATTTTTATGCTAATCTGAGGCAGTTGAGCAAAAAACTGGTGCTGATTTGACTCAGAATGACCCATCTGCCCTCTCCACTCTGGACCACACGATCAGGGCTGTATTGTTTGTCAGCCGGGATCAGAAAGATCATGTTTCAGTTAATTAAAAACAGGCTTTTCATAATAAACTATGCTTTTTCTGCACCACCTTTCCAAAATCACCCCTCCCTCAGCCTTCATCCTGAAGAGTCTCACATCCGCAGTTAGGTAAATGATTACACAGGCCTAAATGCTGATGGATGTGGTTTCCTGCTGGAAAACAGCCACACCACAATACACAGAGCTTAGCTCAGCATTCCCAGTTAAGCCCTAAAAATGCAAAAAAGTAACAGCAGAAGATGGAAAGTGTAAAAAAAAAACACAGCAGCTTATGAAGGCGTTACGTATGAGTGAGATCCCACTTTGAGCTTGATGCTTCCTCTGTAATCTTTCTGACCCTCGGCTCTGCCGTTAAAAGACTAGAGGCTAGCTGAAGAGGCTGTAAATTGGCAGCGGTTCAGTTGCCAAAGAAACAGGTTTCCTAAGCTTTGAGTCAATACTGCTTCAATGCCGGGGTATACTTCAGAGGCAGGTGCAATTAGGGGCTCTATTTTTCTAGACTTACCTTCTATATATATATTTTTAAAAGCGAGGATAATAGATCTGATTCATACAGTCTAGATGTGGAGAACAAAAGGTGGAAATTGTTATTTTCTCATTTCAGCTGCTCTCTTTCTCTGTTAATAGCCGGTTAGTCACACGTCTATTTCCATCTATATTAAAGTGGTTTTATTATGCATATTTCCATGCTTTTATTCCTGGACTCTACAAGAGTAGCTTTTGTTTTGTTTTTTTTAAACAAAAATTATAGCTTAATGATTGTTTTAAAAAAAAAAAGAAAAAAGAAAAGATACAAACTAGATACAGATGTCAATGGTTCAGGGTTTTAAATATGTATGAGTAGTTTGACTTTTCAGCTTCTGTGTGATTTTATGCAGACGTTGGTTGAAAATGCCTGTGGTAGGTATATGTATATATTTGTTACTCTTTACCTTTATCGGAATGTCAACAATTTAGACTTTTGAGTGCAGATAATTTATTTAAAAGCAAAAGTCAGTAGAGAAAACGAGTATATCGTATGTTATCGTATATCAACTGAAATGTTTTCTTACACAAACTACCTGCATTATATTACCACAAAGAATTGATCCGCGACACAGTTTTGTCTCTAAATTGTAACTTAAATCTGATTCGGTGAGTTTTTAATCCTCTTGTTAAGGACACATGACTAGCTTTGTCTTGGATGATGCTGAGCAGATTGCAGCGCCTCTCTTTTGACTTGCCCTTTTTCCATGTGGTTATCGGGGCTTTGGTGAGCGTGGCAAAGGCCGTGGGAGGTGTAGTATCTGTTCTTGTGAGTCAGGGCGTCAGAGTAGAGGCTGTGCGAGAGCGCGTGATGCTGCTCATCGCAAAGTAGCGACACTCGCAGCGTCAGCAGGCGGCCCAGCAGGAGGAGAGGAGTGCTGAGAGCTGCCTGCCTCTAACAGAAGCAGCTTAATGCAGGCGGCAGCCTCGGTAATCGGGCGTAGGCGTTTGCTGCCAGTCCTCCCACCCATGCGGGGGTAACACCCTGGCCTGGGCTGGGTGGGGGGGTTTAAAAAAAAAAAAAGCTGTCAATTAAGCTACAGTACACCCATCGCCTCCCCTTCTCCTGTACTTCTACTTTTTCTCTCTGCCTTCTCCTCCACTGGCCTCCCTCCATTATAATCAAATTCTTTTATAGTCTGGTAACCCAAGGCAACCAAAAGAGGCCGCGTCAGCCAATGCGTGTGTGAATAGCACTTGTCGGTACACAGGAGGACAAAGAGGCCCAAACAAGGTCAGCCTCACTGCCAGTGACTGATTGGTGCACAAAGGTCATCCTGCAGATAAATCTGTACGAAACATTCCCGATCTGCAAGTCAGCCTCTGAATCCTGGATCATTTTCTCTTGCAAAGCTGATCCCGCAGTCGAAGAATGATGCACCACTTTAATATGAGCGCTGGTAATAAATCTGGATAAAAGCAGAACTTAGCTCCAGCTTAAATGTCTGTGTAGGTGAGTCAGAGCAGGATAAATGATTCACAAGCACTGGACTCTTCCTCCTGGGTCTCACTGTCCAGCTTCTGTCTGAAGAGGAGTTAAATCAGGCTCCTTCTGGTCTATCATGTTTCTGGTGATCGTGTTGCCCTTCTTTCTGTCCTGGTGAGGTGTGAAGCTACACAGGAGTAAAGGTCATTTCCCCCATTTGCTTCAAACACGATTTAAAATGCAGCTCGGACTATCACCGATTTCACCGTGGGGTGGCAGAGGGCATAACCGCATAACTTAGCAGCTGCTATGAACACAGAGCTCCCTGATGACTTCTGCATTTAGCACAGTGACACAGCTCAGTCATCTACACTCCAGCAACTTTGATTTTGGAGTTCAGCTCAATTTTCATGCTGTGATTAAAAACAGAAATAATTTTTTCAAATAATTTTTAATTATACGAGATGCAGACTTGGATGGACCTCATCTCACATGTGACATATTAATGATGTTCCTGCTTCTTTTCTGTCTACAGATCCTCTTCTGCACTCTCAACACACACAAGATAGACATGGATAAGCTGTTGGGGGGGCAGATCGGCCTCGAGGATTTTATCTTCGCCCACGTTAGAGGGTTAAAAAAAGAGGTAGAAGTCTATAAATCGGAAGATGCTCTGGGCCTCACAATCACAGACAACGGAGCCGGCTACGCTTTCATTAAGGTAAGAAGAAGGAGCAGAGCTCCTCACAGTGAATGCATCACAATCTACCTTTAATTTGCATTGATGTGGAGTTATGTAATGTGATTAGTTAATACAAGGCTAGAAGAACGTCATCTGTTTCCCCTACATATACAGTGTGTTTGTGCAGCTCATTTCACACTGCACAAGCTTTCTCAGTAAAATATTAAGCAGTGAAAAATAATTAAGTTTATCCTCTGCAAATATTATGTTTGCCGGGTACTTTGTGACAATAATAAATGATTAATATATTGAGGTGCTTCTTCAGTGAGTCTCTCGTCCGGCTTCACCATTTCGGACTGCAGCTGTTTGCTCTGTGCACAAGAACCAGATCTCCACCTGCTGCAGGGTCCGGTTTGAGTGAGACTCCAGCTCACAGTCGACCTCCAAAGCAGGTGGAGGACTACTGTTCCCAGCAGCAGTCCAAGATGGTGGAGTTGGAGCAGCTAATTAAGCTCAAGGACCGCTACAAGAGTAGTCACAGGAGGGGAAGTGCCAGGGCTAGCTGGTTAGCAGCTACTGAATTTTCAAAATAAGAGAAAGGAGCCTGGCATGTATGATCTTTCTCTGATGGATTTATTTGGAAAATCCAAATTTGGAAGGAGCTTTTCTCTACTAATAAAACTAGTCGTACTAATGCATGTAGGGTCGCCAACTTGTGGGATTGGGTCACACCTGACTGATTATAGCGTCGTCCTGTGTCTCAAAACGCAAAAAGAAGTGACAATGCCTTTATCCAGCTAATCCCAAATGACCACTCTGTCAAACACACCCAACCTTGTAAAAAGGCACCACAGTTTGGTCAGCAGCCTGACTAGGATTCTCAAATATAAATTTCTTCCCAGTAGCATGCTTGGACCAGTGTTATTTGGAATAATAACGGCAGACTGACGATGACCTGGTTGACAACCAGAAACCAGGATAGACGTATCTGCTTCCTCAGAAACTGATTCCAACCTGCCAGCATTACAGCAGGGCAGACTACCTGCACACACGATAGACCAGTACACACTAACCACTGATTGTATGGATTTGTTCTTTTGTTTTGTTTTTGTAACCTGCACTGGTGTATTTTCACTGTGTGATACCACGTGTACCAATACGTTGGCGGCTCTATGAACATTTATCTTGCTCATTATACTGTGAGCAAGATAAATGTTCAAAGAACGTGTGCATAAACCCTTTAATAAACATGTTGATTATTTTTGTAATGAACCTGTAAATCATCTTGGAACAGTTGATTTCCACAAAAAGAAAAAAAAAAAACAGCACACGAACATGTGCAACCCAAACAGCAAGTATTATACTGAACAGTGATGATGACATACACGCTCTCAGCTTTACCCACTTAAATAACACACGCTCATAATATATAAAGTAAACAGTAAAGTTAAATAACCTGAGAGCTGCGTGTTCATGTCACATGGATGTAAGTGCTGACTGGCGCAGGTTCCTGCTTTGAGTCTCACTGTCCACATGCATGCTTCGTATTGTCGTCTACTCTCTTCCCACTACATGTCATGTCTTTTTTCACTCTTTGATTCAAATACATGTGAAGAAATAATCTTAAAATATAAATTATTGCTCAAAAGTTCAGGATCACCCAGAAAATTTCATGTTGCTAATATTTAAAAAAACAAAACAAAACATACTTTCACTCATCAAATGAGTTTCAAATAAGACGAGGAATGTAGTCAAGACATTGACTTTTGCTTAATGGTGATTTAGCTCATATCATTCTAACAAGCTGTGAGCAGAGTTGAGAACCGGGATGGGAATCCAATTCATAGAAGTGGATCCAAGTTGTCTGAGCTCTTGGAAACATATGCCTCCGAGCTAGCAATCCCTTTCACCAGTGCTGGCATGTTTTACCGACAAATGATGTCAAACTCAAATCAGTGGAGGTTTTTCACATCGAGGTCGTCTGCAAACCATCGTTTTTTTTCTCTGCTTCTATCCTGTGTTCACTTTTCTTATTGATTCTGAAAACCTGTGCAGACTTGACTAAAATAATTTGGACACAATCACCTGGCCTCTGCATTAAAGCCATTGGAGCTCCATTGGAGCCAGTTTCCTCCTACAACAGGGCAATGACACAAAGAACAGCTCCAGTCGAGCGGCATCCACAGTTTATGGTTTGCAAAGTTCACAGTGATAACCTTCCTTGTTAAAAAAAAATTCCCTTTTAGTACTAACCCCTCCAAATTATCATATTTTTCAGACTGAACTGACAGACCATTTAAGCACTCCTCCATCATAGTCTTTATTTACTCGGTTTTCACCTTCCTGTGTCCTTTGCCCACATGAACCATTCCTTAAAAACCAGCCAGCATGCTGGAGGCATCTCTTCCACCACTGGCGGTGACACTGATGTTTTGCAGGTACCATTTAATGAAGCTGCCAGCTGATTTATTTCTCAACCTATAGACTTGTGGATGTGCATGTCGTCTTGGTCAGTTTCCCACTCCTGCTTCTATTCTGGTCGGAGTCAGTCGGTGCTGTACTGTGAGACCAGGAGTACATACAGAATAACATCGGTTCATTAGAACAAGAATACTCTGGGATAGATTGGTTTTTATTTGGTTCTGGGTGTGCATCAGAAATGACATCTTTATTTATTTTTACTGAGGTGTCAAAATTCATCATTAAGGGCACTAGGGAAAAGATTTATTAGGCATGACACGTTTTAATAAAATGGAAAATAAGGCTTATTAACCCTCTGAGGTTTAAGTCTTCATTGATAATGAACACTAACTGTAATCCAGTATTTATATTTTTTCCCAAAAAGTTGTTTTTCCTCAGTTTTTCTGCAAAAAAAAAAAAAAAAAAATATATATATATATATATATATATGCACGCGCGCGCGCGCGCACACACACACACACACAAAAACAATTAACGAGATGAAGAAAACGTAACATAAATATGCTAAATATATAGAAGTTGACTAAATGTTCTGTTAATGTGAAGCTAAGCGCATAAATAGCAACACATACATTTGAATCAGAGAGATCATATTTCGGTCTCTTGTATAATAATATCATAAAGTCTCGGCCTGCTCACATGTGCCATCATGTGATGCTGCAACAGCATTGCATCCTGATGACCTGACTGTGTTTAACACTACAGCCTGTGGGCCAGTGAGGTGATGCCGTTGTAAGTTGAGTGATCTTTAATTAAGTCGGACTTAACTTGCTGGACTTTTTCATTATTAATCTGTATGGAAATTGAATGATTTAAGCTTCTCTCGGTTTCTTATTTCACGAGTTGTGATCTCTTGTGAGGATCACTTGTCTACCCCTGATGCTTGTTTTATAGCTCTGTGTGAAACGTATGGAGGGAAGAGGCTCTAAGAGTAGTTTTATGATTCTGATTCACCACCACCTGAACCCACAGCATGACCTTCTCTAAAAAAACCCTCAGACCCTGGTTATACTGACATTCAAGGATTATTCTGGATCTTACTCTTTTAATTAAAAATGGAAGAAAGTGACCTTTGTTGCTCTTCGGATTTCCACAGAAGTATGTATAATTTAAACATCCACAGGCTCACAAACAGCGGATAATACCGGTCTGATCCACATGCACTAGTGTTGCTTTCAAACAAAAAACGAAACCCTCAAACATCAGCTTTCCGTGTAGCTTTTATGCCATCCTGTAATTACATCACCTTTGTTTCCTTTTTTCTGTGCTCTCTGTATGTGGCAGCGTATCAAAGACGGCAGCGTTGCAGACAATGTGAAGGTGATCTGTGTTGGCGACCATATAGAGTGCATTAATGGGCAAAATATCGTCGGGACGCGGCACTACGAGGTCGCACGCATGCTTAAAGACCTGCCCAAAGACAAGCCGTTCACCCTGAAACTGGTCGAGCCCATGAAGGCTTTCGGTAAGTAAGAAGCAGCATCGACTCAGAAGCTTCAGCACATTAAACAACTGATACACATGGTAAAGAGACTGCGGGCCAACTTTGAGGAGTATACAAGTACACTTTCTCTCTTGGACAAGTTGTCATATGTGTTTGAGTTTAGGTTGTTTCAGTGTCATGTCACAATCCTGTCAAAACAAGGTGCGGCCTATGAAAGATCTCCTTTTACCTACGTTTTGACACCAGGCTCATGTCGCTGATAACTTCACAATGCAGTCACGTTTAAACACTGCAGCGTGGGCTCTGCATTCCTTTCAGGGAAATAAACAGTTTACAAAATCAAACCTGTTTTACCAGGTTTACAAGTTCAGAACAACACACACGCACACCGTGTCTTTTACTTAATATTGTCTTCTCTATTCACAGATATGCTTGAACCCCGGTCAAAGGGCGCCAAACCTGCCGGTGAAAATAAGATCGGCACAGGGAGGGGGACTCTGAGACTCCGCTCCAAAGGTCCGGCTACCGTAGAGGATGAGGTGCGTTTCTCTCGAGGAAATAAGTGTTTATTTTGAATTAATGTCCAAATCTGCATGAAACAAAGGCACTGTTGTCAGGTGTCCTTGTACAAGGGCTGGGTAGAGTAGTGAACGTAATACGGAGCTCGGGGATTAACGCTTTGAGTCGTGTGTTTGTGCTAGCCGACAGAATTTGAGGAGAAGGCCGTGAAGAAAGTCGATGACCTTCTGGAGAGCTACATGGGCATCAGAGACACTGAACTTGGTAAGGATTGTCTAATTTAAAGTTTTATTTTTCCCCCTACTACTACTACTCTGCTGGCCTGTCAAGAATAAAGGGTCATAAAAAAATAAAGCCCCAAAATAAATGTTAAGCCGGGTATCATACTGCACCCACTGTTCGCCCTGGGTCTTTATCAGTTCATCAGTCTAAGGTCCTCATATTCTGCAAGATTATAGCAGGAAGCTGTGGAATTCCATCATACCTGTAGTTCCTTTGGGATTACAGGCCTCAATCTGATCAGCTGATGAAGGTTTTGTATTTCCAAGAGTGTAGTGCAAAGGACAATTTAAAGAAGACATACCAAAAAAAACATCTATTTCACTTAAAAACATCAGCAAGAAAATTAGACTTGTTCTAAAGTATTAATATTTAAACAAACAAATAGTTAAAAGTTAATATCCAGCTGTGGCTGAAGTACTCAGGTTTCACTGTGTGTCCACTCTGACAGTTACTGCATGACACACAAACCCCAGAGACAAAAAACAAACAAACAACAAAACAAAGAAATTTATTGTGCTTGTTCGCCGGCTGAGGCTGAAGAAGCAGGAATGTGGGATTTAAACCGAGGCGACATTTTATTAGCAGATAGTAGAATGCATAGGGAATGCTGAGCCACCAAATCACACAGTAAGATGCTGTCCCAGATTCAGAACGTGCTGGAAAATCTTCTCACTCTCTTATTTATAAACTCCTGGACTCTTATTTACAACACTTCCCGGTACCAGATTTTTAAGAACATGCTAAGAAATATATTTCCCCTGAATGATGAGCTGGTGTTGATGTTTCTAAACAAGAAAATTCATAAATGGAGATTTGGGGTTCAACCAGTTCTCTGTTGCAGTTTTATAACTGCTGCTTTCATACAAATTTCAAGATGTCAGTCAGGCAGTTTGAATTCTTGATGGCAGAGTTGGGAACACATCTAGGGAAGCCGAATAATAATTACAGAGCATCAGCATAAATATTTGCACACGTTCGGTGTGTAAAGGCCTTAAATGCAATAGATGGATTTCATTTAAAAAAGGAAATAAAATATTTCCAGTTTGCGTAATGCCTGAATTCATCTTCTTAAGAGCTCTCGTAGAGGATTCTCAGTCTCGACGCTCATTTATCTCCTCCTCTCTCTCCAGCTGCTACGATGGTCGAGGTCGGACGCGACAAGAAAAACCCGGATGAATTCGCCATGGCGTTAGACGAGACCCTCGGAGACTTCGCCTTTCCCGACGAGTTCGTCTTTGATGTCTGGGGCGCCATAGGAGACGCCAGGGATGGAAGACTTTAAATTTGCAGCTGCCTCCTCCCTCGTCGCATATTCCACAAACACACACCCCAAAATCTTCATAATCTCCGAAGTCAACTGGACAAACTTTAAATAGCACCACCCAGGAGGGGGGGTGGATGCAGTGTCCCGCCCTCTCTTTGTTCTTAGGTGTAGCTTTGCTCTCTGCCAAGGCGTCTTTAAAAGTCAGGTTTAGCGCATCAGCACTTCTTTTGTGTAATTGTTACACAATTACACAAAAGAAGTGGACCCACCTCCGGCCTGCTGACATTCCAGATGTTGTGTAAACCTCAGCGACAGAACAGCTGCAGTTTGAAGCTCACGATGCATTTAAGTGTCGTCCTGCAGGGGTCTGTTAAATGGTACATGCACAACCTTAAATTTTAGAGTTTGATCATGTTTTATAGTAGCTGTGTGATTTTTGAATGTTCAGATGTATTGCACAGCTTTTTATAGGCTTATTTTTATATGTGGAGGTGCTGCTGATTTTTACAGCAGCAGCATTGTGTAATTATCAGTCATAGTGATTGTAGCAATACTCCTCTCTCTCCAGAAACCTGTTAAATCGTTTAAATGATAGAAGTTGCCCTTACGACACATCTCGAGCAATACAGAGAGGACTTTTTACTTGGAACGCCTTTTGATGACGACACACATTCCTCATATTTCTTTTTCTCGTCTTCTGTTAGGTCTGTTCAGCGTTTCTTTCCCCCTGTAATTTATTTTATAATAGAAAAATCAGATGCTGTAAGACTTTCAAAGATGTGGCTCGACATGAAGGCCACGTCCAGATCAACTTCAGTCTGCAGTCTTAAATAAATGCACTTGTATTAATGTAACTGCACCGGCTGTCAAAGTGAATTTAAATACAGACTGATTACCGTCATATTCTGATGTTAACTATAAGGGATCACTTTTGTTGCATAGACAATAAAATTTTTACTGTTAATGTGACTGCTGTGTCATGAATGCATCTGGCTCCAGACTTGGTTGTGCATCTTCCTCTGAATATTTGCAGTTCATTGTAGCTGGTAATGTTTGAAAAGGCTTATTTGTATTTTGTAGTTTTTTTTAGTTTAGTTTCAGTTTTAGTCTTATTAGTTTAGATTTACAGGGTGTTTCTCAGGGGTAGGATTTGGGTAAAATCTGAATATTATGCTTCGTCACACAGGTAGTGTGGACAAATGTTATCAAGCTGAAAAAGGCTAAAACTTTAAGGACATTTCTCTTTTTTTTTATATTTTAGTTTTCCACATTCAAAAACTTGTGTGGGTTAGTTTTAAGATTATTTAGTCACACCTAGTTCAGTTTATCCTTTTTATTTTTTTTATTTTTTTTATTTTTTTTTAAAACCAGGAGGCCGAAGCCTATCAAAGAGGAGTACAGCCTACCAAGTCCCTAGGCTATTCCTGCTCCCATTCACCTACAACCAATTTATAATCAATTAATCTAACTTGCATGCATTTGGATTGTGGTAGGAAACCACAGGGAGAGCATGCAAACTCCACCCAAGGGTGCTCCAGCTGATTCCTGTCCTGCTATGAGACTAGTTCCAGTTTTACTTAATACAATAATAAAACCTTGTGAGGCTCAGAGTGAAATGAGTCAAAGCGTTCAACCAAACAAACTTTATTTGCACACTTGGCCGTGTTCATGTATAAAATACATCAAGACACTTCACAAATGATCCCTTCCCTTAATTCAAGAGTTTAATGAGGCCCATAAAAAATGAAGAGTGGTGTCACTTTACAAGCAGCAAAACAGGAAAAACAAAAACTGTAATATAGATCATAGACTGTATAAAAGGTGGAGGCAGTTTCAGTGTCTGAAAAGTGACGCCAGAAGCACAAAGTACCTCATAACTGCTTTCTTTCTAATGATCATCAGGGGGCGATTCGAGTGGTTGCAAAAAGACCTCGGGTCCTATAGAAGTCTATGTGGAAAAGACCCTCTCCCTTGACTTTTTAAACGCTTCCTGATGAGCTGATGGTTTCAAAACCCAAAAGAAGGTGACAGCGAATAAGCTCATTGAGGCTTTAGAACAAGACTTCACTAACCAGAGCGTGGCGTCATGGTAGCTCCAGCCATCTTCCATACTGTCTATGGTTTGGATGAGTAAGTATACACAAACTGGTGGGAATAAATCAGTAATAAATCAGATGTTCAAAGCCCATGTCGTGCATGGTGAAAAGTTTCACAGACAGATAAGATACACCTACTGTAGAGGATCTCTGGAAGCACATCACTGGAGGCGTTTAAAGACTTAATCGGAACTAAGGTGAAAAGTGTAGCTTCAATGCTCCTGGGTGAAAACTTTAAAGGTCTCTTTGTGTGTTTGAGAAATGAAACTTGTCTATGGCAGACGGAGCATCTTCCTAAAGTCTTGGCTTTTCAAAGGTGTGATGTTTCTAACTAACTGACAACAGATGGCAGTAAACGTGGCTAATTTGAGTTGGTTGTATCCTCTACAGACAGTAAGTACAGTATATGGCATTTAATTACATTAGGAGGAGGAGTAAAAGACAGAGAGAAATACTAAAGCACCGATTCCTATAATGGTTGGCTTCAGTCAGTGAGACAAACCCCACTGTGTGAAAAAGGATAAATATCCTAAGGGGTGGTTTGGAGGAACTTGAAAGCACAGGCTCAGGTAGAGGAAGTTTAGCCCTTACAGCCTGAAGCCCGTCGTAGCCTCCTCACAGCTCATCTCCAGTGTGACCTTGGTTGAAGGTGTCCCCTGTCAGCTTGTCCTGAGCCTCCTTCATACCGGATATAACTGAGTAGCAGAGAGGAAAGAAAGGCAGAAATAAATAAACATGAACTGCTGAAAGTTTGGAAGATATATCTGAAGTTTTGTTGTATTTGTACAGCAACAAGGCACAACCACAGTCGTCTTAAGGTGCTTTAAGATGAAGGTAAAGACCCTACAATATTATAGAAAGAGCCTTAATGATCCAGTAATGTATACCTAACTACATGGTGACAGGAGGGAAGAAGAACTCCTTTTTTAAAGGAAGAGATATTTCAGGTGATTTTACATCACATGATGGTTTAATCTTAAGTGGGCTGAACCAGTGCAACTCTGTCAGCGTGAAGAGGTCCAACTACACATTTACTCCCTGAGATGTCTTAATATGAGAAAAACTAGCTGCTGATTAATTTCTTACGTATTACTCAGTTACTTTGGTAACCATGGGGGAGGTTTTTAATCAGCAGGACAAGCTGTGAAACTTACACAAATACAGTTAAACATAAAATTTATACCCTACTTCACATTTTCTAAAGCCACCTTGTTGGGTTCATATTGGAGTCTTTGCCAGGCTGATTCTGGCCCCCGGGCCTTATGTTTGACACCCCTGCAATACAGGATAGATCCATGCTTTCTTGTTGTTTATGCCAAATTGTGACCAGACCATGGCAGTGTTGTGTAATCGAGACTCATCTGACCAGGCAACGTTTTTCCAGTCTTCTGTTGTCAGATTTTGGTGAGTGCATGCAAACTGTAGCATCAGTTTCCTGTTCCTAAATAACAGGAGTTTCACCCGGGTTGGTCTTCAGTTTCTTAAATATATCCAGTCTGGTACCAACGACCTGCCACCTTCGAAGTAAATGAAATCACCTTTTCACCTCATTCTGATGCTCAGTTGGAACTTCAGTAGGTTGTCCGTATGCTTAAATGTATTGGCTTACTGCTATGTGATTGGCTGATTAGAGATCTGTGTTAGCAAGCAGTTAAACAGGTGTACCTAAAAAAACGTGTTCAGTGTAGTCTGCAGTACAGTAAATCTCATCTCTCCTCTTCTGAAATTTGTTTTTTGTCCTGTTTTCTCTCTTTTCTACCCCTCAGTTCCAAACCAACCAGGGCATCTTTTCCCTGAGCCTGCTCTTCCTTTTAAAGGGGAGTTCTTCCTCCCCACCACCAAGTGTTTGCTCATAGAGGACAGTTTGTAGGATCTTATAATATAAAGCAACCTTAAATTGGCTGTGAAGTGAATTTAATATCCCACCAACAGAGAAATGATCATCTGAACTGTTACCGTGTTCTGCATTGCTGTAAAAGTACTTGTAGTTGGGGTTCCCATTTTTGTTGTTGATTTCAGGATGGACATGGCCCAGCGGATCTGTGAAGGAAATAAAGAGGGGAGAAAAAGAAATAGTTGAAACAAATAAAACAAAAACTGTGTTTTTCATTTAATCTAAGATGTTCTTGACGAATAATTCCTCATATGATATTCTGATGTTTATTTATGAAGAGGTGGGTTTTATTAGAAAAGTCTGGGTGGTGGTGCGGTGTGGTGTAGGGCCGGGCCGGGTAGCTCAAAGAGCAGTGATATTGAGCAGCACAGCTGTTGTAGCCATACATCTGTTAATCAGCTTCTCCTTTGATGTAGCAGCATGCTGAGACCTGCCATGCTGGGCAGTTCCCAGCACAGCGCACAGCTTTTTCTTAGTATAACGTGAGTCTGTGCGTGCAGGATAAACTAATAAAGACTGCTGGCTGTCTAAATCACCGGCTTTCAACATTTTGATGATCAAGGCACACTAAAAGGGAAAAAGACATTTTTTGCCGTCCATACGTCAAAATTTCCCATCATTATGTCAAACTTTTGATGTAATTACTAAGAAAATAACTGAAAGTTCAAAACATAACTTGAAATTTGAGTTAAATTGACACTTTAAGTTGATAACTTGAAATTTATGGAGAGACATTTGCTTTAAAAGTGTTGCAAATGCATACCTTATGATCCACAAGCATAAAACTAAGATGTCCCAGTTTACACTGAGAAAGAATGCAACTTACGTCTGTGGATCTGTGCAAAGCTTTCAGTGTGAAAAATCCCAGGTGGGCCTGGGACATGATCTGTGCGTATCAGGCAATTGTGCACACGCATTTAAGGCTTTATAGTAAAAATGGTAGATGGCCTGTATTTGTATAGTGCTTTACTTAGTCCCTAAGGACCCCAAAGCGCTTTACACATTCAGTCATTCACCCATTCACACACACATTCACACACTGGTGATGGTAAGCTACATTGTTGCCACAGCCACCCTGGGGCGCACTGACAGAGGCGAGGCTGCTGGACACTGGTGCCACCGGGCCCTCTGACCACCACCAGTAGGCAACAGGTGAAGTGTCTTGCCCAAGAACACAATGACCTTGGGGCTCGAACCGGCAACCTTCCGATTACAAGACGAACTGCCAACTCTTGAGCCACGATCGGCCCAGCAAGTAAGCAAGGGATGTTGCCTGTACTTTTAGCCTTTGGATTCTTTGGATAGACGCATTTTTAAAAAAGTTTACGTGGATTGGAGTGTGCATTTGCGAGTCCTCAAAAGTTGCTCACGTTTGCAAATTTTAGTTCACGCTTCCTACCCATTTGTAACACTTTTGAGGCAAATTTCTCTCCATCTAAATTTTGACTTATGGATAGCAAAAATATTTTTGCAGTGGCTGAAACAAGCTTCCACACCTTTTACAGCCTGTCTGACCTACAACAGGGTCATGTCAACCTCTGGTTCAGATCTGATATATCTTCTCGGAAGGAATGTCTGGCCAAATTATTCTTTTTAGGGCAAATAAGTGCATAAAAAGTACAGACACAATTCATTCATAAACTTTTGAGTTTATGTGTAGAACTGCAGGAAGTTCAACCTGCCCATTAGGTCTTTTTTAAACATTTCCCAAAGAGAAGTGGATGAGTCTTGTATGACAATATTGTTTAGAAACTTTTCGTTGTATTATTTATAACAATACTAACTTTGTCTTTAGTTCTAAAAACTTTCTGTTTTCTGATAATATAATGTAACCTGGACCAGAAAACTATTACTATTACCACTAACTGCACAAGGAGTCACTCCTCAAAGATGTTTACATCAAGGCTGATTACGCCCCCGCTTTCCTACCAAGGAAAAGAATCCGAGGAATGTATCCCCCATCTGGGCTGAAGGCTTCATCCTTTGGCTCCTCTTCATCCTGTTAAAATGAGAGATTAGTGGAAACAAATCCAAAAACAGCCAATGTGTCAATTCTGACTTGTAGCATGACGATAAAACAAGAAATAAAAGGGAACAAAAACTTGATAGTTTTACATCAATACACTGAAATAAACAGAAAATATAAGAAGCAGCTGCTTTAAGGTGCTTTCAATATATCCTCACCTCCAGGTTCACCATTACAAAGTTGTGTGCCAGTTCAGAGATCTCCTTGGATTCAGCAAACTTGGGCTTCAGTGCTGATTATAAAAACAACAACATAATAAAGAGGTTATTTTACACCACAATCAAATGCAAACCAACCAGAGCTTTTATATTTACAATGAAGAAACTTAAATAATTAAAAGCCTCTGTTGTTCTTTAGTTTTAGAATTAAGACATTCCTTTAAGTAAAAAAATAAAACTCAAATTTTCAGATCTGCTGAATTCTCATGTTACATTTCACTTGTTACTGAAAATAGTCACTTTTTCCAACAACCCTTCCGGTTTTTGTCATTTCCTGATTGCTTTGTTTGTCCCAATTTTCCACATTAGGCATCTGGCTGAGATCCAAAGACGGGCTTCCTGATTAACAACAACACTGTAGCCACGATTTGGATCATTTTAAAAAGCTGATAAAAACAGTTGATTCTGCTTTCAACAGAAATATTTTTCCATGAATATATTTTCTGTGACATTGAAATTGTTAAGCAATATCCTAAGTTAATTAAACAAATATAAAACTCAATTTCAGGCATTGTAGATCGATTTCATCTCCAACTTCTGTCATTCTTGGACTTTACAAGAGGGGCCTTGCATGACTCAGAATCATCCTTGTTTAGCTCCTTAGTTCATCTTCTGTCTGAAAGGAGCTGGTTTAGCTCATCTACCTTTAAGGCGACTTTCTTCTGATTGGCTGTTCATCATAAACAGACCCCAGGGTTTGAGCAGATGCACAGATTTAAATACCTGGGAGTAGAGCAGGGCGATATGGCCAAAAATATTTATCACGATATATATTTGAAAATTTGCGATAACGATATAACCGACGATATAATTGATGCGAGACAAAATACAACTCCACAACATTACTAGCGCAAAAAGACAACCTTCCATTTATTTTCACTTAAACAAGAAGCTGGTTTTTATGTACATTAAAGCTTTATAAAAATGTAACAGTGCAAATGCAAATTCCTTGCTGAAAGTTTAACCAAAAGGCATTTCCAGTAGAAATGGGCTGACATATCCTGAGCATAACCATGTATAATATCCACTGAAGTTAAAAATAGGTGCTTTGCAACATTAAACTGCAGTGTGCAGTATGCATTTTTCGGACCGTAAGGTGCACGGGATTATAAGGCACATTAAGCGAAACAAAGCAGTCAGATAAATCAAACTTTGTTAAACTCATTCTTCTTGCTTCCTCCACTTCTGTACCATTGATTCATTAATGTTGAATTCTCTGGCAGCTGCTCTATTCCCATGTTGTTGCAGTATATTAATGACTAACCTCGTATTGTGGATGGATTATCTCAGTTGTTCTCCTGACTGAAGTTTGGTCCGTTTACAGCATCCTGCCATGCGATTGCATTTGTCTCTAACCATGAAGAACCTTCACGTTAACTTTTATAAGTGGAAAAGTGTTAGTGTTGGTCCTCCAGCTTCACTGTTTATGTTATGCTAACATAGCTGTGTCGCTAGCGATCACGTAGCACATCATTATATACCAGCTAGCCCAACTTCAGTAACCCTACAAACGTCACTGCTGTTTAGTTTCCTGTCTTCATTTATGTTGGAAGTGATAGCAGAGCTGTACGTTTGATTTTTTTTCAGAAATCTCTCAGTCAGAACATGCAATATCATGCTTAGGTAACTAGCGAAACTAGCGAGCTAACTTCCGCTAGCTTCCTGCTAACTTCTAACTCCTTTTCATGGATGCCTGGAAGTTAAACTTTATAGTTACACCTCGTAAAGCAGCAATGCTGATCGTTTTATTAAAGATGAAAGAATTTAGACAGTTTTTAACTCTAAGTGATGCTGCAGTGTTGTTTGACCTGAAGTATACGGAGTTTAGGACCCAGATTACTCCCAGATTTAAGAGCATCTTAGTCCGACAAATATGACAATAACAACAGCCGCTTGCATGTTCTGCAAAAAAATGTGCTTTGTTGTGTATCTGACGGACAAACACCAAACCAGTTCCACATCACGGAAGTTGCACCATTTTTACAAACCAATTCTGGTTCATCTGTTTCACTCAACAATCGGCCATGTGCGTATGAAAACAAAGGCACTGCGCATGCGCGTTTTACTCCCATTCTATCGCGATATTTCATTTTCCTATCGTTGCCTAACATTATACCGGTATTACCGTGAACGGTATAATATGGCCCAGCCCTACCTGGGAGTCCACATACACAAACACCTGACATAAGCAACTAACATCACTGCTGTTTTAAAAAGGCCCAGCAGCATCTGTACAGCTTCAGGTGTTTAAGCATCTCTGCATTGCTACCTTACAGGTTTTCAGGAGCTTTCTGGCAGGCTGCTAAACCACTGGTAACATGCCCTGCACTAAAAAAGCAGCACTTTAGGGGCGTTTTAAAGTATCCATACAACAGCCTGTTCTCGCAGACAACACAACATGTTCATTTTTGTTCATGAGCCACAGATCTAAAGTTTAACATACTAAATTCTCAAATGTCCACATTTTAACACTTAATGAACCAGTCAATTACAAAAAAATGTGATATCTTAAGAGGTGTAAGCGTAATTTCAACACCTTGTCCTGGTTGTTCAACAAAGTGAAGCTACTATTATTACGTGTACATAAATTTACTGATCATAAAAGCTTCACGTGTACAGTATTTGATGACTCAGACAACTTGTCTAAATTTTAACCCTTTTATGTTTAAATGTTTTCTGTAAAAAAAAAATATATATATACCGTAATTGTCGGGCTATAAGCCGCTACTTTTTGCACAAGCTTTGAACCCTGCGGCTTTTAGTCAGGTGCGGCTTTTCTATGGATTGTCCATGAGCGGATTTGTTTTGTTTGTTCCGCTGTTGTACGGCACTACGTTGCCTGGCGGAAGGATCGGGGTTCAAGAGTGGTATGTTGGTCACATGTCCATCCGCCAGGCAACGTAGTGCCGTACGAAGTAGCGCGAAAAACAAACTTCAAAGTAGCACTACGCGTTCAGCTGGAGGCGTGGATGATGAGCGGCGATAAACTTGCGAAAAGCAAGTTATGCCCAACTCCACCATTGGATTCTGACAGCGTGGAAAAGTGTGAAAACATCCACGATCACCAACGGATTTCGAAGGGCTGGACTGCTGCATGATGGAGAGGAGGACACCGCCACGGCCCTTCTGAGGGTGTTCGACTCTGACACTGACAACGAGGATTTCTTTGGTTTTGAAAGTGACAACGAAGGAGAGAAGCGGAGAGTGGATGACGAAGCCATCCTGAGCCTGTTCGTTTCCGACACTGGAGAAGAGGACTTTGGTGGTTTTAGTGCGCAGGAAGATGGTGGTGAATGACTGACTTTTCTTCTTGTTAAAGCCGTGTCACTGCACCTGAGCCTAAAAGGTAGTCCGAATCTATTTTTCTGGTGTGCTGTAGGTTACTGTTATGTACTACATTTGTTACTCATTTATGAAGCACAGTACATGTTTTGTACTTGTAATTACCGCTACTTGTACATATACCTAAAAAGTTATGCAAATATGTACCCATAACTTGTTTTTCAAAATATTAATAAAAGTGATGTCTCCAAACAGCCATCTCTTTCCTGACAATTCGCTTTGTGCATATTCTCTTACATATGATAAGTCAACATTGAAACACCTGCGGCTTTTGGTCAGGTGCGGCTAATGTATGTACAAAACAGGATTTTCCCCTGATTTTAGCTTGTGCGGCTAATATTCAGGTGCGCTCTGTAGTCCGGGAAATACGGTATATTTAAGCAGGAAATATGCAACATTTCTGGCTTTGATTCTCTCTTCAAAGTAATGTCAATCGACTAAATTCAAAAATGTTCACCATGATTTTAATTACACCTAATGTGGCGTATTTTTACGTTATAGAAGAGATTTTTCGGTGGAACATTATTTTACCTTTGCAGGCTCCACACCAGCTCTTGTGGATGATGACCATGATCGGCAGCCCGCTGTTAATTTAAACACATTTAAAAGTGCATCAAAACCAAAATTAAACTCATGCTGTTCCAAACTGAAAACTCCTCACACTGCTCCATGTTTTTAAAGTCTGAAATTGCCACACATGAAAAACTACACCCGCTCGTTGACAACTTGTCAATCTGCTCCTCTAACCAGGACAAAAATAGATATATGCGTGGGGGGTTTTAACAGCTGCCTCGGGCTAATCTTTGCACAAAAGGCTCTTTGGCAGCATTTCAGGAAGTGTTTGTAATATTTTAGCTCACCTGGCTTCAGCTTCTTTCTTGGCATCTTCCAGCGTCCTCCAGTGGATGTGATCACCGAATCCTGCAGGCAGAGACAATCAATGAGCACACCCACACTGTGTATCTGGTATTGTGTTGCACACCAGGGTGTGTTCGCCCTAAATACTCAATCAATAGATAGGGGTATGAGGAAACTCTGGCAAATACTACTGAATGGCAAGTTATTTGATATTAGTCATATAAAAGTCGCTGGCTAGATAGTGCTATAGCAAACAGGGCTGAAACAAGGTACTTTATACAGCTACTTCACCAATAATAAAAGTAGTAGTAGCTTATTACTAGTAGTACTATTAATAAGCATGAAATACATTTTAGATAAACAAAAATAAAGTGGCAAATTTACTAAAGAAAAAACTATTAAAATTAAAATCTGGAAAATTTATGAGGAAAAAATGTAAGAAAAAAATGGGAAAACTGAGAATTAAAATGTGGCGAATTTATCAGAAATAAACCGGCAAAATCTGCAAGAAGAAAAAGCTGTTTGATAAAAAGACAAAAAAACATTTTATTTAACATCCTCTTTATTTTCTACTCTTTCTACTGCTACTTCTGAATAATTAAGATGGCAATCAACGGATTAATCATTTGTTTCAGTACTAAACTTTAATCGCATTCACTAGCTTGTTTCTTTTAACGCCCACTACTAATTACATTCATACTGTACAACTTTTTTTTCCAATCAAAATGAACAACATTCATGTAGGCATATTTTATTTAAGCATATATCTCATCTTCCTGTGTTCTTAGCGAAAAACATTTTAATTTGAGTGAGTATAATTATAAGTTAATACAGTAGTAATGAAGAAATCGTTAAACTAAAAGGAAAATTCAGGTCTGTAGAGGACTTAAAGCTATAAAACAACTCGGCTAAGCTGACCAGAAAAACTACAAATTATGTCTGCCCGACAGAAACACATGCTTACACCTGCTCAGTAAACCAGGACACGGATATTAGGTTTCAGGGTGAAAGACATCTGGCTCTGCTCTGCTCTGCCACTGATGACAATATCAATGAAGCTACACAAAGATCCTGCTTTAAATCAATCATTAACTCCAGATTTAGACTCACCTCTCCCGCTGGTGGCTTCCACAACCTCCTGGAAACACGATAAAGAGATTAAAAGCTGAAAAACTGAGAAAAGGCCGAAGTTCAGCAGAGAGGTTTGCATTTTGAGTGCTTTTCCTTGTCAAAATGCGGACGGGAACAGCTAATAGCAGTGACCGATAGTTAGCCAAGTGACCCGGATGTATAACAGCCGCGTTTCATAATAAAAGCTGTGCACAGGAAAACCTGGTTTTGTTTTGTTTTTTAATAAATATATGTTACAATTCTTCTTTCTTTCTTTCTTTCTTTCTTTCTTTCTTTCTTTCTTTCTTTCTTTCTTTCTTTCTTTAATAAAAGAAAATTTACAATTTTCTGTTTATTTGCCTAGATTATTTAGTTTTCCCTGGTCCCTTTGAATGTTCACTTCAGTCAGAAGTTTAAATCTGCTTTTACAAATCGACGGGATTTGAACAGTTATTTTTCCAGAGTTGAATGATTGTACAACTTACATCTTTAATGACTCTAGGAAATGAGAGTTGTTTGCACAATTTATTTTTGATTTCCTGTAGTCCACACAGGATCAAATGTTTACACACAGGCTAAAATATATTCATACACTCAATTAGATCTTTTAATAAGCAGAGCTCAAGGTTCTACAATGTCTTTTAACTTGACAAGGCCAAAAAGTGTTAACTTCTCCTTGGTGATCACAATTGACAACAACCGGTAATTTCTCAAAGGAGATCTGTAGAATTGTAGCTTTCCGTTGGGAAGGTGTCTTGGAGTCATTTTGAAACAACTGCAGATTTCAAGATCATAACTTTAATTACCTGTACACAACTACAAGTTTCCAGATGTATCACCACTTTTCCAAGGTCTGGAAGAAGACCCAAACTGTCACCTTTAGATCAGAGGAAACAGGTTAGGATGTTCAGAAACAACCCGGGCACAACCAAGGCTCAAGCCTGTCATGAATTAGAAACTGATGTGACACCAGTGTTACTGTCCACAGTGAAGTGAGTTTTACATCACCATGGTCTGAGAGGTGCTGCTTCAAAGTCAACACCTTCAGGCTCGACTAGTGTTTGCAGCCCTTCACATGGACAAACCAAATGGCTTCTGGAGAACAGTTGAGCTATTTGACCACAATGATGAAAAGTATGTTTGGAGTAGTAATGATGAGGCTTTTAAACCTAGGAACACTTTTCTCATTGGTCAAGCATGGTGGTGGTAGCATTACACTCCAGGACTCTTTTGCTGCCAGTGGTACTGGTACACTGCACAAAGTGGTTAGAATAATAAAGAAGGGAAGAGCACAATTGGGTGTTCGAAGAGACAATAATCCCAAATACAAATCAAAAATGGGTTAGGAATGGATAAAGCAGGCTAACATTAAGTTTCTAAAATGGCCTTCCCAAAACCCCAACTTCAACCTCTGTTGATAATTTGTGGACTATGCTTAATAGCCGGATCTGTGCCAGGAAACCAATTAAAACTTTACCAAATCTGCCAAAAAGATTGGTCAAATATCAGCGGTCGAGATGCAACTTTAACCAATCATTAATGGGATTTTGTTCATATATACCCTGTATGGGTTATAGAAAATCCAAAATAAACACAAACTTGTGCACACAGTTCTTGTTTATTTAAATTAATTAAAGGATTTTGTCCAGTCATACCAACCTGAATAAAGAAAAAATCGAAAGAAATCATGAAAAGCCCCAAATTACCATGACATTAATGTCCGTGACGAATGTATGTAAACTTCCCTAAAACTTTCATTTTTGTTATAATCATGTTGTGTTTGTGGGCGTGCACGTTTGTGCGCGCGTGTGTGTCCGCGTTTTACTATTGGCCAACGGTGATTCATTTTCCTTTTGGAGGGGCGGGTCATATGACATCACATCCACATAACCGCGTGCTCTTCGCTGCTTTGTCACATAGTGAAGCTAGACAACGAAATTCTGATATGACACCGGAAAGTTGTGCCAAAATAAAAGTTTGAACTACATCGAAATATAGCAAATATACAATATATTTACATATGTCAGTTAATATAAGTTTAAATTTAACTTGAGATATTTTTAACATTTGCATTTATGTCCTTTTCACCAGGATAAAAGCTATATAACATCGTTTGACGGGCGTTATTTAAACCTTATAGTGAAAATCCCAACAGGAAATGTATGTAATTGCTGTTGACTTAACGATAGTTTAAGCTAAGCTGGGTGGTTAACGGCGAGACTAGTACAACTGACCGTCAGCAAATTCATTACCACAGGTAATTTGGGGGGTATTTCTCAGCAGACATCTGCGCTGGTTTGTTTCCATCGTTGGATTTGAGCTTAAATTTAGGTGTCGATACCAAAGCAGGTGCGTTCAGCTTGTTTCTTCTAGTTTGGTGCTAGCATTAGCTTAGCTGCTCAACTAGTTAGCAGCCTAACTAGCTACAGTTATCGTGGATGTAATTTAAAACGACAAAGCCCAGATATATCTCTTCATCACATTCAGTGTATAATGGTCAGCAGGTTGAGTGTAACGATTAGATTGTCAGTCAGCTCATTTCCAGTTTGTTATTTTGGGGGATTATTGTAGCTCATGCTGGGACTATTGTATTTCAGCAGCAGCATGCGGCGCTCCTCAGGCAGATGGTGGTATTAAGAGCTGAAAAAAACAAAAACTGCTTTTTTTCCCCCTCTTTGATAAGCATGGGAATAAAATCACGTTAAATGTGTGTTTTGTTTTTTACTTTCAAAACAGAACACTATGAATCAAGAGAAGCTCGCTAAACTTCAGGCTCAGGTCCGAATAGGTGGAAAGGTAAGAGTCTGCTGGATCTCTTCTTTTATTCTAATTATGGTAACTTAACAGATGTCACATTTTGGATTCATCTGTCATGGGTTCATTTTCCTGCTCATTTCAAGGTGTGATGGTATTCAGCTGAGGTCAGGTGTTTCCTCCTGACCTCAGCATTCCCTTTTTGGGGGAGGGCAGAGCTGTGCCCCTTCATCTGTGGCCTCTCTGGCTTTGTTCACATTTATTGTGAAGCCTTCAGTCACACACTAGGTGGCGTTATTTGTTTTTCTTGCTCTGAAATTCCTTTAACCTCACGTCGACATTCTCAACATTTTTTTTTAAACTGGAGTGACCCTCAACAGACTCTTGTTTCTGTGTATCTATCACAATGAATGTGTGGTGCTGAAATATAGATGCATAATGTCTGGTTTAAATATTTGGGTGGGAGTAAAGCTCTTCCTTAAAATAAAAAACAAAAGGTTGGTGGACACTAGTTTAGCTCACTGGGTGGAGGAGGCAACCAATATCTCACATGGCTTAAGCACCTTTCTATGTTTTCTGTTCTTCAACCTATAGAAGCTTTCTGATAATTCAACCATCACAGAAGTTTGATTCGCTTCAATTGAGTAGTGTGGTTTGAACTTTTGGACTAACTTCCCTTTTTTGGGTGTAATATTTTGCTTACCAGTGCATCAATACTGACCATGTTTTGCTTAATATGGTCACATGGAAGGTCACATGACATACAGTAAGGTATGTCTTTTCTCTTGGTACTTAAAAAAAAATCAGTTGTACTTGTCCAGTGGAGTGACCTGTGCTGTGACACTGTGAACATAAACAGGATTTCTTTACATTACACAGCTTGACAAAACCCCCAGTATCACCACCGTGGTTGGCAGCTTTCTTTCTTAATCCAGTTACATATAAGTAAAGAAAGCAGTGCTGCAGAAAATCATGTGAATTCATACATTTGTTTATGTTGTCACTTAGTACATTCTCAGTGCTACTGTTTGTTTCTCATGTGACATGGAATCTTCACATTACTCAGTGTGTCTCCCATATACCAATGAAGATGACGTGGTGTTTACCTTTGTTCCAAAGTGAAAACATTTCCTTTGATTTTGTTGCCTGTTGATAACTAGCCTTGAAATAGGCTTATGCTCTATTAGCTGTATTGCTGGCACTGTAAAACAGACTTGGTATAAAATGAACCAAGCATCAAAATGTGTTTTCTTTATCTCTAAATGAATTCAGGTACATTTCTGAGAGTGCACCAATTCTGCTTTAATTGTACTGCTCGGCTTCTTTCTGTGGGATAAATTTTCTTCTTCAGCAGTTTGAGTAACGTGCATAATCTCCTTCGGACTAGGTTATATGTTTAGCACCAGTCATGTAAAATAAGGGAACTCATTATGTCTGTCTTTATGGTACACCGCTCAGTAGGGCTGTTCAATATAACGATATATATCGGATGACGATATAAAAACATCTATAGTTTCATTTTACGCTATCATTTGTTTCGTGGTGTCGCAAAATAAACTGTTTACGGCAATATTTTTTCATCGTTTTGATGGTCACTGCAGTGGCTATATTAATTTCTTAAAGTTCTCTCTTTCTCTTATATTTAATATAATCACACTACTGACGGACAAGCACCTGTTTTTATGCATTGTCGTTAGCAACAACGTCAATGTTTATTTTCCACATAAACCTTTCACAATAAAGCTCAAGATCCTGTTAAGACTTTTCAAAATAAACTGAATCACGTGAAAGAGTGTGCGGAGTATTTACGGATGAGAAGCAAAAAAGAGCTGTTAGGTGCTAAAAAAATAAATCTTAGACTCAAACGTTAGAACAGGCTTTTCCCTGCAGCACACCGTGTAATAAATACTCACAAAGAAAACGGCGGCCGTTACAACTTATGTCTAAAAATGTATCGTTTCATGCTAAAAATGTATCGTTTCATGCATTGGTTAAAACACTCGACTCCAGTTACACGACGCCCAGCTGGAAACACTTCCCGCAAGTCGAGCTGCCCGAGATTCACAGAATTTACAGAAAATGTTACATTTTTGTGATTTATATCGTTATCGGGCGATAGATGTCTTACATCGGGATATGAGATTTATCGCACAGCCCTACCGCTCAGGTCTTCCTAACTGGACAGATGTTTAAATTTAAAGTGAAGTATGTTCCATACTTTCAGCCGATCCCTTTAGTGATCACCATAGTAGATCACCTGCCTCCATCTCACCCTATCCCTAGCATCTTCTCTGTCATACCAACCCCCTGCATGTCTTCCTTCACTGCTTTCATGAATTCTTCACTGTGGTTTTGCTCTCTTCCTGCAGCCTGGCAGTGCCATCTTCAACATCCATTGTCCAATATATACACTACCCCTGTTCGGCACATATCCAAGCCATCTCAGCCTTGCCTCTCTAACTTGAGCTGTCCTTCTGATGTACTCATTTCTAATCCTGTCCATCCTGATCACTACCAGTGAGAATCTTAGCATTTTCAGCCCTTCCTTCTGTCCTTTTTGTCATTGCCACCACTGCTGCAGCATGACGCCACAGCATGTCGCCACAACATGTTAATGAAAAGGTTTGGTTCTGGGTTTGCTTGTCTAACCAGTGACAAATACACAACAGTGGTTGTACACATGGCAGGTTCTTCAGTTTTCCTACTGTTTACACTCACAATGTTGGTGCATGTGGGAAGCCTAACTTCCAGCTGAAAATTCCAAGATTTCCAACTTTCCATTTCAAATGGAGCACTGTATTTTAGCTGTTTGTGGATGTACCGACGCTGCTCTGCAATTTTGACACTAAGTACTAGTGGCCAGTAGAGGCTCTCCATTTTCTATTAGTTAATCTGTTTTGTTTTGTTTTTTTCTATTTAAAATGATTGTAATGAATGAGCCAATCACAATCATTGTGGGTTGTGTAAATGCAGCTGCTTCTGGGGAAATTTGGGGTTCAAAATCTTTACCAAAGACACCGACCTTGAAAATTACCTGACTACTGCTCTGCCTCCTGAGCCACAGTATTTATAGATTAATGTAATTATCTTGAAGAATGCACTCTGAGATGGAAAGAATAAGCCACTCATTTATAATAATAATAAAAACAGGTCTTTTTCTGTGAGGGTAATTTTATGTCCGTGACAGGATGACGCGTGTGACCTTAACTATGTTTGACATTCTGGTTCACTCAGTTATGAAATCCATTTTTTCCCCTTCAGGGAACGGCCCGCAGGAAGAAAAAGGTTGTTCACAAAACGGCAACAGCTGACGACAAAAAGCTGCAGGGCTCTCTGAAGAAACTGGCAGTGAACAACATCGCAGGGATAGAAGAGGTGAGCCATCAAAGGGAAACTAATGCTACTGTCACTCTCTGTGTCTGTTCTATTTTGATTTGTTTCTTTCTGAGGATCCTGAATTTTTTATCATTATGTCATGCGGCATACGAAAGGATGAAAGATGGGGGGGGCGCCTAAGTGAAATGCAGTCATGTCATCTTCCAGTTTATTTTTAGGGAGCTTTCAGCAAATGGGCATACCATAAAGTGTCTGTGTTACATCAGAGCATAAACAAAAAAGGGACCTTTACCTGATGCACATTTGTTTTGTTTTCTTTTTTTGACTGAATATATATTTTGTCTTTACAGCATACTGTTTATATTAAGATAATTACAGCAGTTAGTTTTGTTGTTGTTTTTTTGCAGGGCCTGTACAGTGTGGTGATTTTGGGCTAGATGTATATATTTTTTTCATTACTTTGGCATCAAGCATCAAATAATATAATATATTTTGTTTTCCATTGATGAGTTTGATTATGCTCAACCCAGCCCCTAGCTTAAATCTGTTTACCTTATATGTGGCTGTTTTAAATGTGCAAACTGTGGTGTTTAGTGCCTCAGGAAAAACATGATTCATAGACCAGTCTTAAATCCAACAGTCTCATACGTCTTTATTTTGGTTGAATCACATCACACACTTGCTCATTTGGAACCTGATACAGTCACATAGCATAATCTGTACAGTGGGTGTTTCTGGGACAGGCCCAACAAAAACTACTCAAAGGACATTAATGCATTTGTCACAGATTCTTGAAAACTGAAATGTCTTCTGTGTTTGTAGTACTTTATTTCCTCAGAGCATTAAGATGTATTTCTGTTTTTGGAATCCTCTTCCCACCAGAGTGTCTAATATACCTGGGCTGGTCTTAGTAAGCCTGACAGTGCAAAATCTTGTAGGATAAAGGCTCTAATCCAGACTGTGCGGTTTCCCTCTTTCTCTCAGGTGAATATGATAAAAGATGACGGGACGGTGATTCACTTCAACAACCCCAAAGTTCAGGCGTCTCTGTCTGCCAACACCTTCGCCATCACGGGCCACGGAGAGACCAAACAGCTGACAGAGATGCTGCCCGGCATCCTGAGCCAGCTGGGAGCCGACAGCCTCAGCAGCCTGCGCAAGCTGGCTGAGCAGTTCCCACGGCAATGTGAGCATGCACACACAAAAACACACGTTCCGTGTCACAATGTCAGAGTGCCCTCTGAGGTTGTCATGCGAATAATGGTCACGGTCACGTCAGACAGAGGTTGTTTTTTTTGTCACACAAGAATTATTGTGGTGAGAGGAGAGACTATTGTTCAGGTCTCCCTGTTGGCAAACGCAGAGCTTAAATGACTTGGGCGTTTGCAGCTGGTCATGGCTGAACTTGCTTAAGACACTTGCTCTTACATTATTGTGCATTAATCCAGCAGTGTTTTGTTTAGAGTTACTGAGGATTAGACGTAACGTGACTGTGAGTCTGAAAGAATCAGAGCACTCAGGGAGTGATTGGTAGTTGGTAAGGGCAGGAACGCTTCCAGCACACGGTCTCAGCATCTAGATGATTCAGTCTGCAGGGGCTGGCCTTGTAGATGATGCACATGGAGATGAAAATAAACCCAGTGAAGCAAACATGGGAGACAGGACCATCTTTTTCACTTGGAAGCACAGCACAGCTAACCCTGTGCTGTGAATCTGTGCAGAGTCCAACACAGGAGCAGAAATAAAGGAAAATGTCACCGTGACGTCTTCTTAGGGGCCGTTCTGCAGCTTATGATAATGTTTTGTGGTCTTTTAGCACAGCTACTCTGATATTATGTTTGCAGCTCATCCTGCAAGTTGTGTGGCAGGTTCTGTGCCTCTCTCGTAGACTGTAAATAAAAGATGGCTGATGTAATTTGACACATTTCTTTTTGGACTCTGACTTTTAAACATCAGCATTAGTTAGCTTGAGTACAGCGTGATAGCTGTCACTTAGGTGTGTAACAGACTAAATATGAGAAATATGATAGTAAAATAAAACTGAAACACAAAGTTCCTGGATGACCTGTAGCAAACAAACATAATATTTCTCATAACTGTACTAAGGTGTTCCAAAAGGCACCACAATTCCATTTGGTGGGGGTGGTGATACACATCAGTCAGCACTACCACACCTCTAACTAAGCAATAACAAAAGTGAGTCACTATCTAGTTGTGATGAAGCGATCATTTATTTCTTCTTCGGAAAATTAGTCATTTTAACATCAGAGTCTATAACATTAGGGTTAATCATGATACTTCTAGCTTAATTTTACAGCCCTGGAGGTTGTTGTTTGGTTTTAATGGTGGGTTATATTTAGTCTGCAATAATTTCCCAGCAGAGCACCGCTTTGTACCAAGGGATCAGTGGATGTTAGCATTGTGGAAGTTGTAATGTGACCCTTAACATTTGATACATTTTTGTGTTTTCATTTTTTTTTAGCAATGGAAATGAAAGCAGTCAAGGAGGAAAACGCAGAAGAGGATGATGACGATGTCCCAGGTATTGATACAAATTATTATCCTTGAAGTAAACAAAGCTTCTTCCTCTGTAAAATCTCACTTTAGTTTTTTATATCTGGTTCTGATCTTGCTTGGGGCACATATAGTAGTTCATCAGTTATTTTGTGTGTTTAATCAGATAGTTTAAAGGTTCAGGGTATCAGGAATAATGGGGGGGGGGGGGGTTCCCTTGAGGAGTAAATCACTGTCACTTTCAGCAGTTGTCTCTTGAATCTCTTTAACCGAACACTGTGCTCTGCTTTCAGAACAAAATCAGGTGATCTTTGTTGTTTTCTGTCTTGCAGATCTCGTGGAGAACTTTGACGAAGCCTCAAAGAATGAAGCAAACTGATTTTCCTTTTATTTTTATTTTTTTTTGCCCCCTTGGTCAACCGTTTTCAGTTTTTAATTTTAATTTTTTTTAACCTCTCACAGCCTCACAAGGGGCACCTCCCTTTGTGGGGGAACGGTTGTTAAAGGTGCGGTGCATCATCTCCAGAGACGTGAACCATTTCGGGTTAGCCTGCAGCCGCAGCAGCACTACGACACACACACCTAAGTTCTGATTTCACTAGTCGGTGATATTGTGGACACAGTATCTGTAACTCTCAGCACCCAAAGGACTCGCAATAGTTTAGAAATAAACTTCTTATATGGTTAAATGTGGCTAGTATTTAAGAGATTATTAAATTGCAGTTAATGTGAATGAGTGATTCACTTAACATTATAGTGGTGATTATGAATTTAATAAAACATTTTTGGGCTATTAGAGTTTCTCTTCATTTACTTTACTGTTCAGATTTGTCAACCATATTTTGCTACCTATCCGCCTCGATGAGCAGCTGTAAAGTGGTCTGGTGAGGCCTTAATGTGTGAAATACTTGTTTTCATTAGTAACTGAGCTCTCATGTACTCCAGAAGTCCTAATGTCAAAGTGTAATAAATTATTGGGACAAACTCCTTCAGTCAAAGTAAAATTTTCTTTGTCGGGACACTGAGTCAGATGCTCTTTGGTTACAGTGTGTCCATGAGCTCTCGTGGAAACAGGGATAAGGAAGGGGGGCATCCAGAATCCTTTCTAGGAAAAACAATGTTGTCTTCAACACATTACTGTAATTCTATATAATTATTTAATATAGTTAAGCTTCTATAGGAAGAAAAAAAACGCTTAAGTTTTGAAGAAAAGAAATGGATCAACCTCGTAGTCTCACAGTGGTGTGATCCACCAACTTTCCCTAACATGTTTATTTTTGGAAAAGTTTTGGGTTGGGTTGAGTACTCGTTTTCACTCCAGTACAAGGAGTACAGGCAGGCTCTTCTGGCTTCCTCTGCAGCCGAAGAACATGTTGGGCAGCTATAACTGGAGCTGTTTTAATTCTCGAAATGCTGGGAAAGATGCTTTTAGTTCCCTCTTTAACAGAGAGTAGTAAAGGAAATAAGAGTGCTAACCCTTAAGTCATAGCCATAGCAATCTAATAGTTACTAAAACAACAATTGGAAAGTGACTCAGAAATGTAAATGTTAATGAGACATTTTTCCTATTATGCTACATTACATGGCCAAAACTGCTGAGCCCTTACAGATTACACCTACAGGAGCTGCTCAGCCATGAAGCTCCCGGTGTACAGTTTCTGTGCTGATGGTAATTTTGTGTGGTATGCCTCTTTGTGGCTGAGCAGCTGTGGATCCTAAACACTTTGCAGTAACACTACATGTAGTCCACCACTTGCACAGCACTTTGCTCTCAGTCTGCTGGCTTACTTGGAAGCACTTGTCACTGTTGCCAAGTCTATCCCACTACGATACACCAAATCTGCTTGCGCTTGTTTAAAAACTCATCCTATAACATCAAGACTTGAGCAGCAAAACCTGACACACAGGTTCTTATCTATATGGGATATTATGACATCATCATGTTACCTTGCTACCACCTAGCAATGGGTGAAAATGACCATTTTAGTATTCATGTGCCTACATCAACCTTATGAAAGAACTGTATAATTTTACTTTATATTTACAAAGGTTGAATTAAACATGATATATTATGGCACCATCACATTGCCTGGCAACCACCTAGCAGTCAGTGTAGCCTTTCCCTGTTAGGTGTCAAACCTAAGGCCCAGGTAACAGAATTGGCCCAGAAGACCAACTGGACAACTTCCATTCGCTTCCGCTTATCCTTTTCAGGGTCGCGGGGGGCGCTGGAGCCTATCCCAGCTGTCATAGGGCGAGAGGCGGGGTACACCCTGGACAGGTCGCCAGTCTGTCGCAGGGCTAACACACAGGGACAGACAACCATTCGCACTCACATACACTCGCACATTCACACAATGGCAATTTGGATTTTCCAATTAACCTATCCCCTCAAGCTGCATGTCTTTGGACGGTGGGAGGAAGCCGGAGTACCCGGAGGGAACCCACGCAAACACGGGGAGAACATGCAAACTCCTCACAGAAAGACCCCGGCCTGATGTTGGAATTGAACTCAGGACCTTCTTGCTGTGCGGCAACAGTGCTAACCACCGTGCCACCGTGCTGCCCTGAAGGAAAATATGAAGGAAGGCATCAATTTTGTACTTTTAACTGTATTTTTATACATTTTACAGCTTTTCCTAATGAAACAAATCTCCCCATTCATACTGCACCAAAGTAAGTGATAGTGGTAGTGAAAGTAAGTGATAGGCAAATAGAAACGTTCCTCCCCCCACTATGTACTATAGAAATTTTAGCAGTTACTAGTGCACAGTCCTACAACAGGATATTTTCTGTCATTTTTTGTTAACTGGAGTTAATAAAAACCTTAAATGTTGTAATTACATAACAGCATTGGCACTGAGCTACCAGAACTTGTTTCAGTAATTTTACACATTTATTTCTTGCTTGGTTTAATTTCTGTATTGTTTGTAATTGAATTACTTCTTTTCTTAAATGTAAGCCATATTTGGTCTCATTATGAGTAGGTTGTTGGAACTTTAAACAGCATTTCCATATCATATAAAGGAGGTTGAAAAAATATTATAATAATAACATTATATTGTAATAATATATCCAAATTTCTTAGATTTATAGTAAAATGCTGCAGTGAAGTCTATAATCTTTTAATGTTAGTATTACAGTACAATGTAACAAAATACACAACATTTACTAGCATTACTACTTTGGATAACGTAAACAGCATTTCAGCTGTCTAAATATTATAAGAAATTAAACTCATGTTGATAATTTTTGACAAGTAGAATAATAAGAGGGGAAAAGTTAATAAAACTACTCTTCTGCATCATCAAAAACAGGTTGACTATCTAAAAATGGAAGAGGAAGTGAGCAATTGTACTCTGTCTCATTTAATTTCAGTTTTATCCTTCAGTTTTATTTAGTTGTATTATTTCTCCTATTATTATTATTATTATTATTATTATTATTATTATTACATTACAAACCAATAATAAAGTTATTAAGACTTTTATTAGTCTTTTATATCTGCTTGAGCACTTTACATTCTCTTTTGGTAGGTTTGCATCCATTACTATAGTCACTGTTTTTCACTTTCTCGATCAGTAATTACAGGAACTGTTTATATTGCTTTTAACACTGCGTTATTAAAACTGCAGCCGGGTCTGCGAGTACGGAGGGGTTAAAAGAGTTTGGGTGGTTTTACACATCACATCCCATTTCATTGATCACCTCTGACGGTGCTGCATCGTGCTGATCAATTCCTCCATGCCTGTCATCCTCTACGAGGGCTGGCAAGGTTATAGAGAGTGGGGATGAATGGGCCATTTTGGCTCTAGGGTGTCGTGAGCGGGATGGAGCCGAGGACCCTCCCCGGGGCTCAGCACCTCACCCTCCGCTCCGTTTGAGCCAAAATGTCCCTGCTGCTGCAGCGGTGGCGGCTGGACCACAGTGCAGGCTGGACGGAACTGAACGGTTGGAGGTTTGTCAAGTTTGACACTAAGGGTTGGTTCAACACCGGAAACTGCGTGATTGTTTGCGGGAAAGTAAGAGCTCAGAAATTAAACTTTAATAATAAGTGGGAATGGTATTAAATCATATGTTACATATACGTGATAAAAGGCTATAAAGTGCAGTCCTTTTAAGAACCTTTAATTGCTTAAGTAATTTCTAACTAAAAAAATAGTCTGTTCCTCCTTTACAAATATGTGTGGGTTTAGCCTAATATTATAGACTGTCAAATAGATTTGAACACAGCCAGACCTTTGACTATATTACTTTTAAATCTTCCTTATTTGAAAACTATTTTCTTCCTGTTTTATAAATAAGCAAATAGTCAAATCTCTCCCTAATATTTTAGGGTCTTTCCCTTACAACACCATGAGGTGACTGTGGTGTAGAAATAAAACTGAATTGAATCATATTAAAAAATGTGGATGTTTAGTATTTCTTTTCCTGTAAATTTGCTAGTTGTTCTTTTTTTCATTCATTATCTGTTGAATATATTCTTCTTCTTCTTATTTACTACTAACATGGACTGGCTTTTACTGAAAGACCCCTCCAAACATGTTTTAGGAATAAAAAAAGAAAAAAGAACTTTCCTGAAAGTTGTTTATCTAGTTATAAAATAATACAATAACAACTTACACGTAAAACGTACACACTTTGCTGTTACAGCATCAAAAAGATGGGTTGTTTTAATCGATATATTATCTGTGACCGAATTGGTTGTTTTTCTTAAAGGTAAACATAGTAATTACAATTTTGGTTGGTGTGTTTATTTTATAAAGCAGTTTGAAACAAAAAAAATAACTAAAGAAATGTAATGATGATGTCCAAATTAATTAGATCTGCATTCACAGTTTTTCTCTTGGCGTTATAATGTAACCTCTAAGGGAGATGCTTTGCGTCTTATTTTGAAAACCGGTAGTTTAGGATATCCATTTTGGCTGACTTATCGCTGCTCCTTCTTTTCCCCAGTATTAAACCTTGGGGGAGGGATCCTTGAGTGCTGCTGTCGCACAACTACGCTAGACTAGAAGCTTTACTTTCCGACTGTTTGAATCAGGCAGGCAGGCGGTGGTGGGTCTACGCGAGACGGATACTCAAAAATAGCTCTGAAAGACGATCAGGTATGGCGGATGCTAACGGAGGGGCTCCGCGGGACTTTACGTAAAGATGAGGATTCCTCCGGTGAGTAACTGGATTTGTTTTCGTGACATTTCACGGGTCTGCTGTTGCTCCAACGTTTACAAAACCGCCATTGCAACGCCAACTATCGATGCAGCCCAAGTGAGCGTGGACGGCTGCGGTGCTATCTTTTTTGGCTTATTTGGTGGATAAACGGTGAGGAATATGGAGAAGGTGCCGTTACGGTAACACTATATCTTACGTCTATTACACAACGCGCTCTCCTTTACATTGCCAGCTGCGGATAGACAGCCAGTGAGGTTGATAGCAGTGCGACAGGAGGAAAATACTTTGGTGTGGGTGACTTAATGTGAGGAGGAAGGCTTTTATGGTTTCTATTAACCGTTATGACTGTCCGTTAGCAACGGAACCCACCGAGTCAATGACGGCGTGAGTGTCCGCCAGAGCAGCAAGTCTCTCCCGTCACTCGGCGCACGACTGCCCGCTCAATCTTTAGGGCTTTCTCCAGTACCGCCAGCTGCTGTTAAGTGCTATTATTTGACGCCTAAAATCTCAGTTTTTGCCACACTGCTAAGACGAATGGGTCAGAATTGTTTTGGAAACTTAACTCGTGGCCTTTGTGAATTTGGTTTAATTCAGCTAGCTGGCCAGCTAATACAACTACCCAAGTTAACAAACAAATAGACAAACACTTCACCGCTGCTGTCGTGTAGCTGCACCAGTTTAACCCACCTTCTTTTAATGACACAGAGTAGCTTTCCATGTGTTTTCCCAGTCTACCTGAGAGTGATCTTCATCCAGCGAGGGTGTGTTTGGCCTGCAGGCACAGCCACAGTGCCACTTATGGTTGCATAATCCAAGCAAGTGGTCATCTATGCGCTCTCAAGGGTTGGTTTGGTGAGCTTTCCTGGTGCTACACCTTTTGTATTTGGTCTCTTTGCTTCTGTCCAGGTCTTGGATAGTCAAGAATTTCAAAATCAACTCGGAATATATTAAAAAAAAAGTGCAGTTCAGCTAGGATAACTTTTTTTTTTTAAACGTTTTGATTAGGTAAGTTATGCTTCTCAGGTTGAACAGTGCTACTTATGATTTTATAAGCTAATCAAATGGTCGTCTACCTGCTCTGCACAAGTGCACATCTACAATAAAGACTAGGATCCTTTTTGAGTGATCTGTATCTTTTATCCTGGCAATTTCATTAAAAAAATGATATTATGCCTTATAAAATAAATTCCTTGCACTTTCTAATAGATTTTAATAATACAAGGGGTTTCCCTTTGGTGCTGGCTTGAACCTCTCTGGTGGGTGCTAGAAATTCAGGTTACCAAATAGTTGAAAACTAAATTTAAAAAGGGGTTATAATAACATTTAGACTGGATTTTGATTAATGCTCTGCTCTATGTCAAAGTCCTCTCTTATCTATCTGCTGATGATGAGCAGTTTAAACATGGTCTGGTGCAAAATATTTGCAACACAAGTCCCTTTCTTTACAGCTCCCTGAATTACTGACCTCTTATGTCAGTGAGTAGTCTCTTAAAGGGGACCCATTATGAATATCCTTTTTTTGCCACTGTTATGTGAGTGGATGTGCATATTACAAATGCTCAAAAATGGAAAAGGTGAAGTAATGAAATAATGTCAGTGTTGTATATACAAGAAACCACTGTCAGCGAAAAGCTCAGGCTTCACACTGCTCTGCATGCTCTGTTTCAGGTAGTTTTGTCTCTCTTTGATGCCAGCAGGAGCAGATATGCCTAATTTCGTCATCTCAGGCGCAAAGTGCTAGCTTTGAGAACAGAAGCTCCACCCACAGTCCGTCTGTTTGAAAGGGACAGCCAATTAGAAGAAGGTTGGCTTAAAAGAGGAAATAATACAGCTTGTCATTGAGTTGGTTTTGTATCTATGGTAGTTTAGTCCAAACAAACTTTATCAGGTTTCTTGCTGATGCGACTTTTGCATTTGCTGTCCAGACTTTAGTCCAGGCCTGGAGGTGGATTTATCCAGAAGTAGGCCTGTCCCAGGGGCACCTTGAATAGTCATCAGCAATGGCAAATTAAAAAATGAATTTGGGACCAAAGAAAAAGCCACATCACCACCACATATCTTAACGTATATTTATTAATAAAATGGTACTAGATGGTATTTGGCAATATTAATGTGAAATTATTTTTTTCCCATGAAGCATAAAGATATCCCACTTCATCTTCAGGTGGTTATAAATCCCAGTGAGGATGTGTGATTCAACTGATCCAACAGACGCCCGTGTAGAGACGGGCTCTCATGTGTGCAGAGACGTCCCAGATGTAGGTTACTGTATGCTTTCAGAAAGAATTACAAGTCTCCCCAATGGCAGACCAGCAGCCAGTCTCCCTGTGCTGATTTTTCTTTCTTTGTAGTGGTGGTTAAATGTAGATCAAACATGAGGGAGAAAGGAAGCTCGTAATAGCTTCTGACACGTTCTGTGAAGCAGAGTAGCTCTTTATAACAGGAGGACAGCTACTTTCCTCTTTCCTCCTGAAGGTAAATCTCAGGGGATTTAACTTTTTCAACCTCTCCTGTCAAAGAAATTATTTTATTTTTAAGCGAGCATGACCTTTCAGAGGATACAAACCTGTGGCATGTTTTCCTTTTATGTGTTTTTGCTTTTATTTATTTTGTCTTGAAGAGCAGGAAAAAAAAGCTTAAAGCAGTAGAAGGAGGAGGTAGGACAACTCCCAGTGTACTTCCAGCTTGGGCGTTAAGCATAGCACACATTACATAATAATGTGTCACTCAGTTTGGCGATCATGCTGGTAGAAAGTGATGTCAGTCTATTCTTAAAGAGAGGAAGCGATCACTTGAGGTTTCCTGTATTCACCCTCAGTAGACTGCGTCTGGAACACGGCGGTGCTGGATGTGGAGCTAAAAACATTGTTTCTCAGGATGTGAGATCGTAGTCCTGGGAATTCTTATAGCATGAGAAATAATAGGAAATTCAACGCGTTTTTATTTTATTTATTTCATGATTTATAACATTTACATTTTTTTGTTTCTCCAAATCCAGAGTTGCCGGTTAATCTCACAGCTCCAGATAAATATCATTCTAACTCTTGATTCATCCATTGATTATTTTCATGATTACTTTTTAACAGTGTGAAAAGGGCAGCCTGTTTTCTTTAGTTTCTGTAAATTAAAAGTCTTGGCCAATCACCTATTGTTTGCCTAACCATAACTTTCAAAGGCAAGTAATAAAAATTACACTTCTTATTTAAAAATATAGTTGCAGATAATAATAAATAATAAATACATTCAGTGTTTTCTTTTTACAAAATGTTATGTCCTACTTGTTTGTGTCATGTACATGTTTGCTATGGAAAATTAATCCCTCCCTGAGGATGAATTTATGCTAATCTACTTATAATTTACTACTAATACTAATCTATAGTAATGTACTATACTGCTTAGAAGGAGCCTGAGTTTCAAGTGATCTTGAGCAATAATTCTCCTGTCTTTCTGAAGGTTTTTCAGAGTTTTTCTCTGAGCATTGCCTGCTTTTTCACTCATTGTAGTCCAGTTCTTATATCTGACAGTTTTCAGAAGAATATTTTTGTTTGCTTGTTGGTTTGTTAAGCCACTTAACACTGACATTATTTATTCCAATGTAAAAAACACCCCTAACTCAAGAGGTGAAGCAGTGTTGTCTACACATAAGACAACTTGGCTAAGACCCAGTTTTAAATTCTATTTTTATGCAGCTTATGGGCAGCCTGTCACAAAGACACATAAGTTGTTCCATTTTCATTACTTAAATTTACAAAAAATACCCAAGAGAACACAGTTTGACTACACAAAATAGTATTTTTGACCAACAAGGTCTTTATGTCCTTAAGAAATGGGAAATCCAGCAAAGACCTGTCAGAAGACATTAGAAATGCATCTGGCTCCTCAGTTGATCCATCTACTGCTCACTGAAGACTTCTGTAATGATCTCTGTGGACAGTATAGCAAATTAGACAGGAACTGGTCTGAAAATGGGTGAAATTATTCAGTGATGAATAAAAGTCAGATTTGGTGTTTTTGGTTCAAATCTTTGTCGGTGTGTACAAAGGAGTTGGGAAGAGAATTAGAACAACAAGTGTCTACAGAGTTATCTGTAAAGCACTGCAGAGGCTCTGTGGTGGATTGGGGCTGTATTTCTGCCAATGGTGTTGGAGATTTTGTCAAAGTTCAAGAAATTACAAATGTAAAAAAGTAACATCAGATTTTGATCCTCTATGCAAGATCATCTTTAAAACAGCTTCATTTTCAGGATGACGATGATCCCAAACACACTGCTTATGCAATAAAAGAATAGCTGGATAGAAAAACACACAATGGAACATTATCTTGTCATGGATTGGCCTTCCTAGAGAACAGAAGCACTGAAGCAGTGAGGGATCATCTTGATAGAGAACAGAACAAACAGCAGCCAGCATGCAAAGAAAGAGCTTTGGATGTCCTTCAAGAAGCCTGGAGAACTATTCCTGAAGACCACTTGAATAAATTACAAGAGAGCTTAGATTTTAAAGTTTTAAAAGAGACATTAATGTTAATTCCTAACTCTGTGTTTTTATTCTTGGACAGTAAAAATGTCTGTCAGACATTCCAATTTGTTTTTTCTAATTTAAATGTTTCATTTTGTCAGAACAACATTCCAATACCAAAAAATAAGCAAAGTTTTGGGGTTTTCTTGTATCTACATATGTACTGAAAAATTATGTCAGTATAAGACTATAATATCTTTCTTTCTGCGATGGACAAAAGGAGACAGATTTTCAATGCGAGTTATTAAATGGCCACAAATACTAGGAAAATGCACAGACTTATGTTAAGTAAGTTAATGCACACTATTTGCAGACTGATTGTGCTTATGTATGCAGTTACCCGCCCCCCCCCCCCAAAAAAGGTCAAATTTTGAACCAAGAAATAGAAAGTTTGTGCATAATTGAATGCAATTAGGACTGTAGTTTATGATTGATGATTAATATACTCTGCCTTAAACCAGTGGGAGCTGGCAAGGGCTTCATATTCAGGCAAGAAAATGATAAGGAAGAAAGAAGTTATTTAATTTTTTTTCATTTTCTTTTGCTTATAAAGACAATTTTGTGTTTAAATCATTTACATCAATTTGCGATACTGGTCTGTGTACGCATGAATGCAGCCATCAGCGATGGCTTCTAACCGGGTTACCGTTTGCCGTCAAACTCCCTTAAATACTTAATGAGCTGTGACCAAGTCTGAACACTTAGAAACATTTATGGAGGACATTTATTTTTAATTTCACCAGGAAATCTTGGGTCATTCTCAGGGTTCAGATGGCAAAAACACCAATTTTACTCTTGAGTAACTTTTGGCTTACAGGCACAGACTTTTTTTTTTTTTTAACAGACTTGTAAGGGAAACGCGTGTGGAAATGATAACTTTAATAATGAGCAACTAATATTTAAGGAGCCCATGCCAATGAGTGACCTAAATCCTGTTGGACTTAAATGCTGTTAGTAATGGGTTCATGGTCTTTTAATTGGTGTGACATGTGAAGTGCACGTCATACCAATTAAAGGGCCTGCTCATAAAATGTGGAGAGTAGAGGACATTTATGTGCACACATTCAGGAAATAGCCACAAATGTAACACAAAATTGTTAGAAATATACTTGTAGTAACCCATGAAATATTGAAATAGTCCAAAGCTTGTGTATAACCAAAACATAAATGTCTGATTACACTAATGATTGTAGAGGATATCCACCTCATTGGCGAGGAAGCGAATGCTGCTCCCTCTCAGGAAATAACAACAGGATACAGGAGTCGTTGTTCTGATTGCGTGGACCTAATGAACTGTTTAGCATTCTGGTATGTCCGAGCTTCCTCGCTGTTTATGCCCTTGTCTTATTTAATTTGGCTGCCGTGCCAGGCAGGTCCAGTCGGGTATGGTTTATCATGTTAGTAGCCTGATGGGCCACTTCAATATTAGCATGTCTGGCTGACACTGGAGCGTGACTGTTGGAGTGAGCCTGGAGATCAGCTGCTGGTTGCTCGATTTAAAAATAGTTCCTTGTTGTGTTTGGTACGTGTGCTCGTATTGAGCTTAACCAAAGTTTCAGTTAGGGCTGGGCAGTTAATTCGACTTTTAATCTCAACTGATTTTGATGACCAGCAGTTATGAAAATGAAATAAATTGGAAGGAACGGTTACTGATTTGCATTCATGATCAATACAAAGCTGTAGTTCTTTTCCAATTAATTAAAGCTCACACCTTTCCTTTACACTTGTGCGCTTCCACCCCTCTAAAGGTTTAGATTCATTTGCTCTTTAGTTCAGTTCTAACAAAGATGACTCAAAGAGAGCCCTAAGTTAGTAACATTGATCTAGAAAATTCTCTCACTTTCAGTTGAATATGAAGGATTATTAATGGTTGCCGTCATGAAATATCACACAGTTCTTACATTTTTGGTGGGGTGTGCCAGTTGACCGTTTCCCTGTGGCTGCTGTTCACTGCCAACACTGCCTCCCGTCGCCTCAGTCTGCACTGCCGGCCTCAGACATCCTGCGGTAAAGACAGATCAGTGGTTACCCTTGAGTGATAGGCTGTTTAGGTAATAATTAAAATGATTATTCTATTTCAAATGAAATAAAATCTGTTTAAAAAGAAAACTGATTGATTGAATAAACATGTTAAATAATTAAGATTATGATACAAACCATTATTGTGCTGCCCTGCCTCCAGTCCGCTGTAAGCAATCCGTTTCAAACAGGCTCTTAAGATCTATCTATAACAGGGGTGGGCAACTCCAGGCCTCGAGGGCCGGTGTCCTGCAGTTTTTAGATATCACTCTGGGTCAACGCACCTGAATCACATGATGAGTTCATTCATTACCTCTGGAGAACTTCAAGACATGGTGAGGAGGTCATTTAGTCATTTAAATCAGCTGTGTTGGATCTAAAACCTGCAGGACACCAGCCCTTGAGGCCTGGAGTTGCCCACCCCTGGTATACAAGCAGGAAAGCTCCACCCACCTGCAGTTCAAATCTTTTGTTTACAAGGGGCAGCCAATCAGAGGAAACCTGTCTTAAAGGTAGTGAGAATGGAGCTAAAAGTGTTTGGATTGGGTTTTTTTGGTTTTGGACTTTTGTTCGGACAAAACAAGACATTTAAAAATGAACAGCACGCTGTTTAAATGAGAGAGTAAATAACATTGAAATATATTGTGTATCGAGTTTATTATTGAGGTTTATTCCAGAATAGATTAGTTTTACATTTCATGCCAGTCTGTCAAGTTATTGATGAGGCACTGATTTTAAAACCACAGATGTGCATTAGCCAAAGAAAATTTAAACACAGTGTTGTGGCCTCTCTATCAAATAAATCATTAGTGTATTGTTCACAGAGGGGTTATAATAATTATCAGCTGAGCTGTTCTATCATGCACAATCTCGATATTCTTGCTTTACTGTAGGCGGCATCACACGTTTTCTTCTTTGATGGTTTTTGATGAGTTGCAGCATGTTTGTACACAACATGTTCTTAAGAATTTGTTACTGCAGGACTGTTTTCCTCTCTGACTGACACAATTTCATGCACATATGCCTCCTCTGAAGCATCTTTCTGAGTTTACATGTCTAAAAATATGACTTGTTCATGCACTTTGACTAAAGATGCATTATTCAACGCCTCTGCAGAGTAATTAAATCTTAATCAGGGATGGGCTCCTGTCCTTATGGAGGCGTGTCTGTGTGAGTGTGTATGTGTTTACGACAGCTCCACTGGATGCTTTTATAGTGTAAGACGGTTTTAGAAGTCTTTCATTAGGAGGGAAACTTCTCACCTGGGGAAAACGATGCAGAGGTTGGCTGAGGTTAAGACTTGGTGCTTAGATGTTTCTTCAGTTCAGCGGTCAGAGCAGGAGGTATGAAGATAATTTGCTCTCCAAAGCGAATCACCTCACACGCTTTAGTTGTAATTTTTCCTTTTAAACTTCACTTTTTTTTTGTTCTTTGTCTTGCTGATGCTACTTTAGTGTCCAGCAACATCCTCCAGCTATAGACTTTATATAAAAGATGGTGGATTATAGCGCCTGTGTCTGGTGCCTTGCATCTGCATTCTTTCTAGTAGCCAACAGGAGGTTGACTCCTTTATTTGAAGAAGTCTGGTTGTATAAAATTTTTGACACCCCTCAACTTTGACCTCTGTCAACTTTGCTGATGTCTTATTTCATACAGAATGGTGTTCTCTTTGTAAATTACAGCGCTCAATGGAAGGACAATACAGCAGAGTGTCCTTTAAGGTTGACCTACCTTGTGATTGACAAGCTCACATGCAATACCAAAACTTCCACTATACTGGTGAACACGCACAACTCCAAGTGCTGTCACATTTGCGATATCGATAATTACAGTAAGTACTGGTTTTGGTGACATGCCTACTTAAATCATGCCTTAAATCAAACAATCAGTAAAAACATGGCACTTTTGTCTGACTAAAGTAAACAACCTCTTCACTGTGGATGTGTCCATTTCTTTTATACAGTCAATGTCTCTAGCTTTTTTTTTGTTTTGCTCATTTTTGATTCAGTTATTTGAAAAACTAGTCAATATGACTTACATTAAAGAAATGCGTAATAAAAATGATTCTCAAAAAAGAAGTTGTTGAGATTATGCAGATAACAGTTTATTGACTCTCAGTATTTCTTAGGGTCTAGCAAAATTCAGTAACATATAGTAGTAGTAATAGTATGAAAATGAAATATCTAACTCTTGTTTAATCTTCTTTTTAAATCAGACAATTCCCAAACCAGTAAATAAAGCCATCGGCTATGAATTGCATGCTGTTATAATCAGTGTTGATCAAAGTCCTGCAGGCTGTTAAATTTTGTAAAAACTCAAGCACCATGTAGTACAACCTAATATTTCAGTTTGTTCACTTTTTATTCAATATTTTAACTTGCGTGGCGCTTTTCCCACAAGTATAAAATCATTTAAGTTACCTGAACGCATCATTTTCCATCAGATCAAAGAGACTTTGAGCTATTTGCCCATTTTTAACCTCTTGACTTGAAAAGGGTCCAGAGTGGATTGTTTGTATACCATTAGCTCAGAGTAACATTCGCTTTCAGGAGCTTTGTATTCCAAAGTAAAGTCCCTAAAATGTTAGAAAGTAAGCCCCCGATACTCAGTCGACTCAGCTGCACAAAAGGCATGGAATGAAGCCCTGTTCCTCTTTCTGTCAGGAAAGCTCTGGACTCGATCATGTATTAGCTTTTTGTTTGTTTTTTTTTGTTTTTTTTGGGGGGGGGGGTTCATTTTCAAGAATTTTGGCATATGAGTTTAGAGAAAATTTTCACCGCCCTGCACCTGTGGAGTGTTTTTAAGCATGCAGTGCACAAGTTGATTGAATCATTCATCGTGTTTTAAATGTCAGTCTGACAACTTGTATTGTTCGGTTTGTTTTTACTGGCTGTGAATATTTCAGTTTTTCACCACTTTCTCAGAAAAGTAATGGAAAGCACCTCTGGTGAGCTCCAGCAGCACTACCTCAGTTTACTCCTGTTTGTAGCCGTGATAACCTCCGTCAGCCCTGTTCTTCTGAAATGGTACAATCCCACATCCATATTCCATGTTTACGCTCCTGTCCGGTGCCTTTACGGTTTTGTGCTGACGTCATGCCCCCACTTGCATCTTAAACTAAGCGGGAAATATGTTGACTCTGCTCATTTCTGCGAGGCCTTGGCCCTGTGGAATATTTGGTCTCTGGTGTAATCCGTGGTTTCGTTTGTCCTTATGAGGATGACCCTGAAGTTTAACCTGGCTGTTACTCATTTGCAGCCGCACCACATTACATCCTCGCTCCAAGGTCTCCTCGTCAGCAAGGACACATGGGGCAGGTTTACTGTACAGGCTTCAGCTGCTGTCCATTCATAGCTCTGATTACCCTGTCAGGCTTTGATGGGCAATGCGTATAATAATGTGCAGCATAGCATACATGGTGATCGGCCGTTGCTGGGTATTGTTTATTAGCTTTAGTCTAAGAGAGTAGCAGCATGAATGTGAACACTAAGCTGTCTGATGTGTAGCTTCCCTTTTTATGAGCATAATAAAGTATCCGCTTGTTAACTAATCGACCCCTTTTCAGGGTCCAACTGTTTCCTGCGTTGGATGAGGCTTTCATTTAAAAAAAGAATTAAGAGCTGCACTGACTTTTTTTCCTCCAAAATATTCAGTTGTTATTTTTGGCCTCTCCAGCTTGTTATTAGTACTGTCTATTACCCCTTGGAGCTATGTTTTTAAGAAGACATGATGTACTCTACAGCCCATAGGCTCAAATATTTAATCTTGTCAACTTGGGTAAGATTTCAGTGTGGACGTTAACTTAAATCAGCAATACAGCCAATGAATCCACCACCAGCTGGGTCCCATCTTTGTGAAATTTACATGTTGTTCTTGATTGAGTTCCCTCTGCGTTCTCTGGATCCCTCCCACAGTCCACATAGGAAGCATATTAAGTTAACTGGTGAGAATTTGCCATAGTTAGAAATGTGAGCAAGATTGGTAGTCTGCGTGCTAGCCCTGCGATAGATTGTAAACCTGTACGCCAGCTCTTGACCCCATGACAGGGTTAAGAAACAGATGGATCTGGCTTGTTAACAGAGTGCAGCTTGGAAACAAGCTCCATTTTCACTTATTTGCCCAAACTTTGTCACACAGATTCCTGTCTCAAGACCAAAACACCGGTTACCCTTAAGTAACACGGTGTCTTTGCATCACTTGGTTCCCTGTCACTCTGTTTTTTGGAGCTGCCTGAGCCACAGGCTCATTTCAAGTGGAGCACAGAAGCATTGCAGCCAGAGATGAATTAAAACGAGTCTCTCTCTTTCTCCTTTTAATATCCTGCATTGGACTTTATTGCTTTTAAATATAGTGACAGACCTTTTCACAAGTACTAGACTATTAGCTAGCATTGCCCAGTACACCTTGATCAGTGTGCAATTTTGTAAATGTGTTGTTATTAGCTCCTTTTTTAAAAATGTTTAATGCAAACTGTGAGTGTGACGCCACAGTTCTCCAAGCACATGTTTACAGGGGAAAAACACGAGAAGTGTAACCTCAGCCCTAACCTTACTCGCTGTATAATAGTTAGACAGCATCTTTTTTTTTTTTTTGGCACATGAGTTGATAAGCAGCACTTTACTGAATAGTGTTTCCTCTCCTTATCTCAGGTGTGGGCGCTGGGCGCTTGCCAGACTGGGTGAGCTGAGAACTAAGACTGAAACCTGTTGAGAGAAAGGGGGGAAAAAAATATCACCTGGGACTGCTGAGGAGGACCTCTGTGCAGGTGAGGACTGACAGATGTGATGAAGATGAAGTGTTTATACAGGCTTTACTTTTCAAATGGATTTTAGGGTTTGTGATTCACAACATGTGACAGTGCAAAGCAGGTGTAAAACATGACTGATATACATTTGCATGCTTTTTTATGATTTCAGCTTAATAAGTGTAAACTGTTAGAGTAGCAGTGCAGAGAATATGAAAAAGTCCCATTAAAACAATTAAATAAAATCATAAACAAAGAAGATAAAATGCAAAATAAACCCCAACTACCTGTTTTTTTTTTTTAATTTTATTTTTCTGCTATCATTCAAAACATTTCCCAGGCTTGTCACTTTAAAGCAGAACTCCAGTGTTACCAAGTAATATTACAACAGGCACAAGCTGTGTTTTTTGTTTTTTTTTTGTTTTTGTTTTTAAATTTACCTGCACACCTAACCTGCTTAGGTATGCAGCATGAGTTACCATGGCAATGCAAAGTGAACCACCTTTGTAATACTAAAAAGCAAAGATTAAACCTGAAGATACTTCACTAAAGCCCCAAATCCTGCTTCAAAGTACAGGCCTGTGGCTTTAAATGAACAAAATATTTTGTCTGCATGACTCGCATGTTAAACGCGTTACTCTCTGGGTTAGACTCACAGCGTTTGTAACACTGAAAGCTTCATTTTGCATTATTAACAAGCTATGAGCAAATTAGAGAGTATTTCCTTGCTCTGAAGATCCTCAGATCTAAAAGACTCGGCATCCTTTCTAAAGTTGACAACTGCAACACGTTTTTTGCTAAAGTCTACCTCTATGCCCTCACCTCTCGGCACTTTTGGTACTCCAGAGTTGAAGTTTTCTGTCACAGATATCTGCAAAACAAACACTGCATGCTGCATCTGCATCTCACAGAGCTTGAAATGTGTTTACTGTGCAATATTAAAAACGCATAGTAATCAAACATGGTTTTAATGACGCAAACCTTTGGCAAACTGCAGCATTGTCACTGTGGAAACCACCTACCGTTCTTCCTGACTAATTGATGTCCAGAGTTTGGCAGTTTAAAAAAAAAAAAAAAAAGCAGACAAGTGGTTGTCAGATTTATTAATTTTGAAAATAAGCTTAAGTCTTAATGTAGCAACACTGATAGGACGGGCCTGCTCTCTTTAAAAATGAGGAGAATAGACACAAGGGACATTGAAACACCTTTCCTTACATTGAAGTCAGTTTGGCTACTTCATATCCTGACTGTCAGCTTCAGTTGGGAAATTTGCTAATCAGAAAGATTTAGACCATGCCCACATGTCTCTGTCATTATCCCTGTGACCTCAGAGTAATCATTAATGAGAGAACTGCTTGGGAAGGAAATGAGGAGAGAGAAAAGGGAGTTGGAGAGGCTCCTCAGTCAAATGATATTGGAGTGAGGAGAGGATATAGAAAGGAGATATGATTCTGGCCGTGCGAGGCATTTACATACGGTATGGAAATGTGACAGACTCTGGCGTTGAGGACACATTTGCTGCTGCTCTTAGGTTCACACGGCCGTCAGCAGGGTGGAGCTTCCTGACCCATGGAGAATTACTTCCAGGCCGAGGCCTTCAACCTGGACAAGGTGCTGGACGAGTTCGAGCAGAACGAAGGTGAGCTTTAATAGATGCAGACAGCAGACGAGGACAAGCGGTGAGTCATTGCGGACGAGGAAAGGCGAACAGAAAAGGAAAAGCTGCTGTCAGCGTGCCATTGCACAACCTCTGAGAGTAAATCATCAAGGTGTCAGAAAATCAGCCACCGCCCATTAAGTCTGAGTAACATTCACAGGTGGGGATTGAGGGCGGGCCACGAGGGGATAGGATTAATTGAATTTCCCATTTCCCTTAGGCTTTGAGACATCGTGTAACTGGTGCAAGACAGGAGGGTTGGCTGTTTTCATCACACTTAATGATCCCAAAAGTGTGTCGGAGCCTTTTTGGAGACTCTGTGATTTCACAGTTTATTTATGGTAATTGTGAAGTAAACACTGCATTACTGAGCTGTGTATCTGCATTCTCTCAGCATTCCAGCACAAATGCCTGTTATAGGGAAAAAAAAGGATGGCTCTTCTTCTAAATTTGTCTTCTAAAGTCCTGCAGATCCATGGGCACAAAGTAGAGTTTAATGTTACTGTGAACTTGGTGTGTATTTTGTCTGTGTGTGGTTATCTTTGACCTCTGTCAGAGATCCAGCTTGGCAGATTAAGTGTGTGTGTGTGTGTGTGTGCTGCACACTGAAACAGCTTAGCATGAACTGCAGCGGATGGAGGCGAGGGCCGACTGTGTGAGGAAGTCGGTTTAAAGAAATATTTTAAGAATTTCTACTTGTATTACACAGCAGTTATATGTCGGCTTGACTGATGGCTCCCAGGGGCGAGCGAGCCATTTTGGCCCACTTTCTCAGAATTTCCCAGTCCATCCACACACTAATTTCCCACTCCATGCCAACCTCATTTCTCAGTTCATCCCCTGCTTTGTTCCTGCCATTTATAGCTTTTTCGATCACCTGGAAGTGTGTATCTTTGTATCAGTTCTCTGTGGCTGTTCTTGTGAGGCTGTTCAAGGGTTCATGATCTCCTAACCACTTCCTCGTATTTCACATTTCATGTGTTAAGCAGAAAATTGGAAGCTGTTTGGAAAGTGTAGATAAATGGTTGTGTCCGGCAAATGCAAAGTGGAATAGGGGACTACATCAAGACAAATATTAATTTATGTCTTTATAGATATTAAATGGTGCAGACTTCATAAGACCAAGCATGAGCACCAATTTTTCTGACATGAGGATGACAATACCAGTTTATACATTAATATTTTGGTTGATTTCGTAAAAAAAAAAAAAATAGTTGTAGATATAATTTGTGAGTACATTAAAATACGTTCAAAGAGCTTCTGCTGAGATCCATACAGTCTTTCATTTTCCTTTTTTCTTTTTTCTCTGCAGATGAGACGGACACTCCCATTCTTTCAGATGCTAAGTGGACCCAGATCCTGGCCCCACCAACCCACATGCTCTCTTTGAACCCTGCGCTGGCTCACGCAGACCTCAGCCCCCGGGAGAGTCCCCTGTCATTTAAGACCCTCCCCGACTCATCCTCCACCCCTCCCTCAGGGGCTGATCTGAAAAGGCATCCTGGTCCCGAACCTCCATCCTGGGCAGAGGAGAGGCCGGCAGACGTCCACAGCCCTCCCCTCCCCCAGCCCAATATCGGCAAACTGGTGGGCACCGACGACCTCTCGCCGCCCCCTGTGACGGCCTCTGACAACGTGGAGAATGGCTGCCTGTCCAGTCCACAGCTGGATGCCCTCAGCAAAGAGATAAGTTCTCCTGCAGACATCCAGCTTGGTGATTCTGGCCAGGAGACTAAACGTGAAGAGACAGCTGCCTCATCCGGAGGAGGAGGCTCGTCTGTCAGTCACACTCGCTTCAGCTTTGAGGTTGGATTACAGGAACAAACACCCTCCACAAAAATTCTCCCAAATGTGGAACACACGGCACAAAATGGGGATGATGGCAGTTCAGCTGCCTTACAGGACTTTGGCCTAGAAACGCAAACTAGAATTTTAAAAGAGGAGCAAGGGGAAAGTCTCCTGAATGGAAGCAGGGTTGTTCAGAGTGGGTGTGAGTTGGAGGAGAACGGTGCGTCTCCTTCGGACAAGGTTGGGCTGGAGAAGGAAAGGAGATGTGGTCCAGAGGGACAAGTAGACCAGCACCACAGAATAGCAAATCTTCCAAATGGTTTGGAACAGGAGAGCGGGACTAGCTCTAAGCCTCAGGAGGTGGAAGAGAGGGTAGAGGAAGGTGTTTCCCCCTCTCCTGTCCCCTCAAAAGAGGACTCTGTAACTGAGGAGAAAGAAATGGAGGAGAGCAAGCAGGAAAGCGGCGAGGGAGGAGCGGGGGGATCGGGTTGCATCCAACCAAAACTCAACAACCGGCTGCAGCCAGTCAGCATTCCCTATGGAGGCGCCCGACCCAAACAGCCCGTCAGCCTCAAGCTCCAGATCCCACAGCCGTTGTCGGGCCAGGTGCAGAACCTGCTCAGTCCGTCTGCCGCCAACAAGAACAAGAACCTCGAAAACCAATGCCGGAAAGGCACACCCTCCGAAACGTCGCCTGGCGGGACTGACCAGAGTGCAGTCAGCGTGAATGGAGAGGGCATCATCCACTCTCCATCCCTCATACCCCCAGAGAGCCCAGACAATGATCTCCAGGCAGGGCAACAAGGTGCTCTGTGCAGGAAACCTACCAGCTCTCTGGGAGAGGTCGCCCCTGTGTGGGTGCCTGACTCCCAGGCTCCAGTCTGCATGAAATGTGACGTCAAGTTCACCTTCACCAAGAGGAGGCATCACTGCAGGGCCTGTGGCAAGGTCAGTGGTGTACTAAAACTGTGCTAATCTAACCCATAAAGAGCAGTCTAGCTATAATGACCTATTACACAACTGTGTATCTCTGTGATTATGTTGTTTTTGATGTTTAATAAATCTCGTAAGTGTGCACCAAAAGTAGGCAGTGTTTTAATATTAAGCAAAAACAGAAACGGCGAGATGGAAAAACATGTGGAAATAGCTTTGATAGATGAAGGAGGTAAATTTAATGCAGGGCTGTGATAGACGCTTTCCTCTTTAGGCATTTATTTGCTGATAGTTGGGCAGGTAGCTTTATAGCATTATGCCCACCCACACACACAAAGCAGGTTGTCTGCACTGTGCTCTAAGCTGAAGATGCAGTCGCTGACAGTGCAGTGGAAAAATCGGCGGACTGCTACTTAATTTCCCATGGTAGTAAACAAAATCACACACGCTCCTTGCCACTTGAGCAGGGGGGAGCTGGCACTGCAGTAATACTAACACCTGCACTGGGGCTGCAAACAATAGGCGCAGCGGGAACCTCGGTGCACCCTCCACCACAGTGCTAGATCCACAACTAGATTATAATGGTGCCGCGTGGCTCTGAAATTAAAAGGATCATCTACCCTCTGTCTAATTATTTAAAGTACATGATACTGGAAAATGACACGTAATGAGGTACTAATCCATTGAAAGAAAAGTGTCGTGTACGCAGCTGCAGCTCATTGAAGCGCTGGCTCAGTACATGAAATCAGTGTCCATAAAACGCTACATTTCCTGCACATTTAATGACAACTTTCTGGACGTTCTTTAATTAAAAAATAATAATAATAATAATTTTTACGTTGAAGGTGATGATGTCATGTTGGAGGTTTGGTCATTTGTAGGATTCTGGTGTGGATTATTTTTCTGTCTCTCCGTGTTGTTTTTAAGGTGTTCTGTGCGGCGTGTTGCAGTCTGAAGTGCAGGCTCACGTACATGGACAGGAAGGAGGCTCGTGTCTGTGTCACCTGTCACTCTGCTCTGACAAGTGGTGAGCATCATTGCAAGTACTGCAAGGTTTCTTCTTTGCAACTTATGAAATCAGATGTTAGAGGTGCAAATTGCTAAGTGTTTCCTCCATATCCTTTTAATGAATTTAGTATGTCCAGATAAAACCTTTGTCCAATTTTACATTTTCTTTATTTGCAGTCACACGGTAGACAGCGGTATATAAAATCATCTGTGTTTATACAACTTTCCAGTGTAATTCCGCTTAGAAGTTTGTTTGTTTCTTTTTACATAATTACAGAACACAAAAACAGACCATGGAGTATTACTTGCTTTAAGAAAGAGAGAAGAATTGGAGAAATAAAAGTGAAATAATTTATAAGAGACTAATAATAGAATAAATAACAAGATTAAACAGTAATAGGGACTTGGTAAGATGTGCTTTCTCTCTCGTGGGATCTTATGGAAAAAGCAATTTGTCTTTATTTATTAATTTTTCTCCACATTATGAAGATTGCATAAGCAACACACAAGTTCTCTAAGGCTGGGCCACCTGGCTTTAGAAATGTGAGCCGCTAAACTCGCAGGTAGTTTATTTTTGCGTTTGCAAATCCAAAAAGAAAGTCTTTCCAATTGAAAACCAAACTTGTTCTGAATAAAGTGTCTAATTTTGCATGACGTTTGCACCACAAAGTTTGAAAACTTTTGAAAAGCCTGAAATCCAGTTCAGCAAGTTGTAATGGAACAGTGCATGACATAATATACAGCAAAACAAAACAAAGCATCACAGCTTTATGCAAAAGTAATCCAGTAAATGCTTCAGAAGAAATAAAGATCGGTTCAATAAACAGAGTAAAGGAACAGGTGTATTGAAAACCTGATTTGGGGCGACAAAACAAAGCGTGTAAACGAAAAGGGTACGAAGCAGAAACACGAACGGTTTTTGACCATGCAAAGAGAACATCAAAGAGAAGTTGATCAGAGCTTCTTAATGAATAAAAATGCGATCTGTCCAAAGGTTCAGTAGTTAGCAGCAGTTTGATTTTATCTCTAATGTGGCGCAGCTTCTGTATAGATAAATCATGTTTACAGCACACATTTTGACACATCGTGCTATGAAAGGAATGGGTTATATTAATGACTTTAATTATCAGTGCAGGTCAGTCCAGGTTCACTGATTAATGACTTAATAATGAGTTTTAATAATAATGTTGTTCGTTGGCGCCTTTCAAAGGATTCAAGGTCACCTTAAAACACAAAATGAACAAGAACAGCATTAAAAGAGATTTAAAATCCAAGAACACTATGAATGTAAAACGTATAAAACAAGATGGTTACAGCTGATATGCTAATGTAAACAGATGGGTTTTGTGCTGCGATTTAAAGAGTGTCAAAGAGTCTCGTTGATGAGCTGAGGTGAAGCACAGCTGTAGGCTGTAGCAGCTTTAAGGCTGAAGTGAAGACTTACAGGCCTCATTAGAGAAAATAGTAACACCTGTGAATTTTGTGCTATGAAGGAGTACCTGCTTACAGGAAAGTCTTCTAAATTCCCCAAGAATTCTCCTGGTGTGAAAAATGTATGTGTACTTATGTAACGCATGACGACTCCTAATGTTTACTGGTGCCATTTTCTCTCTGTCAGCTCAATCATGGGAAACGCCGGCTGCTGCGAGCAATCAAAGTCCAAACCCCAACAACCCAGCTGAGTACTGCTCCACCATCCCCCCTCTGCAGCAGGCTCAGGCCTCTGGGGTGCTCAGCTCGCCCCCTCCAACCGTCATGGTGCCCGTGGGAGTCCTGAAGCAGCCTGGCAACGAGGGTACGACCTTTACGGCGAATAAAAGTACTCTTATGCTAACATCTTTTGTAACCCTTGAAAGTGACACTTTGTCCTCTGCAGATTTTTCCTTATATGCTGATATTTCATTTAGTGTGTGTGTGTGTGTGTGTGTGTGTGTGTGTGTGTGTGTGTGTGTGTGTGTGTGTGTGTGTGTGTGTGTGTGTGTGTGTGTGTGTGTGTGTGTGTGTGTGTGTGTGTGTGTGAGTGAAATCTCAATGACAGTTTTAGCTTTTAACAGTCGATATAAATCGTAATGTAATCGATATATTGTGCTGTTTATTTCAAAATAATCATTTTTATGGCTCAGTGCACTACTTTCCCAACTGTTTACATTTCTAAATGATCACATTCACCCCACATCAGGCAGTAGTAGCTATAAAATTCATATGTCCTCCTCCTCCAAGTAAATTTTAATTAAAAATCCAAGGTAGTCCACTTAATTACATTTCTTTCTTAAAATAAATCGACTAGTAGGCAAACAATTTATTTATATAGCACTTTTCAAAGACAAGAGCAACTGTTTTGTGGAAAATAATCACACAAAAATTAAAAAGAATGTCCAGAGAATATACATTTAAATGAAGAAGACAGAAGATTATTACATTGCAAAATAATTGATCAATAATACAATAATACGTGTCTGTCTACTTTCAACAGCATACTGAAAAATTATGTATTTTAATATGCTCTAAAATCCTCTAACTTCACGTTGAAGCACCACAGATTTCCTGCTGCGAGGAAGGTGAAATCCAAGGTCACAGGAGAGGTCAAAAGCTCAAATGGAGATGACATAAGATTCAAAATTGGACAGTTGAATTTCATGCTTGATAATAAAACTGGATGAACAGTTTAGGAAAATTGGCATCAACCTACTTCAGTTGGCTCATTTCTGCCAAAATTCAGGGGTCGAAGTGCCTTTATATTTATGTTATTCCAGGTTTCAGTTAAAAACTTTTTGTCGACCAATACCCTTAAGTGTCCTTTTCAGTTTTAGCCCCACAAAATCATTTGTGTGGCTTAATTTATTTTGAAAGAATTTTGGCTGTAGCCCAGTGTAATCATATTAAATTATTGTGATCTCAGCATTGACCAAAACAATTACGATTGATGCTTTTAATTTGACAGCGTGTCTTTGACATTCAGGGTCCGTCTCACGAGAGCAGAGGAGGGTGTGGTTCGCTGATGGAGTCCTACCCAATGGTGACACAGCAGAGTCACCCAAACTGCCGACCTCCAGCTCTGCTCCTTCGCAGTCACTCGCCATCAATAAATCCTCCACTTCTGAGTCCACTGAGGTAGGCTTGGCAGCCCCAACTAATACTATTAGGTTAGCTATGTATGGCCCTATTTGCTACTCTGCATTTTGCTGATGGGAGTCACAAAGAACTCTTTATGTGGTATTGTTGGTGGTATGCTGGCTCAGTCTCAGACTGTGATAAACAGCAGTAGGTCAAAGGAAACATTCCTTGTTGCATTATGAGAATTAGAAAATCCACTTGATTGAAATGCTTAAAGCTGGAATGTGCTTTACTCTGGTCACTCAGCTTGTTTCTAAGTGGATAACAGAACAGCAAGCCGTATCCGGTTGTTTCTGTGGTTTTGGTGTATCGAGCATCAGCTGTCGGGATGATTCATGGCCTCTGAAACAAAGTGACTCCCTGTGAATCCCAGAAAGCCTTATTATGCTTTGTAGACAGAACGTGAGCTTAAAACCAGACTTTAACATGTGAAAGTCAATGTGAGAATTCAAGTCTTGGTGAATTTGATGCCAGAAATTCTTCACCAGAGAAGACGAGCCCTTTAGTTTGACCGGAGCACACGAAAGGCATCTGCTGTGCATTCATGACTGTTTTCATGGTTTGCTTCTCAAATAAAAGCGACTAACCTAAAAAGGGCAGAGTGAGAGAGGCTTTGGTTCAGGCCAGAAGAAAAAGACCCTCAATCAGTTTTTAATTTTACTTATCACAGGGAAGAGTACGATGGAGCCAGTGAAACAAGTTAGACGATGTCCTCTGCCGCTGTGGAGGAGCTTTATCAAATCTGACAAAATGACTCAAGCTGCATAAGTAATCACATTTTGGTAGATTTATAACAGACCGGTCGCAAAGTCTTTGAAAGAAGGTCGAGAGCAATTAATATAAGATGCTATTAATTTGTATTGAGCTTGTTCAAGAAACTTAATGTCGAGATAGCTGTGGTCTCTAATGTCGACCCAATATTTGTCTTTAAATAAAATTTAAAGGAACTTTATTGTGTTAGTTTTCCAGTGTGACGATTTCATTTTTGGAATCTAGTAAAGTAGCTTTGCATGATTTATAGGTCATAATAATCCTTATCTTGTAGACTGTAAATAAACGATGAGTGTAGCCACCACCAGGAGTAATGCAAGAGGCCACCAGGATATCCGGTTGTTAAGTGATGACGCGACGAATCCTACTTCCGGGCCTAAAGTAGTCTGCGTTTAATATGGCTTTTGTGTTGTTAACATGTTTAATGTTATGTATTTTCTTCTATTTGATCTCAAAAAGCTCCTAAAACAGTCAGTGATCACTGTTGACCTCCCTCGGCTTTTATTACCGCTAATCATTTATTTAAGCTCAGTTTTTAAAACCTTAGGATGTAACTACAGCCCAGCCCATGCAGCAGTATATGAATGACTAACCTCGTATTGTGGATGGATTATCTCAGTTGTTCTCCTGGCTGAAGTTTGGTCCTTTTACAGCATCCTGCCATGCGATTACATTTGTTCCTGACCACCGAGAACACTCACGGTAACTTTTATCGAGTGGAAAAAAAGTTAGCTTGTTTATATTATGCTAACATAGCTGTGTCGCTAGCGGTCAAGTAGCACATCATTATATACCAGCTAGCCCAACTTCAGTAACCCTACAAACGTCACTGCTGTTTAGTTTTCTGTCTTCATTTATGTTGGAAGTGATAACAGAGCTGTACGTTTTAATTTGTTTCCAAAACCCCGCAGTCAGGACATGCTATATTGTATTTAGATAGAAACTAGTGAGCTGACTTCCTGCTAACTGCTAACTCCGTTAAATGTCATAAATTCCGTTTTCATGGATGCCTGGATGTTAAACTCAATTGTTACACGTGGTAGAGCAGAACGCTGATCATTTTATTAAAGATGAAAGACTTTAGACAGTTTTTCAACTCTCAGTAATGCCATAGTGATCGTTTGATATATGGACCTGCAGCGGAGTTTAGGCCCAGACACAGCTAGTGACGTCAGACTTTACGACCGGATAACATTAGTCTTTTGGCCACTGCTACATTATTTTTTTTTATGGACAGAAAATTTCCATATTTGGACAAGAAGGTGGAATGCTAAGTTATCAGCTAATGCTCACAATCACGGTTAGCAAGCTGCATTCATAAAGTATAGGGTTGCAATGTACAGGCACTGAGCAGTGCCAAGTAACAAACTAATAAAGTATTCCAACAGGAAGCCACAGGAATATTAGAATTCTCCAAAAGGCACCAGCAGCACAACTCTGGTCTAATTCAGTGGCACACACAGCGGTCAGCTGTAGCACCTGTCAGTCAAGGGAGCTACGGTTCCAACTTGAAGCCTTAGAAAAGTCAAACAAATAAGTAAAGTGGGGGGAAAAAAACACCATCACACACATACAATTGTAATGAAATGTCCACACCAAACAAAACATGTTTATTTATTTTTTGTTCCAGGCTGCAAACAGGTTTCTTCTGATTGGCTGCCCCTCAGTAAACAGACAGAGTGGTGTGTGGCTGGCTTCAGCTCACAGGGATTAATCATAATAGATGCCTTTTAAATCTCTCAGGCTAAATTGTTTTGGATCATTACTGAACAGTTCAATAAATGTAAAATCACATTGGCAAAAATATACAAGGTAAAGTTTAAAGAGAAGTGAATGAGTTCATAAGCAGTCGCCCGTCTACACATCCAGCGGAGCAACAATTAGTATTTTTGTGGAGTTGTTTTCTGCCCACCTGATCAGCGTGGCTCTAATTTCTACTCCCTTACCCTCTAACCGGCTTTCAGCTGCTGAGTACTCCACTCTGCTTTTACAGCACAGTCACACTGCTGTGGAGTAACAGTCTTAGTGAACTAGATGGTGAAGTTATGAGATGCTGTCGAAGCTGTGTGACTCATGCTCTCCACCTGCTAATATTGATCATTGCAGCTTTAAGGATATAAGGGACCAAATGGCTGAAATGTCAGTTTTGTATTGTTTCAAGTATTTTTCTTCTTCTTGGATTATTTTAAAGAGCACTGCTGATATTTAAATCCAACGTGCTCTGTTATTAATATATAGTTACACTTAATGCTTGTTGAACCTGTTCTGCCAATCTCAGCCATAGTTCCTGAGTATTGTCTGTATTATTACATCTCACTGTGTGTTATAACCTTCAGTACATCTAACTCCACACCCCCCCACCTCTTCTCTCCACCCTCAGGCAGCCCATACCCCTGTTGCCCCGGTGGGCAGCCCCGTGGGCAGCTCTCTCAGCCTGATCCCGGAGGACGGGCTCCCTCCCATCCTCATCTCCACCGGAGTCAAAGGAGGTACGGGAGGCCACATCACAGGTGCTTGCCCTCATCCCCACCGTTCTGCTGCCTCCTCATTGCTCCGTCAGCTGCCGTTTTTGTGCTTTTCTTAAATGTTGTTTCTCTCGTGCTTATACCGTCACCGCTCATGTTTCGACCACTCATTGCTAAGAGGGGGCGGGAGGGTGGTTTTGAACACGGTAATGCTGTGGTTATAAGCGATTGCTTGGGAGAGTTTTTAGCTGCTTCCTAATTTGATTTTGTACTCATTTTACCATCTTCAACCCTCTCCTCCTCTCTCTTGACTCTCATTCTGACATCACCGTCTCTCATTCTCCGTTCCTCTCATTTATCTTAACTTTGCCTTGACTCCTCCCGCTACCTGTTTCTTCTTCTACTCCGCTCCGACCACCTGCAGATTACGCAGTGGAGGAGAGGCCGTCGGAGATCGTCCTCATGCAACAGTTGGAGGAGGGAGGCCCAGACCCACTGGTCTTCGTGCTCAACGCGAACCTGCTCGCCATGGTCAAGCTTGTCAACTGTGAGTTAAAGCACTGTTCTGGGGGGAGGATTTTTGGGGTTTTTTTAAAAGAAGAGGAGCAGCAGTGAGCGTAGAGTCAGACTTCTAAATTAATAATTTTTTGATGACAAAAGGGAAAAAGGCAAAATACATATTTGGACTATATACATTTTTTATGATGGCTGATTTTAGCTCTCTTTTTTTCTTTTCTTGTGAATTACTGAGTAGCCATGCTCAAACATGCTCAAATGCCTGAGGAGTTAGGACGTAGAATATGTACTGCCTGGTTCACTTACTGTATCTGTTAAAGTAACAGCTTTTTGTCATTCACACACACAGCTCGGTTACACAGATGTTCATTATGCATTCATTCAGACATTCCTGAAAGAGCTGCCACGCTAATGCAGTGTGTGGCGTATAAGAAGAAATGCCACAATACTACTGAATAATACTCATAAATGTGTATCACAAATCATGATTTATAAATGTTGTCTCATACCGTTTGTCTCATACATCAATACTTTGCATTATGTATGACAGTTTTAAAAATCTGGATTGCAGAGTTTCTGGGTTAAGCCAATGAGGAGCGCCTTAATAATAATAATAATAATGGATTGCATTTATATAGTGCTTTTCCACTATTCAGTCACTCTTACATTCACACACTGGTGGAGGAAAGCTACAGTTGTAGCCACAGCTGCCCTGGGGCAGACTGACAGAAGCGAGGCTGCCATATCGTGCCATCGGCCCCTCTGGCCAACACCAGTAGGCGGTAGGTGAAGTGTCTTGCCCAAGGACACAACAACTAAGACAGACAGAGCAGGGGATCGAACCGGTAACGTTCCGGTTACAAGATGAGCTTCCCAACCCCCTGAACCACATTCTCTAAAATGACCAGGAGGGGGCAACACCTGTGGTGGCCCCCTACTGACAGCTTTCAAGTTAGGGTTGTGTTGTTTGTAAAACGTGTTATGAATATGTTGTTCGGCCTGTATATGGTGGTTCTTCTGATTTTTATTTATTTATTTATTTTTATTTTTTTATTTTAAATGGATTATTATTCATATAAAACATGTTAGATCACTTCCGTAAAGGGGCCTCTAATGTAACTGTGCCCTGACACGTTTTCCCTCTAACCCCACAGACGTAAACAGGAAGTGCTGGTACGTGACGACTAAAGGGATGCATGCCGTCGGCCAGGCCGAGGTCGTCATTCTCCTCCAGTGTCTGCCAGATGAGAAGACCATCCCCAAAGACATCTTCACCCACTTTGTGCAGCTCTACCAGGAGGCCCTCAGTGGTAAGAACAACATCGGCAGCTCCACCAGGATGCTCTCATTTCCATCTGCACCGTGGAGCCACTCATTAGCGGTTCTGTCTAGAGTCCACAGGTGGGGTGTCTCAGTTGGGGGCCTGCCCTGTTAAAAATGAGCAAACTCTAAATGTAGTGCACAAGAGGAAAATGTCTGAGCTCTACTTTTTGCTTCATAGAGACCACAGGTGCGCCCAGTCGAGCTCAATTTGGAATTTGGGTTACCGTCCAACACTGCTGTGTCTGGTTCATGAAAAATGGTCCAAACATTAGCGTCCTGCTGTCAGGTTGCGCCCCTCCAGGCGTGACTCCTCGCCACCGCTTTGCAGTTCGTTTTTTCTTTTCTTTTTTTAACCTCCGTATGCTGCAAAGCAAAAACTGCTAATATCAGCTGACTTTGACGGCTCGCTACCCTAAGGCTGTTTCCTTTTTCATATTCACACTGGAGCAGTTTCAAGTTTGTGGATGGGAGCCATATTGTTTGTGTCTGTCTCGATTAGGTCGGCGTCCGTCAGGCCTCGAGAAGAAGTGCTGGCTTTAGCAAGTCCTAACTGCTGAGCTTTTTCCTGCCATTAGGATTATTATGTTATGTGCCATTTAAAGGCGTGGATCTATCCCACAGATAATTAGAGACATGAACCCTTTTATGGGTAAAATTAAGTTGTAGAGTGAGCAGGCGAGCCTTTGGTGTAGAACTTAATGCAGACTAAACAAGGCTGCTTAGCCACACTGAGTAATCCCTGAGCCTTTCATATCTGTCTCCTCTTCTCAGGACCAAAGCTCTTCCCTTCTTAGCTTTTCATTTGTGCTCATTTTCTTACTTTATTTTTTTCTTCCTCTTCATCTTTTTCAATTTCCTGCTTTTTGCATTCCCTGCTTTTTATTACATTGCTCCCAAATGCCTCTTGCATTACTCCTCTATTTTCTCTTTCCTCCCTGCTGTGCTTTTCCTCTCTAATTCAATCAACCCCTCCTCTTCCACCTCCTTCCATCTCTTATATCACTAACCACTCTCATTCCCCTTATTTTTCTTCTGCTTCTTTTAAGGTAACGTGCTGAGCCACCTGAGTCACTCGTTCTTCACGCAGAGCTTCCTGGGCAGCAAGGAGCATGGCGGCTTCCTTTACATCAGCCCTTCCTTCCAGTCGTTGCAGGACCTGCTCCTGCCCAACCCGCCCTACCTCTTCGGGATCCTCATCCAGAAATGGGAGACGCCCTGGGCCAAGGTCTTCCCCATCCGCCTCATGCTGCGGCTGGGAGCAGAGTACCGATGTGAGTTGAGAAGAATACGAGGCTCCGTACTGTGCCGTCACGGTGATTAAGAAGTAATAATGATGTGATTATGTTGCTTTAATGGCACTCAGACATGTTGCTAAAGAGCTGAAGTTCCCATTTAGTTTGATATGCAAAGAAAATGAAGCTGAGCAGTTTAAAAGCACAGACAAAACAATCCCAGATGTTGGATGTGATTTACAAATCTGCCCTTACACTTTGTGCACATTTGTTTTACCACAAAACCTGTTCGTCACTATTTTTACCAGATTTTTTTTTTTCTTTACGGTGTGGACAGACTTCCTCAGATGATTCATATGCACATATGATAAAGGTGCGGGCGTCTTCGGTGTCTGACGTGAAAGAACGGTGGACATATCTATGGCTTTTCCTCCAAACACTGGTCCTGTGTGGCACAGTGAGTGAGGCTCAAAGTGTAGCCAGAAACTAAGGAGGGCTGTGTCACAATATGACCCCTGCTGCCACATCTGGTCACTAACCAACCAAATACCTTGACAATTAATGCAAAAACAAACTGAATATATTGAAGCAAAAGATTCAAAACAAAAAGTTTGCTAGAAGAAGAAAATTGGGCTGTTTCGGCAGCAGGAGCTTGTTTGTAAGGATGCGTTCTCCAGCTGTTGTCTTGAACCATCCCAGGAGAATAATGGCAGCCGCACTTCAACTCAGCAGGTATCATCAACGTGCAGTCAACACACATCAAACTTTTTACCGAACTTTATTAGATCCAAGTCACACAGGCTAATGTGCTGTGAACTTATAAATCTCTTAAAATCACTGAGGTGACTTAAATGCTTTTTTGTTAACTAAAGGCAAATAAAACACTATTGTTTTAATTTTCCAAGGCATAACATTTTTTCTTGACTTCTCTCAAACATCTTCACTAGTTTCTTAATAATACACCTGTTTCCCTATTGGAGTTTCTCAATCGGCGTTATCCACACATACAACACCCGGTTGCCAGGGAAAAGTGAATTGCTCATATTACTTCCTGTTTAACAAACATTTCTGCACATTTTGTCATTTTGTAGTGTTGCTGGGTACATCACTTCAGTTATGTTTGTTTCTTTTGCTGTACTTCACAACCACAGTCACCTCAAGGTGCTTTATGTAATAAGGTAATATTAGAGAGAAAGATGATCCCTGTAAGAGCAGAACTTGGCTATGGTGGGAAGGAAGGAGTCTGTTTTAGGAGGTAGAGGCTTCAGAAATTTGAATTGTGGACTGAAGTGAAGTGGAGACGCAGCACATGTTTGTAGGATTGAGTTAAAATGAGCTGAGGTTACTCCAAAAAACGTTGCTCCTATTTCAAGCTTAGACAGCACTGAGGTCCCTGGGAACGTTAAGTGTGTGAGTATCCTGTAATGGTCTGTTGGGTCTTTATGGTAAAATATTAAGATCTAGAGAACTTAGTATGTCAGCTGACTTCATATCATGGCTTCCCACATGAAGGAGGGATTTAACGGCGACGCTGCTTTCACCAAATCTTCTTCTCTCACAGCCAGACCTGCCAGTGCCGAGCACCGCCCGCTCGGCTCTGTGAAGCGCCTTGTCTGCATCCAGCGAACACGGATAGAATACATTAACAAAGCCGCACACAGTCGAAGCTCTTAAACACAAAACAGTTGCGCAGCCATGAAATCAGCCCACCACACAAACGGCGCTCTTCTCCACGCTCTCACCTCTTACCTCCGGCGCTGACCAGCAGAAGGCCGAGAGACTCGTCAGCACGAAGTGCAGATTGAGGCTGAGCTTTATTTCTTTCTTTGCTAATGAGAGTTTATACTGAGATCTCTTTTTCCCCGGCTGTTTGCAGTGATAAGGCTAAAAATAGTCATCTAAGAAGCTTTAGTTGCTGAAGGAAAAAAGCAGCTGCTGTATTTTTTATTTATTTCTTTTTTCACTTGTGGATTAGGAGTTCACTGTGTGTGATGCGTGGGGTCTCTTGTTCTGCTCATTTGCATTTATGGATGAAGAGGAGGAAAAAAAGAAGTTGTGTAACATTGAAATACCTGGAAAAAACCTACAGACCACAAAGCCCCGGAGCACTAATGAAATAAAGAAGCCGCTATTTTCTGCTGCTTGCTAATTCATAAGGAGTCGTCACAGCAGGGGAGCCACGTGTTTGATTTGGCAGCTTTTTGCACAAGATTTCTGACACAACTCCAGAGGGATTTCTGTCTTCTGTCTCCTCTGAGTTCTTTCACTTTTTAGGGGATTGTGTAATGAAATCAGCTGTGAAATTGTTTTGAAAATAGCAAAAAATATAAATCCATGAAACCAAATTTGTGGAAGAGGAAGATTCTCCTGTAATCACCAGTAATCATTGTGTTCTGCAGTTTATCCGTGCCCGCTGTTCAGCGTTCGCTTCAGAAAACCGCTCTTTGGAGAGACCGGTCACACCATCATGAACCTGCTGGCGGTAAGTGCTTTGTTTTTCTCTTCCTGAGCTCACTTTTTAATTATTTTAAAGGTTAAAGAGCCCCCCGCTATATGCTGGGTATGTAAACAGGAATGTAACCATTCAAGTGATTTGTTTGTTATGATGTTCATTTCAGTTCATTTATGTTTTGTTTTTTTTTTCTTTTTCACTGTCCCAGGACTTCCGTAACTACCAGTACACGCTGCCGGTGGTCAAAGGTCTAGTTGTGGACATGGAGGTGAGGAAGACGAGCATCAAGATCCCCAGCAATCGCTACAATGAGGTGAGCGCCCATCCAGTTGTATTTATTTTCACACAATAATGATAGAGAAAATGATAAAGATTTCCACTTCATAGTGCTGCTTTTTCACTCATTCTACACACTTCAATCATGCAATGCAACCACAATGCTCTTCTTCACCAAATCTCTGTCTGTCCCTTACATGGTGCATGCATACATTTAAAAACCATCACCGTTAACAGCAGGCTGGTGAGATGCATTAGCTAACTTCACAGTTAGAATACACTGAGGAATATGGAAGCCTGTTTCTGCCAGCAGAAAAAGAAATGCAATTCATAAGCTAAAATTCCAGGTTATTATCTCAAAATTTTACATTACTACCTCAAATCTCTGAAAAAAGCTAAAAAGTTAAGAAAATAACGTGAAATTTTGACCTGCTATTTATTTATTTATTTATTTATTTATTTATTTATTTACTGGCAGAAACAAACTTTCATAGAGAGAAACCCTAAAGGTGATAAACGAGAAAAAGGTTCCTCTGGCCATCCAGCATGTTAGTCTCTGCATGTGAGAAGATTAATGGTGTAAAAATTACATCTATACATTTAAAGTTAATGACCTGAAACCTTTGCTGTGTTTCAGCAGTGCTTCAAACTCAGGAACAGGGGACGTTGTTTGGGTATTTTTCTTACTTGGGATACTTTCTTCTTAATAATATAAACGTTTTAACGCTATTCATTTAGAACTGAGCGAATCACAAGCCTGGTGTTTAATTACATTGAAAGTCACATTTCAAAGGTCTCATACCTGTAGTCGCCTTGGTCATAATTCTTTGGTCCACCTACGATTGATGTTTGATTTACCACAGCTAGAAATCAACATTATATTCAGGACATGTCCTGAGATTTTATTGGAAACATTCACTGCCTCTAAGTTGCATAAACTTTGGTTGCGTAGTTTTTGTGTAATCTCTGACAGTCAGTCAGATGGACTCACAGCTGCCTGTATACATTTGTTATATGGAGTCTTTAGTTTCAGTCTTTCTCAGTGTGGTCACATTTCTTTAATCAGCATGAAAGATTTAGTGCACGTGTTTTTATTTAAAACTGGGATTTGTTCGCCTGTTCTGAACTCGCTATATCCTGATAAACACCATCCAAATTATAATGAATAAAAAGACTAAAGTTGGTGGTGAAAGTAATACAATCCAAACTTAAACAAGCAAAACCTACTTAGGAAGCTGAATGAAATTAAAATAAACAGAAATTAAATAAGAATTACAAAATGAAATAAAATTACAGAAATTATAAAAGAATGTTATAACTCTGGCTTGCACCCCACCTCTGTGATGGATCTCTGTTTTTTGAGTGTTTGTCTTTATAAAATGAATAGAAAGTAAAATCCTCGCATTAAACATTAAAAACAAATTCCAGAAAATGAAGGAAAGCAGATTTTCCTCTTATATAATTCATATTTAAGCATTATTTTCAGGATCAGGCATCGTTTTTCAATCTTCCAACATGCAGACTCCCTCCATTAGACTAATGACATCAGTGAATGAGGCTGACTGTGTGTAGGTGCTGCGTGACAAACTCTCTGGAGTCCCTGCAGCTGAACATGAGGTGTGGGCTGCCCACGTGTTATAACGCTGCTGCCTCGAGGGTGTGAATGAACGGCGTACCAGAAGAAGTGATACGCGTTTGGGTGAGAAATAAAGCCGCGGCGGAGAGTGCGGTGCCGGTTGTAGCGTTTGGCTGTCGATGCGGTAACAGATGGGAACCCAGTAATGTGGAGCGGGCACTATTGCTCAACAGCTTGCAGTCGAGCTTTTTTAGCGCAGCGAGTGGTTAAAACCCTCCAGATTTTCAGTTTTATTTCTACATTTTCAAAGGATGGCTTCAAAGAGAGGCAGAGGCAGGAGAGTTAGCAGAATTAATATGGGAGATCTTTCGGCTGTTGATATCCACCCGTGACGTGTCCTTTTCCCACAGTCTGTCAGCGCCGTCCCGTTTAAACTGAGGACTTTACCCACAAGCCCACTGCAATTAGGCTTAACCAGGCAGCCTCTCTGCTCCACGCACGCACAAAGGGCTACTTAATTAGTCATGCATATTATTTGTCCTTGCAGCTGATGAAGGCCATGAACAAGTCCAACGAACACGTGCTGGCCATGGGGGCGTGTTTCAACGACCGGGCCGACTCCCACTTGGTGTGCGTCCAGAACGATGACGGGAACTATCAGACGCAGGCCATCAGCATCCATCACCAGCCGCGCAAAGGTGCCGACTCAGAAACCGGCTCGACCGTCACACTTGAAACCTCCTTTATCTGCGGCTCGTCTGGAAGGCTGCGATGCCTGAATATCCTCCCCCTGACTGTTTGTCTCATCTGTTTGCCTGAAAGTAGCTCAGCCTCTTACTTTATCTCTTTGTTTGTTTCAGTTACTGGAGCCTGCTTCTTTGTGTTCAGTGGTGCTTTGAAAGCCTCGTCTGGCTTCTTAGCCAAGACCAGCATCGTGGAAGGTGAGAACAGCGTCAGCAAAGCTACACGTTGGCTGCAGAAATGTTGAAATTAGTCAAAAGAATTGTCACTAAAGTTAAAATAAATAAATAAAGTAAATAATCATGATCCTCAGTACTGAGTAAAGCAACTGAGCAGCTTTTTTCCTCCTATAGATGGCGTCATGATTCAGATCACAGCTGAGACGATGGACTCTCTACGTCAAGCCCTGAGGGACATGAAAGATTTCACCATCACGTGCGGTAAAGCTGACCAGGAGGAGAACCAGGAGGTCGTCCACATCCAGTGGACGGAGGATGATCACAATTTCAACAAAGGGTGAGATGGGGTGGAGGGGGGAGGGAAGTCAGGAGGGGAAGGGGAGCTGGAAGAGATGCATTTATGTCACGGACAATTGAACTGATAGCTTCCTGGGCGCTGCATTTACTACTTTGCTATAAAAAGTCATTATGCACGCCGGGGGAAGCCCTGTGAGGGAGAATCTTAGCAGGGTGGAATGATGCAGTCTGACACGGCTGTGAGATCCGGACCGCTGCAATCAATTTTAGAGCAGGATGATAAAATCTGCTCATTTAAAAGCGACTCTTCACTGTTCAGTCTAGTTCAGGCCTGTCACCAGATACGATATGACTTCATTAAGAGGATATTTTCACTGCACAGAAGCTGTTTTAACCCTCAGCCACTGTCACACAATCTGAGTTGGTCTACAGTGTATATTGCGCTCTTTTCTTTCATGTTTATTCATAAAATAGAACAGCCACCAGAAGCCTATTGCTGCATAATTAAGGAATAGTTCAGGGTCACCTGATCCAGCATTGATCCAGTGACTGAAACGAGCTGTTTTAGCTTATCTCCCTCTAAGACAGCTTTTTTTTTTTTTCTGATTGGCTGCCCCTCACAAACAGATGATCTGAGCAGCAGGTGGGCTGTATGGCTAAGATGACCATTTAACTACACATTCGTTCGACACTTAATTTTATACAGTTAAAGCCTTTCACTCAGGGCCGTTTACAGTTAACAGATAACCTAACATGTGTTTCTTTGGACTGTGAGAGGAAGCTGGAATAGGGCTGTTCGATATAACAATATATATCGGATGACGATATAAAAACGTCTATCGTTTCATTTTAAGCTATCGTTTGTTTCGTGGTGTCGCAAAATAAACTGTTTACGGCAATATTTTTTTCATCGTTTTGATGGTCACTGTAGTGGCTATATTAATTTCTTAAAGTTCTCTCTTTCTCTTATATTTAATGTAACCACACTACAGACAGACAAGCGCCTGTTTTTATGCGTTGTCCTTAGCAACAACAACGGTAACAGCATCGCGTGTCCGCTTGTTTGTTCCACACAAACCTTTCACAATAAAGCTCAAGATCCTGTTGAGACTTTTCAAAATAAACTGAATCACGTGAAAGAGCAGATTATTTACGGATGAGAAGTAAAAAAAAGAGCCGCCAGGTGCTAAAAAATAAACCTTAGACTCAAACATTAGAATAGGCTTTTCCCCGCAGCACGCCGTGTAATAAATACTCACAAAGAAAACGGCGGCCGTTACAACTTATGTCTAAAAATGTATCGTTTCATACATCGGTTAAAACACTCGACTCCAGCTACATGACGCGCAGCTGGAAACACTTCCCGCAAGTCGAGCTGCCTGAGATTCACATAATTTACAGAAAATGTTACATTTTTGTGATTTATATCGTTATCGGGATGATAGAATTCTTATATCGGGATATGAGATTTTGGTCATATCGCACAGCCTAAGCTGGAATACCCAGAAGGAACCAGTGCAAACTCCACACAGAAGGAGCCCAACCAGGGTTCAAAGTTCAAGGCACCTCAGTACCAACTGAGGAAAAACGGCCTTAAATGGAGCGTTTAGAGCAGCATGACCTTTAAAGGCGTCCACACAGTGGAATAACTTAATGATGCAAGGCAGCGAGGTCTCGTTTAGCATTTGCCCAGGAACCGTTAAAAAACAAACTGGTGTTTGCTCACACAGAGGGCAAAAAACCCTGCAATTTTAAAAATCAAAAACAACCAGCAAAAAAAATGAGCTGGCTTCGGCCTCTACTTGATGCTTTGATGTTGGTGCTTTTGCTGCTCCAGCCGAGCAGCTGGCAGGTCAGCGCTTTGCTCAAGGGCAAAGGGCTCAGATGCTGCAGAAGCGGTTTATTTGGGTCTCCCACAAAGAATCAGCTTTTGCTTACTTGCGCGCTTCATTTGTAAGTTGTCTTTTGTGTGTTTGTTCAGCGTCATCAGCCCAATCGACGGGAAGTCCATGGAGTCCATACCCAGTGTCAAGATCTTCCACGGCTCCGAGTTCAGAGCAAACGGCAAAGTCATCCGCTGGACCGAGGTACAGTCTGCTCATTTTACCGAGCGCCAGTGAGGAAATCAGGCCACCACTGAAGCCTCTCAGGACAGACAGCTTAAACTGTTTTAACCTTCATCCCGCGAGGCTGCAGCTCCATTAACTCAGGCTAAAGTAAACTCTGATGACACACGCCAGCACGCCATGATAATTTCTCCTCATATACAGTAGGAAGATGAGAGGATTTAACATATTGTGTTAATACAAGTTCAAAGATTTTTTTAGTTGAGTGCAGCTTTAAGACCCTGTTTTTGTGCTCAGGAGGTTGGGGGGAAAAAAAAGAGGTCAGTTTATCTCAAAAAGTCTTAGTCACCTTCCTCTGCTGTTCTAACCCAATCTCCTCATTATCACATATTACAAACAACCCCAAAAAATATATGTATCTGTTTTCAAGTCTGCAGGTCTTATTATAAAGTTGTTTTTCTGTGCTGCTCTCAGGTGTTCTTCCTCCAGAGCGAAGACCAAACCAGTGTTCTGAGCGACCCGGCCGACCACAGCCGCCTCACGGAGAACGTGGCGAGAGCGTTCTGTATGGCTCTGTGTCCACACCTGAAGCTGCTGAAGGAGGACGGCATGGCCAAACTGGGACTGAGGGTCACTCTGGACTCTGACCAGGTAGGACTCTGAGAAGGTTTGTTTTATAGATGTAGACCCTGATGTGTAAACGGACCTTTGCATCAACAACGGAACGAATCCTTCCAAGGCTGAACCCTGCCACAGTCCACATTATTTTTCAAACTCTTCATAAATCTGCAGAAAACCATCAGAAATCTGCCCGATGTGCCAGTTTACACTAGATCTTTGGTATGACTTCACCCTTTCATTCTCCGCAGGTGGGTTATCTGGTCGGAAGCAACGGCCAGCCTCTCCTGCCTCAGTACCTGAGCGACCTGGACAGCGCTCTGATCCCCGTCATTCACGGCGGGGCGTGTCAACTGAGCGAGGGCCCGGTGGTCATGGAGCTGATCTTCTACATCCTGGAGATCATCTCTTAGGAACTTCAGACATCCCACCAACCTGCACCCCTTCTCACCTCCAAACTTCTTCTTCTTCTTTTTTTCTGACATCATCTCCCTTCGGCCGTTTGCACTTCAAAAGAGCCCGAAAACTGTGCCGTGCCCGGCAGGGTAGCATTCCTCAAGCCAAACCTATGCATCCACCCACGGTCTGAGGAAGCTCTGAATAGGATCACCTGTCACCTCAGTCAGGATGTCTCCACAGATCACACTGTGTCCGTCCTGATACCCACACTTTTGCTGCCTCTGAGAAGCTGCCACGCAACGAGCGTCAGGCGGCCGATATTGTGCAGTTTGTCCTCAGATAGCGAACGCATCCAGGAAGGGATGAAGGCACTAAGTAAAATTTTCTTATCTCATTCGGAGTTTAAGTAAGAAGAGTGTTTATTACAATGAAAGGGTCACAGGGTGTTTAGCCTTGTTATAAATTAGTAAACCAGTGCCATTAGAATCGTGTCTGTGAACCTAAAAGCTGAGTGTGATGAATTGTGGGATTTATTAAGCCTCTCAACTTTTCTCTTAAATGCAGCTTTAGCTTCATGGTTTTAGACAAATGAGTGAATTATGAAATGAGTAAAACCAGGGTGTGTGTGTGAATAGGATGATGAATTATTCTGTCTATTATCAGAGGAGCTGTAGAATTAACAATCTGCAGAGCTGCAGAGTTTTTAAGGAGAAAGCACTCTCTCCTTTCTACCAGACACAAACCCGTAGTGATCAGTGACGTCTTTGTAATGGCAGCCGTCCTCACAGGTCAGGACACCCTGAGCTCTCGTGCATTTTGACAAAGAGGCAGATTATTCCCTAAAGGTCGCCTTAACACTGTGAGAGTAAAGCTGAAACGGCCATGGCTGCACAAATACAAACGAATCAACCAGAAGTAGTGACTAAATTACGAGCAGAACTGTGACAGATAGGACCTCTCCTGCAGTGACACACAGCCTTCAATCAATCAAATGCTATGAGAGAATGGAGGATAATACAGCCTTTAATACCAATTGAAAGAGCCACGAGTTTTGGTTAAACCTGCTGCAATTCTGCCCTTTGGTACATAAAGCAGCACTCCAGAGCTCAAAATATCAGTTGGGGCCAAATAGTTAATTTTGGTCTCTAAACACAAAAGAAATCAAATAAACTACAACAGCGGTTCCATCTTATAATCTAACCTGCAGATATGTTTTGACCCGTTAGACTTAACACTATTTTATTAAAATCTGCTAGTTATGAGCTGGTCATCATATGTGAATCACATTGCGATGCATGACATGACACTGGTGATTGAGCACAAAAAGTCACCAGGAAGGTGTTTGCTGAGGTCGCGAAGAATGAGCCAAGAGCCAAGCAAGTTTTTTTTATTTGTTACAGCCACAGGACTCGCCCCCTAGTGGCCATTACAAAAAATGCACCTGCACAGCGATGGAAACTACATTCATGGCTCCTGCTCGGATGCTCCTTAAGTGTGGGTATTGGGACTGACCTCCTGCTTCCTGATCGCACATCACTGTGGCAGCCGGAGGTCCTGAAGCATTGAATTCTGGGTAAAACCTGCCTCTGTGTAGCACGGATGCTGGTGCAAGGGAGAGTCATATCCGTTACTGAAAAGTTTGGACTATTTCTGTTTCAAAACAGTATTAATCATTGTGGAAGGAGGTGGTGATTACTTTCCCTTTTTTTTTTTTTTTTTTTTTTGCACCGTGGTGCTCAGTGCCTGCAGTAGTGTTTCATCAAGGGAGAAAAGGAAAATGAAAACCATTTCAGATTCACTTAAGCTTTACTCATCAGTCACCAGATGCTTTACTTCACTCGTTGTACATACTTTTGTAGGCAGGACGATTTCTCCTTGATCACACCTGAAACATCTGTAGCCTCCAGAGATCCCAGTATTATCGTTCAGACAGCTGATTTAAATAAAGGTTCTGATGCTTTATCGATAATCAATCTGTACATAAATGTGCGAAGGGGGGGAGAGTCAGGTTTTAATCTCATCAGTCATTCAGTGTTGGTTCAGCAGAGGTCGAAAAAAATCTTCACCTCATTTTTGTCTTTTTAATCATAACGAGAATAACTGATAAATATAATATTATTATATATAAATAAACTGTATTAACTTGCAGATGCAGTGCACTGGATTTAAGCCATTTACAGGAGAGTTTAAAGTGAGCATCAGGGTGTCCTGGAAGTAAGAGGTCAGTATTTGTCGAGACTTAAATGACCCGAAGCTGAATGTATCTCATCTCAAGTTGTCTGCATCCTTCCAAACCTCGAAGTCAAGACTTCTCTAAACACCCTGAACCTCTGAGGTGTTTTCTAAAATCAGGCACGTTGGAGGTTCACCGCCTGATCTGGACTCTGCTCTCCCTTCAACAACATGGACCTGGACAAGAAGTCTAAGAATGTATTCCTCATGTTTCTGTTTAAATCTGTAAAATGTGCTCTTGTTTCTGACGAGACTGATCACAAAAACGAAAAAAAAAAAAAAAAACAACCCACCCTGCTGTGTTTAAAAAGCTCTGTACAGTAACCATTCTGCATTATGCTAATTTCTCCATCGTTAATTGTGCTGATGTAAAACAATCTCGAGTGAGAATCAGACAATCAGAGGAAAATCTGCAGAAGAGCCGACGCTTGAAGTTTAAATCTGACCTGTAGCTGCTCTGCATTCATTTATTAATCAGAATCTTTTAGGATCTACTGTAGCAAAGTAACGTTTAGTTTAAAAGGAAAAAAAAAAGGTCAAAGTTCACCACTTCTGGGTTATTTTACTGTGATCATACCAGAAGCAGTGTGGGTCAATCACTGTGTTTCTTTAAAAAAAATTAAATAAATTAGCATAATGAAAAGGGGGGCACGAGGATCTATTTTTCTGACTCGCTCTTTTGTTACTGTTTAATTCTTTTTTTCCTTTTTGCATTATCTGAAGTGTGCAATATGCCCGAAATCCAAAAAAAGAAGAAAAAAAGGTGCAATTTGTTTGAAAAAGTAGCATTTGTTTTGTATTCAGTTGTAAGATGTTACTGTTTAAACCTATAACACTGCATGCAAACAGAAATGAGCCGGAAAAGGCGACTGGAGCGAGTCAACTTTGCATTTCAACAGTCAGAAAATTCTCCACAAAAATATGAACTTGTTCAGTTCTTTATTATTATTTTTTAATAAATCAGTTTGAAAAGCCAAAAAGCCTGTTCATCTTTCCCCCTCCTTTGTCAAAAATACTGTAGTATATGTAAAATAAAAACTTATAGAAAATTGAGACGAGTATTTGTTATTTACTTTTTTTTTTATGTTTGAAAAAACTTGACAGTACACATTTAAAACAGGAATTTTTTTATTGGTTCGTTTTAGAGCAGGATCAGCAGATTCAGTCAAAAATCAAAGAACTGATTCTGTTAATTATGAAGCATTTTAGAAACACATGATCTGTGTGAACATCTATATGGTAAAAACTAAAACATTTTAATGGCTTCCACACAGGAAGCGATGACAGGCGACATAACGGTTGGTGAGGGCAAAGTGGGCGTATCCCGAGATGAGCTTTACTCAACTTCAATCAATTTCGGCCAATAAGAGCACAAGATACCGTTAATTGACATATCACAGTGCGGTAAATGCGTTAGAGGGTTACCTAGGCAACCAGGGTCTAGAAAGTCCACTAGCGACGAACCTTTTAGCTTCAAGGCTACGCGTGATGAGTGACATCGCTTCCTGCGTGGACCCAGCTTCAGTATTTTGATCAGTGTTACTGTAAACTGAACTTTTTTCCTTTATACTAAAAATTAGGCGCAGATTTTAAAAAAAGAAAATTAGAAGAAGCGGAAACTGAAATGTGTGACCATGGTAGTAGTAGTAATAATAATAATAATAATAATAATAATAATAATAATAATGATGATGATGATAATAATGACGCAGACAGTCTGAGGTACACCTGCTTGAGGTGGGATTTACGTCGTTGGCTCAGTTAAACTTGTATGGCTTCTTCTGCGGTTCATTTTTTAAAGGGTTAGTTCACTCAGTACTAGTGGAAGCATTCGTTTTCTTGCCTCACTTGAATCGACATTAACCTAATGAATTTAAGGCTGTCCATTTACCCACTTATGTACTACATGCAGAGAGTTTGCTACAGCTCTTGGCACATTTCAGACACTACATGGATGTAACACAGCAACTGCACAGAAGTCTCTTTAGCTGCAAAATACTCCAAAACAAGGTTGCAAAGTAGAAACAAAGAGCTGGAAGACGCTGCAGAGTCATGTGAAACGACTCCGTTTCAGTCATTTGAGGCATTTTAAGGCAGCTGGGAAAGACTCCGCTTAGAGCTTTATCTTAACTCGAACTCACCATGGCAATTCAATCAGTCAACTGTTTCTGAATGACATGTGAAAAAGTGCTTGGCTTGACGTGGTTTGGTAATTTGAGTGAACTGACCCTTTATTAAAACACTGAGAGGTTTCACTCCCAATATTCAGTTTCTCTCACATGAGATGGTCCATAGATTTCAATAGTGACAAACATTCCTGTTGAGACTCTATGACAGCACATGAGGGCCATTTTAAATAAACAATGGAGCCAAATTTCCGACTTACTCTTTGAAACATTGCTCGACTTTGCAAGGCTGGTTTAACCTCATCGCACTGTACATAAATATGTGATTCGATTGGTGTTTGTTGAATAACAATGACGTTACAGAAACTGACATAATCTTGAAAACTAAAGTGAAAAAAAATTCCACCCCTTAAAATTTCAAAATGTATTACATTTTTCCCTGTGAACTCCAAACTTTAAAGTGGAGCTAGTGTGTTTTATCTTTTATTTCCTGTTTTATATATATGCTAGCCAAACTTTCAAATAATCAGGGCAGTATACCTAAAACACAGAAACTTGAAGCTGGTGTATGCAAGGGGCAGCCAATCAGAAGGAAACAGACTTAATAAAGGGGGAGGAGCTAAAACAGCTTGTTTCAGACAGAATCAACTGGTGGGCGACACCTAAATAAATTATTCAGGAATTATTGTGAACTGTGGATTATGAAAAACCACCCAGAATGGCCCCCATATGCTGTCAAAAGAATAAAACCAGAAGACTAGAGCTGCTTTTGCTTCAGGTTAGGTTAGCTGAGCATAATGACTGAGACGGCCAGTGGTGAGTCTTTTTAAAGGTCCTAAACTCCTTCTACAAAATGAGTGGGTAGAAATAAATATAAAATGTGTTCATCTGTGACCTTGAAAAACTAGTAGTTGTATTTTTAAACAGGATTCAATTTGCAGCCCCCTTCCAGTTTTATGCAAAGCTAGGCTAAGCTTAGAGTTTCCTGGCATTTAAATCTTTCTTTCTTTCTGTTCCTTTACACGATGCTTTTTAAAGATGATCCTGTGTACTCTCCTCCTCACACGTGACATTATTCGTCTCCAGTTTTTGTGCTATTCAGTGTAAACAAGTCAAATGCACCTAAAACGGCAGGCAGGTGAGTGTGCAGTTTAGTGACCACAATTAGAGGACTTGCAGCGCATGCGAAATGTGTGGTCTCTAAAATAACGATCGTACCTTGTGTAATCTGGTGATTTCTTGGCTTACTTTCCTGTTAAATAAACATGAGGTGGCTACTGCAATATCTGCCTGACGTTTTCACACCGAAGTCTGTAACAGACTGTAACTGAGCGGAAAATGTACTGAAAACTCCCGACAGCCCAGGCTGTAATTATATAATTTAAATGTATATATCGTAACAGATTTGGCAGCTAAAGGCGGCTTTCAAATACGCAGGATTTTACAGCAACTGTGATTACTTTGGTATTAGTGCATAGGTGCAGTTCTAGATACCACAAGGACTATTTACACATTCTTTGATATATTAACTAAAAATTACGTCAGGCAGCAGGATCAGCTTAACTCGACACCGGTCCCCTTTGTCACTCGCAAAGGACACCATGCCGGACCCACACATCAGGAAACAGTTTAGGCAGCTGTGATCTTTGCCTGAGTGTTTTTCAATCTCAAAGAGAGGCCCTCATCGCCTTCCGGTGGAGGCAGACACAAGGTTCACGTCTCCATAAGGCAGCTCCGTGTCTCCTGCTGAGTGAAGGGGAGCGTGTGTGTCGTGCAAATGTGCAAAAGATACTACAAGACCCGTGTAGGTCTGAGTCCAAACTGAACAACAGACCGTCTTCAGAACTTCCCAAACCACCTTCATCATCTCCTCCTCTTCTCCCTCTGAGTGTTTTTGATTGAGTTCCTTACATCTGCAGGGCAAAGACATCTCCAGTATCAGTCAAGGAGGAATTAAACGTAGATGCACTGCAGACATGAACTTTTCTAGCCATAACCTAAAAATCTTGGATGAGTTTGAATCCTGGTGACCTTGAGCTCAAAGTCAAGATTGGAGGTCAAGTGTTCTGAAAATCTTGTAAACGCAATAATTCAATGTAATGTAGGATTCTGGGACTGATCCAGTGGCTGTGTCTACTTTGAGGCTGAGGGGTTGCCAATTTAGCTTTTTTTGTTCCCCCCCCCCCCTATTAGTAGCATTGAGCAACAATATTATAGGATATATCATAATTTCAGCAGCAAAACTATACAACCTAATGTCTGAGAAACATTGGTACTCTGGATGTTGGATCTTTTTCCTTCTAATTCACTGGATCAAACCTGAAAAAGTGTGTTGTACATTTTAAGGCATCCATCTGGGACAGGTGACCAAAAGAAATCAAAGCATCTAAAAAGTCTCTTCACCTACATTGTGATGGCAGGCTCATCTTCTAGCTATGATTGTGAATGTAAACCGTATAATTACCTTCTTCTTGCACTTCATCTTCAGTCTTGCAGTAACATCTAAACAAGAACCTACCAAAAAAGAAAGGACAGGTAAAGCTCTGAGAACATTTTACAAAACCACACACACCTGGCTACCAACATAACCTTGTGTGTCCATAATTTTATAAAATATGGAACAAAACAAAAAAAACCCTTAACAACAAATTAGTAAAATTAACTAAACAAGCAGAAAAAAGGCAAATAAACTATAAAAGCAAGCAAATTAAAGAAAGCCATTCTAAGTAAAGCTGAAGTCATTGAGGGTTGATCATATTCTAATTACCGAGCTTTTTCATATCTTTATATGTTACCTGCGACTGGTCAATCACCAGCCAGCGCTCCGTGCTGGTCTGCATGTCCTGACCGCTAAGAGGCTCCCGCAGTCTGACCTTCACTTCAATGCGACCCCCTGTGGGTTTCCGTCCGTCCATCACCTGGCACACGAAACACCGTGATCACATCTTAACCCTCTCAGACAAACGGCCTCCTGATTTCTGTCTTAACGAATTAACTTAAACACCACAGATCAATTTCCTTATCCTTTCAAACTGAATGTCATTCACCTCGACAATCTCCCTGATTTCACTGTGTGACTCCAGCTTGTCCAGCTTCAGCAGGGCTGTTCCGATCGGCTTGTCGCTCCGTAAGAAACCGCTGTGAGACGACAGACACGGTTACACTGATGAGCCACAGCTAAGGACAGCGTGTGTGAAATAAAAAAAATCAAGGTTTAACCTCTAAACATCTACCAAGTCATTGGCAACCCATTCAACATCCACTGAAATAGAAAACCTCTCTATAGAAAAACTGTGATGCCAAAATAAACAAGACATCATTTAACATGTAGGATCATCTGGTTTCTGAACATCTGCTCATTCAGCATGTGTGTCATTTTTATTCTCTCTGTTAATCTGCACTTCTTCCTTCTAAAAACTACCCTGATCTTAAGCCCACACAGCAAACACCAGCAGAGCCGGCTGACACATTTATATAATTACACTGTGATAAGAAACTAAACCTGAAGACTCCCATCAGAGATTCTGGTTATTATGCGTTCCCACTTTCAGATCTTCTTTTTTGCAGCATATTGAAACATCACCAGTAATCCCTCACAGTAAACACCCACTAGCACGACTGATTTGACTAATTTCTCACATTTATCTGAAATAAACAGGTACAATTACAGCCCTTCTTGTGTCAAAGTCCCATTGTTGTAACATGCTAATGACTAAAGAGCCAGCAGCTGCTCGAAAAGTTCTCACAGCACATTTTAAATACTCACTACGTGTCGCATGCTGTCCGACCAGCAGCTCCTGGGACTCACCCTTTGTGCAGCAGCTCTAGCTTGAGGCCTTTAGCTGTCACCACCCTCCTGAAGCCGCGATGGTTGCGGCTGATTTGAAGCTTGAAACTCTGGTTGTATTCTGACAAAAAGAGACAACAAAAAAGTCACCATCGCTCAGCTAAATGAAGCAGTTTAGAGGACAACAAATAAAGCCAACATGGAAATATTAGGGAATTCTACCCAACTCCTTAAGAGAGTTTTTAAAAAGTACCACAACTTTAAAACCAAAATGATCTCGCATGAAAATGAACCTAAAATAAGGCTCGGTTTGTTTTGAACAGCAAAAATGCTTGTGTCCTTAAAAAAAAAAAGAAAAAGAAACATTTATACACCCTGGAACTAGAAAAGAAAATCCCACAACTAAAGCACACCTGAAGCAAGAGTCATGTCTCACCTGGGGAGTTAGTGTTCTTGATGACAGCTGTTTTGAGTTTCTGTGGCTGCTCCTGGTGGCAGCAAAACAGCAGATGAAACTTAAGCAAAAACACTCACTGGTGTTAATTTTTAAAAAGGCGGATTTTCAGGCTCTTACCGTGCTGGGATAGGGGAACTCAAACTTGACGTAAGCATCCAGATCGTTTGCTTGGATTCCTGCAGGAGGAAGAAAAGCAAAAAGCATGAAACTTTTGTTTTACCCACTTTGAGGTGTGACCTTCGACTCGATTTATGGAAAATCAGTCTGAGTAACTGATTCAAGATCACTGGTTTGTTCTATGAGTTGAATTCCCCGTTTATCCCTGTTCATCCTCCTGTTTTATTGCTGATATGAATATTTTTAAATTCTGAATAAACACGTCCTTGGGGGGGAAAACAAAAAAACAGGAAAAACTGATAAATGCAGATTTTTACCGCTAGGAGCAGGAAGATTCATCCCTTTTACGATAATAACAACCATGTCAGTGCTGCTCAGCTCTGGAAATATCCTGAAAACAACAACAGGAAAAAAAGCAGGGAGAAAGTTGAGTGATTTATTGTGTCTGCTTCAAGTGTAAACACTAAGAAAACTGCACCAGTCACTCAGTGAAATTATGTTGTATACACTTTTAGAAACATATAGAAAACTGCTTTTCTCTAAAATTTGTTTAGTGCAAGCAAAAGATGAAGGCATGTATGAAATTATTTACTGCCCCTTTAATATATGAACCGTCTATTAAAATAAATGAAAGCAGATTATTTGCTAACTTTATAACTAATGAATAACTCAGCAGGAGTAAAGAATTGATGGCAAATGTTCCCACTTGGCTATGCGAAATGACTTCTCCTCGAAATGATGTTTAGGAGGAGGCAGACCCCTCGACTGAGCCAACTTCAAGACTTCCATACTCTTCTTACAGCTTTCAGCCATTTTCTCAAACCTAAAAAAAACATGAAAAAAAGGAATAAAACCTTTTCATGTTTCATGTCATCAACCATTCAACAATTAATTTAGAGTTTAAATGTAAATCTCTGTAGGTGACGAGGAAGCTTACTTTGTTGTTTCAGTGACGTTTCCCAGGTGTTTGAACTGCTCGGAGTAAGTTAAACATTTCTAAATAAAGGAAGAAAGCCAGGAGAAAGGGTCACAGAGGGTCACAGTTTGGAGAAATCAGAGGCAGAAAATCTGTTTCTGGCAGCAGAAATTATTCATGAACAAACATCAGAGAGCTGAAAAGTTTCTTCTGAGGGGAAATCTTGTTAATAGTTTAAAGGCATAAACACATTTATTTAAAATCACAAATAATCTGTAGAATTTGGCTGAAGAAAAATTTAATTCCGTTAAATTTCAAAAAGAACTTTTTATAAAGACTCTGCTGCGGTTTTACCTCGTGCTGCTCTTTCAGGATCTTGGCCAGCTGCGTGTAAACTTCCTCGGCTTTCTCTGAGATCTGCACGTCGCTGTGGTGAACCAGGATGAAGTCTTCGTCTTCGTCACCAGGAGGCGACGGCACCTGCAGGCAGAGAGAGAGAGAGAGAGAGAGCATTTTTAGCCTGTGTTGCAGACACTCAACACAACACATCAGTGTGGGTGAGATTTCTCTATAGGCTCATCTCAGCAGCTTAATTTCAACCATACACTGTTCATAACACTTTACACCACATGTGTGCAGAGACACATTAATGTCACCCGACATTTCCTTTCTTTGTTTTGTTTTTTTGCCACATTTTATTTAGTAGGCCATCTTTTAAATAAAATTAATTATTTTATTCTCTCTATATTTTACTAAGATATTTTTTTAAACAGCATGTTTAGCATCACTTGATAGCCTTGTTTTTTTATTTGGTTTATATATTTGTTTATTGACCTACTTTATTTTTGTTTATTTGAGCTCTTGAGCTATTTTTTTTCTGTTTTACTTTATTATTATTGCTTTAGTTTGTTATTAGTTGTGTTTATAATTGCTGTAACAGTAAATTTTCCAAAGGAACTTGGAAAGAAAAGCGTCTTGACTTCTTTAAATTCCTTGAAGACGTTTCACCTCTCATCCGAGAAGCTTCTTCAGTTCTAAGAGTAACTGGTGGAGAGTCCCAGATTTTAAGCCCTATGGGAATGTCCCCCAAGAGGGTCATGGATCCCCTATTGATCCTCTACCTAATCACACGAGCCAAGCTTAAAATCTCGGACTCTCCACCAGTTGCTCTTAGAACTGAAGAAGCTTCTCGGATGAGAGGTGAAACGTCTTCAAGGAAACTTAAAGATGTCAAGACGCTTTTCTTTCCAAGCTCCTTAGTCTACAATGAACTGGATGACTGAGAACCTTCACAGACAAATTTTCCAAACTTTAGTGATAAATAACATTTCTTATTTTATCTTAAATCGGATCATTTAAACAAACTGCTGATAACCCTCTTCTCTCCTGTGCGTGCGTATAATTTAACTGTACTGGCCAAAAACTTGTTTTGGGAGTCAGATTTAAATATCTAAAGCCTTCTAAAGCCTGTCATATAACATGCAAGTTTTTAGAAACAAATTGTTGTCTTGTGTTTTGCAGCTTCAACCTAATTCTTACATAAAACACAATGAAATTTCAACAACAAACATCAACGTAACTCCATCAAGGCACATTCAGAACTAACTTTCTCACTTAGTCATTTTATCTAACTTTAAATTGTGTTTCTCAAAAAATAATCTGAATCAGGCTGATCTTACTGAGCACCTAAGGACCATTTTCATCACAGCTGCCGTTTTTAGATCTTTTCCTGGAAGTCAGGTTTTTTTAATAGCAAAGGCAGCACTGAAGATGAAGAGCAAGACAGGAAACATGCTCTTCATTTCTTTCTCCAACTTATCAACATTGATCAGGTTTTGCACTGAGGAATGGTGCCCCAGTGTGAGACTGTCCACACAAGCAACATCCTGCGGTGTCTAAGGGGGGGTATTAGGCAGAAACATCTGGACTGTGGTGAAAGCCAGCACAGTATCACCAGATGCCAACGCAGTATTTCCTGACCACCTGCCCTTTTTATCAAATTTGCCTCCCTGCAACATCTCCAAATACGGCTCCAAAATGAAAACACAGTTGAACGATTCCAGCCCACATTTCAGTTTTTAATAAACAGAAAAACTGAGTGGACTTTCTGTGACTAGCTTCTAAAGAGCAGTAATTAACTCTGTGCTGGTTCAGAGAACCAAACTGAATGATCTTGGTTTTGGCACGCTGGAGCAGGTGCAGCGCTTATCACAGAAGGACAGAAAACAGGACTTCTGCTGACAGATTTAAAACCAGCAAACATTAAAAATGTTCTAGAGGTGCACGTGAAAAAAACTTTTGGTTTTTCTGAACCTGTTCTCAGACCTTGTAATCTACAACCTGAATGAAGCCTATTTTTAACTGTAAGCAGGTTTTGGTTCATCCAAATATGAAGCGTAGATCCACTGTCTGCTCACCGTGCTGATGTCCACAGTTTTGCCGCTGCGTGCCGCCTCGATCATGGGCTCGAAGCTCTTGGCGGTGCGGAGAAAAATCTTTGCCTGCTCCATATCATTTTTCTGCTTCGCCTGCAGCGCAGCCTTCATGTATTGCTTCTTTCGACCCTCCAAGAACTCCAGCTGCTGAACAGCTGGAAAATGAAGACAGAACAGACACAAAGCGAAGTAGTTTATAGATCTGTAATGAGCCCCTAGGTTCTTCAGTCAGTCAGTACTTCTCTCCATCTACCTCGTCTAAAACTTTTTCAGTACGAGTTGAGAGGATGTTCTGTTAAAGAGTTTCTCAGGAGCCAAAGGAGTCTCTGGGTTTTCAGAGGATGTCTTATATCCTTCAGACTTAAACTCTTGTGTCTTACCTGTTTGTGAGAGTCCTTCTCCGATGGTTGTCCTGTCAGGTGAAGCTGATGGAGTCCTCTTCTGTTCGTGACCTGCTGTGGGAATGTCTAAAGTGGGCTTCTTTGGCTCTTCAGGAGCAGCAGGCTTTGCCTACACAGACAAAACACTACAGTCAATTTTTCCACAGGAACCAAATATTTAATTACCTTGTAATTCTGTGATCCTACCAATTCTTCCTTTGCCTCATCCTCTTCCTCATCTGCAACTTCAGCAGCATCACTAGAGGCAAGCTTATTAGCTGCCTCCAGAGCAGCAACAATCCCCTGCTCAGCTCCCACTGCCTTCTGGCCAGGGATCGGAGGAAAGCCTGTAAGAAAAGGTGTTCACTGACCTTTTCAGCTTAGCAGAAAAAAGAAATGTCCATGTATTTGTGCTGCAGCAATAATAAAAGTATACAAAGTAATCCTGCACTACAGAACTGAGCACATAAATATAATTGGGCTTTATAGAGTTAAATTTCACTTGGAAAAATAAAAAACATGCATCTCACCAGGGGGAACCGGCAGCTCGTCAAAGTTGACTGCTTTTCCTGCTTTGTGAGCGCGGATGGCGCTCTGGTATTGCTGCAGGAGGCAGGAGTTTAAAAATATGTTAGCAGCAGAGCCAATCCTCTCATCGGGGGGTAAACGTAGAAGTTTGCCGATGCTAAGTGCTGGGAGACTATGCCTTTATTATTATTATTATGTCTGTCACTTTAATTTATTGCCTCGTTTTATTTACTCATACCCACATAATTATTCGAGATTTTAAAGTCTTAGACACAAACAAATCCAAGCTTCAACAAAAAAGGGAAAGAGGATGGTCTGTCTCACATTTTGGAGCGGGCCCGTTTTCACTCATCCAGTACAATCCTGAACATTTCCAGAACTTTTTACTCGACAGAGGAGCACGTAAGAACACAAATGTCCTTCGCAGCTGGATCACATATAAATCTCTTTGTATTTAGCTTAATTAGCTTAGTATGCTGCCTCCAGTGCTTTCTTTTCAGGCATTCGCCTCATCTACAAACAAACAATACTTCAAGTAATCCAAGTCTTGCTCTGTGCTCGATGTGAAGAAGAATAATTGTGGAACAAATCCCGTTCTGATTCTGTTCAAAGTGTGCAGTTCATGTGTGGAAACGACCCAAGACTGCATGAAAAATAAAACGCGGTGTCTAGAGAGGACGAATGTGACAAAGCTTTAGTAACAGAGCACTCTGACTGTAAGGACAGACTTCAGAAGTTTCTCCTGTTACCTTGGCAATACGGTCGTGCATTCGGGCCTTGCGGTCGTCTCCGCTGGCCTTGGCCTGTGCAGACGCCTCCGTGTACTTGGCTCGTCTCTGCTCGAGAGCCTCCAGCACATCTTTAGGAGCTGAAGGGGCTGAAAGAAAGAAAAAAAAAATCAACCAGAACTACCCACTGTAGCGACCCCGTGAACGAGGCAGTAGCTTTATCTGATTGAGTACAGAGGCAATATGGACGTGTCAAAGATGCAAATGTCTCTCGGTTGGTGCAGGAAAAATTATCAGATATAAAATAGAGTTATTATTTTGATTCGTAGCAATGATGAAAAAAATAATAATAATAATAATAATAATCTGGAAGAAAAAATTACTTTTCCACACTCCTTTTTGCTACAAAGCTCTTGTTTTACAAGTTAGGCACACCTGTTTCCTTTATAGTGGTGCATCTGCATCCTCCTAAAAACTCATGACAGTTCAGTTCAGCTTGAGCCAAGATGGAGAGAGAGAGAGCCTTTGGTCGACAGATCAAAGGACCATTACAAAACCTGCTGCAGCTCCTTTTGTCTCCATATCTCTGAGGGACCTGGTGTCATTCGTTTATCAGCTGCAGCTCTCTGCTGCGCTCCTGGCTACCATCTAGGTTCAAAAGGCCCAAGTAAACTGTCACCCCAACCTGTTGCTGCCCCCATTTTCACCCTCACAGCGGCTAATTGCCCTTATGAGATGCCTTTCCACTCAAAAATATCTAGCAATATGAGCTTTACTCCTTACCAGACAACCCAGTGTCCCCCACCACCTCCAAATCATATATTTGTGGTTTTTCCATCTTTTGAATTACTATATTGAAAAGTACAAGTAAGTGCCTGTTAAAAGCACAATTCACGTATAATGTTTGTTCAGTTAATTAATAACTCATACATACATATACTATACATTTTTTCACAACACAGGCTCATTGATTTCACTATGAATGAACCATGGGTGCTTATAAGGACTGTAAATCTCATCTCATCAGCCATGTGACATTTTGTGAATGTTTACTTTTTAATGCAAACAGCTGAATGTTTATCAGAGCTGTCATGTTTGGGGTCACTTCCTGCTACTCATCTTTATGTAAATTAATACAACGCTGTCACAAAACAAACAGCATGTTTTCTTCTGATATAATTTGCTGTATTTTAAGAGAAATAAGCTGAAAGCAGAACTACGTGACTGTTAAAATGATTCCTACCTGGAGCTGCTGCAGCCGGCGGGGTCGGCTGTGTGCTTTGACCAGCGGGAGCTGCAGCCACCGGAGCGGAGCTTCCTCCTGGACATTCAACACAAAAACACAAATTCAACTGAAACAAACAGAAAACAAGTTTGTGGAAGATCTGTGTGATCTCTATTGAGTTTCTAGAATAAAGTCCTTTTTTAAAAAACGACTTTTGTTATTAGTAGTTTACTGCATTTTAGATGCATAATTAATGTGACTACATACATACCCCAGTTTAGTGTGTTATAGCTTAAAGTTGAACTATGGTGCTGGTGTACATAGAGGTGTACACCCCTTAGAATTCATGGTAATGTGTTATTACCCATTTGTGTAGGTATTTAGCTACACAAAGTAAAGGATGCATTTTTTGTCTGGAGTCATCCCTTTGCGGGAAAAGGAGTGACAGGAGAGTTAACCAGGAGGGGGAGACGTGAAAGAAAACAATCAGTGTTCAAAAAAGTGACATGCCAAGCACAGGTGATGGCCATGGCAGACGGTTTTCATTGTTTTGAAAAGTACATTTTAACTTTGGTTCTACCCCTTTGGCTGGTTGAAGGACCAGAAACAGCACATGCATGAGTACTCCACAGACCAGTTGTTCCACATATTTTTGACATTGCCCCCTGGTGATGGTAAACATGTAGATGATGGCCTATGAAGCAGTACACCAAAGAAATGACTGAAACTGAATGTCAGGTCTGAGCTTTTGTCTCAGGTTGATTATCTGTGCATACTCTGACCTCATTATTTACATTTTCTGTCATGTTTAATGTGGACATTAAACATGACAACCCCTGCAACAGCACACACACACAGAATATCAGATGAAAAAGATACTTTTTCAATCATTTGTAATGCTGACACAAAACACTTAAGGTAAGTACTAAACAGAAAAGTTTATTACTGCCTGTGCCAAACAAATATTCACCATACTGACGTGGAAAATAAAGCTTAGAGGGAGATGCAGTTTAGCCTTGGATGTTACATTTTTGAATAATCTCACCAAAACATCCCAGCTGAACAAGCCCCGCCCATCTGCTGTTCAGGCCTTCTGTTTGAAACGGGCAGCCAATGAGAAGAAAGTTGGCTTAAAAGGAGAGGAGTTATAACTGAGGTTCTGGCTCAGAAGGCCCAGTATAAGATAAACAATGGCCTATAATAACCCTAACATAACAGGATAGCAGATTTCTAACCAATTAAGACAACACAGACTGATTGCTTTTACTGTACTTGAACCACTGGTGCCAGTTCCTTGGTGTGTTCATCATAACAAAACTGAAATTTGACGCTAGTGTTTCTCACCCTGTCCTGGAGGTGAAGGAAGGCCACTCAGATCCACTGACTGTCCTTTTTCCAACGCCTCGATCACTGCATCGAAACTCTGGATCAAATTTAAAAGAAAAAAAAGGTCAAACATAATGATGGTCTTTGTGAGGATCCGCATTTTTGGCATGTTTCACATTCTTCAGAGAGAAACCCTGCCAACAGACTGTGCAGCAACACAGTGTGGGGATAACAACGTGCAGTACTATGCTACTATTTTAACTCTAGATTCAAATAAATGTTTTCTAAATCTTACAGCACTGGAAATCAAATCAGACACGAGCGATGAATGTACAGAGGATAACAGAATGCTTTTTCTTTTTTTACCGTGTTTGTTAACTCTACAAGATTTGATGCATGCTCAATAATTCTGGTGAGGCAATCCCAGAAAGTTTGTATGGATGCAGTGTTTTCGGGAGAAGAAACATTTCATCAGTCATCACAGTAATCAAAGAAATTAAACGTTTCTTCCCCTGAAAATGCTGCGTACAGATAAACAGAATGAACTTTCTGAGATACTCCAGGGGTGTATCAGGAAGGAAATAAAGCTAATGTTCAGAAAAATATAATTACTGTATAATAAAATGACCAAGCATTAGTGGACATCAGTTTGTTTAAGGCTGAAAACTTTAGATGACTCAAATTTCCCACTAAAAAGAAGAACATACAGCAAAGGACACACAAAGTGAATCTAGACAGTTGTTGGTGGTAAACCACAACGTTTTTGTTCTGAATTCTTAGCTGTGGATGTTACTTTTCGTTCTATTTTGGTTTGTAGCATTTAAAGTAAATCAACATATTCTTGAAAATGGTGCCACCCTGCTGTAGTACAATCTTTAGGTGGCACCTGGAAGTAAAAGTTAGAGAACAGCTGTCCTGAAACACCCACCTCACCAGAAGCCATAATCACGCCCTCTAATCACCTTAATCATGGCAGCATACACGACCAAACAGTGATTATACTTCACTGCCTGTTATTTCTTAAAGGTCTATTTAAACACATCAACTGACTTTCAAAAGAGTTTCAGTAAACTTGACCTCTGAGCTTTCCCTTGTTGTCACCGAATGTACAAGGCCACCAAAATTTGAAAGGTCCAAGATTTTTAGCATGTACATCTATGATATCTATCGATTTGAAAAGTTATGTTCACTCGAAATCATTTAATCTGATCATGTCTGATAACAAAAAAAAACAGCTGGTGATACAAGTTTAAAGAGCAAAACAAAGAGAACAAGAGCAGTGTGAGGATACGCGCCTCATGAAGGCTCTGATTTCAAAAAGATATCTGGATTAATTAATCAAATTCTTCATATTTTTTGAGGAAAAAAAACATTTATTTGAGAAGAATTTAATTCCAGTTTTGCTCCCCCATCTCAAAATGTTCCCAGATCCAAATAGACACCAAAAGTTAATAACAGAAAAAAATAAAAAGGAACCAATTCCTGCTTGGTAAAGGTAAGTATTAGATTTTTCTTAAAAATAACCCTGTGAGACATCATGTTGAAAACAGACACACGGTATCTATTATCAAAAATGCAGCTTTTACAACATTCCTACAGAAGAAACTTCCTCTGCTCAGAAACATTGCTGCACTTCTCATCGTAAAAAGGCTTCATTCTGTGTATACACACAGACACAAACACGCTAAACAGGAAACAGAAACACCGTTTTGAATTACACTGTTGAAGGCCAGAAAATACACAATTTCTTACAAAGACGTGACAAATGGCTACATGTTTCTGTCTGAAATCCTTTTATCTGATTTAATATAAAAACATCACATTGAAAATGTTTTTAAACCATCTACAACAGACCTGTCAGACCACAATTCAGTCTGCTGGTTATCTGTCACTTCATTTTGAACACATCACTCATAGCTGCTGGTCTCTGACTCACCTTGCTGGTCTTGAAGTAAAGCTTAGCTTGCTCCACGTCTCCTTGCTTCTTGGCTCTCAGCGCTGCCATCTTGTACTCTTGCTGTCTCTCCAAAAGCATCTTCTTGGTGGCCTTGTTGGCTGAGGGTTCACCGGACAAATCAGATGTCAATTCCCACAGTGAAAGGCCTCATTCATCGCAATAATGAGGAGGGAGAAGACGACAGATTCGCCTCAGCTATATCAGTCATCAGCTTCCCTCCGATCCAAACTCAAATGTGTGCAAACCATTACCAGTTACACATGATCAAATGCATCATAGCGTGCTAAAATACAGAAAAAAATATAATCTAAACCTAAAATGTGTTGGTGGTCACTTTATATAGCCTGTTTAAGAGTTGAGAGGTCTTTACATAATACATAAATAATAAAAATATAATAATAAATTTTGATGAAGACGGGGTTTTCTTCATCGATTGGAAGATTAAAAACATCTACTTGTCACTGTTCTCTGGTCAGTTTAATCTGACTCGTTTTGATAATCAGCCTCAAGCGTAACAGATATTCTAACACAGACAGATTGCTTTTACTGTGCAGCTCAATTATGCCTATAGCTGTAGTCTCCATGCCAATTCTGAGCAAAGAAAAACACGGTCTAATGTGCAACTCAAGAGAAACTGACCATCTGATTGTGAAACGTCAGCAGCTTCCTCATCGGTTTGCTCCTGAGGAGATGGGAGGCTGCTCAGAGTGGATAGAGCAGCAGAAGACGATTGCTCCTCCTCGCTGTTGGGTGTGATGACATCGGGCGCGGCAGGTGACTGTGGTGATGTGGCCTCCGACTCCCGTGACTGAGAGGGCTGAGGTGGCGATGGTACAGGGGGAGCAGGCCTCGCAGGCACAGCTGGTCGCGGGGCAGCGCTCGGGGCTCCGATGGCAACAGGCGGCGGGATCTCTGCCTCATTTACAGGCCTTCCTTTTTTCACAGCACCCAACATTGACTCCAACGTCTGTGAGAGAAACCATAAATTCATAAAGTCAACAAAGACGCCATCATGTGTAATAAAAAGGGTTCATCGCAGAAATCTAATCACTTAAGACTCACAAGTGTAAACAATGACCAAGAGGTTTTATGGGCAGGAGTAAGAAAGAGATGAAAATCTTTTACATAAGGTGTTTTAAGAAATGCAAACCAAAATTGCATCTTCTGACTGTGACATAACGAACAGCTTGGTGTAAATTCATGCCCTCTGCATGTCGTACCTTCAGACCACGATCATATCTCCTGGCTTTTGAGGACTCCCCTGCTGTCTTGGCGTTCTGCAGGGCTGTCTTGTACATTGCCAACCTCTCCTCCAGGGTGTGTTGGAGGCTGCCGGGGGCTGCCGCAGAGACTTTTACTTCCTCCTACGAGTGTGAGACCAAAACAACCTAAGAAGCAGCTGGAAACATCTGGTTAAAGGAAGAAATGACTCACTGTGCAAAACATGTTGACATAAACAACATATTTTTCAGTTTCTGTCCATCTACATCTTAACCTTAATCATATGCTTAAAATTCGAGGCACGTTAAGCATCCAAAGTTTTTAAAAGACACTAAAATGCAGATGTGAGGAAATTCATCACCAGGAATGAAGTCAGACTTACTAGAAGGAATGAAAATAATTTACCTCAACTGCATCTAGTCAACAGAAGCTGATCACGTGCCAGTTGAACAACTGTTTTTTGTGTAAAAGTTTAAAACATCTTTGATTTCATATTAAAAAAAAAAATAGGCATCAAGTTTTATAAAACCTCAACAGGTAGGATGTTTCCTTTCCCTTTCTTTTCAGTTACTGGCAACAGGTAAAAAAATCTTCCATTTGACAAACATGTTGATGGTGTCAGTTTCAAGTTTGGCAGAAGCAGCGTGTATTGTACCTGTGCCGCTGGGGACTCTGGTGTTTCACCCTTAGAAGATTCAGCAGGGGCAGAGGATGTGGAGGAAACATCCTCAGCTTCCTCCTCACCCACCACTTCCTGTAGCTCTGCCTGATAGAGGGGGGAGAAAAAAAAATGCAACCGATCAACAGTAAGCTTTCTCTGTGCACACACAGAGCTGGATTTCAGAAGCAGCGAGTGGGAGTCACGCTTCCCATCTGTTGTTTGATAAATGGAAATACTGCGAAGCAGAAAGTGCAGAACATAAAAAAAAACAAACCAACTGTAATTTACAGCTTAAGAACACCATGATTACTGTGTGAGCTATAAAACTGACGGGCACAGAGAGGCCAGAGTGAATTTATTTATTGGTTTTTATTGGTTTTAGTTCATGGAGTCAGTTGATAGTGACTGTGAGTTAATATCAGTAAAATGCTGTTCTGTTCCAGTTTTTCAGGGTTAACAAGATGAGCAGTGACTTAGAAAAAGCACACATTTGCCAAAGGAACGTCATCTTTTTGGCTACAGATCACTTTCTGACTACTATACACTCAACGGACACTTCATTAAGTACACCTAGTTCCAGGTTGACCCTCTTTTGTCTGAAGAAATGCTTTAATTCTTAGTTACTTAGATTCAACAAAGTGCTGGAAACATTCCTCAGAAATTCTCAGCCCATACTGAGATGACAGCATGGAACAGTTACTGTAGATATGCAGGAAGCACATCCATGTGAATCTCCCTTTCCGCCACAACCCAAAGGCGGTCTATTGGATGGGATCCGCTGACTGTGGAGGCAATTTGAGAACAGTGAACTTGCTGTCATACTCAGGAAACCAGTTTGAGCTCATTTGAGTTTTTGTGATAGGGGATAATATCCTGCTGGAAGCAGCCATCAGAAGCTACACTGTGGTCATAAAGACGGTCAGAAATTACCAGCAACAACATTTAGGTAGGCTGTGGCATTCAAGCAGTGCACCATGGACACTAAGGACCCCAAAGTGAACTGCCACTAGCTGGAGAGTTTCTCTTTTTCAAACCATTCTCTGTAAAGCCCAGAGATGATTGCATGAGGAAAATCCCAATGGAGCAGTTTCTAAAGTCACTTAAATCACCTTTCTTCTTCATTCTGATGCTCATGCTTGAACTTCAGCAAGTTTTGCTGACCATGTCAACATGCCTAAATGCACTGAGTTGAGGCATGTGATTGGCTGATTAAATATTTGTATTAAAGAGCGGTGGAACAGGTTTAGCCGCGAAAGTGGCCAGTTGGTGTAATTGTGCATTTGTTAAAACACCGCTACAAGAAACTGGAAACCATGACTCCTAAGGAATCTAACACGAAGCACGATTATTGGGTTAGTGAGCCACATCATTCTGAAAGGATGGAATAAAGTGACCTAAAACTTAAACCAGACTGGTCAATGTATTTGTAGACTTTTGATCACCAACAATATCCAAGCTCGCTTTGATTAGGCCGGAAAGTCATTTCCACGTCTCTGCCATGTATGGGACTTTATCACTGCACTCAGTAGCCTTTCATCTTTAAATCTATGCAGTTTACAGTTTTAAAGCTCTGGTGTGCACTGAAAACATACCAAGTTATAAAATAAACACATCAGCCTAGATTTCTGATTGCTTGCTGGCCTTGCCTAAAGTTTGGGAATGGATCAAACAGAGCAGGTTATTTAAACACTAACCAACAGGTCTTCATCGTCTTCTACATTGTCGTCATCATCATCATCCAGGTCCTTCATACACTCGTCTGCCATTCTTGCGATATCTTCCATGGGTAGGGGACCTACAACACAATCAAGGTGTCATGAATTCACATTATAAGCAGAACAAATGAAGCAATGCAGTGTGGATGACATCTTCTAAAACAAAGAATTCACAAAGAGTGATTGTCCGGGGAATAATTATCACACATTCACTAGACTCAGCCAACAGTCAAAGTCTCCAAATGAAAGAGAGCATTCTCACAAAAAAGTTTTATAAACCTAAAACTTGAAGATCATCTTTTCTCTGTCAGTGCGCCCCAGGGCAGCTGTGGCTACAATGTAGCTTGCCATCACCAGTGTCTGAATGTGTGTGTAAATGGGTGAATGACAGGTTGTGTAAAGCGCTTTGGGGTCCTTAGGGACTAGAAAAGTGCTATACAAATACAGGCCATTTACCATTTATGAGGTACTATTCAGCTGTTAAAGTTAAATCGAGTTCACACTCTTGACTTAAACCTCTAAAATACACTTAGAAGTGAAAGACTCGGTCGTGTTCGGGGAGAGCACAGCAAAGATTGTTGAAACTGTTTCAGTGGTTTCGCTGATATTTTTACATTTAGCTGTGATAGGCTAAATAATTCACTGTTGTACATAAACAATCCTCTCCCACTGGTATAGTCTGTTTCTTTCTACCACTATCTTCAAGTGGGAATACACTCTCTGGTGTGTTGTTGTTTTTTTGCACTTTATGGACTGTGAAGTACAGCTGCTTAATTCCGGTATAATCCTAATTATTTAATAAAATCAGGAGTGACACAATTACTCACAGACTTTGAGAAAAAAACTGGTTGATTCATTAAACTTTAGAAAAAAACATATTTCATTTTATTTCTTTTACCATTAATTATATTTAGATGAACTAAACCTGCTGCAGTCTGTTAAGGAGGTGAAGTTAGACACTTATGGAGGAAAGGGATGTACTAATTGTTGGAAATAAAAATGTGGCACAATAATTGTTATATCTCAAGTATCTGGTTTTAATAATTGTCGGAAGTCAAAACTCAAACTTAAATTAAAATTCTACTTCTAGCACATCCCAACTATGGACAGTACTTGTGTTGTCTTAACGAGGTCTAAGTCAAATTATTTATATACACATTTGTGGTGGCTAAGGTGGCAACCTCCAGGGCCCCATTTCAGGAAGCCGGTTTAGTGCAAACTCTGAGTAAGTAAACCCTGGGTTAACGGAAACTCTGGGTTTTCGGTTTCACAAAGCGAGTTTAGATTAATTCTGAGCGAGTTACTATGACGACACACTCCGTGAAGCTAACCTGCCCCCTAGCAGGTTAGCTTCAACTAACCCTAACTTTCTCCGCCTCTTTGTCGGAAACCTGACTGTAGGAAGTGTCAGACATGGCGTGCTCCTTCCTTGAAGAGCCAGTAGATGTTGAAGCCCAAATTCTCCGCAGAGCTCTCCGCCGGGAGAGAGTGATTAGAGCGCGTTCGGACATTTTATCATTTCCTGATGATTTTCTGTGTGAACGTTACCGTTTTTCAGCACAATCTATAATTTATTTGAATAACATCCTCAGGCCTAATATTGCTCATGTGACACATCGTGGACATCCTCTCAGTTCTGTACATATTATTTGTATTGCACTTCGGTTTTTTGCAAACGGGAGCTTTCTGTATAATATTGGTGACGCTGAGCACGTTTCCAAGGCTACCGTCTGTCGGGCAGTCAGGAATGTTACAGTTGCACTGAAACGTCTCCTGTACTCGTTTGTGGTGTTCCCCGGTCATAGACCCACACGATTTATCAAAGAGGGATGCCACAAAATTGCAGGTATCAGGATGAACAAAACTTAATTCATGATGTGGTGATACTTGAACTACTACTTAAATTTTACATTTATTCTCACGGTTCCCAGGCGTGATTGGCTGTATAGATGGCACTCACATTCCAATCATTGCTCCTTCAGTAAATGAAGGAGACTATGTGAACAGGAAGTCTTTCCACAGCATTAATGTACAGGTACATAGTTCCCTGTAGCATTTCAAACTAACAAATTATTTCATTATAGTAATGGATGCTAATTTGTGTTCTCTGCACTGTGAAGATCATATGTGATGCTGCCAACATTATCACAAATGTGGAAGCCAACTGCTCAGCCTCTGTGAGTGGTGGTGGTGGAGGACCCCCACCTGTTTTTCGGGCCTCCGCTTTTTTTCTGTTGGCTATAACGGGTCACATTTGAGCATACAGAGTAAGCAAATATGTACTTATAATGTGCTCAGATAATTTCCATAAGTGCTTACAGAAAGAAAATTAATGTAGCCTCTAACTGCAATTGATTTATATAGGACAAACAGACCAAGCACTATGGCTCATAATACAATTACACCTCACCTGTTTGGACTATATTTTTATATTTCATTTTTACTTGCTGCCAGGAACGTTTGGGGCCTGTTGGGTTGCACCTGCCCTCAAATCACATCACAAAATAAAATGTATGAAAGAAAAAATAAAATAAAATATAATAAAATAACGTGTTAAATGGGTGGAAATCCCTAGATCAATGTTTAAATTAACACTCACGCATTGACTCTGTCGGCTATATTTTGCCATGCATGCTCCCTTTCTTTTGCAGCTGAGGCTGTGTTGCTTTTTTCCGCGGAATTTGCATGTTATCGGCATATGCTGCCATCAGAATTTCGGCCTCAAGCGCTGTAAAATACATTGACCGCGCCTTCTTTCCCTCCGTCTCCATGGTGACTCGCTTAATCTGTGCTCCACTAATCAGGGCTTTATGTATCCTCGTGCGCGCGCTTCACTTGGGGTTAAAGCAACTCCGCGTTGACTGAACTAATTGTTATCAGCCTTTCTGAAACCGAATATTCCGAGTTGGACAGTTCGGGGTTACTCAACCCTGAGTATCGTTTTTCACTCTGAGTTTTCTAAACCGGCTTCCTGAAATAGGGCCCAGAACTAAAAAATGATGCTGAAGTGCTACAAACTGCAGTTTCTGGAGGCATGTAAATCCCCAGATTTCTACTTAAAATGTTCACATTTACTGCATTAAAAAGTTTGCTTATAGCCTGGTACAAAAAACAGTCTTGGCTTCTATGAATAGTTACTACTGAGTAGCTTTTTTTTGGCCTACATTCATCTTTACACTATCTATGGTGTTGACCATATTCAGGACAACTCGGGACATCAACTCAGGAGATCTAAACCCCGACTTTAGAAGCTTTGAGTTTTTGTTGCAAAAAGAGAGCTAACTTACACGCTGAGTGAGCTTCCAGACTAACAAAGTCTGTGCCCCTAACATGCTCACTGACAGTTTTTCTTCAACAAACTCTGATTTTATCTCTGAGTACTGCGTTCCTGCTATACCTTTATTCTTTATTCATTCATTAAGAGTCCCATCAGGGGTAAAAGATCAAATATGAACAAGAAATATGAAAAACAAACACACGTATCAACAAATTACCCGGTGACAGTGTGTGTGACAGTGGGCAAGAGAGGGAACTTTTACTATATCTTTCTTCCCTGATTCTGTCTAACAAGCCACAAAAATGAATTCACTTTGCAATGCCTCCATATGACAACACACTGCTGGTCCAAGCAAAGAAATCTCCGATCATACTTTTGGTACCTAATGGTCTTCCTGCGTAGCAAATCTGCACAAATAATCAAATTATATTAGCAATAACAATGTCCGCTTCCGCTCAAAACCCACTTCCTGCTGGGCTGCAGCATGCTTTCAGGTAATTTATTTTTAATATTTGGGATGGCTGTGGCACTGGAGTTAGATTTAACTAATTGGTAGATTGGTGGCTATCCTTTGGAAAGACACTGAACATCCATCAGAGTGTGACTGGATGAATGAGGGTTGTAGTAAGAAAACATTACAGAGTACAAAGGAATCCACTGTTAAAATCAGTTCACTAAATATACAAAATTACAAAGGCTGTGAGTGATCTCAATACTGACCACAATAACAGCCATAATTAAGCATCTCTACCAACCAACAAACCCTCTGCTTCCTGTTTACACTGACACATAAAGTGTAGTTGCATGATCTTGCGAATCATGTCTAAAGGAAAATTAGTAAATTCGGAGGTTATGTTCGAAACTGCTAAAACACACACCTGGATGGTGACTGCATTTGTGTGGATGTAGCCTGAGACTGTGAGTGCAGCGCTTAAATGACAGCAAATGTTAGCTGTACCTACCACATGTGTAGAAGGGTGCGTGTGGAAGTGGGGTTTTCAGAACTTTAAGTTATAACTACTGCACTTACTTTTCCCCTTCTGCCTGGCTTTTCCTCCTGCAGCAGCCTTTTTTCCAGTAATAGCAGCAAGTTCCGCCTCCAAATCCGGATCGTCCAGGTTTCCGTCCATGCCCATCATCATCTCCTCGGGGTTCAGGTCTACAAACAGACCCATCTAAAAGCAGGAAGTAAGGGGATAAACGTCTCCACGCTGACATATTTCTGAAGAGAAAACCTCCTGTTTGCAACCTTATGTTTACTGGAGTTGTTACCTGCTTGGCAGCAGCGGCGCCCTGGCCTTTGGGCTGCGGTGCTCTCTTCTTCTTACCAAACATGTTTGTTTTGGTTTCTTGTTGTAGAAATATCCCCTCGGAGACACCCCGGTGGTCCAAACCTCACCTACACGAACACACGTACACTTTAAGAAAATATGTCGGTGTTGTAATCAATGTCGGTTGCAGTAGTTGTTGAAATCATGTGAGCGGTTGTCAGGTGGCTCCCGAACAAGCTGCGAAAACGAGCTGCCAAACAACGGTGACGTTAGCCCAGCTAGCTGCTAGCCAACCATGTCTGTCGGCTCTTAAGTCTAAAAGTTAATTTATAAACAAGATGGAAACTACTTCTGTATCTGCCGCGAGGGCTTCAGAGAGATTATCATACCGCGAAAAGACCGTTTACATTTACCTGTTCGTTCACAACTTCATCAGGTAGTTTTCAGAGGAACAGTTTCATTTCTATGCTTTGACATAATGGATTTCTTTGAACGCGCATGCGCTAAGCCTGGGAGCACCCTAGCTCTGCTTGAAAGTTGAATCCCCGAGTCATGTCTGCCAGGCAACGAGAATGTCCCCACTGACTAAAGAAGCAAAAATACAAGCCACGTTTATTGAGTAAGTCAGGTTTTCCTGCGTGTAAAACATTTGGTAACGAGGTTTTTCATAAATGTATTGGCTTACTTCTCTAAGTAGTAACGCAAACATAAATACACTAACTTCAAACAAACATAATACATGATAGTGACGCAGATCCTTAAAAATGCTTTTCTACAGAAAACAGATAAAAGAGAAAACACAGAGAACAAAATGTTCAAATTCAACAAATATTTCAAGTGACATACTGTCAGAAACTGTCAGATCTACACAATTCAAAGACGGTTCAGAGATTTTTACAGATGCTTTTATTTGGTTCATAGTACACATCTTTCTCTTTGCAGTGAAACTTTGAAATAGTCTGTTTATCTACTGCTCAATATTTATTTTATTTTTTCCCCAGGACAGTAGATCATTCTTTTTTTACGTTTTATTTATTTCCCAAAAGCCACTTCTCAAACTGTTTTGATCTTTCTACACTGCCAAATAACAATCTTCTGTATTTAGTTTCAGTCTCTTTTAAAGACTTACTGTTTTTGGGCTAAAACATTCTTCTATACATAAAGACAGCCTTTAAAAAAGACTTTAAAAAAGACTACTTATTCAAAGATGTGGCTTGGTTTTTATACTTCTCAGGCTCAAATAACGGCAAGTAGCCGTGAAAATGGTCAAATCCACATGTTTATCACACATGTTTGTATGTATTCATACTTTGTTTTTTGTTTTTAAATTTCTTAAAATGGAGATCTAGTTTCTGAAAAATTACCACTTTCATTTACACGCTGTACTAAGACTTAAAATATTAGGGCTATTTTTTCCTAACACAGAATACAAATACAAACATTTTGTTAACAAAACACTTTTTATTTTGTCTGTAACAGTTCATATGACAAAAATGTGTTCAATAACCGGTATATACTTCTCATGTTTAGTGCAAAGAGAACTTGATCCAGGTTTATGTTAGGGTTATACTGGGTTATACTGCACTGAAATAAGGTTTCGATTTAAACAAAAACATTTGCAAACTCTCGGCTGGTGTAAAGTTACAGATCCCTGTTGTTGCTGCTGAGCAGTTTGGGATAGGACGTGCCGATGGATTGCCCGTGCCGACAGACGACCAGCTCCAGCACGTACTCGTCCACTTTCACCACCACAGACGTCATCTTCTCAGTCGACATGAGGAAGATGATGGTGAAGAGAGCGACCTCAAACTCTGGACTGACACCAATGAAGGAGCCACCGACGGGCTTCACCAAGCCTTTCCAACTGAACTGCAGGTTCAGGACGTGGTCGTCCTCATCAGGCTTTAAAAACAGTAAATGCAATTCAGCGACATGTGCGGCTATTTACTTTTCAATCAGTGCTTTTACAGTAACGAGCTGCTGTATCAGTTTCTTACTGTGTCTTTGTTATCTCTTGCTTTGTAGCCTTTATAGTCCACATGGTCGTGCTTTTCCTGAAGGTAGAACTGCACCCAGTTGTGAAGACCCATGATCTCCTTTCCATATTTGGCTTCTCCCACAAACACATGTTCAAATCCACAGGAATCCTCACTGTAATGAAAATAAAACCAACCAGCACACCCAGAGATACTTAAGTTCAGTCTCTCAGTGCTGTATGACCTCATTCATATCAAGACGCCTTATCTACAATGTTAACATTGGAAGGATAACAGCACAGATGGCAGCAGAGCCGGTGACTCACTTTTAACCCTCAAGTAACCAAGCCTCATTAACGACTAATTTATGAATGACTCCATTATATTTTATACAGGAAAACCTTTCTAATGGCTGTGTGTGATTATCATACCTATGCTGTTTTATTGTAATTAAAAAGATAAGTTAAAAAGCACAAACTGTAGGAAGAGACAAACTGTCACATCTTATAAAACAAATTTTCTTTGTTTCAGTGTAACTAGAAAAATAATACATTTTAAATATTAAACTAAACAAAGATTATAACCTCTGCACATTTGTACTCAACACTTCTCCTCCTAGTCACCTGTCATTGATCCAGGTGTTCAGAACTTTCAAAATTAAAAATTCAAGTAAAAAAATTAAAGAGTGAGTTATGTATTACAGTGTGTTAACATCATTTTAACACCCAAATGTAGATAATCTAGTGACTCTGATCAAGAAATTAGAATTAAGTTATCACACTCTGTTGTTCATCCTGTGGAACTGTGAAAATGAGATGAAAAAAAATAAAGATGACAATAATAACAAAGGCTATAATGTTACTGTATAATGTTAAATATCAGTCTTTTCATTGTGCTTGCTACATTGGGGCTAATTTCTGGAAGCATTTTTTATTTATGATTAAAAGTGTCACAAAAACAGATGTAAGTATTTGGCTGGAGTTACAAGGTTAACCTCAGGAAGATTTAAATACATGTAGTTTATTGTCAGCCTTTTCAGACAAAAGCAGCTGTTAATTAACACAGAAAAAAACAAAAAATAAACCCAAAACACATTCAGGGAACACTGTGTTTTATTTTTAGATTCTTCACTGATTCTTGAGTTGTGTTCTGCTCCAGACCTGGATCTCATTTAAGTTTGCCTTTAACCAATCATTCAAACCGGTCCCTTCCTTCTCTTTTAAACATTGCAGCAGCGCCCCCTGTTGTTACAGTTACTCACCCTCCGCTCCTGTCCCTGTGGTACAGGCGGAACCAGATGTCATACAGCTGTCTCTTGAACTGCCCAAGGTCTGATGGTGACTTCCCCTTCTTGACCAGATACTGGTGAGCACACTAAGAATAAAAACACAGTAACATACTTTGAAATTTCAGACATCCGAGTAAAAGATGTGACCTATCAATAGTATCGGAATAAACCTTCGTTACATTAGAAAATTAATTCTTAGCCTTGAAAAAAAAAAAAAAAGAGCAAAAAAACCCAAAAAACAGATCAATGCCTGGAATGAAAATTTGAGCCGGCATAGATCAAAAGATCAAAAGTGCCTGGAAAATAAAAAATACCCCCCCCCCCCCCCCCCCCCCCCCAACGCAAACTTAAACACAACACTGAAGTTAAAGTAATGAGTCACAGGAAAATCTAATCTTACTATAATAAACTAATCTCTATTTGAACTCCTACACAATCTGGAGATGATAAACTAAACTTGACACACAGGTTCATCTTTGGCCCCAGAAGGTTCTTATCTATATCAGATATTCTAATGTCATTGTGTTGCCTGGCAACCACCGACCGACAGACTAAAATGACTCATCATTTATGTACCTATATAACATCTTATGAAATCATAGTATGGCATCATTTTTGTTTCATTACACAGTATCTGTTTTTTTATATACTCAGTGTTACATTACATCATTTGGGACATTAATTTATGAAGTCAAATTTCCTGTATTTAGAGACTACATTTAAAGTTTACTCTTGGATACATAACTTTATAAATGGTATCAAAAAGTGGCATTTCAATCCACGTGAATTAGTTAAGCCTACAAAAAAAAAAACAGTTCATGCATTCTTGTCAGCTGTATATTATTGACATGCACATAAGGCATGTAAACTACAATGAAAATTATAAATCTTTTTTTTAATAAATGTGTGTCAAGCGAACAAAATTTTGCAGTTATAGTTAACAATTGTACAGTTTTCATTATACACTTAAAGTGTACTAACAGTGTCTGGCTGATGAGTGCAGAAGTTTATTTATTTTTTAGATAATTGTTCGTTGATGTGGTCCCTTGACTGTAAATTCATTATTCTGTATATAAGCATAAAACGACTTCCATATTGGTCTGCTGTTTATTTGTTTTTAACACACCTCTTTTTTACTTTTCTCTAACCAATCAGTAAACAACAGCTTAAATTATTTCTGAGCTCATGCCCTCCTATGAATCCGCTGTACCTTCATGACATCTGTCTCCACGATGGCATCGATAAAGAGCTTGTTCTCTTTGAGCTCTTCTGAGGTGACCGTCTCTGACACACCTGTAGACATCTCATAGTTGTCCAGCAAGCTGATGAAATCTGAATAAAAAGGTGTAACCTCATTAAACTGTTTAATCGCTGTTGTTCCAAATAAACATAATAAAGAAAACCTTTATAGGCCTGACTCATACTCACATTCATATGTCTTAATACTCTTCAGTTTGTCTTCATTCACATATGTGAAGAGTGGAGCTTTGGCCTGGTCTCTGGCAACATTACTGCCCTGAGCCACATAACCCGCCTTCCCCTAAATATAAAAACACAAACATTCAGCAACATGTTAAAACTGAACAAACAAATATGAGGATTCATAAATAATTGACATGTAAGCAGCTCATAAAAGCATCACCCAGTTTCAATGCTAAATACACTTAAGCAGCTGCTTGATGACGCCAACTTCACTTCACACACACAGCAACCTATAACTGAAAACACACACAAAGGACAAAAACAAACAAATGGCCGACTGTACCCTCATACACACAATAATAACATGGACTGAACCACCACTCCACACCATTAGCACTTTATATAACCACTGTAGAAATTAGCCACACTGATCTAAACTGCACGACTGTAAATGCTGTATAGACAAGCATTCTGTACAATACAATAATTATAGTTCTACAACTGTTTACAACTGTATATAACTTGTATAGTTCACATTTCATATTTCTGTATAGTTTTCATATTTATATCCTGTTCATAGCTTGTACACTCACTACAGCCTGTACATACTTATAGTTATAGCATATTCATAACATACCTTCATACCTTGTACATTGTAACATACCCATAATAGACACATATTTTTCACCCTCATTCCTCTAATAGACCCATTTTTATATAATATATCTATATTATTGCTAAAGCACTTTCTGGATGGATGCGAGCTGCATTTTGTTGCCTTGTACTTGTGACATGTGCAATGACAATAAAGTTGAATTCTATTCTATTTTATTCAACCACTTGAAACACTGAAGGAAAAGAATTAAGATAAAATTTACCAGTGGGCTGTGAGGCAACAGTGCTAAACACCATGACTCATCCTTCATTTCTTGCTTTAGCTTTTTCTGGCACTACCCAGTACATATGGGCCTAAAGTGAAGGCACAAACTAGAACAACATCTCCCCACACCTGGCACTGTGTGACGGGGAAAATGTGCAACAAATCAGAAATGAGCCGGGCTTAACTTTTAACAGCACTCAGTGTGATGGTGCACTCAAACCAACCATTGCAAAGTTAATCTTACTAGTTATCTCCAAAAGTTTATTTCTGTTCATGTGGATGTAGCGTTTTCAGCGGGAGAAAGTGCTGAGACTGAAGAAGTCACTTGGATGAGTGACGAAACGTTTCTCCCACTGACAACCCAACTTTTGGAGATTCACTTACCTGGATGATTGAGCATGCATCAAGACGTCTTACTAGTTATTATGTTATGACTAAGTGTTATGTGTTGTGACTCCAGTAATCTGCACTGACAGCTAACTGATGGAATAGGAATCCTGTGTGGGCATGATGGTTTGACTGGACTTAACAATGACAGCATGTTCATCATTGTGTGAATTCTATCTGCTGTCTTTAGTGTTTTGTAGCATAATTTCATTGGGGATTATTAAAGTATTCTGATTGTGATTCTAATTATGATTTAGCTTTAAAATGTCTAAAATTAAATTAGCTTTGTCACAGAACTCCAAACATTCTGATTTATTTACTGCAAAGCGTTTCAATCTGTTCAGTTTCATTATAAAACAGATTAAAAAACAAAACTTTTTTGTCAAATAACATTCAGAAGTACTTGTCACTGAGCAACAACGCTCACAGAACGTCACCACTGTAAATGTTTGAATATACATTAAAACACCTACACTCCAGAACCCCCATCAGGCTTCCAGTCCACACAAAGGTTTGCATTTATTGCATGCATCAGTGACTGCCTGCTTTGCATTGCAGAAAAGCTGCGATGCCCTTTTAGCACTGACCTGGAGGGAAATCCTGTAATCGGTCCCAGGTCTCAGGCGGTTTTTATCCAGGTGCCAGAGCTGGTTGAGTACCTTGGTGAGGTCCTGATCGGCCTTTTGACTGTTAAATAAAAATTAATAAATTTTAAAAAAAAAACCACACAGGCAGACAAACATGGTGAATTATTAAGCAGGCCTAAAAACTGCCGTGTATGTGTGAATGGAAACATGGACATGGAAAAGGAAGAGACGCAGAGGGTTGACGTGACAGAGAGGACGCTCGGTACAGGTTGCGAGGCAGATGACCTGTTTTGCCGACCCCTTAAAGAAGAAGACAACGAAGAAGACAAAGAAAAGAAGAAGAAAGAAATGACTAACCGGGGTGTAATGTTCACATGTTTTTGCTATTTCTTCTGTCCTCAAGTAGAGTTTTACAGACAAACACACTAAAATAACTTCTCTCAGTATATACTTGCTCCCACTATTCAGATTAAAAGAGAAGTGACTTCTCACGCTGTCTATGCACTGAGAGGAACTGGAGTGAATGGGCAGTCTGTTTACTTTGTTGTTTTTCATAGCTACCATGCAGTTTGGGATAGTCCTCCTTTTTGTTTCAAACTACTGGTGATGAAATCTGCCGTGACAATTTTGTTTTCCCCACTCATGTGACTAATTCTTTCTGCGGAAAGCAGTTAACAGGAAGTTAACTGCTCTTCTTAGAATGAATTAGTAAGGTATACAAAACGAAAACGGCGTTTCCAAAACAAACATACATTACTCCTGTGCCTCAGTCGAAAGCAGCTTGTACATCTGTTTCAGGATGTGTGTCGTTTTTTCTTTTTTTTTTTAATTCTCAGTTACTTAGGTTTAAAACATAAGGCGCCTGTGATACAGTTAAGGACCTATTTATCTAAATCATAAAAACAGTTTCCCACATAGTAACAGCAGTGCTTAGCTGTGTAAATGACTCACATATCTATACAGCCATGCACAATGACTCTCCATTAAAACCCAGGTTGTCCGACACAGGTGATCTAAATAATGTTTTAATTAAGTGAAGACTGTTGACTTCAACACAAGCAGCAGCTGAAGGCTTTGTGTTGTCTCCTATCACATGTTATGCTGTAAGTCTTCTCCTTTGTTAGATAGCACAATGGCGCCAGATGAAAGCTAAAAAGCCAGCGGGGAAAACTTCAGCTTCAGCTCTAAATAATGATCCCACCTCCATCATTAAGTTACAGCTGCATGGATCAGTGAATGTGGGAGGGCTGTAATGTGAAACCTACAGATACCACTAAAACTATAACATCTCTGCCTTAGTTTTCTTCAATTACATCAATAAATGCTAAAACAATTGCACTGAGGCGGACTAACAACCACACCCTATGTCTGACACGTTACAATACGTTGAGCGAGAAGCAGATGACAGGATGGAGCACATACTGAGGCAGAAGGTCCTCTGTGTTTAGCCTGAGTACAGGAGGGAGCGACTACAGTTTTATTACAGCAGAGGAGGCTCTCCATGAAGTTCTCCATGTCCTGTTTGTTGTATAATTCAACCCACTAATCATTCCCAGACCCCGCTGCAGGCTCCTCTTACGCACATGACGTCCACGCAGCAGATGCACAGAGCGCAGTCTGCATTGAGGAACAGCTGTCAGGGAAACAAACCCGGACTTTATCGTGACAAAACTATCGAGGAGAACCATCAAAGGTGTGACGTTACACTGTAACTACATGTTTACATCAAACATGTCTTCGTTAGACGGAAACAAACGCGTTGAAACGGCCGAAAAGTGGCTGAAAACGACAACACGCAAATTTAAATTTCTCTGAAAGTTGAGAAGACGCCAAGTCATCCTTCTGCGCGTGCGTTTTTTTAAATCCCAAACTCACCTTCTCGACATGATTTTGTTGAGAGGAAAAACTCACTGAGACTTTTCTTATGCTCTCTGAAACAAACTACCGGAATCCGCAGACGGTTAACTCAGCCGTCAATCATGACGTCACCAAGGGAGCCAGCCAATTACAAGACAGGAGAGTAAACGCTGCTCTCCACCCCCTCCCCTCGCTCGTCAGACGTGGGATAAATTACAGTAATTTTGTTCTCTATCCCCATAAACTCAACTCGAACTTTTCATTGTCAAAGTAAACTCGTTATGGATGTCAATCCAGCAGTTCCGTGTGAGAAAAGGTGTAATCCTCTGAAACAGGAAAAATAAGTAACATGTGATAAAGGTGGAGGTTTTAGGGTCATAACAATACTTTTTAGCCTCACTTGGAATTCACACGCACTTGCAATCCCTTTTAAAGGTAAATGTTTTCACAATCAAATGCATTCAATTAATTATTATAATCATCAACTACTATTATCAGTAAGTGTGAGCTCAGATATCAAGGTAGAAGTTTGGGGAGTTTTATGATCATTTCGGCTTAATTAGGAGGCAAAGGCATTTGGGCAGCTTGCAGTAACTAAGTCGACCGAGAACCCCTCTGTATACCAAAATATTCTAGAGTCATATGTGAGGCATAACTGCCTGACAACTAAAACCTGGGTGAAATCGTGTCAATGAACAGTGAACAGCACGAGCAGCCGCAAATCTACAAAAGAATGGCAGAAAAAGAAAAGAATGAAATGAAAAGACCCAGCCAAAGTCCAGATCTCATCCTGATTAAAATGGTGCTGTGCACAAATAAATGCTGGCAAACCTCAATGAACTGAAGCAACACTGTAAAGAGAAGTGGGGCAAAATCCTGCCACGATAATGTGAGAAACTGGTAAAGTCCTACAGAAAACACAAGTACTTCAACTTATTGGTATTAAAGGTGGTTCAACAGGCTCCTTCTGTATTTTGTCTTAGTTTGTATTAAATAAATAGCAACACTGTGTAATGTTTTATATGTTGCTGTTCAGCTGAGCTTGTACTGGTAGCAAGGAACAAATTATTTTTTTTTATTATGTCCTGATACATAAAACCTTATTTCTTTTGTTTTCTTTTTTTTTTACCATGACTCAAAATTACAAAATTATAGAAAATCAGGCAAAGATTAGTCTTAGTTTCTCCTGTGGTCCCTTGGAATAATTAAATTTCCCACCAGTCTTTTAGAGTCTGAAAATCAACGTAAAAAAAACATAACTGAACGATGACGACTTTTATTTTGAAAAAGTCTTAACGACAAATGGTAAAAAAAAGTGCGTCTGCGCATGCGCAGTCACTCCACATGTTATTTTGGGACTGAACGTGTGTTTAGCTAAAAAGAGTTACCTTTTTCGCGTGCGAGCATTCGCACCACGCTTTTTACTGTCCTTGCCTTTCTCTTGTTGGTGTTCTATTACTGTTTTAGCAGCTGTTACACAAACTGCTCGAGGAAATCTGCTCAGAAAATCGGCAAATTTTAAGGAAAGCTAATTAGCCGGCTAGCTGAGCTCACTGTAGTCCAGCAGCATGGCAGCTGTGTTGGAGCTGGTCGCTGGCAGTTATGAACAGATCACCTTCGGTTATCAAGTAAAAACTGACGAAAAGGTAAGCTGGAGTCTCACAAAGCAACGACCTGTGTGTCACATAAAGGGTGTGAAGTTGTAATAATAACAAGCTCAAGTGTTTGTTGGTTGGATGATGAACATGATTTGTATGCAATGCAGTATTTATTTGATTATGAAGCACATTCATTGCCCAGTATATGAAAGGAGTGTAATGTAAGAAGTTTCGTGACTCATGACTCTTTTTCTCTAACAGTCTGCGGATTAATTTATATGCAAATAAATTGTTTTGTTATAAAAAGTTTTCTTTAAAAATAATTGTCATGCAGGAGTGGACAGCCAAAGCAGAATTCACACATCACGCTCACACAGCTTCAGTATCCGCAGTGGCTGCCAGTGAGAGGTTTGTCGTGACGGGGAGCAAAGATGAGACCATCCAAGTGTACAACATGAAGAAAAGGATCGAGCACGGTGCTTTGCTGCATCATGACGGTGAGTTTGTAAATTGTAATTAGTCTGTTTGATTTCTTCAGTTAAACATCAAAAACACCTAATATAGAAGTGACCTGTTGAATAATTCAAAGTGCGCTGACTTGATATTTTGTTTAAACTCAGTTTATTTCAAATTATTTTCTCAGCAATTTGAATTAACCTGAGGTTTAGATTGTTTTTGGGTTTTTTTGGTGGTGGAAACTCAAAGCAGTAACGTAAACGTCTGCCTGGTTTCTGCTTGTGGTGCTGACTGACTTCCTGCACAGGTACCATCACTTGCCTCGAGTTTTACGGGACGTCTCACTTACTGAGTGGAGGAGAGGACGGACTCCTGTGTGTGTGGAGCACGAAGAAGTGGGAGTGTCTGAAATCCATCAAAGCTCACAAGTAAGCGCACAGAAAGACGGCACAGACACACAGAGAGGGTTGTTTCTTTATGTTTGGTAGCGTCGTCAGTGTTGCTTTGTGCTGTGATGTCTTTCAGAGGTCATGTGACATCGCTGTCCATCCATCCGTCTGGGAAGCTTGCGCTCTCAGTTGGGACCGATAAGACACTGAGGTAAATTTCACAGCTCTCTTTAATGGTAGATGATTCAGATGATCCGTTTGCACTGATAAACAATGTTGGCCGTTGTGTCTTTGTATCCATGCAGAACCTGGAATCTCATTAATGGAAGATCAGCGTTCATCAAAAACATAAAACAGAGTAAGCTCCCCTTTAACCTTTTGGGCGGTGAGGAAATTGTTGACGCATTTATGATTCAAACCTGTGTTCTTTGCACACCTGACAGATGCACACATTGTTAGGTGGTCACCAGACGGGGACAGATACGTGGTTGTGATGAACGACAAAGTGAACATTTACGAGCTGGAGACAGCCACTGTGACGGGAACGGTCGCAAACCCCAAAAGGATCGCTTCTGTCAATTTTTTAAACGTGAGCTCGCTGACCATGACATATTATCCAAAAGCCAGATTTTGACTACAGTTCTGACACAAAGTAAATGCCACATTTTCAGAGGTAGAATCACACAGACACAACATTAAGTGTTGTTGTCAATTTTCAAGAAGTGGATCCCCTCAAGATGAGGCATTTTCATATGAAGGATAAGCATATCTATAAAAACAACCACCGCTTATCTTTCAGAACTCCATCCTGGCCGTTGCAGGAGACGATGAAACTGTGAGGTTGTGTGATGTGGAGAAAGCAAAATGGGTGTGTGATTTCAAGGCTCACGAAACCAGGTGAATTCATTTATTCATTGTTTTCCCACCAATCATGCGTAGATCATACTGTCAATATTCTGATACGCGTGGTGATGGGGGAAGAAGTCAGCTTATCTTTGTGTCCGTTTATGATGTCAGAGTGAAGACGGTCGACAGTGTGAACGTGGATGATTACTCTGTGGTGGTGACTGCTTCAAATGATGGTTTCATCAAAATGTGGAAAATTCATCTTAAAGAGGTACGCTGCGTCCTGATATTAGCTTTCTGGAGAACATGCATTCTTTGTTAATGTGGAAATGGACTTGTTGTAGACTACAAGCCACTGAGACCCACACACACATTCATACGTCACCTTTATTCTGGGCTTTTGTGCACTTTTTGCCTGTTATACTGACAAATTTGGGGTTAAGTATTGAGTTAAGTATTAAGTATGCACAAGGACACTAAGAAGCTGGGTCCTCCGGGTTTCTCTCCTGGAGCATTTTTTTTAGTCGACTAAAAGAGATCATAGATGCTGATTTTTCTTTTTTTAATTTATTAATTTATGTATTTATTTTTGCATTAACTTTGCTGACAATATTAGTAATACAATAAGATAAAATATCTTGATGGGTTCCTTTTAACAAGAACAAACTCAAACTTAAGTTTGTTTAAAATAAATATGGTATATTTATGATTATCCCGGTGAGCTAATACTTCTGCTGACCATCAGGAGCTGGAACCTCCCACACTCCTTGGGGAAGTGAACACATCAGCCAGACTGACATGCCTTGCTGTGAGGAGAACTTCACCGATGCAGCAGGAGATCACTGAGGAAGAAGCACCCCAAGCAACAACATCTGAAGGTGAGGTTGTGGAAACACTTCAGCTGCTTCATGATGATGATCGGTGAGGGGACACTCAGCTTGCCTGAATGTGCGACCCGCTCATCGGATCATTGAGTCATTACCTCACATTCTGATCTGTTCTTCTCTACTTCATATCACTTCCTACGGGCAAGGGAATGTAAACCTGAGCTAACACCCTGCTCTGTGTTTATCCGTAGAACTACTTCCCGAACTTCTAAGGACAAAGAGAGTCCGAATTGCCACAGAAGAAGTCGTCCTGGAAGACGAGAGCAAGCCCAAGAAGAAGAAGAAAAAGAACAGTGGAAAATAGAATAAAATGTTTTATTACCCATACACATGTGGATTTTTGTTCTGACGACCTGCAGTGTTCTACATCAAATGTGAACTTATCGCTGATGAAAGAAAAGCAGAACAAGATGGATGATATAATATTTCATAACATTCAAAAGACTGGCAGTTCTTGTAGAATCAAACTGAAAGTTACACGTCAAACAAAAGGAAAGTGGACTATAATAAGACCCATGTTCGTGAGTTTCCCCAGGCTGCACACAGACAACTACTCTATATAAAAGTAGACATCATAGCACAAACACTGTGGCAAATGCAAAAAAGTGCCTGGAGTCTGAAGCTACCAATGATGTAATGTAACAAAGATTTATTATTTTTCTTCACAGCTCAGAACCTTTCTTAAAACAGCTTAGGCTGGACGTCTGCCAGCATCTTGGTATGTTGTACACATTTTGTTATAGGTGAGATAAAGCACAACTGCTGAGTGTATTTTTTTTAAATAAAAACATTTTCTGTCCTCGTGAGTCATCTCTTTTCCTCCTGTAGGGGAGTCAGGAATTTAGACGTTCTTTTAATTTGAAAGCGCATGCAAAAGCCACCGGAAGTGAAAGACTTAACTCTCCATTCGGGAAGTTTCTAAGTGACAATCAGTGGAAACGACTGTTTCAAACTTTTAGTGTCTTTTAATCGGCTGTGTTTGGCTTCACTTTACAGTTAGGAGTTAAAGTAACCAGTTAAAACGACCTGTGGTCACCGTGTTAATTAAACTCGCTGTAGGTTTATCGCAGTAGAAGCTGCTGCTTTATGCTCATGGCTGTCGACTGGATTGGGTTCAGCTATGCTGCTCTGGTGTCGGCAGGAGGGGTCGTAGGTTATGTGAAAGCAGGTAGGCGAAAGCCTTTTAGAATAGACACATTTACATGACATGAACCCTGTTAAAGCGGACTTTAGACACAGATAACCACCTTTGCCCTGCCACTTTATTAAGTACATCAAACGTCATTTTACACAAGAGGCATGCCGCCAATGTATCCACACATATATTTTTGTCCAGCTGACTAAACGCTTCCTGTCTGACCATCTCCAGGCTGATTAATCACATTTTTTAAAAGAGAAAAACTGCCGGATTTTTAGCTCTTTACTATTATTAGTTTGCTCACAAACAAATATTTCTGTGGTGAAGTCAAAGGCATTTCAAACTTTTTCTATGGAGACGTTTTCAAATACCTAAATCTACTTAAGATAGGTCAATTAATTTTTTTTAAACCAACCATTTGCTCCTATGTCCTCAGGAATACAGAATGGCAAAGGTGTGGCTGAGGGTCAACATAAAATCCTGAGAGCTTGAATTTCCTTGAAAAAAAAAACATCAGCACAGCCTACAGTATCATATCTGAAGGAAATTTAATATTTTTGGTCACAGGCAGCATCCAAACACTCAGAGTGTATATTCCAGTACTTGGAAAACTGATTTTGTGAGAGAACTTAAATTTCACAAGTTTGTCACATATTGGCAAAATAAAATAGGAATGAACTATGACTCCAGGGCTACAAAGTAATCAAGTGTGAAAAATGATGAAAAATCATATTAAATTTGGTAAATCAACACATGTATTTAACCTCTAGTGGAGCTGTTACCTTGTAGAGTTACTAAGGTTACAAGGTGTGAGTTGGGTTTCAGTCGCCTCAAGATTGGGTGTTGTCGTCACCCTGCTGGGTGGGTGGGCGACCTGGGTTTTCAAATTGATAACATAGATGCATCTATTAGGAGTCTGAGGGGTAGAACTGGCAGCCACCAGTATTTTTAGGCTTTGCATGCATTTTTGTTTTTATATCAACCTACTTGTATCTTGGATATGCATTTTTATTTAATAGCATATTTATTATTATAGTGGCTCCATAGCATAGTGGTTTACATATCTGTCCAACAAGTAACAGATCCCAGGTTCAGTGCTGTGAGGAGAGACAAACCCCTTTGAAGTTTGTCAGGAAGGGTGTGGTAGGGAACAAAATTTCCCAAATCAAACATGTGGAATTAGTCACTGTGAACAAGGGAAGAACCGAAATTAGCTTTTTATTATTGTTTGTACCTGCCAAGGGACAACAAATGAAAATATACTAGAGGCTAAATCAGCACAAGGTGTCTTTTTTCACGCAAGCTCAGTGTGTTTGTGGTTAATCCCTGATAAATAAATGTCTTTCAAATGTAAGCTTTGCAGATAAAATCTAGAAACTCATCGTAACACAAGCATTCAGTCTCTAAAGTAGATTTTAAAATAAAACTTTGATGGAAAAACAAAATCACCATTAAAGCCTTCATGAAGAGCGCAGTTGCTGAATTATGGCTAGCTGTGCATTTGTAGTGCAGCTCCGAGTGCACACTTAGCTGCTTTACCTTTACAAGGCATTCTGGTAAATGTAGGTCAGTGTTCAACATTAAGGGGGGTGTTTCGATGACAGCTAACAACGTCTCCTCCACAGGCAGTGTCACCTCTCTGGTCGCAGGGCTGCTGTTTGGCGTGCTGGCTGCGGTCGGCGCTTATCTGACATCTAAAAACCCCAGGAATGTGTGGCTTTCAGCCGGTGAGTGAGTTCAGGTGTTAAACAGCTTAAACGAGTTCAGTTTCCCGAACTTAGCAAATCTTTGCTCTTCCTTGAATGCAGGCACTGCAGGAACTCTCTGTGTGGTGATGGGACTGAGATTTCTCGGCTCCTGGAAGTTCATGCCAGCTGGTTTGATGACTTTATTGAGGTAAAAGCACAGTTTCTGTCAAACTGTACCTGCTCACTGATAATATATTTTAATATTCTGCATCATGTAGGCTGTTTTCAGACATTCAGTGATATACATTTGTTATGTTTTCAGTTTGCTGGTATTGATGAAGACCTTCGCCAGAATGGGAAAGACACAATCACACAAATCTTGAGCCAAAATAAGCGTTTTTAGTGAGTCTGTGAATACATAAAAGATCAAACTTACAGCATTCCTCACCATTTATTTTCTTACTGCAGTCATACTTTTGTTAAAAATGTGATCATATAGAAAGGGCTTCCTGGAGCCTGTCCTGCCTCAGATCACACAGTTGTGTTATCAATTATTTTTTCTTTATTGTATGAAAAACATTTTTAAATAAAGTTTTTGGCTGTGCTTAAATGTAATTTTTCGACCCATACAAAAAAAATACCATGATACTAATATTCACTCACTTAAATAATTACTTTATTAAACTTCCTGTTATTTAACATAACGAAGATAAAAGTGTCGACTGACTCATACAACACTGAATGATATTTTATAGCAGCGGCAGACACACTTCCTACTCTGGGAACCTTTCACAGGACTCCGCTGGAAAGCCGAGAGACTGCTGCGCTACCGGCGGCCGCTGTATTTGGCGGTCCAGTCTACTCGTCCGGTCACTGGCTGAGAGTTTGAGCTCCTGGAGAGGCTGGTCTTCGCTGGAGTGCTGGTGATGAATCCAAAGACCTGAGAATTCAGTTTCCTGCTTTTCCATCCTTCATACTCTGAAATCAACACAAAAAACACAAGATAATGTCAAATAGCTTACACCGTTTTTTATTCACAGTGTGTGCCGCTCTTTTTGTCTTACCTTCATTTGAGGGTGCCAGCTTGTTTAAGGTTTTGCTTTTCAATGGTTTGGTTTGCGGCTCCACTCTCAGATCAGCAGCAGACGACAGATCGACTGAAAGATTCGAAAAAAAGCTGAGTTTAGAGGACGGATACGCCGCCTTTTCCACTGATGCGTCAGTGCCTTATAATAAAATTCCAAATTTCTTCACGTTTAGGAAGATAACCTCTGGTTGAGAAACAATTTACACAACAGGCATGACTGTATTGCATATTATTGTGCAAAAGTCTTGAGCCACCCTTCATTCCTTTATATTTGGCTCGGAAAATATGAACTAAGTGCAACGATTTAATGGAACGTGCAGATGTAAAGGCAACAGCAATTACAGCAAAAACAAAAACTGGTTAGTGAAAAATTAGATTTTATGCATGTCAAACTGTGTTATCATTTTTTGTAGACTCAGCTAAAGAAGTGTGTTTTTGCAACAGGCCGCTAGCAACAAAGCACCTGAAAATGCTCAGCTGTCTGTTATGTGTAGATGCAACATTGGTTCAAGCAGCCAGTGACCAAAGCAAAACTATGAGAGACCTTCATGCCTGGAGAAGTATTGCTCAAGACCACTTTAAAAATTACAAGAAAGTCTGGCTCCTTGGTAGCAATGTATAAAGAAAAGAGTGGTGACTCAACACTTGCACAGTACTGTACATGCCTGTGAGCCGGATGCAATAAATTCCCCTTCACAGTTGAGTAAAAACACTTAAACTTGCAGTTGAATTAATCAAAACAAGTGTAATGACTACAAATGTTTTGACCAAGAATAACTGACGCTAACTGAAAATGAAAGTTCACATCCTTGGTTGTCAGCATTGCCTGCCCGCCCACCTGGCAGGCTGATGACAGTACCCCATCAGCCTTGTTTGGCCGAGGGGTAAAAACCGATTGTTGACCAAGAACAACTGATGTTAACTTTAAATGAAAACTAAAATTTAAAACTAAAAAAATATAACTCTGCTCATGGCTGTTTCTAAATCTAGGGGGTACTAAGCTAAAGTTTGGTTAAGGAGGGAATTAATGGCATTTTTAAAGGTGTTTGTGCCTCAGAACATGAAGGATCTGAAGAAAGAAGCCATGGAGTTAGAAAAGCTTCTCAACCATCGGGACATTTTTAGTACCGTGTGATTCGTGCCAGTAGATGCTCAACTAATAAAAACTGCAGAAACAGAGAAGAGTAATGAAAGGCTCTCACCAGCAGAGGCGTCTCCTATGGGTGCCAGTATAACCCTCTGTCGGGCTGCTCCTGTTTCGGTTTTTTGTAAAGGTGTCATGAACGTCTTGGTGTTGGAGCTGCTCACAAAGGAATCTGAAGAAGAAACCCCATCACAAGTTACAGTTAACCTCTTTAAGGCATTAGAAAAAATACAATTGAAGCCCTAACACACTTTTAAGCGATACCTTTCAAAAGATCAAGATCCTCTGAGGTCTTTTCTTTTAGAGGTGTCTTATCTGGTATTTTAGGAAGACCAACATCTAAAACCACGTGAGAGGAAACCAAAAGTAAGAGTAAGCAGAGGAGAAAGAGTCTTAACGCAAGCTGAAGAAGTCTTAGGTGGACGTATAATTAAGCTCATTGCTTAACAAATTTGCATCACATAAACTTTCACTTGACCTTTATTGACCTGGGAGCACCAGGTTGGGCTGGGTTGAGTTTGATCAAATCAGATTAGAAAATTTAGGCCTGCGATTGAAATCAAAGCATCCCCTAAAAGCATTAAACATTTGATTAAACTGTGAGTATATTCAACAGTACAGAGAAGGGCAGGCAGGGAAATGTGTGTCTTTCAACGGTGTAATGATAAAACTTCTAATATGCATCCATGAAGTTGTCTTGCCTCTCCTGAGAGGGATCTCCAGGCCGTGTCCTCTGGATAAACACGAGGACACTCCCAGCTTTCTGCTGGACACTTGGCCTCTTACTGAGGAGGTGCTTTTTGGATTTATGCCTGAAACAACAATGAAACAAACCCAGCTCAGGGTGAAATTTTGTACATTTGTACAGTCTGCACATTAAGAAACCAGACACCTTAACGTAATAGCAAGCTGCAATCAGGCCAAGCTAAGGTTTATTTTGTGACATATTTCCTGTGTCCTTTTATAAGTTTTGTTGTTTTCTTTCTAATATTGTAGGCTCCTTGTAGTACAATATAAAGTTCCTGTTGTCATGAATTGGTGATATATATATAAAACTGAACGGAATTGAATATATATTTTAACTTTATTGTTTAATGAAATTTAGGGCAGGTGGGATTTTTGTTTTTGGATTATGTTCACCTACCTTTGGTTCTTTTCATTGTGGCGTTTATGTGTAAACATGGTTAATTATTATTGCTATTATTATTACTATGTTTTCCTCACCAGGCATATATCTGGACTGGTGGAGGTAGTGCTGCTTGGCTGACATGGTGTTGGAGTCATCTCGGCTCAGTCCGTTGTTGCTTGGCAGTTTTGATCCTCTGTTGTTCTTTGACTCTGAAAATCTGCATTATAACGTTATTTTTTAACGTTTCCTGAAACTCTGATGACGACATTTCACCTGATGATGAGGGTCTCTCACCGACAGCTGTTCCTCAGAGAAGTGATGGTGGGTTTTTTGGAGATGGAAACGCCGGTGTCTTTATCGTCACTGTCGTCCCAACTGTCCACCGACCTGAAAGATGTTTGGCCCCACCGCCGTCGTGCAGGCCGGGCATGTCTATTCTCGGCTCCTCGCTGATTTAACGCGAGGCAAATGTTAAACGAGAAATGAGTATTAAATTATTATTTTTGTTATTCTTTATATTTAAATAAAGCTGTATCCAGTGTGGAAGCGTAAATAAAGAAGATAAAAGTTTAGCTCCCTCAAAAATCCAAGCCTTATACTAATCATCCTGCCATGATTGGGTTCACTGTTTAATGCTGCAAGCCTTCACCTCAGTGATGTTTACAGGCTGACAGTGCTCTGGTGGTCTTCTTTTCACCAGACTGAGAGGCTCCTGCTGCCCCTCTGTCAGTGTGCTGGGACACACTGGTTGAAGTGTGCTCTTCTCTATATCCTCCTGAGGAAGAGGAATCTGCTGGATAGGCTGATGGAGAGACTGGCTGCAGGTCTGAGGCTCAGCGTGGGTCGTGACAAGCTCGCAGGGGTCCAGATGAGGCTTACAGAGGGACAGAGGCTTCAGATCTGCAGCTGTCTCAGAAATCTTCTTCTGGGCCTGCTGTTCTGAGTGCTTTAGTGGGGCACCAAGTGTCTGTCCTACATAGAAGTATGGATACCTCAAAGCCTGGAAAACAGTCAATGGAAAAAAGTACAACATCAGAAATTGCTACTAAAAATTGTATTTTATAAAGATTTTTACTAACTGAACTGCTTTCTTTTGTAAATTGTTATGTTATTAAATATTCTGTTTTGTTACATCCCAATTTATTTTTCTCAAGTTACTTGTGGCATGGGTGTGGTCTCTGGCAGGCTGCAGAGGAAGGGTGACGCAGCGAGCTCCCGGGGCGGCGCAGGGGCGGGGTGAACAGGTGTGCTGGGATGTGAATGTGATTGTGACTCTTTATATGTTCACAGTGACAGTTGGAGAGCGGACGTGACAGCGGAGCGGGAGTGTCTGTGTCCCATTGTAAAACCACAGTAAAACCGAATGTCAAAATAAAGAAGTGCTATCACCACGTCCGTGTCTTGTACGTGTGTAAAGGGTCCAACTTCACACTACTCTATTCTACTCAAGCTGTTTTGTAACAAGTTGTGTTTCATTCTTTGACCCATATAACAGGATTACCTTATTTTTCTATCTATACATACACATCTACCTCTACATATAAGCACATATGTGACGGCCTTTTAAATATATATGAATTCCAAAACTAAAAAAACCTTATTTCCACACAATACTACATATAGGTTCACTGTGTGCTGCTTTTATTGCGCTGTAAAGCCTGTGATTCAGAACACTATAGTTATTAACTGTTTTATCTTACTATTATAGCTAATATTAGCTTCTTAACATTTCAAGGTGCTAAAGTAATTATCCAAAATGTGAAATTCATCCAGCTAAAAGCTGAAGTTTCAGGCCTGGTTTGGATATTGTGTAGACTGTTTTCTGAAAGAGCACCTAATTAATTCTTCATATTTTTAGCTTCGATTTCGGCGTCATGCATTGAGTTACGCTGGTGGATGTTCACTCCCTCAGCACATCCAAATGTCAAGTTAAGTATTACATTAACTCTCAAGATAAGCTGATTGATTCCCACTTGGATCATATTTCTAAAATTAGAAGCACTCAAGGTACTCAAAGGTGCTCGGGATAAAAGCATTTGGACGACTCGGGTGACTTTGCAGCTCAACATTAATGAGTCGTCCTCACTTCTGTCTATTTGTTTGTTTTTCAGACAATCTATGCTGGAGTTTATCAGGATCAGAAGTGGGCTTATTATGCTTTCACTTATTTTACCATATATTTAAAAATGTTTTTTGGGGTGACAGCCAGATTTGCCTTAAAAAATACAAAGACACAGTGGATGATAAAACTATACTAACCACTCTAAGGTTTCCATTACTTCCAATCCCACAGCCGACAAAATCCAACACACACACAAAATAAATAATTTAACCTGAGAAACTGATGAACTTAAAAAGAGCTGGTAATTAGCAGAATAAGTTCCCTTTAAATGTACCTGAGAAGCACTCGGTCTTTTCTCAGGGTCCCACTGCAGCATGTCTTTCATCAGCGTGATCGCGTCATCACTGGCGTTGGGAATCAGGGACCTGAGGCTGGTGGGAGCGCACTTCGGGAAGCGGAAGTTCATTGAGGCTGCGAGGTTGAAGCCCTCAGGCCAGTCCAACTGACGGGGGGTATCATTGCAAAAGAGATGCTATTAAAGTTGGTCAGTTTTGGGATAGTCATGAATATTTATCACTAATGTGTCTGGTTCCAGTGAGTGCAGGAGGCAAGAAGCTCTACAATCCATAATCTACCAGACTTTATACTAGGGAGCGGCCAGGCTGAATACTGACTCTTTTAAAAACAACCACATCAGATGTTTGTGTTCTCAAATACACCTCCATCGAGTGATGTGTAGAAAAATTCAGGTCTGTAGGGCATGTGTGAAAACAGCTGTATAGTAACAAAGTAATACAGATGTATTTTGATGGTTCCTCACCTTCTTCAGCGTTCCCAGCACCTGACAGATTTTTAAGATCTCGTCCACCTCGCTGTTTCCTGGGAACAAAGGTGTCAGGGTGTACAGCTCTGCCATGATGCAGCCCACTGCCCAGATGTCGATGGGAGAGCTGTAAGAGTTGGACCTGAGCAGAACCTCAGGGGCCCGGTACCTGAAATAACAGCCCAGGGGAATATATAAAGAGGGCTTTTTAAAAAAATATAAATATAAAATGTGACCCCCTCAAAGAGGATGCTTTGATTACGACCATTTTTATTTTTATATGATAGATCAGAGATGAAGAGTAGATAAGGAAGAGGGAAGCGAGAGTGGGGAGACAGGCAGCAATAATTACTTCAGACCCTTTGGAGTTACTTCATTTTTTTGTATATTCAAGAAAAAAAAAGAAACTCTCACCATCTTGTGGACACATAATCTGTGTAAGGTGGTTGCGAGCGGATTTCTCTTGCTAGGCCAAAATCTGCGATCTTCACAAGCTCCGGGCCCATGCACAGTATGTTCTCCGGCTTCAGATCACGATGGAAATACCCTAAAAAGCCAAGAAGCATTCAAATTAACCCCTGCTGATATTCATCTGTGTAGAGATTTGCATTACTTTCTATATTAGCTTCTACAACTATAACCACGACGTGACGTAACCCCCTAATGAAGCAGGTCACAGATTTTAAACAGAGCTCGCACAAAAAAAGGATACCTTAACCATACAGCGGGAAAATAATAATAATAATGTAAAGAAAAGACAGGAGAAGTCTCTTACCGTGCTTATGCACAAATGCTAAGCCAGATAATACCTGGAACAAAATGTTCCTTATCTCATTTTCTGAAAACATCTGATCTTCTCTGGCAGCAGCAAAGTGGGAAAGGACAAAAGAAAGAAGGGATAAAGAAGAAAGAACAACATGCAAGCTTTTATGACATTAACACCAACAAATAGTAAAAACTGAGCTTTTGTTTGTTTGTTTCTGCTGAATTAAGCTTTGTTACAAGTCACACCTCCTCTTCTCACAGAAGAAGCGAGTCATTTTTGCTTGGACAAAGTCCGGTGATGGCCTACCAACAGTCCAGCATGCATCTCCTTACCAGGTTTAATATCATTTCCATAATTCTTATCTTATGTATTCCAAGCCACTACTCACAGCATTTTATTTCTTATTTATTTAGTTGTGCATGAGTTGTTAGGGAGTTATTTTTATTTTACCTTTATTAAAATACCTCTGTGAAGTCACATACGTCTGTGAATAAATGACAGTCCCTGTAATATCTGAAATGTCACGTTTTTGATGACTGACTCAGGGAACGGCTTGTTTCTGTAAAAACCGAGCCCGACACACGATGACTCAAATAAAACCCAAATAATTCTCACATTCACAGCGGTGATTAAAAACACACAGAAATAGCTAGGAGGCTAACGCATCACACATGCTGCGATTTTGCTTTCACAGAAATTCACAATTCTGATTTTCTTACCGTTCTTTCATGAGCTGATAGAGGTTTTCTTTCATATACTCAAAGACAAAGTAGAGGTAGTCATTTTCTCTGATGACTTCCTTCAGTTTCACCACATTGGCATGGTTCAGCTTCTTCAGTGACTATTTGGGAAACACATGTGGGAGCAACCTCAGCTGATTTTCAAAGAGGATCAGTGTGAATTAGACTGCAAAACTACTACAAGTGTAGTTCAAGCTGCTAAATAAGTTATCTAGCTCATAGGCTCAGGTAGCATTTATATAAAGCTAGCTCATTCATGTATGCCAAGTTATACTACAATTAAAAAGGTCATGAGAACAATTTAAAGGTGACATCTAACTCTTTTAGAGAAATAAAATGAACGCTCATTTACAACTTACCTCTACTGCGGATTTTGTAAATAGATTTTATTTAAGCACGTAAATTAGATTCTTACCTTCACTTCTCTTAGGTTTAAGCATTCGTCCCAGGAATAAAACTTCCTTTTCATCCTGTTGGAGTGGAATAAATCAGATTTCTATCTTAAATCAGCTTTGCTTGCTAGGAGAGCATGGAGAAATATTGATCTATCCGCATGATCAACTAATGCTAAGCCCAAATGAATCCAAATCTGTTAAGACTTTGAGACAAATTCTGGATAATTTTCTGTGTTTAAGGGGTGCCTGGCTCTCAGAAAACACCTGTATCTCAACCTCAAACACCTCCATATCAGTTTAATGGTAATTCTATGCTACAGTAAACAAGTCGATGCTCCCCTCTTATCTCTGTCTCACCGTGTCATAGAGAGCAGCAAAACACTCTCAATGACCCAAAACCTTACAGGTATTGCCTTAAAACCCGCTGATGGCACAGACATTTGGAAACTTTAACTGAAAGATCTTGGTGCTCCATCAGCAATCCACCCAGAAGACCAAGGTGATTAGGACAGATTTCAAGAAGAAAAGAGATGACCTGAAATCTGTGACCATAAAAGGCAAGGCTGTGGAAACAGTGCCTTGATTTTCCAGGTCTGCATACACACAGCAAAATACAACAATGCCTCCACTTTCAGAGAAGAAGAACAACAACTACGGGAGGTCTACCAATTGGAAAGTCGGTGGCTCAATTCACCAGCAGTTCCAGTCTAAATGTTTAAGTATCCTTTATGCGTCCATTGAAATGTTTGCAAAGTGCTTTGAGTGCTCAGTTAGAGCAGAAAAGTGCTATATAAGTACCAGTCTATTCACTTAAAACATAACCACTTTGTTGTGGACCAGAGGGCTTTGCAGGGACTGTGGAGGACATGACTGGAGCACAGCTGGAGCTGCCTGCAGCTGAGGACATGTACTTGTCTAGATGTCTGAGCAGGATCTCGAAGACTTAAGGAGACCCAACTTACGCTGCTCAACACCTCTTTGAACTGTTTCCCTCTGGCAGAGGTTACAGGACTTTCCACTCACACACCACAAGGATGAAAAACAGCTTCTGCTAATGCTGACATCTACTACTGCTTGTATTAATTCTTGTATTCCCGTTTATTACACAACTCTATACACTTGTAGCAGCCACTTGGGCTTTAATCAGCTTAACCTTCTGAGACTAAACAACACAGTGAATCCCTGACACGTTTACTGGTGCTCCACGCACTCACCTCTTTATGGCCACCAGCTCACCAGTCTCATTGCTCTTGCCCAGGAGCACACTGCCATACGTGCCGTCCCCGAGCTGCTTGAGTGTGGTGTAGCGGTTAATCATCCACACAGAGCCCTGGCTCTCCTTCAGTGAGGAACCCTGACAATCCCAGACGCTGGTCATTTTGAGCCCATAAACAATCGTCCACAGGTCAACAACTGATAGGCTGATGTGTCCTGCTACTGTGAGGCTGCCCTAAAGCTTTCACTGCAGAAACACAGGCATGAAACATCCATTCATCCTTTATGTTCCTCTCTGCAGACGGGTGATGTAGGGTAAGGCTTACCTTAAGAGGAAGACTGGAAAAGCCCTGCCCACTCAACTCTGCCTCACCTATCCTCCAGCTAAGTCTTTCATGGTGGTAGAGGAAGGGCGAGAGGAAATGGATTAAAGTTTTCATGGGATTAAGAAAGTCTGACACAAAGCAGACTAACAGTGGAGGCCTGCTTCGAGTCTGAGGAGTGTGAAAGTGGGGCACATTTGGTGTAGAATCTTCAAGTAAACAGCAAAATCAAACACCAGTATAATTTAATCTTTTTCAAAAAACTGTTAGCACACAGGCTCATTATGTTTAATTTGGTAGGCTTCCTTAACTTTTTCAGCAAAATGAATTCATGATTTGTTGCTAAAAAACACACTGGAAGGCATCGTAGCCCAACAACAACAAATCATCTACCATGTGGAGCACACCTTCAACTCCAGAGCCCCGGGTTTCATTTGAAACCCAATTAACCTACATTCACAGTGGGTAGAAGCAGGATGTTGGTCATTATTTAACAAATTAAGGTCAGTGTGTATTTTTAACTGACATAAGATGTGATTAAATGAGGGCCTGTAGTAATTATAGCCCCATGATTAAATACGGTATCATCCATCCATGGCTTCATGAACCTTGCTTTGTGCACTGGTGCATAGCCTTGTTGGAACGGGGAGGGGCCATCCTCGAATTTTTCCGACAGATTTGGGAGCATGAAATTGTCCAAAATGTGTTGGTACTCTGAAGTATTAGAAGTTGGGAACTCGGGGGCCAAGCCCAACTCCTGAAAAACAACCCATAATCCCCCTCCACCAAAGTCTGGTGGAGGGGGATTATGAGGTGTTTTGAGATGTTCAGAGATAGTCATTTGTTGAAGACTTAACTTGAGACAGAAAGGCCCACAAACAAACAGCAGCTGAAAGCCGCTGCAGTGCAGGCCCAGCAGAGCATTAAAGAGGAGGAAACCCAACATCTGGTGATGCCCATGACTTCAAGATGCAAAGGGTTTTCAACCAAGTATTAGAAATAAACATTTTATTTTCAGTTATTCAGTTAGTCCAATTACTTTTGAGTCCCTGAATTGAAGGGATTTTGTTAAAAATGCTTTAGTTCCTCACATTTTTATGCAGTATTTTTGTTCAGCCCACTGACTTAAAGCTGACAGTCTGCACTTCAACTGCATCTGAGTTGTTTCATTTAAAATTCATTATGGTAATGGTACAAAACCAAAATTAGAACAATATACAGACCAAACTGTTTTTCTTTTGCTCCCCTTATAAATTGTAAATAAACTTATATTGCTTGCTATTTATTGCTCATATTTGGTTACGGTATTTTGTTTTATAATCATTTTACTGTTATCACAATTTTATATATGACTTTATTATTTAGTGAGTTGTCTAGGCGTGCCTGAGAAGGCAACCTTGAACTTTAAATCAGCTAATCAAGTATAGCGTTTTATTTTTATCGACCTGTTCTCAGAACTTTTTGATTACATCATGTATTTTCCACCAATGTCACAGTGTTGAATTTATAATTAAATGTTACATAACAGCATAATTCCAGTGGAAATTTAGCTTTGACTTTTCTCTGTGTTTGTGGTAAAAGACTGGGATTAAAACAGGACAAGAGTTTGTGCCTTAAAATAATACCTGTTAACTTTATAGCGTAATTATTCTCCTTCATTTAGCAACCTTTTCAAATACCTCTAAAAACTATTTTTGTACAGCTGCCTTTTTGATATGTTTTTCACGTGTATTCTCGAAGTTCATAAAAAAATACAGGAGAAAACAAACGATACTGAAGAAAATGTGAGCTCTGTTTCGAACTTTACACCACTTAAACCATTAATATTATCGTCTAAAAATCTTACCATTATATTTCAGATACTATTGGCACAGGTTTGTAACAGAGTTAGCTAGCTAGCTAGAAAGCATGTCTAGCTACAAATTTCAACTCTATCATAAAAAAATATATATCACATAATAAATAAAAAATAGACATTTTATTTATTAATTATTCTGCGTTGCATAACTTGAGTATCAGTAAGATTAAAGTGTAGCTACCTCAGGAGTCATTTCACTGCTGGAGATAACACAGAGATGCTAGCTTTCAGCAGCTAGCTGTCGCTTAGGCAACAAGACTTCCAAAATAAAAGTCAAGAGAACTCGGATATGGGCAGACCTATGATTAGGCTTGTATTAGAAGTATATCCAATATAATTAAATTAATGTGTAATAAAAACTTTTTTTTGTTAGTTCAGTTTTATTTTTCTTCACATTTTTCGTCACAATCTTATTTAAATTTCTACGATACTTTATTGTATATATGTATTTATGTATGTATGTATTTATTTATTATATATTTACTTTTTATTAAGATATCTAAATTTTATTTTACTGAGCAACAGGCTAGTCTACTTATACTTATTTTGTTATATACTTGTGTCTAATTGCAATAATTAAAGGAGTTTCCAGCTCTGAGATAAATTTAAAAGAAATCCATCTTACTTCACAAATGCTGTGATGTCATGTCAATATTTAAACAGAAAACCAAAAGGAACAAGATAATGCTGTTAACAATCGGCAAGATTTAAATCGGAATATTTTTGATTATTTATTGAGATTTGCAATAAATATTTTTGTTTTATTTTGTTTTTTTGAGTTTGACAAAACAACCTAATAACTTTTAGTTCACTCACATGACATCATCTTTATCAGCACATGGCACACACAAGTTTATATTTCCATTACCCAGATCCTTGCATAATCTGACCCCTCACATTTACATATGATCAATATTTCAATATTTAATGATATTTAATATCAATATTTCACATGTAGTAAAACCAGAAAAAGAAGATCACACACAGGAAAAATACACAGACACTATATGACAAAGGGAAGGCAGGACTATTTATATACAGAAGGCTAATTGGCAAAGTAGAAACAGGAGGGGAAAGAGGTGAACATAATCAAGACAAACACAGGACACTAACTGTCAAACGAAAACAATAAATAACAAGAAAATTAAACACAGTGACAAGAAAAGTCACAATGAACAAGATACAAAAGCACATGAGGGAAACTCAGAAAAAAAAAAGAAAACTGGTACACGAAATAATGAAACCAAGGTAAGGACTCAAAATAAAACCACACAACAACACAACCCCCCAAAAACATCAAGAATAGACTCTTCAGATGCCCAAACTCAGATATGTTAACTCTGGGCAAACTCAAAAATGTGATGCGTCCCACGCACCATGTCACTTTGCTGACCCTTCCATCCCTCCCACACAATAAATGCACTTGAGACTATCCCAGAACCTATACAATGTAAAAGGACATTGTTAAGTCAAAACAACAGCATGGAACCTACAAGGTTCATAATGTAAAAACATACTGGTGCTTGTCTTTTGGGGTTCAATTGTGGCTCAGAGTAGAGGGTTTCAAACTATGCTACAGATCTTCTTTACTAATGCACATCATGCTGTTGCAGAAACAGCCTCCCAGAGGAAGAAGCACTTCTATCACTGGCTTACTGTTTCACAAGTGCTCCATCTAGTGGTCCAATTTGCTCTCTGCACCTGTTTGTGTAGTCAGAATGTTTTCTGATCCGATTATTCAAGTCACAAAGCTCCCCAGTTATCAGACACTTAATTCAAGTGCCCCACACTGACTCTAGTGCTGTTCATGAAGCCTTCATACGATGAAGGTAAAAGTTAGACAGCCTCGAAGTGCCAATGGTGCTAAATATTTGGCACTTTTTAAATCATCACATTTCAAAAGTGCAACAAGGTCAATTTTACAGCCATTCTCAGTGCCAGAATCAAATTGATATGTCATAGTTTTAATAGTAAAACCGTACTGATTTAATGTCTATGTCAGAGTAACAGGAAGAAGCATTTGTAGCCTGGATGTTTTTAAGTTAAGGTTCTCGTAATTTAAAAACTTAAAAACGTGGATTTCTGAGTACAATTTAAAGGATTGCATCACTGTGTGGGACAGAAGGCTGTTCAAAACAAGTTATAAAGGTCTGATTAAATATATAAATACATTTTGATACAAGACTCATCTTCTTGCTGTGGTTTCTCCTGTGAGTCCTATTTTAACTGAAAAATGTTGGAAAATTCAGAAAATCATCATAGCATGAAGGTCATATTTTGCATGGCTTAAATATGTTATAGTTTTTATATTATATGGAACTCCCCCAAATTATGTTGTTTAGACTCACAATACAAAAAACTGTTTATGAGAAAATAAAGGAAGCATTAAAAAACATTATTCATGTTGTGATAATGTGATGAACCATGAGAAAGAGGAACCAGTGCAGGAGCAAACAGGTCATACACTGTCATGCACGTATAATAAAAATCCAGGACATTTTGCCAAAAGGTAAAATTCACAAACACATTAAATCTGTTTGTGAATTTTGTTATGCACAAGGTTATCAATCATAAACACAAGGAAAAACAGGAAAAACGCTAAACGCAGGAGAAAAATGGCTAGCATTCAAAACTGTTTGTACTGTTCAAACAACATTATTTGATCTGGGAATACTCAAAAAACTGAAAAATTTAAAGTACTTATATTTTTTATCGGTGGATTTAATTCTTAATGCACTGGCATCCACATATACATTTAATGTTGCTGCTGGTAAGAGTGGAGTTCATTTTCAGAACTTTATACACGGTTTATAAATAACAGTCTCATTTTTACCTGGTATAATGGGCCTTAATTTATTATACATATATAATTGATACAAATTGTGTATGTAGTTATATTTTCTACAGGTAAACAGTTTTTTAGCACCAGCTGAGGTGACAGAGAGGGGACTGTGCCACCACATCCTCTCCCTTGTTGACACGCCCCTGCTTAAGACACTAGCTCCCACTGTTAAAACATACAGTAGTGCCTAATATATATTTTTTAAATCATAGAAACAATGTTAAGAGTTAAAGTGCCATTTTGGTAATATCTTTCTAATATCCTTGTGTGCGCCACAGATGTTTGCAGGGCCAAATAAAGAAACGCTTTGGTGCCGTGTCTTAAAATAGAGATTACGGTCTAGAGAGCAGGAGCCACCAACTGATTTAGAGATACAAGCATGAAATGTGAGGAATGAAAACCATGACCAGCATTCTCGAAATGGCCATACTGTAGTAATGTGACGTGCCGTGCATTGCACCTAACAACTGTGCAGTGAGATTGTTGCCTGTCTGTGAGGCGCATAGACGCGTTTTTTTCCAAGGTTGTGCTTTTGGTTACTTACGGTAAGGTGGACCCGCAGTGTCCACTAAAGGATCAGGTGATCCACTAACTACGAAGCGAAGGCTGACTGGGGAAAATGCAAAATGACATATAGCAAATGTCGGAGCATAATTCATTCACGTTTTCGGCTCAAATTCGGACCTGAATCGCATCGCTGGAGCTCCAATGTGACGATGGCTCGTTAGGGCTCGTGGCACAACGGCGATTTTTTTTGATATTTTAATTTATGAAAAATCACATTCACAGACACATATTGGTTTCAACATGGGGCTGTGCTACAGTCTGCGTCCCCGGCTCTTCGGGGACCTGAGCGGCTCTATCTCCAACGCTACCTCGGACTCGGACCAGCCTCCGGATGCCGCCGTGCCGACACGCGCCGGGGGAGCTCGCCAGGAGGACACCGGGGGATGCGGGGAGACTTCGTCGCTACGCGGCGGCCTGGTGCGCCCCGGGGACCCTGCCAGGCTCCCGGCCGGGGAGCACCGCCGTGGAGACACCGGTACCGACGGTGTGCTCATACAGAACGGAGGCGGCGGAGGTGGAGGCAGCGGTAAAGGGACGGGGAAGGACCGCGGCCGCCGCTTACAGCTGCTGCAAAAAACAAGCACCCAAAAGCAGAAAAACTGTGACAAACTGCTGGTGGAGGAGAAGGAGGCCGAGAAGGAGGCGAAGAAAGTCAGTAAGAATATAGACAGGGTGCTCAAGGAGCTCAAACGGGAGTACAAACAGACGCATCGGCTGCTGCTGCTCGGTAGGTTGTGTACCTCTGTTTTATTATTAGAAACCAAAAAACGCACTGGCCTTTCCAGAAATTATGTCACTGCTCTAGCGAGGCCTGTTGCCACATCTGTTGGCTTGACTGTGAAGACTAAACTCCCTGCGGCTGTCAATGACAAGTGATGAAGATGGACGTTTAGACTACCGGATCCTTGCTGTCACAGTTACATTCAGGGTTATGGGGATTTTTGAATAGCCAATTAAGCGAAATGTCGACTGTTAATCAGGGACCAACATAAACATTACATGGGCACACAGACACTTCTTAGCTGGAGGCTATACTGGGCCGTATTTGCCTTGTGTAGTAGCCTCTATCATAGTATGAGTGTGGCATATGTCCAAGGCGACAGAAAACAAATATTTCTTTTATTAGCTGGCACATTTGGACTCTGGAGTGTCCTATAAGTGCAGCTGACTTTCTCTGTAAAGATAATCTAAAGATGCCTTAGCTTTGGCTGTTTGGTTATTCCCACTCAGCACTTATGTGGAGGAGCTGGGGCACTTTTTAAAGTCATACCCACCAACAAATATACTGTAATACAGGCTGCTTTAGTAATGCTCTAGTGTCTATTAAATTAGATGTTATACCTAAAACAAGTGGTTTTCACACATTTTTGTACCCAAGGCACCCCAAGATTTCAAGGCGTACGTCAGTTTGTATTTGCAGAAAAAAGCCCACATGTTGAAATGTTGTTAATTCTTCTTTAAATTCTGAAGACGCTTTGGATCACAGATGTGCAGCATCTGCACTTAAATGACACCTACAGTTTAGATCGTTGTAGTTTGGCCCACAAAGGGAAGCAATTCATCAATCGGACTGCTTGTTCACTAATACACTGCATTTACATCTCATTTATTGCTTTTTGTGCTACGGGAATAATATTGTAAGTTTGAGACAAAATCACAAGGCACACAATGTGACAACCACTCCTGTAATTATATAACCGGAGACAACAGGTACATCTAGTTACAGTAGTCTTTTTTCCCCTCCCTCCAGTAAATGAATCCATAAAGTGTGTAAGGTGACCTTAGTGTACAAATATGTACTGCATAGAGATCATTTAGCTTCTTGCTGCTGTGCCTTGTTCAAGTACAGTTTAGTGTACACACAGAATATAGCTCGCTGGTTTGCTCAATAAATGTTGGGACTTATGTGGTGCAGTATAGTAAAGCGTTCCACTCTGCAATATAGTGACTAGAGTTGGCTTCTTGTGATAGACTATAATATGCAAATATGGTTCATAACAATTAGAGTCTGTCTGATATGGGAGCCACAGCAGGCAGAGATTTATATTATATATTTTAAAGATATATCGACCATTTTAAAGTTATCCCAAACTTATTTTTCTACCTCTATATTCTGTTTTTTAAATGTTAATTGGACGACACAGCATATCTGTGATCAAGTGACCAATATATCAGTTCGGTTCTTATAAAAAGACTACTTAGCTTTTGGTTATAGGACCATGTTTGCTCTAGCAATCATGTATGAGAGAGTATTTTATAATATTATTTGTTAAAAATTTACTTTTGGCTAAACTGTTACATGTTTACAGTAAAGGGGTTTCAATAACTATGTTATTTTGCTTTAATAAACAGCGGAGGAGTGTATAGGAGCCTGTGATGTAGAGTGAGCTCACTTTAGGGATTTCCAATAAAATAGCTCGATTAACACTGACAAATGTAAATGGTGTAATTGTGAAAGATGAATCGAGATAAGGTGATTTGCATCAGGCACTGCATGCTAAATTTGGCTCCTGTGATTCTTTAAAGTTTTATTTTTAAGTGCGTTATCTGCCCAGAGACACCAAAAATAGTCTGTCTTTGAAAAAAAAAGTTAACCAATTGAATAAATGGTTCAAATAATATTTTAAAGCATATTATGGTGACTTGTAGTATTAGATCATATTTACTCTGGAGTTCTCTATATGTGTATAATATAATAAAAAATGACCTTTTTGCTAACTGTTGCACATTTAGAGTCTGCATTTTAAATAACCAAACAAATATGATAAAATGATCCACTCAGAGTACAAACTTACAGACTGATCCCAGTTCTGACCTTCGGTTTGATGGTTACACCTTCATTTATGAAGAATTTACAAGTTCACATAGATTTGTCAGCCTTTGTAAGTGATCAGTTTAATAAATAATTGGGGGTTATGGCCCTTTGTATACAGTAAATTATTATAGTGTGGAAAAAAAACCCATAACCAGCAAATTCATATTTAAATAAGTATGTGGGACACGTATTGATTTTAAACGTGTTTATATAAACCACAGGACTTGTATACTTAACCAGACCATCACTGGGTCCCATAGATGGATTGTTTATATGATTTCCAGTCTTATGCTCAGAATGATGGCGATTTTGGGCTGGACCTCTTCACCAGCGGAAATGGCTTAGAGCTCATTTCGACCACCTCGCAGAGCATTCAGCGCAGAAACGAAAATGTAACACCCATCTTTGAATTCAGCCCTCCAGCTGCTTTTGAGATTACACTTTAATTAATACTGTCATATTTTATATAGATGTATCTTGTAATTTGTGTTATTTCACCCCTCTACTGTAAAAGAAAACTTGCACAGCACTTGATTTTTTTTTTTCAAGAGAGAAAATCTTGACCAGGAGCAGAAGCTTAAAGGTGGCCAGGGCTAACCTGATTATAAAAGACTTAGATGTCGACACATTTACAATAAAAACAGAACTGATGCTCTTTTGTTTTTCGCAGTTTCATGCCAGGCTTGATGCTGTATCGCATGCATTTCCTCTACTTCGAAAAGTGCACTGCTTCTTTCCTCGATTATTATAAATGGCTGCCAGTTTAATTTCCTGAGTAAACAGCTCCCACTAATTACACACAGGAAGAAATGGCTCATCCTAATGAAGCCGCACAGGCCACTGTCATACATTCTTCCATGGAAGCTTACAGCATGTTTGACCTGTGTTACTTCAGCGTGATCTGCCTCCATAGGATCACAGTTATTTTTGGGAGCTGGCTGACTCTCCTGGTACACCCAGCAGCCCTTGCGGGCCACCTCTGGCTTCTCCCGAGAGGCCTCTGGGGCTTTATATCCTGCCAGTCTCCAGCAGGACTCCTGTTGCAGTGGACTGAGGTGGTTTGTGTTCCTCTGAAAGTGGACACCTTTCAAATAGTGTTACATTTCAACGCAACGTATGGTGCCTAATCTGGGTCACTTTATCTGTTTGTATTTGCTGCAGTAATTTAGTGAAATAACAATGATTAAGAGGAACGAATGCGGACCATAAATGGGCTGCCGTGCTAGGCTTTGAGCACGCTTTGGTAATATTTATACAATCAGGTAAATGTTCGGATGCTGTGTTAGGCTTTTTCTTCATATGGTAACAGCTGATGAGTAATATTTTAATTCAGCACTAACTTGGAAAATATGATGTTAACCTGCTGAAGTGAAGCTGAAACAGTTTCTTTTCCTAAAAGTAAATAATTTTTCTTCATTTTCCAAGATTTTATGTTCGAATACAGAAATAAAGATAATTTCTTGTGGAGCTGAGACATTTCATCATTTAAAAAAAAAGTATTTTAGCAAAACTTCACACGTTCAAGCTTTTTTTAAATACAGATATTTGTGAGATTCATTCATTGGTCTTCTGTGATAGCAGGTTGACTTTCTTTATGTTCTTTAGATCGTTGACAAGTGGAAAAATGTGACTCATAATGACGGATAATGGAAATAGAAGTGATTCATATTTGTTTATGTATATAGTAGGGACGTTGCATGCACTATATTTAAATAAAATATATATGTAGTCATAATTGTAGGACTTCTAGCCACAAATAATTTGCAAATTAGGTGTAAAATAAACATAAAGAAATAATAAAATGGAACAGATTTAAAAAAAAAAAAAAAAAACAGTCCCTGAGAAGAGTGATCACAGATTTGCCTTAGTTTTTCCTCGGTGTTAAAAGTTGTAAAATCAGTCATGTCTTTATTTCTTATGGCAGGGTTTTCCAGCTCTCTGGACCTTTTAACCTCGAAAGGGGACTGATCAAATTTTCTTTTATTTAACCAGGAAGTCCCATCGAGAGCAAACCTTTTACAGGAAAGGCCACCATCAAGGAAGCATACAAAGTCAGATCGTTAAAAACTGCGTAATAGTGCAAAATGTACAAATACCCTCAACATAAAAGACAAAACAACCACTTTCTTTGTAGTGCCTTTGGATGCAACAAAAAGTATATATGAGTGTTTAAGTGTAGATCTTTCTGCAAAGCATCAATAGTGGAATTTTAAAATCAATTTTATGGAGCAGATCTGTGACTAGTTTGTTCAGACATTTAAAAATTGCAATTTGACAAAATAAGTCAGCCTGTGAAGGTAAATCACTTCTGATCCAATATTTTTGACCTCCTGAGACCCGAGTTCCTGTTTGGGATCTATTTGGGATTAGTTGGATACCTGATAAGAATAAAAACTAAGCTTTCATCCTTGAACAGGAAGTTGTAACTTTGTTACATAACTGTTACATACTAAAAAAAGTTTTTCCTCATATGGGAAGTTTTCTTTAAATAGCATAGCAAAGTTTAAGGCACTGCCGGTTTTCAGGAGGTTAAAGCTTGCTTGTGTAGTTTACTGACGACGTTACACAGAAATATAAATGAAATATTTAATGATAGCTTCTCTAATGAAGATGCATCCCTTTATTAAAGGTTATGAGATTGCCACATGCTCTGCAACTTTAACATATCCGATGTGTTTGAATTGCAAAGCAAGATGGCTCATTTTAGTCAAAAATAGGCCTCTTCATTTATCTGTTTAGACACAGAAAGTCACGGATCTGTGTGTAATTATTATTATCTGGACTTCTCACAGCACAGTAATGTTATATTTTCTTCAAACCTACAGTAAAAACATTCTTTATTAGGCGTGTTCAAATAAAAGACACTTCAGAAAATGTGAAGTAGTGCATTTTTTACTTGCAGTGCAGGAATACAGGGATGGGAACTGGAAGGAAAGTTCCTATGATTTCTTGGAGAGGAAGTTACTTTATTGTTTGGCCTCTTGGCTCAGATTCTCCACAGTCCTCTGATAATATCTGTTACAGCTTTCCTAGATGTCCTTAACTGGCTGTTTCATATCTCAGCCTTATCGCCTTCATAAGCCTGAACAACAGGCTGCTAACAATGTGGTACTTCTGACCGAAACGATCACTGAAACGAGGTAGGCTGGCTAAATGCGGATTTCGTTGGAAGTCCCTACGAGATGTGCTTTTTAGTTTTGTTTTTGTTTGCCTTTTGAGTCCCTATCCTCCATGTGAAAACATGCACACTTTGGAAAAGCTTACTCATTCACACAGGCCCCACCCCCAGCCCTTTCGAATACAAGCAGAGGCAACTGAACTTTGCTTCTGTCTAAATGGGTTTTATCATTGACCACTCCTGAACTTTGCTACTCATTGCTTAGAGTTCCCAGTTAATGTAATGAGCAACAGCAGGTACTGGAGTATGAATTACAGTCGTGTTTATGATACTGATAGCAAGGTCGCAGTGTGAGTTGTCTTGATAGTTGTGATTGCTTCATCAGAGTGAACCACGCCACATTCGAAGGACATTGGACCGTGGTTGTTCTTCACGTTGTGCTTACAGTATAATTTATGCTTTATCAAGAGCCTCTGTCCCCACAGAGAGTGCTGTAAAGTTCTTTCCAGCCTCAGAAAAAATTTCAAGGAGGCTAATTTTAGCTGCATATCATTTGGACGCGTGCCTTGTTTATACAATACATGCCTCAATTATAGCCGGGCCAGTAAATAAGTGTAGAAGATTTATGTGGAGAAAAGAACTCTTTCAAGTGTCAGTTATTATTAGGTCTGCCGTTACAGCCCACTGGCAGTTATAATCTTTTCCCAGCCAGAAAGCCTTATATTTGACTATATTAAATGTAAAGTGCAATAGTTTTGGTAAAGCCTGTGTTTTACTTGCACAGTGCAACTGTGCAGCATTTGCAGCTGTGTTTAAGGGGCTTTAAGCGGGTATGGGAAATAAACCCGAGTCACTCGAGGTGTGGATACATGTAAGAGTGAAAATGGAGGGGAGAACTATTAATGTCAGACAAAAAACAGATTTACTTGTAATACTGATCTGAGAGCTGCTTCCAAGGCTGCACATGTGAATACACTGACACAGACCTTAATTGGCAAGTATGTCTTCTACTATATAAAATCAACAGGCCAAATCTGAAAAATGTTCCCACCTCACCCTGTCAGAATTGGCTAATTTAATAACCTTACTCTATTTAATGAAAGCATGCAAACTTTGGTCCTCACGTTTTATATTTTAAAAGCCCTAAAACACTCAAAATAAGACTGTTAGAGAATCTTTTTGACACAGTATAAAAGATGGTATCAAAATGGGGCTTTTCATATTCTTTAACTTGTTTTAAAGAGCCATGATGATATAACCTTTTATTGTTTTATTGTGGGAATGATCAGAAAACAGATAGCACATCCAGGTAACATTTATTACTCACTACTCATTAAAGTAATGAGGTCTCAAAACTGCTGGAAAAATAATATATATAAAAAAAGGTCCTGAATTTCAACCCATCCTTTGTACTTTAGGGCTCAGAGTCAGGTGGGAGGCACTGATTGATTTTTCATAGTGACCTTTACAGATGTCACACTGATAGATTAAAACTCTTTCACACATTCAAAAGTTTAACTGCTAGACAGAAGGCCTCGTACCTCACTCAAAAGCCAGTTCTCAGTACCACCTTCAAAGCCCTCTGATCGCCTATTTTGATTGTTATCCTGAAGTTTTATGAAAATTAACTTTAACTTCAGTGGACCCAAAAATCATATGTATAGACTTGCCTGTCAAATCTGACAAAAATTGCTTATGTTTGCTGATTTTTTTTCTTTGCTCCAAAATAAGATATAAAGACGGTTTGTTGTTTTTGTTTTTTACCCCCCGGATGTAATTCTTCTACCATCACCCCTGTTTGTGTAGAGTTTTCCCTGCGATTTCAAGTCGGGATTCTTTAAGCCCCATCTCTCTTTATCTTTTTCTCATGTCTCCACAGGATACAAATCATGCATCTGCTAAAAGTTGCATGTTTTTGCACATGATATCAAAAGCTAGTTCTGCTGTTCATGCAGATACAGATTGAATTTAGGTGGAACATTGAGAAACCTTTCTCCTTCACTAGATGTGACTCGTGTCAAATGCTGGACAAAGATGGCAGAAAAAAAGGACTTCAAGTGAAGTACAGATAAATGAGAGCAATCTTTGTTTGGAGAGGGACTTAAAAGAAAAATGAGTATTGGCACACACTTTTAGTCTAGTTAAGAGGAAGCAGCGGCAAGCTAAATATAAATATCAGACGGTACTTCCTAAAAAGGACAATAATTTATGCAGCAAAACCTACTTCTGCATCATTCATGGGGAGCTCGACAGCCTGCGTGCAATTCTGCGCGTAGCCACTAGAGGGTGGTGTGGGCCAGCCACTTGTTTTGACCTTGCTTTCTCAGGCCGGCAGCCGGATTTTTCCCTCTTTTGGTGATGGAGTATTTATGGTGGTAGTGAGAGTTCAAGAGTGGTTTTGCATGCTGGGTAACTTTGTTCTACTAATTTCACTACAGGAAACTGGTATTTGCATTTCGGACAGAATAATCGCAGATTCCTTGGTATATGTTTCAAAAATAACCTCGTTGTTCAGTGACGCGTTTAGTGATGGTATTAATATGTACAGTACATTTTGCGGCTAGTTTTTAAAACCTGAATGCAGCAGACTGGTACTGATAGTTTGTGTTTTAACACAGGAAGGCGGGACTAGCGAGAGCTATGAGACGTTGTGATGACGTGAATAAAATGAGTTTGTTTCGTAAATACTGCTTTGACAAATAACGCAATGCTGTTCTAAATTTAAAACTAAATTTAAATGTAACCGTAAATGCCAACTTTAAAAAGAAAGAAAGAAAGAAAGAAAGAAAGAAAGAAAGAAAGAAAGAAAGAAAGAAAAGCCATCACAAGCAAACTTTATCAAATGCCTTTAATTGATCTTAATTGAGGGCCGTTCATGTGGTTGTAGCTCTACTGCAGGTCTAAGCTCTGGCAAAACTGTCAGATGGATGGTCTCTGGGATAAATCCTTCATTCTGTGGTGGTCCATGGTTTACGGTTGGTTTATTGGTTTAGCCTCTGGTAGGTAAACATTTATGAGTAAGGAAGACGTGGCACTAAGCACTTATTTAACATCCTAAACATCTCTTTAGTGAGCCCGCCACACGGCACGGCGGGCAGGCGTGTAAACTGTGTCGGTGGCAAACATGGCTTTAATGTGTGCTGAGCATTGAGTTTCACAAAGGATGAAACTCAGAAGAAAGGCATTTCTTTTATCTTTGCTTAACGTATAATTAAAATACTCCTGTGCTCCGTCATTTGGACTTTGCAGTTTGAGATCAGGTTGAGGATAACATTATGCTTATTTAATAGAACTAAACAACATTTTATCTCTTGTTAGTATCACTGCAATTTTACAGCAGAGCGATTGACTAGATGTAACTTATCACGTTGCTAGATCTTGTTTTATGGAGTGTCTCAAATTGCTCAGAAATTTCAGTATATACATGCTTGTGGCCACTTTATTAGGTACACCTTGCTAGTGTTGTGTTGGACTCCCTTTTGCATTCAGAGCTGCTTTCAGCACAGATTTTGGTCCATATTGACATCATAGCGTCGCACAGTTACTGCTGATTCATCAGTTGCACATGCATGACACGAATCTCTCCTTTCACCAAATCCCAAAGATGATGTATTGGATTGAGATCTGGCGACTGTGGAGGCCATTTGAGTGCAGTGAACTCATGTTTCAGAAACCATTTTCAGATGATTTGAGCTTTGTAATAATGTTCAGGTAGGCTGTAGTGTTTTAAATGATGCTCAGCTGGTACGAAGAGGCCCAAAGTTTGCCTAGAAAATATCCCAAACACCATTAGGCCACTATCATTCTCTTAAAACCCTAGAGATGATGGTTTGGGGAATCTGTGCAGTTTCTAAAATACTCAGAGCAGCATGTCTGATACCAACAACCACACCACATTCAAAGTAACTTAAATCACCTTTCCTCTCTATTTTTAATCTCAGCTTGAACTACAGCTTTCTTGACCTACATGCATACATGGTGTCTTTGCTTGCTGTCATGTGATTGGCTGATTTAAATATGTGTGTTAATAAGCAACTGAAAAGACATACCTAACAACAGTTAAAGTTGTCCAGGAATCAAAACTAAAATGGGAAGAATCAGACAAAATTCTGGAAAAAATCAGGTTTTCTCAAATTTATCTCTTGAGGTTCTCGGATGCTTTACTTAAGTAAATGCTGCAATGCCACAGTTAAAACTACTTAAACATGCAACATTTTATTTTTCACCAGCAAAATGATTACATCAAAGCTAAAAATGCTCAATGTTTATCCCAAAATCCCTGTCAGGTTTCTCTTAAATGAGAAAGATAATGTGTTTATGTTCAATTTCCTGCCAGCACTACATCTCAGTCAAAAACTGAGACAGTTCCGTGTGGTATCACCATTTCCTAGGAACCAAGGAGTTCCCAGGAAAGTTTTCAAGGCTTGATAAGTGACTGTTCAACAATGGGGATTCATTTGTCTCATTTTCTTCTTCATAATATGCGAAGTGATTTCAGTGGGTGACAGATCTGGACTCGAGGCACATCGGTTTAGCACCTGGACTCTCTCACTGTTACAGTGCTGGAAATGTTGGCATTGTATTTCTGAAATAAGCAAAGGCCTTCCCTGAAAACGTCATCACTTCTCTTTAGCCTAGAATATGCAGCATCCATGAAAGTAATTTCAAATTTTCATTTGTCAGATCACAGAACAGTTTTCAACCTCGTCTCAGCCTGTCTTAATGAATCTTGAGCCAAGAGAAGGCTGTGGCATTTCTGACTCATTTTTCCATCATTCAAGTTGAGTTTTTCTTTAGTTTTATGTGGTAAAGCTTTTATCTCGTAGCACTGAACTCTGCTCAGTGACAGTTGTTTTCAGAGTTGTTGCTAAACAAATGCAATGATATAAACTACAAAATTATTTTGATTTTTATGCACTGATGCCTAAAGGTCTGCAGAGGTCATTAGTGTTGGTTTGTATATTTTACTGTAGAACATGCAATCCCAGTATTTCTTTCTACATATTTATACTGTGAAACATTATTTTTTAAAAAGTACTTTGAGTTTTGCTTCTGAGAGAGTCAAACATATGGGAGGCTCTTCCTATGATATTCCTTCAGAGATATATATGGAGAAATACCAAGGGCTCAGAGAAGAGCTCGAGAGGATGTGGAGGGTGAAGGTAACGGTGGTCCCCGTGGTAATCGGAGCACTAGGTGCGGTGACTCCCAAGATAGGCGAGTGGCTCCAGCAGATCCCGGGAACAACATCGGAGATCTCTGTCCAGAAGAGCGCAGTCCTGGGAACAGCTAAGATACTGCGCAGGACCCTCAAGCTCCCAGGCCTCTGGTAGAGGACCCGAGCTTGAAGGATAAACCGCCCGCAGGGGCGTGCTGGGTGTTTTTTATATATATATATATATATATATATATATATATATATATATATATAAATAAATATTTTTTTTCTTCAATAAGTAAATTAACTAGCAGAACCTAAAAATAGAAATCTACTTATAAATGACTTATTATTGTTATTATTATTATAGATAGCGACATACAGCAATAGTTATATAGTTAAAATCATCTGTAGCTGCAAAATGAATGTGATGTGCACAATTATGCATTAAAGTGGGGCCCATACCTATTCAGAGAAACGGCTATGTTGGAAATTTAAAAACTGAAAACTACATTTTTAAAAAAAAAAAAAAAAAAAAAAAACACACAGAAAATTTCTATATTTGAACTACAGATCTTTCAGTATTTATTATTATTATTATTATTTCCCACAATCATTGACTTCTGTTCTAGTTTAAAAAAACAAACAAAAAACAAACAAACATGAAAAACAAAATTAAAGATGATCCATTAATCAATAATTAACTATTCTGGTTAATGAGCATTTTACTTTCTAAAATTTTAGTGTACTGGCATGCTAAAACTTCTCTATAAATACTGAATTGGGATTATAGTAATAGTATATTAGTAAACACTGTGCTTTGTGCCCCATTTCTCTACATATGTATTTTCTTTTATCAAACAGTCTAACTTCCGGTGGGGCCTGTCGTGTGACATCGGCCCTACAAATCGTAGAAACGCCCCTGCCCGCGACCGCTGTGATGTGTTGCCAGACCTGTAGTCTATTGTAAAAACCTCAGCCAGGTAAAAGCCCATTGCGCACGCAGACAGTCGCTGTAACTGGGTTGCCAGTTTAGGGTCAGGGCTGTCTCACTGACTGAAAGCCAACGAGAAGAGACCCAGCCCCTCTGCAAAAGCAGTCGAGAGAGAGAGTCGCGTCCGGGTTTCCACTTTCTTTCGATTACTTTGATAGCGGGACAGCAAACGGACTAAATCTGGAATGGCTCGTCGTATTTTGGCACACACGTTCTAAAATGCTCTATGAGTGCGGGTTGTTAATGTTACAGTTTAACGCAGGTTTGTTTTCCACCTCCACGGTGCACGGCTACTTCCTGGTGCTACAGAGAGAGGCAGTGCTGAGTTAAAGAGACAGAAATACTGATAGAAATTCAGATAGAAAAAAAAATACTGAGAGAAGAGAGGGGTTGGAAACGCGATAGGAACAGTTGACTGGATTCCCAGAAACTGAATCCCCCCTCTCTCTTCTTATTTATGTCTATTTTTTTTTAGATTTCTCCGTTGAAGCGAGTCGTTATTCTTCGTTTGGTTTGTAAACTAGCAAACGGTTTGGATGACGGTTGGCTGCGGCTAAAGCGGAATTGTAACGGGGAACATATTCCTCCCTCCGACGGAGAAGCCTCGCTGTGATTTTTTTTAACCTTTTTTATTTCACACCAGACTCCTTCTTGTGTCATTTCAACCCGCAATATCATCCCAGGTTTCATTTTAAAAAAGAATATATATATATTTTTTAACGATTCCACAAGGAAGGGTTAGGGCGACGGAAGATGGGTTGTTTGGGCAACAGCAAGACTGAAGATCAACGCATCGACGAAAAGGCACAACGAGAGGCTAATAAAAAGATAGAAAAACAGTTGCAAAAGGAAAGACAAGCGTACAAAGCCACACACAGGCTCTTATTACTGGGTAAGGCTGCTTTCTGTGGTGATGGCTGTCTGAAATGTGAGCTAACCGTAATCCCTTTCGTTTACCGAACACGTAGCCCCATTTGACAGCGCTTGCAATAATATGTCATGGGGGTGGATATTGATGGAAGCGAAGCTCCGGAGCCTACAATTAACTGGCTTCATTTCCAGATTTTGTTGGGTTTTTTCTTCTTTCTTTCTTTTGCGGTGCTGTGGAAGGGGTTCACGCTAATCAGGATGTCCGTGTTTGTGGTCATTTTGTGATGTGTTTGTGTGTATTTTCGAAGGTGCGGGAGAGTCCGGAAAAAGCACCATTGTGAAGCAGATGAGGATTCTACACGTCAACGGCTTCAACGCAGAGTGAGTGCTGCTCAGTACGCCTGTTAAGCGCCAACATGATAAAAAAAATCGCATTAATGATTATTTTTATGGCTCCCCTCTTAATGAATAACATTGTCGAGGCCAGAAGATAGCCTGTGAATGGATTTTCCCCAGGCACTGCAGCGCCTGTTGGGCCCAGTTTCCCATGCAAACCAGCTAATATCGTCCTCCCCCCTCCTTCTCTCTCTCTCTATACACACACACACACACCCTCTTCTTTTCGTGCACAGTTATCATACATATGTGAGGATGTCAGTGTTACACAGATGGCAAATAATTTGCCGTTTCCTGTTTTATGTGAGAGGGTGAAAGGTTGTGATCGACACAGGCCTATTATTGATGATTTGTTTTGCTGCAAGGCCTTGCATGGCATTGATCTTAACAGTGGGCTATTTTAAACAGGCCCACTTTATGTCAGAGTCATGTAACTATATGAAAACCCTGTTTTTGTGTGCTTTTAATTTATTTCCCTGACTGAGGGAGGCATGATCTTGCAGTTTCAAGATCTGGGGAAGAGGAGGGTGGGATTGTCATATACAGGGTCCCCCACCACCTACATGTACAAATAATTGGTGCCCACCGAAGAGGATTTCAGGGGGGTTTAATTTACTTGAGCTTTAAATACATCTTTATTTCTCAAATGGCCGAAAATAATAGTGGTTTAGCAAGGTGGCAAACTCATTGCTTACATGCACATTTTAACTTGGGAGGAACCCTGCGTCTTAATAAAGGATTTTTTTTAGAAACTCTATGTACAGCCCTGCTGCTCTGAAGTTTGACAAAATGTGGTAAATTGTGCAGGAAAAATATGCTATATGTAGGAAGAAATCATGCATATGTTTTTGCCAGTGCTGGGACGTATACTGAGACACAGCACATGGCCTGTATGTTTAATTTGTTACTCTGTGTTACTCGTCTAATGTGGTGGGATGTCTCTGTTCTGTCTTCCCCACACAGGGAAAAGAAACAGAAAATCCAAGATATTCGGAAAAACGTGAAGGATGCCATAGTGGTGAGTTTCATCTGCATCACCTCCCAAATGTGCTCAATGTCTCTGTTGATACACAGAATCCCTCTGCAATCCCATTTTACTGATTATTATACAGGCTTACAATCAGATTCCCCCCACCCCCTTGTGTTCATCCTGCTTAATGCTTGTTTTTTTTTTTTTCCTTAGACTATAGTGTCTGCAATGAGCACTTTAATACCCCCAGTCCCGCTAGCCAACCCAGAGGACCAATTCAGAATTGACTACATCAAAAGCATAGCACCCCTCTCTGACTTTGACTATTCACAGGTAAGACCTTTGGACGTGTGTGAGTATGTGTGAGAGCAGGTGCTGCTTTTGTCTTGTGTGGTTGATGGCATGTGAAGGTATACATTTGCTGTCTCTCCAACTGTGCATATCAAAGTTGTCACACCTAATCATGTATTCCTTCAGTGATTTCTTGTTCATTATGACAATATGACCCCCCCCCCCCCCCCCCCCCCACACACACACACACACACACACATACACACACACACCTTCATAACTACCCTATGGGTAAGGGCATAGTGTTTACTATGCAGGATATGAACTTAAGTATGGAAATGATAACTAGTCGGAGCACATCTTTTCAGTGTGCGATCAGCCATTCGATAACACGAGGTCATGTGTTGGAAATGTAGATAATGTTTTACATAATTCTCAAAGTGTTCCTTGTTTGACACTGGGTGTGCAGTGCCACAGAACAGGAATAACAAACTGATACAGAGCTACAGATACACAGAGGGACGTTTTGAATTTTATTATTGTTAATTCAGGTTAACAGGAGCGAGAAAGCACTGACATGCTATTTCAGGGGAATCGAGTGCAGTTTATGTTTCAGCTGCTCAGCTTTGTGTTTTAACCAGTGGTGTGAAATTTCAGGAACCACAGTTCCAGAGGGTCTTTAGGAATTTTTAAAGATTTTTAAAAAGAAAAGTAAGGTCATGAAATGTCTTAAAGTTTTATATTTACTTGTCAGAGGTTTTCAGTTTACATATGCCCTGATCCAACTTTCTATACTTCCACTTCCGATTTGATACCTTGGCTTTGAGTATCTGCCGATATAAGTCGGATATAAGCTGTGATCCTCACTTTAAGGAAGAATTTGGGAATCGTAAGGCAAAATCAGGCTACACAACATTTTCTAATTTAACCTTTATTTAAACAGGAAGTCCCTTAAAGATTAAAATCTATTTTTCCATGGAGGCCTGACCGAGAACGCATACCATTACAAGGTTTCTAATGTTTCTAAAATAAAATAGAACAGACGTGGGAAAATTTTAAAGCAAATTGGAAACGAATTACATAATAGAAAGCCTAGTTAGGGAACCTTTATTAGAGGTTTAAACTCTAAAAGTTTACTTACTCTGTGTGCTGCTCTTCCAAATTCTGAAAAAAAAACCCTGGATACTCTGGGGTGGAAGGATGTAGAGGAGCTGCAGATGCATTCAGGAATTGAAATATACTGCATTGGTATGTATTAGTGAAATAATAAATAACATGACTGAGATAAACACAGTGAAACATTAATAAATGTGTAGCTGTTAGCCGTCCTTTGCTGTATCCTGATTTCAGCTCAAAGTTAGATTCAAGCAAAATCATGCTAGTTTCTCCCTTTCCTGTGTATTTGGGGAGCTTACAGGAAACTGCTTAAGTGAAATAATGCTATTCAAATTGAGCAAAGTTGACTTTAAGCTCTGTCAAAAGCTTCCCAAAAGGTTTTGAACTACACCAGTCCTTGGAACTGGCACGGCGTGTCACCTGATTCACATTTCTCTAATCAGAATTTTTTTTTTCTTTTCTTTTCTTTTCTTTTTTTAAATTATCTTGGATTGACAAACAATGAGAGGAGGAGAAGAAGAAGCTAGACAGACGAGGAAATGTAGAAATAGTAAAAGAATATGGCTCCAATTTTTGAGTTTTGAAATGGTTTCAAGATGTGCTCAGAAACTTTAACTTTAGACGACGGGATTTAAGACAATCAAGTTCCAGATAATGACTAGAAGAGTATCAACCCTCTGCTGATATTTGGAAAACTTTGTTGCCAGTAGAGTCTTTTATCTTTGCAGTTCCTTCTGGTCCAAAGACTAGTGACACTGGGCATGATGAACCACCCACAGTGTTATTGTTAAGAATAAGTTAAGGCAACTCTTCACGCGATAGACGGTCAGTTGTTATACAAAGAGATAAAACTACATCACACCGCTAGAGTTGGTATTGTTCTCCTGTGGAACTGGTATCCATTTGTCCTTATTAAGAAGTCTTAAAATTGATTCCTATTTCTGTATGCATTCCTGTATCTTTAGACCCAAGTGGCGCTGTTAATTTTAGGAGTAAACAAATTGCTCACTTCGAGCTTCTCCCCTGTAAACTTTTACTGCTGTTCTCGATCCTTGTACAGTTTCAGCTTCTAAAAATGTTGCCAGTTATATGGAGAAATAAGACAAGATGGACATAAGTTTATTTGTGGGTTTGATCTCTCTTGGCTGTGTGTTTTTACAATGAATTTCTGATAAGGTTTCATTGCTAATGTTGAAGCTATCTGGAATAAGATGCTCTTTTTTTGGATCTTGCAACTGTGCTAAGCTCAGACATTACAAGAATAACCATTAAAGGCATTTGGGGCCCACAGTGAGAGTGCCTGCAGTAGTCTTGGTGTTGTGTTGTGTGAGGGCCGGGGCCGTGGGGAGAGTCGGCGTTGAGTTCCCAGGCCCGGCCAGGCCAAAGGGAACAACATGGCTCTGTTTGGAGCGTCTGTGCTTGTCATCGGTCTCAGGCTTCACTTGTGCCGTCAGTGTCACCACTACATTGTCACTTAGTGCCACTAGGCGTGATATCTAATACAGCAGTGCAGGAACACGGCCAATCGGCAACCTGTGGCTTTCATCTGTTGGCGCCGGTTTGAAACGTGGAAGCATATTTTTGGACAGATGATGTCATGTTTTGTGTTGTGGAGAAGTGGTACACAATAACCTTTGACTTCTTACATTTCTCTTAATTAATAAGTAAAGCTGTGATGGCTAAAAAAAATAACATGCACCAAATGATGTCCCCTTCCCTGTAAACTACTTTAATTCCCATTAACCTGAAAATGTGCTTATTTCAAACTTAGTTTTCTCCAGATCGTTTAATCTTTTCCAACTTCCTCTCTGTTATTTGGGAATCTCAGACCTGCTGACATGCTGGTAAAAAGCGACCCGTTTCCAATTTGTGTTGTGCACTGTAAACCAAAATGCCACCAAAATTCCATTTGTCTTTTAATCATTGACACTTGACACTATGGGCTGGGTCCATATGACTTTTTTGTTGTTGTTTTGGTTTGTTTATCAAGTAATACAGTTAAATTAACTGGGTTTTATATATTGATATCATTGTCAGGGCGTAGACGGAAGATTTTCGCAGTTGCGACTGTATTAGGCGACAAGCCTCAGAGCTGTGGTCGCATTGTGTCACGATCTGTTGAACGTATTGCTGGTGGAAATTTTGACGTTGCTTCTGTTAACCAATGGATATCATCCTGTATGGTTTTTGCATGTTGATGTAAAACTGAGAGACATTTTTATTTATGCCATATTTCAGTGGACATGCTCAGCTCTCGTGCCCTTTACTCTTAATAATCAAAGCAGGAGGGAAAACTTTTTCCCACTGTAGCCCTGGATAACAGTAGACCCATGGAAAGGAAAGCACGGATACAAACGGTCATCTATGCAAATGGAAACAAATGTCACTGCGGTGGCAACGTTAGCCATTTGACAGTGTCTGTCAGCTGAAGTGAAGCAAATTCAAATGAGCCCCGGTCTCTATTTAGCACTGTGTAGTTTTATTTCTGTTAGACATATTTGAAATATATTAATGTTACTTATTTACACCCTGATGGATCAAGCCTCCAAAATGCTACTTTATATCTTGCAGTCTTAAAGGTGAACCTTATTGTTCTTTAAGCTGGAGCAGAGTTACTGTACGGATGCACGGTTCATATCTTTTGCCTCGGTTCAACTTGTGGAACACTGTCAGTGAGTGTGTAACATGATTTAATATCATCTTATATCGGTTTACAGGCCAAACCTGTGATTATTCCTCCTGTAAGTAATTGGAACTGCTTTGTGCTTAACTTTTTCCCCATTACAGACATCAAGGGCAGTTTCCGTTGTAGTTATCTTTATAGTGGAACATGGGAAGTCCTTGAAGTTTTTCCAGTTCATCACTTGAGGATCCTTACAGAGAGGCAAAAGGTGGCCTGGAGGCCTTCTCTTATGTTTTTTTTTCATCTTATATAAATAACAATAAAAAACTTTATTTACATAGCTACTGTTTTAGGACGTCATGTTATTAAGTTCCTCACAGGACCAGCAAAACAAAGCAAACTCTGCTCAGTTGTAATAGTTACTAATTGGAAACCTATAATAACAGAATTTGCAAAATTTAGGGAATAAAACAAAGTGCAAAAGGGAAATTAAAAGTCAAGTTGAGAAGAGGTATCAGATAAAAGCATGGGTTAAGATATGACTTAAAGGAGGTGACTGACTCCAACAACCTGATTTCCTTGGGTAGGTTGTTACAGAACCTTTGGGCCGGGATTGCAAACGCTCCATATATCATTTAGTTTAGAGCCGGGCCCTGGAAAATGAAGAACAGTCTTGAACAGTTGTTCACTTTTTTTTTTTTGGCTAAATTTGTCTGCACTCAACCCATCAAAGTCAGGCCTCTCTGAGCACAGTTATCTAACACTGATATACCAAGATTCAATAAATGTGGTGACAATGGCTGACTGAGGAGCCAACTGGTTGTCTGGCTGGCTATGTATGGAAGGATTTGAGGTTATTAGGCTTTTGACCTGTAATGGCTATCTATAAAGTAACCCAAATGAATTTAAGTGTTCGACGGAAGATGCAAGCCATTTGCTTTACAACTTTATTTTGATGAGTTAAGTGAAATGTAGGCCATTTTGTTCTTGGTCTTCCTGACCTGTATGACAGATTACATCACAAAAACTTTATTAACATTGAGAGGCTGAGAAATGATCAGTATCTTGAGGCTGGCGATAGAGTGGGGGGGTGGAAATGGCGTGGGAGGAAGAGCATAGGAAAGGGTTAAAAAACTTGTGTTTTAGCAGATTCCCTCCTGGTCTCTTTCTGTGTTATCAGTTCCTCTGTAGGGCACTGTAGCACACACTGCATTTATTCAAAGACCCAGTGTCACACGCCTCTGTGGAAAAGAGCCCTAAGGACCATATTTTTTTTTCTTTTCTCCTTTCCTTCTTATTGCCCCTTCCACCCCTCATCCTCCCTCCATCAAGCTTCAGCACTCACCAGCCTTTTTGAGCCTTTCTTTAGGGTCTCAGACCCCTTAATGTTTCTTCTATGAGACCTGTACCAGCACTAGTGTTGTCTTACTGATACTGGTTCAGTTGGGGGTTGAATTTCGACTGAAACCGAGGTGAACGCAAACACAGACCAGAAAGCAAATATGGCTGCTTTTTTTTTTTTTTTTTTTTTTTTGTTCAAGAGGTAAACTGTGTGCTGCAGGAAGCAGATCCACAGTTGTGCAATGTGTTATGTTGCATATTTTGATAGAACAGCTAACAGCTTGGCATGAAAAGTCTATCAAAGGCACAAGTGAGGAAAAACCTTAAATGTAAGGCCATATATAACAAAAGGACTGGATCAGTCTTTTTTTTTTTTCTTTTTTTTTTACCCTCCCACTCCATGTTTAACTGAATCACCGGATCTGCCGAGAGGAGATCTCCCGGAGCATGTGATCATTTATCAGCCTCCCTTCTCCCTTTCTCTCTCCCCCTCTCTCTCTGGTTTGGGGCTACTTTAACCCTCTCTCCAGTCACAGCGAAGAGCCAGTGCTGAGCGCAGAGAGTCATGTGGTGCCTCCATGCTAGAGTAGGAGCCCATTTCAAAGACATGTGGACAAGCAGCGAATAGGAATATTAGCCGAATCACCTCTGTCTAGATTGAACAGAGACTCCTGGAAAGTGTCTTAGTCATTGATGAGTTTCTCTCATTAGCTGAAGTACTGAAACTACGCATTTACAGCATAGATGGATGGATTTCATTCACCAGAAGTGCAGGTTATATTTATGTACTTTAGAGGATCTACACTAAGTTTTTAGAAATTCCTGGATAAACATGGATCAAGGAATTGAATGGGAAAGCAAAATTGCGTACATGCAAGACGTATGTTCTCATGTTGCTTTTAGATTTAGATTGGCGGGAGGACATAGATAACGTCAGACAGACTTAATGAAATGGAGAGAGACATAACAGTTAAGTTCACTCTGACCCTCTCTTCTCTTTAAACGTCATCTTGTAGTTTTGTAATTTAAACATGAAAACTTAAGATACCACAGCAGTCCTTACAGAGTGACAGTAGGGGCTGAACTGTATAGTCTCTATTGTGACAGTGAGTGTAAACCCCCCCCCCCCCCCCCCCCCGCCAATATAACATCTAATCTCTTAATTGACTAATACAGATGGTGTTTGTTAGCATTTTAGTTTACAACTTTGTCCTTTCTGTTGCAACAGGTTGTAAAATGGAACATAAAGCTAGGGATTTTCTTGGCTTACAACAGACTTTCGGGGGGGTGCATGTGCTCAAAGACTCTTACCTTACTTTTCATTTTTATAGCCATTTTTATTTATATATATATATATATATATATATATATATATATATATATATATATATATATATATATATATATATATATATATATATATATATATATATATATATATATATATATATATATATATATACATACATACATACATACATACATACACACACACACACACACACACACACACACACACACACACACACACACACACACACACACACACACAGGGTGGAAAAGAGAAAACCAAACCTGGAAGCATGGATATGAATATATGGTGCATATCTTTGTATAGGTGTGATTCAGATCTAACAAACTAGGAGACCTGCTGTTTTCATCATGTCCAGTAGTTATGTAGGAAATGTTGTTGAGTGAGAAATTCTTTTCTGCTCCTGCATTTTGAGGTAACTGTCTCCAGCTATGGAAGAAAAGTATTTGGTCTGGGTGAAGTGTGTGTGTGTACTGTGTATATGTAACTTTCAGTTTAGTGATTTGTGTGATTTAGTATGTTTTTCTTGATAGATGTTTATACAAAGTGGTTATTTTAAAGGAAAAAAGTTTTTTGTTTTTTGTTTTCATGCCAAAAAGTGTCTGCAGTGTCCTGCTTTAAATTTCCAGGTGTAATGTCATGCGTCATGTCATTGAAGCCCTGACTTTGAATGCAAAGTGCAATAACATTGGAAGACACGATGATCAGTGAATACACTTAGCCAGCAGCATCCCCGCTCTCATTGCGCAGAATTAGCTTGATGGCTACGTGAAAGCTTCTCCAGGAAGTCGTATTGTTTTGTTGGTGGTGCCAAGTGGAATGAAATGAACTCTCACACCTCAAATATGCAGCTGGAGTCAGATGGTGTGGGTTTTTAACAGTTAATTAATACCAATGAAATGGTAATGAAATGATTTACAGTAAATGATTGCATCAATCCAATATTATTTCAATTTTAATTCTACCCTCCAATGTCATAAATTGTCACTTCATGCCCCTACAGTGACACAGCAGTGTTCGGACTAGATTGGACTTCCAATATCTGAATCATCATTCTTCTTTTTTTTTCTTCTTTTTATTAAATTGTTCTCTCAGGTCTTGTCCATTAGGGGAGAACTAAAACATATCAGAAGGTATTTAGATGACCTACTTACCTTACATTACCTTACAGCACCAAAGTGAAAAGGGTTAAAGATAGGGTTGGGCTTTTGCTACGTGTAGCAGTAGAAACCGATTCTAAGAAATCTGTTTTTGGCGCAAAGCTAAAGGTCGTGAATGTATTTGTTGTTAGTGGACACGGAGAGCTGTGGACACCCGCAACGTGTTGTTGTTGTTGTTCTTATGTGCTTTCATGTTTGCTGAGAGAATGTTGTTCTTGCAAACTGGAGGTTACGCAAAGGTATCCCAACAGGTATCCCAAAGCTAGGCTAAATACGTTTCAAGTCAGGAAATAACATGCTTGGGTTGTAGCATGACTAGAAAAAGTTGTATTTTCAGAAATAACATGAGAACGTTTGGAAAATGTCATAATACACAGGATAGAATTGCAACCTCTTTCTATTTTTTTATATAAAGAAAGAGAAAAATGTATGTGTCAGGACATGATATACAAATAAAAAACTTATTTGGTCCTTTACAAGTTCTAAAATTATTTAAACAAAACCTCAGGTAAACAATGACACATAATATATTAAACTGTCTTATTATTTATTTAACTGAGCAAAAATGCAGAAACCATGAGTGAAAAACTAAGTCCGCCCCATGATTCAATTACTCGTTGAACCACCTTTATTAGCAATTAACTTTTTTCATAATTTTCCACGTGATGCTACTACTAGATGCTACTTTTGGATTTGAGTCAGGTTAAGTTTTAGACTTCAGGCCATTGCGACGCTTTGATTCTTGTTTTGTGGGCAATTTGGATCATTATCCTGTTGCATGGTGCAGTTTTAGCCCAGCTTTAGCTCCAGCTGTCAGATGGATCGTCACTGTTTCACTCAATCACTATAAGGTGACCAGGTCCTGCAGCTGAAAAAAACAGCCTCAAATCATCACTCCCCCGCCACTGTGGTTGACAACTGGTATGAGGTGTTAGTGTTGATATTCTGTTTGGTTTTCGCTGTGCACTACGGCCAAGGCTCTCCACTTCGGTCTCATCGGTTCTTTGGTTTGTTCAGATGCAAATTTACAAACCTAGGCCACGGTGCCATGTTCTTTTTAGAGAGAAGAGGCTTTCACCAGGTATCCTTTCCAAACAAGCTATACTTGTTCAGTCTTTTTCTAATTCTACTGTCATGAACTTTAACATTTAACATGCTTCTTTCTGGGACGTCCACTCCTGGGGAGATTGGCAACTTGTGCGTAATCTTTCTCCCTGGGAAGGATTATATTTTTGAAAATGGACTTGCAACCCTTCCTGGATTGCTGGGCAGCATCCTTAAATGCTTGAGACCACGAAAAAGCCAAAACGTTTGCTTGTGTTTGTTTGTTGCTCACAATTAATAGTCATAAGTTAATCAAGTGCATTTGATTAGCAGCACCTGGCTGCTACTCACTCTCTTAATTCCTATAGACACAGTGAGGGTGCACGTAGTTTTTCCAACACTGCTCTTTCATTTATGTCTTGGTTTTTATTAAATGAATAATATTTAATATGTCATGTTTTGTACCTATTTATAAGACTTGTTGAAGACCAGATGAACTAAAAGAGATTGTACTTTCTTTTTCATATGACTGTACATGTACTTGTATATAAATGTTTTTCTTGATGTGTTTTTGTTGCTTTTAAAACTTTTTTTTTAATCCCTCTCAGGAGTTCTTTGATCACGCAAAGAAGCTGTGGGACGACGAAGGAGTGAAAGCATGCTTTGAGAGGTCCAATGAATACCAGCTCATCGACTGTGCACAATAGTGAGTTCAAACCTTCATAATACATTTTACGGAGTTCACTTCATGAACACATGCTTTTATGTACTTGGTGGTTTGTGCTGCTATAAATGGGAAGGATAAAGGACCTGGTTTGTTTTTCATCCTGCAAATTATAATCTCTGCTTCATCTACCCCCTTGGTTTTTTGGGCTGTTTTTTTTTTTTTTTTTTTTTTTTTCTCCCCCCCCCTGTCGCCTTTGAGGTGAAAGCTCTGCAGTGTCTGTTGGTGTCATGTCGTATATGAATGTGGCTAAGATATGTTTACTCTGGGTGTGGCAAATTGAGCAAGAGCTGTAGCTGTCCATTGGAAAATTTAGCATATCTCTCCTCATATCAGTGTTTGGCTTTTCTCCATGGCAATATGCAAAGCCTGGTCTGACCTGTATTAAAATGCCCCAGTGTTAAATTTATTGAAGCTGTTCTATTGAAAACTGTAATTAGGTAATGATGGTGTAATCTTGCAGTTCGGGGGTGTCAAACTCAGTTTAGCACATAAACCACATAAAGTTAAATTTGGTCTTGGCTAGACGGCTGTTTCCTGCAATCTATAACTGATTAAATGCCTCTAAATCAGTTCTTTCTTTTTGGTATTAAGTAGCGTAGCTGAAACTTTCTGAGGGTCTTCTGTTTTGATTGCTATCGTTGTTGTTATTGTGGTGGTGATTGTTGTTATTGTTGCAAAACTGATGTACAGCCTGAGATGTGCAGTTTTGAGAAACATAATCGTAAAGAAATACTTATGTAGAAAATCAAAGAAACCTGTTGGTGGGCTTTGGCTTAACTGTGCTCTAAGAAACATATTAGTTGGCAGCTCTTTCACATAATTAAAAAAAGGTGAGAATTTCTCTTAACTTGGGGAAAAAACAAAGTAAAAAAAACAAACAGGAATTTTGTTATTGAATGGAATAATAACAGTAAAAAAAATGCCTAATTTTTTTTCATTCCTTGGTTTTGTATGGCTGGCTATCTATAATGTCAATGATGTAGACATGAAAGGAACAGTTTGGGCTCTCATGAAGTGATCCTCCAAATACTGTCCAGCATATAGGTCTTGTTTAATAGCAACTTTTACAATTTGCCAATCCATTAGATGGGCCAGATTAGTCCCTTTGTTAGGCCACTATCCCTGCTCTAGTTAAAGCTAGTATTTTTCAACTGTTTAAGTAAGACAAACATCTACCTTCGGGTTGGTTCACTAAATAACAGTGTAAAGTGTAGCAGCTACGATCTTAGTCCAGCTGAACTGTAGATGTAGTAAGTACTGATACTGCAGTGTGCAGGGTGCTGAAACTGATGTCACTTTGAGGAGAGTCCCGGATTGTTTTTACGGCTCCTAAAGCACTTTGGGCCACCATAGGGAGCTGGTTGTACACTAGGAAGGGCCCCTCTGTTCCCTGTAAAAGGAAGTTTGGATATGCAAAAGGATTCACTGATTACAGTGCTCTCTTTCTGCTTCTCCTCTGACTCACCTCTGGAGTCACATGTAAATATGAGGATATGTACATGCTGTGGGCTCAGGAGTCCCCTCCCATCCCAAAGGTTGGCTCCCTTTATCTCTGAGGGTTCGATCAAAGCGAGGTCATTATAGTAAACTAAAGTAAAACTGCAAACTAAATCTAGGTGTGGTAAAACATTGGCAGTTAACTGACCCCCCCCCCCCCCCCCCAAAAAAAAAACAAAACAAAACAAACCAAACAAACAAAAAGAAAACAAACAAAAAAAACCTAGACTTGGGGGGGGGAAAAATAAATAAATAGATAAATGAACTTACAAAGTGAATTAATATAAAATGTAGAGGAAGTGTTCTTAGGATGTCTTTACAGTGGTGTGGTAATGTCACATCTATTACAATTTTCTTAAATACCTGTCCCTTAAAATATATATTTATAATTGAAAAGACTAAAACTAACAAAAACTGGAAGAAGCAAGCCCACTCTGGAAACTAACTGAAGCCAAACTGAATTCAAAGCTAAAACGCATTAGAAGATACAAAACTAATAACTCGAGGTCACAAGCAGGCTACATCAGTGACTGGTGTGTTCATATGTTTGGAGTGTAGAGAGAGTTTTTAATTTTCCCCTAAATATCTTCTGTTCCTCGAACATTAATGTAACTTTTGTTGTTGTTCCCCTGCCTGTGAGGAGCGTCCATAGAAAGAAGAGAAAAAGTCAGGTGATGGTTAGAGAGTCACATGAATCTGTAAGGTGGAGCTGTTACAGTCCACACGGCCTGTGTTTGTCTTTGCTGCTCTGAGTCAGTCTGCGTGTTGTAGGGCAGCGCAAAAAAGAAAGAAAGAAAAGAGCATGTTGTGTTTATTTTAGTCCATATCCCAGTGTCATGGTGACATCATTTAATATCGTGGTACCATAAACATTTCAGATCTTTGTTAGTTCCTCGTCACAAATGCTGCAAATGCTTCTGAATGTTGAAATCTCCAGGAATATTGTCATAGCTGAAACCACTGAGGCTTGCAGCTAGCCCGAGTGCTGATAATACAGCTGTCCTGTGACATGAGCAAACATTAACACAGTAAAATGAAGACAATGAAAAGCATACAGTGTTTCAGTGCTTCATGTGTGACTTCTCTGTTGTGTGTATTGATTTTGAACTTGGTTGCTATGCCTTTTTCTGTCCTACATCTACTGTTTTGAATGAGGGGGGGGAATACTGCCAAATGATTGAAGTCAGATTTTTTTTCCCTCTCTATTTTCATCCTCCTCCTCCACAAAAATATCATTCATTCTTTCTGCTCTCCTCTGCCTGTCATTTTATCCTCCTATCTCTGCCTCTCTGCTCCTGTTTGGGCAGTTATACAATAATGTTTGGTCAAGGAATCATCATCGGGGCGCCCCTCTAGCACGTGCCCCATGTACCGAAGGCTGCAGCGGTATGGGTTTGAGTACGCCCCAGGCCAATTTGCTGTGTTATATTCCCCATCTCTCGCCCCCGCTTTACTTTTTTTTTTTTTTTCTCTATCACAAAATAAAATCTTTAGAATAAACATTACCTTATTTGTTAAACTTAAAGCTTTGTGACTTTTCATCTCGGAATGTTTTTTCTTTGAAAGATAAAGTTGTGTAATAATCTAACTGTGGTGCTGTAAATTTATTTGACATAAACAGAAATATTAAATCTTAAAAAAAAATGAATGGTCTAACCATTTTGATAACTGCTAGGCTTTTTGCACCATGTTCCTAAATCTTGCTTTTCAGCAGAAACCTCACAGTATCCCTGTGTTGCCTGAGCCGTGTGTTTTGATTGAAGGCTGGAAATTGTCAGACTCCACAGCCTCTCGCTTACTTCCTCTCGGTTCTAACCTCTGTATGAACTCTCATAGATACTCTGTCCTACATGGCAACAGACATGTATGTGTAAAGGTCCACACATATACACATGCACACCTATTGTTGTTATGACCACGAACTGTTCTGAGTAACCATCCTGGAAGTTGTGGCAGACTGCTTCAGCTGCCAACTGGGTTAAAAGAAAGGGAGCATAGGTCCTTCTGTTGGAGACTGGGTGTATTAAATCAAATGTTTGTGTTTTGATATCAGTATTTTTTTTATTTTTTTGTGAATGTCTCTTGTTGTTTAGGCTTTGCTTTTTAAAGGTCCCATAATCTACCACTTTATTGTGGTAGATTATGGGACATTATTGTTAGCCTCATATTTTCCCACTATAGATATCTGAACTTTGAGGGTAGCTTTGAATTGAACTGGAATGGCTGCTGGCCCCGCCCCTAGGAAGAGGAATAAGTGACAAAGAAATAGCCAATTTAATTAGTGCAGCGCATTATACAGAGCTGAGACACTTTGGTTTATGTGTAAATACAGTTTCATTCTCAGAACAGGGTTAGATTTTTGCCAGACTACATCGAGATCACGAAATCCGGATTTCAGCGGTGTAGAGCAGCGGCCTGGTAAATGGCTTGCCTCTGTTCGCTCTGTGGTCAAAATATTGGTGGAAATATTGACTCTGATGGCTGCATTAAAGTCAATATTTCACCTTGTTTTGTTGCCTGACACTAGGAAAAGAAAACTATGTGAGAAGAGATTTAATGTGATTTTTGGCTGTGTTAAAATGGAGCGTAGAGTAGAAGTGACACAAACAGATGTAATGGATTAACAGAAACGGAGCGAATTAAGCTGCACTGAAGCACATACACTGGTATGAACACAGAGTGACACACATGCACTCGGTATATAAAGAAAGCTATTTTCTCTTGCGCCCTTGTAACAAGTGGTTGATAGATATGAGAGTTATATGCTGGACGCCCTTCCTGATCAAACCACAAAGTTTCCACAGTTCATGAGGCATACATGGTATCAACCAAAGCTAACAATCATGCTAGCTTCATTAGCCCTGCTCGAATACAACAGGGTTGTCCTGGTGTATCTGATTTCTCTGTGCTGGTGTTGTTTCTGCATTATCATGTTGTTGTGATGTCATAAGTTTGGAATATGCTGGGAAAAGGAAAAAAAGCTCTCTCCTGGAACAGATGGTAACCATTTAAAGTATTTACTTTATTAATCAATTCAATATAACAGGTATATATTCAGGTTAACTTTGCTGTTAGTTAAATTTGGGTTATTTATGTTGTTGTTTTTAACAGTATTAGCTAACTTCTCAGGTAATGCTAACTGGAATCTGAGATAATGTAATTGGTTGGTTGCGGTGTTGATCCTGGACCAACACTGTTGTGATGATGTGGGAACAACTTCGCCACAGGGATATCAGATCATGCGAGTTGTCCTACGATTGTGGGGACATTGCCGTCTAAAGTAATTCACTTGAGTTTTCAGTTCCTCAGATGGCGGGAGAATCTAAACTTGTTTGGTTATTTGCAGGTTTTTCTGCTCATGGTTATTACCTCTGATGTTAGCAGTATACTAAGATTCTCCCTGGAAAACGTCAGCACAAGTTGTATTACAAGCTTGTAACACTCACATAGTATAAAACCGCATTGTCATGACTTTTATTTCAGTTTTATTTCATATCTTACTCTCTTTTTATTTATATTTAAACACCATGCTGATTAGTGGGGCTGTGCTGGTGACTCCTTGATCTTGATAGCAATTAGTTTTGCTAATCAGTCACTATGCACGTTTAGCAAAAAGGAAATAACCTATATGTAGCTCACTTTTTGCGATTTGTGGTTTTGCAACAATGCCACCAGAACACATTTTGGTTAGATTTAGCTAGATGTCATATTTAGATTTTACAAGGGCGGATTATATACTTCTTCTGTTTCATTTGTGTTGTCCTTCACAGACCTTGCACCACTGGCAGATATATTTTTTCCAGCCAGCCTAACGCTGGATGGCCCATCGGACAGAGGCACAGGAAATAAGTACGGGCCGATGGCAGGCGCTTGTTATGCCAAAGAGCATGTCCATATCGATGTTTTTGGAATCCTGTCACCCATCGATCTGGCCTCTGCATTGCACATTTATACGTTTTAAGAGCACAGATATGTGTCTGCCAGCTGATTGATTATAAGCTATTTTCAGCTGCGGCAGGCTGGTTCCATCGCAATGCCTTGGATGTGTCAACGGCAAAATCAAACACTTTTTCACACGCAAATCTGAACTCCCAGGCCTGCTGCTGTGGTGAATGTTCCCACAGCAAATATGACACAAAACATGGCACAAATAATATGTTGAGATTCATCATCATACCAGTGCTAGATGCTGTTTAGGCTGGTATGAAACTCTCTTGTGTTAGTGTGCTTGATGATGATGATGGCTGGGATGTTGGGCTGCAGCAGCCAAACAGGATTGGGCCAGAGGAGAGCTACACTGGATGGTGGTGGTACTGAGTAAATTGGCTGTGAACAAGTTGGGGCTTATTCCTGCAATGAGGATGAGGCCTGAGATGCCTTAGAGGTTTTTTTTTTTTTTTGTTTTTTTTTTAAAATAAATGTACCACAAACTCAGAGCAGCCAACCATGTACTTCCTCTGGTGACTTTGTCTCAACAGGAACACAATAATTTAATGCTAAGATTTGTGTGTACATTATAGTTCACAAATTGAGTTGGGTTTTTGTAATGTCTTATTGTTTCATAGTTTTGTGTTTTTGTTTTGTTTTTTTTCTCTGTTTTCATTTCAGTTTTTTTTTTTTTTTTGTTTGTTTTTTTTTTTTTATTAGTCTGTCTATTTTTTTAGTCTTTTAAATGATCATAATATAATTTTTAGGGGCATGATTTAAGAGATTTAGCGTATGGATTATGAAACAAACAACAGGCAAATGTTCTTTGATCAAATGAAAAGGAATCTGAATCTTTTTTAGATGGTTTAACAGCAACAAAAGATGTAGTTCATAAAGAGGTGGTTTGATATAGGTATAGTTAAGATTTTATGCTTTTTTTTTTTTTTGCTATTTCCGAATTTTAAAATAATATATATATATATATATATATATATATATATATATATATATATATATATATATATATATACACACACACACACACACACACACACACACACACAAGCTTGTTTTTAAGGTCATTAGTGTTTCTTAAACTGAAACTGTTCAGTTGTTATTTATCAAGTACAAAAACAGGAAACAAAAATCCAAATTAGTTGCTAATATAATTGCTAATTAGTTATTGTTATGTGAAAACGCCTGCTTTGACTAAGAATTTTTTATTTATTTATTTTTAATTTAAGCAAGTTTCAAAACTCAACTTCGGGTTCTTAGGTTTAAAACTGGGATTTGAGTTTGTGACTGACATGTGGTGCATGTTTAATCAGGTTAGGATGTTATGTTGTGAAAATGGCCACAGCAGAGGCACACCTAGGATGGGCCAGGTATCCAACTGTCCTGCAGAGTCCCGGAGATCGGGCTTGACTGTGGGTGGATAAGTCTAAGGCTTGACTAGGCTGGGGCTGGGGTTTAGTGCTGGTCACGGGACTCTGCCACCAGCCTGGGGGCCACTGACACAGTCATCTGGGGCTGTAAAGTGCTAATAATGGTTGGCATTGTCAGCCAGCCCCAGCCCCTGAAGGCCCTACAGAAACAGAGGGGCTAGGCTTCACAAACAGTGGCTCTCCTCAATAAGGAGCCTCTTCTGTTCATGGAAGAGCCAGAGAGAGCGATATTTATACACTGGCTGCATGTCACTGCTGCTTTTTTGTGTCACCAATAAGTTGCTTGAATTCTTAATGTTTTAGTTGATCTGATGTACCGCCTATAATGATGAGCCTGAATGACTCTACTTGTGTTTATGTTTCAGTGTAAGAACTTTTATTCTGATCAGTTGTTTTTATCACATAAGAAATATTTGTCCCCCTGGAAGCTGTTAAACCTTCATGGACTCTGTTGATTTGTATGGATTGCTGCTTGCATAAGTTATATTCGGGTTACTTTCACAGTTTAAATTTATGCATCATCTAAGTGGTATGACACTGACACTATGAAGATTTTCTTTCACACGGGATGAAAGCTACGTTACTGATCTCTGTCAGTCAACACAGTCCATGAGGTTTGTGAGTCTGATGATGGCTGTAAGAACATGTCATGCTAAAGGTGCAGCGGTATTTTCTACTTCCAGTCATATGGATTGATGTCAGCCTATCACCAAAAGAGACAACTGTTGGTTTATCTGTGCTGTTGCATCAATTTTGACTTGTATTTTACTTGTAATGTCTGAATTTCTGGCTGAGATGAGTGTTTCTAAAACCTTTTTGCTGATCCAGATACATGTTCCAGGCTTTATTTGTTTTGTGTGTTTTTATATTTTCTTCATTTTTTTTTTTCTAGAGGAATCATCTTTACAAACAATGTAGTAGACTTGTTTTGAGGTTTTTAAGCTTTTCTTTGCACAATCCCACTGATGATGGGTTGGCCATTGCCAATATTAGTCTGATATATTATTGGAGCTCTTCTTTTGACTTGGCTTCAGGAGTTTTGGGCGTTATTAACCTGTCCCGTCATTCAGCGGAGTGGTTTGGGACCTTTGTCAGTGCTGATGACAAACCTAGATAAGCTGGCTGTGTGAGGATTTACAGAACTTCCAGAAACACCAACAGTCTAAAGATTTAAAATCCACATAGTTATGATTACTTTAACAACAGCCAATGAGAGACGCAAGTCTGAAAGAAATGAAAGTTTGAAACGGCAGCCTTGAAACAACAAGCTACTACAACTGTCAGTTGGGCTGTTGAGAAGAGGATTTGTGATATGTGCCAACAACACAACTTCACATACACCGCTAGTCCTGGATTAGCAGTGTTGTTAGGCAGTGGTAAATATTTTTGCCTTTGAGGCTAACGTCAGCTAACGTACTGCTGCTGACAAATATTACTGCGAGTTAACCTCCACCATCCACATTTTTTTCGATTCAGCTTTCTGCCTTTCTTCTCACTGCACAGTGTGGCTAAAGTACAAGAAACTGGATGCATCACAGTTTAAAGTTTTGCTGCCTTTGTGTTTTCAAACTCGTAGCGTGTGCATGTTTCAGATTTGAGACAACTGTAAACTTCTTGTGTGCATGATGCACACTGATATTAATATTTGGTGGGATTTTAAAACCCATGTACTTTAAGTCAGACAGAAATATGAAAATTTTTAAACATATAAACAAACATCAACTATTGGCCTGACTTTAATTTCAAGTACAGTATCAGGCCAGAATTAGACAGAGTTGAATCCCAATGGCACAGTAGTTTTTATTTTGATGGAAAAATAGAGAAGCATTTGTTGGCAGGTAGGAAGTGGACTGGAGGAAGAAATGAATGAGGAAGAGGAACATTTTGGTAGCGTTATGGTGAGAGTTTTTTCTTTTCTTTTTATTTCCCAGCTCTAAAGTTGTAAACAACCAAACAAATGTTCCTCATTATGTTAGATTCAACCACCAAACAGGCCATAGAAACAGCACACCTTGTTGTTCGGGTAAGAACATTTTAAAGGCATTAAAAAAATTACGGCTTTATCTCTTTTTTTTTTTTTTCTTTTTTAAGGCATGAATGCTTGGTAAACAAATTTTAAATGGTTTCAAACAAATTAAAACTCTTCTAGCTCTGTTTTTCATTTACATTATCGCTACATTACTAATTAAAAAAATTAAATACTTTGTACATAAAATGAGTCATGTAAAACCATAATCCAGATTAACAAAAACCTTTGTGTCGCTTGTTAAAATCAGATGACCCTCCTGTCAGCTGACTGAGGAATAATCAAAGGACGCACTATGGAACTGTGTGTGTTTGTGTTTGGCTGTATCTGTGAGTTGAGGGAAAGGAAGGAGTGGTTTTGCACTGAAATGTAGGATCAGATCTGCTGCAACCTCAGTGGGACACCATCTACACAAACCACTGTCCTTAAGGTTGTTAGAGCCCCCTGTGGGACCGAGCCGTTCTCTCTTTTCAGTCGTCTCTTGAGGCCAGAAAGCGATAGCAGAGAGGATGTTGCGGAGCACATGAGAACACATGCCAAGCCTTTTCCCTGAGAGAGAGTGTGTGTATGTGTGTCTGTGTGTTAACCGCTTTTTACTTGAAGATGTTTTAAGTGATGCCCTATGTGTGCCTGAGATTTTAGTTTTCCTCTAACTTAATTGTTTTGTCTATTCGTTGAGTTATAGATTCAAACAGCCAGCCTGGGTGGACATTTGAAAGCGGTTAAGAAAGCCTAAAGCTGCCCTGCGTTGCATGCTACATGCCACAAGATTGGCTACACTGCCAATGTGTTTTTATTTTGTTTCTAGAGACCAGAGGCTCTGACAGCTTCTTTTAGCCTGAGGAGAATCACATTAGAAACACCACTCATTTCCATAGCACCTGATATACATTTTGGCTAAAGTGTCTAACATGTAAATCTGTGTCGTAATGTACAGTATGAAAAAAGTAAATCATCACTATGGCGGTTTTAAGCTCAGTGTAAGCAGTGCTGCAGAGGACGATGAGAACTTATGCTCCACTTAAAGATTTGGGGGGTGGGGAGGCTATAAATAGATTTTTTATTTTTGGGTTAAAATGCACGTCCAGCAGAGAGACAGAGCGAGCCTCGTGAATGGTGGATATCTGTGAGTCTGTTACTGTGTGCGCCGACCACACACATACACAAATACCTTTCTCTCTCTCTCTCTCTCACACACACACGCACACACACACCCCCTGCTGTTGACCAGGAGTGTAAAGGCATAGTCTGCTGGAGGACAGCAGTGGCGCTGCAGGTTCCCTGCTCAGAGATTGTGGAATGGTTGTCCATAGATCCCATCCCCTCCCTCCCTCCCTCCTCCCCCTTTTTTTACTCCTCCTCTCTCCCCCTCGCTCTCTATCGCTCTCTCTTTACTGAGACTCCCCCTCCTCTCTCTCCCCCTATGTCGCTCCCTTTTCTCCCCCCACCCCCCTTAGAGCTTATGTAAACTAGCTGTGGAGCCAGGGCAAGCTGAGGCTATTTTTAGCAGCAGCACTGCAGAGCAGAAACTGGCTAGGGTCACGTGTGCGAAGCCGAATCAAAGGGAGTATCCCGGCAATGCGCTGTAAACAAAGGGAAGGTCAGTAGCAGAAGGTGAGACACAAAACGCCTCTGTGTTGGTTTTGTGTGTTTCTGTATATGTGTGTGTGTGTGTGCGTGCGTGTGAGAGGGAGACTATACACTTCCTGACTATACTTTCTCTTAATGCCCTGACATAAAACAAATCATTGTAAGTGTATGAATGCACTCATATGCTTCCCTGCTTTCTCTGTCTCCCCCTGCCCCACACACACGCACACACCCACACAGCTCAACCATTTCTTTCACTGCTGAGACAGACAGAGGGGAAGCTGAATGGATCAAAGTGAGGTTTGACACGCGAGGATACATTTTGCTGCCTAATCATGACCAGGCCTCCTCATTGGCTCCACACTCTCTCCCAGGCCTAGCAGAGTGAGCTACACACAGACTCTGAGCCATGCAGAATCTACGAGGGGGCACATGACTATGTGTGTTTAGCATGTTTTGTCACACATGGGGATTTCAAACCCTCAGAGCACCACTTCAAGGTTGGCCTCAATGCGTTCAGTAGCATGCAGGGCCAGTTATCAGCGAGTCCAGAGGATAGTTGTGTCCAGCCACACCCAGGCAAAAGGTCTCCCTCCACCTCAGCCACTAGTCAAACAAGCCTCACCTTTCACCTCCTGTGGAACGTGGTCAGAATGGGACACAATGCTATTAATAGAAACCTTTTTATATAGATATTTTTTTTGGTGTCACAGCGGTTTGTTGACAGTTTGAGCTGTAGGGTGTTTTGTCAGGCTGAGCTAAAAGAGGTAGCTTGGAGGCTAACTTAAGTAAACACTTGGTTGGGTGATTTATTGTTGCAGGCATTTGTAACCTGAGATTTTACAGCTTTATTATACTGAAAGTAACCACGTAGACATGGCTATCCCCCCCTCCACCCCCCCACCCGAGTCTAAGAGGGTCATGAAAAGAGAATATGCTACACCAGCGAACATCCGGTTCTTCCTCTTCTTCTTTTCCTGTTGTGGTTTTTCAGTGACTGATACTCTCCACTAAAGCAATATTTATTCAGAAATGTAATTCTTCTGCTGATGTGCTTTCACAGCTGCTACAGGTTACAGATGTACTTACATGTGCATGTTATGAAATAGTCTCCATGTGTGAATACTGGAATATAATGCCCGTACAAAGTAATCAGTTGATTTACATTTCCTTGTTTCATTTTCTCAGTCGTGTGGGTTTTAAGATTCGACTATATATATTTCAGTATTTGGGTGTATTATTAAATATTAGACGTTACTAAAAATTGTTACATTTAAACTTGGTTTAATATTTTCTACTTTACACCTGTATTTGTTATAAAAATGCATCTGGTGCCATTTTACCAGACATGATACATTCACAGAAGATTACTACTAGTAGTTGTAGTGCTGCTGCTTCTGCTGCTGTTGCTGTGACTGAAATGGATGTAGGATTTGTTGACAGAGCTGCAGTTGAGATGTTTTTTTTTTTTTTAAAGAACCATTTCAGATATATTGGTGTCACTGATTTTTATGACTGGTGTTTATTTTCAAATTCACGACTTTGATTAGGTAGACATATTTCAAATATGTTGGCCTAATGAAAAGCAAAGGAGACTTATTGTGCTCTCATCTCATAGAACCCAAGGTGTGCCCAGTGTTTTGTTTTTTTTCTAGGTAGAAAGTTCTGTCTGCCTTGTGGCAGGTATTCACAATTTTATTAAATAGTACATTGAGTAAGGTTTTTTTTCCCCCGCTACTACAATAATCTGTGATACCTGTTTGAGTCCTCTGACCCTGTTTTGCACTTGTTAACTGGGAAAATAATGACACGATGCACTCATCCCACTAATCACAAACACATCAAATCATGTCTCTTCCATTTCCCCTGATCTGCTTGCATCACAGGAATGTGAGGGAACTAATTTGTACGAGGGATGTTCCTGGTGACTAATTTACTAGTCAAAGAACATTAACCAAAATTAAGAAAGTAATCCACAAAAAGATAAAAGTTGAGTGCAGGCTAAACTTTGTCCGCACAATATTTGAGAGTTGTGTGAGACTGCTGAATCACATTTTATTCAGTATTCACTTCAGTCGTTTTCATTGCTGCTGAAATGTGTGGTTAATTGTGGCAAGCTTGGCACACACAGGTGACAGCAGTAGACTTTCTTACCTTGCATGTTGATGTCCACACATCTGTTGGGTTTTATGGAAGTTTTTCTCTGACACAGTCCAGAGACATACTAGATTAAAAAAACCAATAGTAATAATAAAAAACTGCAGAACTGTGCTGGGTTTTGTGGTTCTCTATGCGAGACAGAGGGAGTACTAATGAAATAATGAAATATGAGCTTGTTTTACATGCTAGCATTTCAGCTGCCAACTAGCAAAGGCAGAAACTATTAACCATTCAGGTGAATGATTTAATCTAAAACAATAGCTGGACTAAACTGCTGCGTTTTAAGGTGGTTTGAATTTTTGATTGTGTGAGATGTGTTTATCCCTGTGTATAGCTTAAACAAGGCTGCCTCGGTTTCACCAGTGGTTTGCATTTACCACTTGGTTGTAAAGCATCATTTTCATTTTGATGTGTGTCACCTGGGCCACACCTGTTTCAGTTATTCTTGTGGTTTAATGCCCTGTTGTTGTTGTTTTTTTGTTTTTGTATTTTAAACTTTGCCACAACCAACACTTTGTCTCTGAAGTTCTGCCTGACTTGGTGTGTTCTTTGCATGCATCACACAACATTTTACGTAGCTCCCATTCACTTAAATTGTGGCTGTTGATTTTGGTTGAATGGTTCAAGAAGTTACTTAATACTTTTATCTTGACCTTGATAGAAAATGTCAGGAGATCAAGGAAAGAATTAATAAGGACATGGGAAGAGAGAGCTGCGGTGTGCAGGGAGTCCAACTGCACTCAAAAAGCTTCTTTAATAATGTGATGGTTGATGCCAGTGACATGGTTCTGAAGTATGGTGGTGTACCTCTGAAGATGGACTACAAAAAGTGAATATTTTAAGTTTCAAAGTCCTTCCACTTTGTTTTGTCCACTTTTTAAAAATGTAAATCTACGGCCTGCACACAGCGCAAAATCCTGATAACCACATTTTATTGCTGCAGTATAATATCCATCATTCACAAAACACATCAGCAGGTTATGACATGAAATGGAAAACACACTGTTAACATTTACATGATCTGTGTCTCTTGTCAGCTATGTTGATCGTTTGTTTCTAATGACGGTTGCGAAGTGGGTTGCTATGAATTATGGGATAGCATTAGCTTCTTTCCTTTCATAAAGGATGCTCCAGTGTATCCTCTCCTAAAGCGGGAAATAAATGAAGCATTGAAGGACCTTCCCGGAGTATCTAGAGAATTCGATCCAGCTCTTATTAAGGCTGCCACGCAGATACTTCCTGGTCACTTCACTCTGTAAGCAGATTTGACCATTCATCCAGAACTTGTGGTTGTATTTTACTCGTGAGCATGAGAAGGTGGATTTGGAAAATAATCTAAGCCGTGAGCTCGTGGTGGTCTCCCACCAAACATACAGATGCAGTATACAGTGACACAAATACAGTAATAGAAAGCCAGCGCAGGCCACGGTTCTGCTGTGTGTTGATGTATGAGCGCGTCTGGGAATGGAAGGATACAAGTGCAGCCTGGCTTAGGAAGAGAGGGAGAGAGAGGAGTGGTATGGACTGTCTGGGGTTGCCATGGGAACCCAGCTGCTAAAACCAGGCAGGGTCAGTGTGGAAGAGAGGCTGCATGCAGCGTGAGAGAAGGGATGCCACCCGGAGGCCTGTTTGCAAACTACACAAACATCATACGCACTGAAGTTCAGGCTGAATTCATCTTTAAATAGTAAGAAAGGAAAAAGAATATTAGCTCTGTTTAGTGCAGAGTTTTCTTTCATCCTCTGTCATTATGGATTATTTCCTATCACCCGGTTGTTCAGGCCTGTAGAGCTTAGTTCAGGCTTATGCAATCTGCACTGATACTGTAGACGCCCCTGTCTAATATTAGTCATTGGTTATTGACTTTTGATTAGGGGAAAAGAGGAAAAGCTCATTTTCACTGGGTCACTGGTTTACTTCCAAGCGGAACAACTAATTTGACATAGAGGCTGCTGTTGTTTACAGGCAAGAGATTTGAAACCTGCTCGATAATGTTGATTTAGACTATTTTTACTAGGTTTTCTATTTCTGGCACAGACTCATTCAGTAGCTTACTGACAGCGCATCGATGTCGGGCTTCAATATTATTTAGAGAAACCCATAAGTCAATGGCACAGTGAGAACTGTATTTGGGAGCTCCACATGGGACACAGTTCACTCCCAATGTTCCCACTGTAGCTCCAATTCAGAGGCTGAGACTATTTTAAACAGAGGTAATGTAATGGTCCACACAGACACTAAGCAGAGACAAAAGGGCATTACAGGCTATTTTACATTTTTATACAACACCTTTCAAAACCATGACTTGATGCTGGCCTGGAAGGCGAAATGGAGGCCTTGAGATAAAGCAGGCTCTTTTGTTTACACAAGATTTGGTTTGACTTTCAGGAGTGTCTCCGTTCTTGCTCCTATATTTAGGAAGTACCCACTGAGCCGTTGATGGATTTGTCTAGTTTCAGATCCATCTCCCAAACTGCACAGTGTTCCTGTTTGGATGGATGAGCTGAACCCCCCGGGCTTGGATCTTTCCAGCAGGTGACCGGGATCCTGCACAGCTCCACCTTCGCTGTGTCCCACCGCACGTGGCCCTGCGTGCTGTACCAGCTCAATACATCGGACAGGCCGTGTTATGTGACGAGCTGTGCAGCGCTGCCAGTTTTGTTAGGATACTGGGCGTGTTTTGTAAGAGAAGACAGATGAAGTGTTGAGTGGAAGTTCTTCTTTAAGTTTACAGTTGGTGTGTAGATACTAGTTTAGGTTAGACTTTTTGAAATGAGTACAAGTACAGCTGAAAACATTAGTCTGCTGATATAAATATAATCAAAACTCTTTGGTCATTTTTTAAAAAGAAATCTGCATTACTAAAGTGTTTTCAGCAACAATAACAGAATACGCTGCTTTTTGTTTTTATGAAATTTTTGTAAATTCATGGCATTATGTTTTTGCAAAAAGTCTCTGTCGCCTTATTTGACATAAGTTTATGCATTTTCCTGTTATTTCTAACCATTTCATAAACATGGCTATTATGCTAAAGTAAATTCCGGTAGTTTTCCTTTCCTTTCGAGGGCACACCAAAAATTCCTCAAAGCAGGAAAAACCCCAGCACTGCTAGCTTGAGAAAAAGTAGACACCTGAATTTGTTATCTTTGGCTGTTGGAAATTGTAATCATCTTCTGACATTTTATAGCCGCAGTTGTTAATAGAAGTGGGAAAGTCCTCAGAGAAAGTGGTAATTCATTTAAACACAGTTAAAATGGGAAATACTGAACTGTGAAAAGAGGTTTGAATATTTGATTTTAAAGCAGTAAATGCAAAGACAGTTTGTACTTTGCATGCAAATGGCTGTTTTCAAAGGGCTTAATTACCCATAATGCTCTTGGAAATCAATGCAATGAAAAAAGATGCTGACTACTCATGTTAAGGGGCAAGTTTTGCCTAGTTTTAATGTATGAAAGCATGTGTTTTTTTTTTTTTGTTGCTCAAAACAGACTAAATTGTATGTGGTGACCACAACTAGTCTGCATATAATTCAATTTGTGTTCTCTTAACTGTAAAATTCACAGACTTCTGTTATTTTCAGCCACTTTCTAAGCAACAAATGTATTGAAGCTTGATTAAATTAAGCCCAGCTTAAGAAAAACTGCCTTTCACATTTATTCAGAAAAATATTTGGGGACTTGGATCTATACAACTTGTACACAATACAAAACTGAATTAAATGCACATTACAGATAAAAATACGCACAGTTCAAACAGAAAACATTTAAATGGAGGGTTACCAGTTAGAAACAGTGCAGTGGGTCTGTTGTGTCCAGCAGTGTGTTTTCAGGCGCTGTCACCAGCCAGTTGGAGACTAAAGTGAGAGTCCATTATACTGGCCCGAGCGCTCAAAATATGGAAACTATTGATCGGATCCTCTGAACTGCTAATTAAAGATGGTCCGCTATTTGTAAAAAGTCAACCCAATTATCAAATGAGCACATGAGTCTGGGTTGCTGTGGGTCGGTATGAAGGTTTCCAGTGTGTTGGAGGGGATTTTTTTTTTTTTTTTTTTCAGTATTTATTCCTGTCTTTTGATGTCTTCAATTTTGTTTTGCTTTGGACACGTGCTTTTTTTTTTTTTTTTTCTTCATGCACATAATTAGATTTTAGCACAAATTTAAAAGTGATCTGTTCTATTTTGGTCGTCTCCTCCAGATATCTGGTTTATTTTGGTTGTTTCCTTGTTGTGCCTGTTGCAAGGCAAACATGTACCCGAAGAAGGTGCTGTGGAGCTGGGTGGCCAGTGACTCTGAGCTCTTGGTGGAAACATACCCACCATGAAAATCTTCCCCCTGCACCCTTTTCTGCTCATTGGGCAGCAACATGTTGCCCGGGGCACTTTGCATTAACTGTCCCTCAACATATCGGAGTGCTTGAGTGAAGCTCAGCCTGCGTATGTGCAATAATGCTTGTGTATGTGTTTCATAGAAAGACTAGACAAATGGCATAGAAGAACTAGAGGGGGTGCACTGCTAAGTGAAATGAACGGCTTAGCTATTTAGCGCCATAAAGGGGCTTTTTTTTTTTTTTTTTTTTTTTTTAACCTGACGATAGCACTGTGAAAGCTCATCTCAAGCAGGGACGTGTGATGATGTTGTTTGTGCCGTGGTTTAAGTAGAGTTTTGGGAATTGTTACATCCTCGCTTTAGAAAGTAAACAAAAACGGTAAAGAAAGCTAAAAATTGTTACGATGCCTCTCATTGGTGGGGTCTGACTATATTGAACTTGCTGTGTAGTATATTTCTTATGTCAATCCATATGATTCTGCCCACAACAAAGTTTATACATAGCACACAGGCTGGCCCACAGCACCAGCTCAACACAAAAAGAATAAGAGGGGGACTGTTAGAGCAGATTGTTGGTATTTTTTCTTTTTAACTTTAAATATATATACAGAGAACAAACTGTCATGAAACAGTAAAAAGCCTTCTTTATAAGAGCGCTACTGTGCCAGGCTAAAAACAAATGAGAAATTACATCTCATTTAATGTGGTTTGATGGTTGTGAACAAATTTTAAAGTCATAAAACTAATTCATAAATGCCAAGCATAGTTTTCTGTGTATATATTGTACACATGCTAAAAACAAAGTGGCAAAATGGCGGCCTGCTATCCCTCCAAAGCCACAAATATGACAAAATGACCACATCACACAAAGATCTCCAACGCCAGCGTTGAGCAGTTCTTGGAGGAAACTGAAGAAACGGAGCACAAACCACAGATTTCTCTGGACCTTAAACCCGTCTATTTGTAGCACTCAACCAGAACAGCTGTAGTCACTGTAAACTGCACTGAAACCTTTTGATAAGGCATTATCTGGTCGGCCACTTGATGATCAATGTTATCTTTTTCGGCCTTTTTTCCTGGATCCAGTACTCTTGTTTTTTCTCTTTCTTTTTCTTTTTCTAGCCTCTTGCCTGGTACAGAGACTATATTTGGATCTCCAGTGCTCTACCAATAGTACTTCTGTCACATGGCAGTCACAAAGCACTCAGTAATTATAACCTAGCTGGGTTTCTGCAAGGAAGGCTGACTAAAAATACTCTCATATTGTTGCAGCAATGGGGCAAAAAAGCTGGAGAATTTTAAAAGGCTTTGCCTGTATTTTTGCGTGTCTGTGTGTGAGGGAGGAACACTTTAACATATACTGCGCCGTCTCAAATAACGGTGCAGTGCAGTGGGGTTTACTGGTTGTGTTTCTCGTCTCCAGAGAAGCGCTAATTGGTAAATAATATAATTAATTGTGTAATATGATGGGTGTGCTTCATGTTGTATGACTTCAGAGCCAGGACAAAAAGTAAACGCTGTGCTCTAAACCACAGATTCGTGTTTTCTCGCTCTCAGCGCTTATTTTTATTTATCCGTCACATCTTTGTGTTTATTTAAAATCATGTTTTGTCTGTTATTGTACTCAAAGTGAACTTGATTATTTTCTTGATCACTAACCTGGCGTTATTTTGGTAATTGAGTATTTCTGAATGTGTGAATTGGATAATTTATAGTTGACAGGTGAAATTGTTTAAAATATTGAATAAATGATAAGTGATATGTACTTAAATGCATAATATATTGTGTAACACGCGCAAACACGTCAACCGAAAAGGTGACAGACTTATGGAAAACATGAGTATTCTGGTTTTAGATGATAAAGCATGTTTGAATGATGCTTTTGAAGGAGCTTAAAATGTAAGAAATATTGAAGAGGAATTGACGAGAGCCTTTAAATTCACAATTCACAACTTGTAACATTAATCACAGTTATAAAATAAAGCAAAAAAACCTCGATGCAAGTCAGCTTCATACTTTTTATCAGCTATTTGAGTTTGAATATTTTGAGATTTATTTTTTATTTTTTTTATCACAAATCTTTGTTACATCATCTCAGGTTCTAGGACTTTGATTCATCACCATATTCTGACATTTCATAGAGGAAACAATTAATGCAGCAGACTAACCACTAAGAAAAGTGTGAGTCTGAGACCTGATCTCATGAAATGTTCACGCTGAATTGGCTTCCTACCTGATGAAACATTTTCAGAAGCCCACATTGTTTACAGAGTCTGGTTGGGGTTTTTTTTGTGTGTGTTTTGCTGCCCATTTGTCTGTAATTGCCTATGTGCATCATTGACCTCTATACTCGTCAGAAATAACTTAAAATTAAATTCTCATTGCTACGACCCCAGCTCCCCAGGGGAAGGGAAACATTAACAACCACTTGAAAATGGGTTTGGGGAAAATTATCATCTTTTACTGAGTTGAAGTCTACAGAAATAATATAGCTAAGCGGAAAATAAAAATAGGACAAGCTAAAGGCAGCAAGAGCTGCTAAAAATAATCATAACCAAAAGAGACTCTTACCTTAGGTTATTTTCAGCTTCCTGCTAAAACCATATAACAAAATAAACAAAAACACTAGTTTTACTTGTCTTCACAAACTCCTCAAACTGAACACAAGATGATGTGGATTTTATTGTTTACTTGTTGTTTTTTTTTTTTTCCTTTCCTGGGAAACGCTGGCCAGTTTTGTTTATTCAGGACTCAAACCACTAACATTATACACATAATAGAATTATAGACAAAGAGATGGTAGATGCAGGGAGACACGTAACCATACAAGATGTAAGATGTAAGATAGAAAATCCCACATGGATTGTGACGTTTCGTTACAAAGCAAACCATGTCCATAAACGTCTCTCGTGTATGTGTCAGGTCTGTAAAGATGATTTTCAGGCTGAATTGAATGTCTAAAACGTGTATTCACGGTTCACCTTCAAAGGTCAGGTTGTAAATCAAAGACATTAAAGAATTGTGGGAATTTTACATGCTGGATTAGAGTGTTGATCCAATGGAGAGGAAGGGTAGTAAAATAATAAAAGGACAATTTTTAAATCCCAACTCAGGCTATGGTAATGTGTCCTGAGCACTTCATCTGTTACTTACTTAAATATTGCATAATTAAAACGGCACAAAAAGAAATTACATTACATACATGTATTTTGGACGTCAAATGCGATGTATAACCGGCTGATTTTGGACAGCATTTTTATTTTTTTTAAATAATGATGGCGTATTTGGTTTCCAAGTGAACTGCTAGAGTTCATTTCAGATGTGACCTTCCTTTTCTCTGCACTGCATATGTTAAACGTAATCATCCTGCAAGCGTATTTACTGTTCATGTATATGTATTTACTGTGAGAAAGTGGAGTGCTCTTTCAAAAATAGCCTTACTTCTCCTTTTTTGTGGGCAGAAACAGTTGGTGTGATGAAAACATTGTTGTCGGAGCACATGAGCAGCGTCTCTGTTATCTAATGGTTCATAATAGAGCATTCATTCTCGGTTATTTAATTCTCATTGGGTGTGTTAGGTGTGCTACTTGTAGGGCTGAAGTGAAAATGAACTGACTACAAAAACTCTAAACCTGAACGCGGATCTTCTGACGCTTTGGGTTTCCTGTGCACCGCAGCCGTGTTGGCTGTCTTGTGATAATGTGAAGCTGGCGAGCGTTTGGGTAGAAAATGAAGGATGTGAGGGGGAGCCTGTTTGGTCCACATCTGTGTCCTACTTACTAGAATCACTCACCAGCTTCAGATGTAGATGAGGAAACTTTGTAAGATGTACACACTTTTATCCCCTCTGCTCTGACAGACACTTTGTACCATTCTTTCTATAAAATGTGTCTGCCATATGGCATGGCTGTGACCTGGAGCACTTTGGATTTAATTTGAAATAAAGCAGGGTGATGGAGATTCAGATGTTCTCTTCCTGATGGAGTAATCAATCAGGTGATGGGATAATGTATATGCTTTTTGGGAAAGTGACATTTTCAGTTGTTTAAATTGTTTAACCCATAGTCCTCCAAAATAATAATAGAAATATTATAGTTTGCTGCCCCTCCCTGAACCTGGTTCTGCTGGAGGTTTCTTCCTGTTACAAGAGAGTTTTTCCTTTACACTGTCTCCAAGAGTGTGCTCACAGGGGGTCATCTGATTGCTGGTGTTTTTCCTCTCTAATATTGTTGGATCTTTACATTACCATACAAGTGCCTTTAGGCGACTGTTGTATTTGGCGCTACATAAATAAAAGTAAATTGAAATTGAATTTTTCACATCTTCAGTGTTTTGCTTTTTTTGGTTTTTGTTTTTCACAAAGAAAAAAAAAAGGGGGGGAAAAACTTTTTAAATTGTTGTCACTTTACTTTAGGAAAGTAAATAATCATTAAATCATATAAACTGTGTGCGAGAGAGCGCAGTTTATAGCTTTTTTTTTTTTTTTGCAAGTAACATGAATTTTGTGCAGTAAGCACATTTGTATTGTAAAAAGCATTTTTGCTTTGTGCCCTGTTGTTGGTTAATTTCTTACCCTGTCATTCAGTGTTGCTTAATAGTAAAGCTGTTAACAACAGCAAGCTAGATATCAGTGAATCCGTGTTAAAAAGAATAATGTTGAACTATTAACAGCTGATCTATACATTTGGCTCGTGGACTTATTCTTAATAACATTGCGCCTTGTCTTTTCAAATACCCGTGGTGTATTTTAAATGTATCATGGCCCTTGGACCGGCCTTGCTGGAGTCTTTTCATGATGTGATCCAGATGATCCAGGGGCCTGCGTGACCATGTGTCCCCAGCCTCGGTGTCCTCATCCTGCCTGCTGTGCTGCAGAGAGGCCCAGCTGCTGCTGCTACCGCTGCACATGCTCTCTCAGTAGTGAAGAGATGGCAACAGCAAGCTGTCTAACCTCCACAGTAACCGCCTTATGTAATCACTCTGGCTAGAGACAGACCAAAATAGCCCAGACTGAGCAGGCCTGCCCTCTTGTGGCATACAGCTGCCTTAACACCGGCCTAGCAGGCCTAAAACAGGAGTCAGACATGGCAGCCGTTTCCTGCAGCATTCAGTGTAGTATGTAAATATTTTAATGTACTGCACAGATATAGCAAAATGCATTATGTGCCATTTGTAGTTTCCAGCTGATCAGATCTGGAGTTATATTTTTGGGTTAGTTCAGTGAAGACGACGTATTTATGAAAACAATGGTCAATTATTTTATAGTTTTACAGTTTAGTGACTTTACATTTTCTATGTTGATGACTCTTTCCGCAGCACATACAAAATGGTTGGAAGACAAACAAACTTTAACTACTCTTCTGTTCCCTCCTTTGCAGTTTCCTGGACAGAATTGATTCTGTAAGACAGAGTGACTACACGCCAACAGACCAGGTCAGTTCTCCTGCCAGTGTACTCGGTATTAAATGTATAAATCACCAGCAAAACCCTGCCTGCTGTTTTTCTTTCTTTTTTCCCCCTCCTTTCCCTGAACTGCATGTTTTGTTTCTTTGTGTTCACTACGTGTAGGACCTGCTACGCTGCCGAGTGTTAACTTCAGGGATTTTCGAGACGAGGTTCCAAGTAGATAAAGTGAACTTTCAGTAAGTCTCTGCTTAACTTTAACAAGGACATAAACACACACATTGAAGACATGTTTGTCCCCATTTATTGTTTGCCAACTTTTGTAAACCCTGTTAGCAGCTTGTGTAGCCAGGAGGTAATAAGGCTACTTTGGAAAAAAAAAAAAAGTCCAATTTGACATGGAAATTAAATAAAATAGTTGGGAACAGGGTTAAAATGGGACCTTTGGGGTTGACTGCACAAAGCTGATCCAAAAATCTGTGTTTCTAGATATTTGTCTATTTGATAAACAAAATGTATTTTATCTGTGAGTCAATGGAAAAAGGAAAGGTTTTATTTATTTATTTAAGTTTTCCTTTGGGTGAAGAGCCAAACTTTTTTGGGTGGGGCAAAATGTTTTGTATATAAGAAGAAAAAAGTCAGATTTTTAGGCAGAAAAACATGAAGCATGCCCGAACTAGTTGTGTAAACAGTACGGTCTTCCAGAAATGTTTCATCAGCTAAGAAACTATAGCCACATCCTACCGAACTAACTGAACAGCACACCAGGATTCAACATAACCATAACCATCTGATGGCCCGTTAAAAAGTAGGCTGGGAAGTTGATCAGCAGTTGCCAGCAGTATTTTCACATTAGTTGGTTTAAATGTGAAGGAAAGCTGTTTTTTGGGGTGGGGGGGGATTACACACTGATGCACACATAGCTCAGCTAACTTTAACTTTGAGTGTCGACAGCAACCACACCCCTCTACTGGGCCAAGCCTACAAAGGGACAAACGATTTACACTAATTATTTTCAGATTTGAATTATTATTATAAAATATAAATCTACTAGTAGATGATGCTATATTATCATAGATTATGGCAGCTGTAATCAGAGGAATTAAAGTGCGCTACTGAAAATGTGTTCTGCCGGCTCTGGATATTGGTCTGGTTTTGTAACACAGATCTGGCAACCCTGACGTGTACATATAAATACCAGAAGGTCTCAGTTTTCATTGCCACATTCCTCTTTGTTTGTTGTTTGTTGGTTTTTGATGAGACGCCATTATAAAGTACTTATGGGAAGGATCAGTATTATCATTGTGTTTCCAGCTCATTCCATTATTTACACCCCTATGAACAAAATAATCACGAGCCCCGTATTCCTTCTAAAATTGGTTTATCTAATATTGCCTTTTATGCAGCAACTTTTCCGAACTTCACAGAATTGTGAAAATGAGCCCATCTAGGTGTTTTCCGGATTTCCAGTAATTTTCTTTTTTTTAAAAACATTGGACTGTGCCTCCTTGTTGGATCACTGCCCTCTTGGGTGTTATTGCTATATTTACTCTGGCCTCGTGTTAAGAGCCTCAAATGTCATAAGTTTGTTCCTTTGAACAAAACCCTGAGCCCACAACCTGCTCAGCAGCTGGAAGATGAGGTAGAAATGCACGTCATAGAGGTGACTAAAATGCAAAATGATTCCCCTGCGGTCGACCAGTGTGATTTCTGAGCCTGTTGCAAGTTATTTACTGTTGGTTACAGTTATTAGAGCAGCCAATAAAGGTTAGAGTAAATGTTTTGTAACAGCTTTGATGATGTCAGATGAGGTGACCCATTTCCGCAGTCGCAGACACAACAGTCTTATTCTACCATCTGAAATGGGCCTTTGTATCACATTATATCATCCTAAACGACTGGTTAAAAAAAGGTCTGGGTCATGACTTCCCTTTGGGTGTGCGTTTGTCATTATTCGGCTTTGATAACTCCCAAACATCCAGCCAGGGACACACAGACATTACAAATAATTTCGCCCTTCGTAACATTTATTAATTAATGGATTATTTATGCGTCCACAGCCGTTCCGTAAGTGTCAAGGATCTCTTTTTGCAAACCAGAAGCACATGTAATACGAGACAGAAACACGTCTTTTGTGAAGATTTTTAATTTTATTTTGAGTCTTTATCAGGACAATCTGTGAAACAAAACTGGTGTGTCAGTGCCGTACAGTATGTACCTGATGCCCCCCAGTCCTGAGTGATATGAGCTCTTTGATCAGAAGAGGGCAGCAGCGAGTATCTGACCCATTACTGTCTCTTCCACAGCATGTTTGATGTTGGGGGCCAGAGAGATGAAAGGAGAAAATGGATTCAGTGCTTTAACGGTGAGACTTTTCCTCCTTGTTTTCCTTCAAATAGCCACACTGTACATCCTCAACCTGCAGCTCATTCTCCTCCCATTACATCCTGCCTGTCTTAAGGCATTTTCTCTCAGCTCCAGCATCCCGTCAGTTGCACAAGGACCAGTCCAAATCTTAAACTGGTATTGAAGAGCCTAGTCTTTTGACTTGTTTATAGTCAAATCTGAGCTGTCTCGTTTTTTGTTTTCCTTGACACAAAGTGCTCTTTTAGTCAGTTGTTTCTATTTTTAAATTTTCTCCTGGTTTTGGTTTGCATATTACTATAAATTTTGCTTTCCTTCTCACTGCGCTATTGTGTGTTTTTTAAACCTTGAATGTTAATACATTTCCCTTAACTGGAAAGCACTTTGTGTCCACTCCCGTAGTTTTGAATGCCATATAAATAAAGGTGATTTGACACGACTTGAATATACTCCTTAAGACCAGTGACGTCAAAATCTATCTCATGTTTTCTTCCAGACGTCACTGCGATCATCTTCGTGGTGGCCAGCAGCAGCTACAACATGGTAATAAGGGAAGACAATAACACCAACAGGCTACGGGAAGCTCTGGACCTCTTCCGCAGTATTTGGAACAACAGGTGAGTCCCTATTTGTTGTGGGGTTTTTTTGTTTTTTTAACTCAAAATGTTAGAAAATGCTCACTTTCCTTTCGCAATGAGAGAGAAGGCCCACATAAGGCTTAAAAAGTAGTAAATATAAGTAAATAAAACCTGCTTCTGTCTCACCTTTATCGTGATGTGTGTAAATGACTGTCAGCTTTATCTTTGAAAATCCCAAAATTTCCACAACTGAAGGGTGAAGCTTGTGCAGTTTCTTTAATGGTGTTTTTTTTCTTTTGTTTGTTTGTTTTCAGATGGTTACGCACTATATCCGTCATATTATTCCTGAACAAGCAGGACATGCTGGCTGAGAAAGTACTAGCTGGAAAATCCAAAATTGAAGACTACTTCCCTGAATATGCTCGCTACACCATACCAAATGAAGGTTTGTTCCTTTCCTAGTGCACCTGGCTCGTCTATGTTCAGACAGACTTTTGAATTCCTTGTATCGTCTGTATTAACGTTAAATTTCTTTTTTTCTTTTTCTTTTTTTTTTTTAGCAACTCCTGAACCCGGTGAAGACCCGAGAGTGACGAGAGCCAAGTTCTTCATCCGAGACGAGTTTCTTGTAAGTGTATCAGCGTATGTCTGAAGTGAGCTGAAGTCAATCAGTGTCCAGCCACGAATACACTTGTCCTGTTAATTCATAACTTAGTATTTTACACACGTACCTGTAATCCCAGCTGGGCCTGTTATGTTGCTTTGAACCTGATGAACCTTTTCTGGTGGTCCGACCTCCTTGTGGGGACAAGTTGTCCGCAGATGCGCAATGCTGATTTCAGCAGGTACTACTGCTGCTACGAGTCCTGCCGCTGATCGCGAAACACCTTCTGTAGGGTTAAAAATTAAATTCGGTTGCATTTGTTTTTACTATAAATGGCTGTAACGAAGCTGTTTTTGCATGGCCTTTTTTGTATACACTCTGTAGTCACAAATAATCTTTAAGACACAGATAACATTATTAAACAGATTATAACTTTACTAGTAGGACTTAATGCTGCAGCAATAACTTGAAGCATTTAGTTGAGGAAGTGAAGGGGTTACATCTGTTCTTGGTGTTTGAATGTGAGCTGTTCTGTGGCTGAATTTATTTCTTTCATATCAAAATAGTGACTCCAGCGTTTCAGTTTAATAGTGACCAATGTTGTTCTTATTTAGTGGGTAGAACAAATATGGGTCTAGTGTGGTTATCTGGCCAGTGTTTAACACGCTAGACACACTTATGGTCATGTAAGCTGTATTTAGGGACTGATTGCTCTAAAATTACTTGCCTCAGTTTCTAGTAATGACAGCGAGCTTGAAAGCTGTGAATTTCCCAGAAATAAATGCGTTATGATAGTATTCCTGTTACCTGGGACAGATACCTGGGAATATGTGTGACGGGAATCACGTACTCCAAATGTAGTGCACTTTTATGAAGAAGTATGCAAATTACAGACTTCCTCGTGTCACAACTATGTTTTGGTGCACATTGGTGAAAGATGTCATTTTTACAGATGCAAACTTTTTACAAAAATGAAGACGAAACAAGCGCGGCACAGTGTAACTGCACATAACTACTGAGCCACTTTGTCGTCAGGTAGAATAATATTTTAAGTGTGAATTGTTAGGGGAACCCCCTGCCCCCAGAGTGTTTTCATCAGCGTCTGATACACACATCAGTCAGAATTAAACTGTGGCAATCTATTCATGCCTGTGATGTGATATCTAACCCATAGAGGGCGCTAAAAATAAGAAGTTGAGAGGCCTTTATGTGTCAAAGTACTGAAAGTGCACAGAAAACTTAGAATAGCATTGGCTTTAGCACATTAATCTTAAATATGCTGAGCAATATTCAAGGTAAGAAGCAGGAAAAGCTAAATGCTTCAGCTGAATTGAATAATTTAAATAATATATAGTAAGGCGTGTGCTTTATTCAAAGATGAAATAAAACTATTTATCATCACATTTACAAACAAAAAGAAAACTGATGTGTGAAATTAAGAATGGTTAAAGGCCTGCTAAAGTCAGTCAAACCCAGTGGTGTTCAGAACAGATGTGATCCAGATATTTTGAGTAAAATGACAGTGAAGTGCTCAGATGAGTCACAGTTTAAGCTGCAGAGGCAGGAAGTAGTGTGATTTTTAGGTGGGGATGGTGCTGTAAGAACTTTTAGCTGTAAAGAAAAATCAAATAATGAAGGGAAGAAACGAGAGCAGCAGATCTGAGAAACTGAGGGAACATCAGGGAGGCTAAACGTGTGCTCGTGGCGTGGAGGATGTGACGTGTCATGTCTGTGTCCTCCTCAGCGGATCAGCACTGCGAGCGGCGACGGCAGACACTACTGCTACCCACACTTCACCTGTGCCGTTGACACAGAGAATATCCGGCGGGTGTTCAACGACTGCCGGGACATCATCCAGAGAATGCACCTGCGGCAGTACGAACTCTTGTGATGGGAGACCGACTCCGTCAGCCTTCTGTGTTTTTTTTTTTGTTTGTTTTTTTTCTCCACCATTCTGCAACCTTGACGAACCTTTCCTCCTGCTCCTCCCTGACTCTTCACCCCACATCCCCAGAAGAAACCCACCCCGACCGCCCCTCCTGTCGAGGACTACGAAGTACTACTGAAGTGTGTCAAATCCTCTTCCTCTTTTTAACTTCTTAGCTTTTTGTACTACTTTTTGTTTTCTCTCTCCGAGATTTCGTCCCCATTTCACAGATGTAAAAGGAAAGCTGGGGAACAAAGTTGATGTGTGCCGCTTCTTTTTTTTTTCTCTTCTTCTTCTTCTTTTAATCCTTCCTTTTTGAATGCCTTGATTTTTGTCATTCCACTAAGCCTTGGGCTACCTCCTTTTATTTTATTTTTTGCCCCTTTGTGTCCACTTTTTTTGGGCTTTGTCTTTGGACTTGGACTGGTGGGCGAGGACACATAAAACACACCTGGAGGACCTCAGTGCAGAGGCAGTATGTGTGTGTAATGAAGAGAGGGAGGAATGCCATGTGAACGAGTGTGTGTTTAACCGCCATGACCCCTCACCACCTCTTGTAATAATTTTTATTTTTTTTTGGCCTGTCACCCCGCCCTCAGCCTCTCTGACCACCTTCTTCTCCCCGCGTTGAAGACGGCTGGACGGAGAGGGAACCGAATGGATGAAGAGATAAATGCACTTTGCATCAGGTTCCTTAATAACTTTTGTTTTTTTTGTTGTTGTCGGTGTTTTTTTGTTTTTGTTTTTTTTTTCCAGAGGAAGCATACACACAATGTAGCATCACAATATTTATTATCCTGTCGCCCTGCTTGCCGAGCTGCAGGGCGGACCGAGCAGCCGAGAAGACGTGTGGAGCGAGAGATTAAAGATGGGAGGGGGGCAGAAATTACGGCGACTAGAAGACGGCTTTTAATGAAGGAAAAGGGACTGAGCTCTCTGCACCTTAGCCCTGTTGCCTCCACGGACTCGGACCTGCCTCCTTTTTCCACACAAACCATCCTTTTAGCTTAGAGATACTGATGGGGAGGAGGGTGGGTGGGACGGGAGAGAAAAAAAATGTATTGTTTTGTTTTTGGTTTTTTGGGGGGGTTTTTGTTAACTTGTACACTGTGCAAGGTTGAATTATCCTGTACAGACTGTAAAATGTAATATTATTTTGTACAACTTAATTGAAAGAAAAACAAATCTACTTGTAGATCTTTGTGCCTTGATTATGGCTGTACCTGTAAATGAGCTCAGATGTAAGTATGTTTTCAACTGCGCTGTACAGCTTGATGTCAAACTCTATCGGCAGCGAAAGACTGCAGGTAGGGGACTTTCTCTGTAGAGTTTAGTTTTTTCTGGTTTATAAAAAAAAAAAGAAAAAAAAAGGAAATGCTGTTTAGTAAGAAATAAAAAAATAGGGGAAAAATCCTAAAAACCTGTATACATTATGCAAATTAACCACTTACCTGCAGTGAAGACCAGATGTTGCAGCGCCATGCCTTTTTTTTTTCTTTTCGTTCTTTTATTTTTTTCGTTTTGTTTTCCCTCCTTTTATTATATATATTTTTTGAATTTCACAGCTTTAAACAAACATTTGAATTCCATTGAAAGTGTCCAAATTGCAACCTGGTGTTGTTTTAATAGGAACCAACGTTTTTTCGATATGAAGTGCGTGTGCGTACGCGCGCGTATGTGTGAGCGATCCGTACTGATGTGCGTGCCTGTGCGCATGTGTACATAAAACAAACATAGACTCACAGATGCATTGTGTGAGTGTGTGTGTGTGTGTGTGTGTGTTGGAGAGCAAGTGTGTATGTGTGTATAAAATTTTATAAATGTATGTACATGTAAATTTATAGGTCTATATAAATATATATGTACAATTATACATGTTTAATTATGTGTGTGCCTAGGTGTACATACCTATGTATGTATACGGTAAATATGTATACATACACACATAGGAAAGCATGTTTAGAATGGAGATGAATAAATGAGAGTGTGCAATATTAGTAATTCTTTGGTCCTTTGGAGCCATACCCGATGGCACAGGCACTATGAATGTGTGAGCAGCACCCAACAAGACGAGCTCTTCTCCTTGTACAAACAGCATCAGCCTTTTCTTCTGCTACAGTACACGTCTATCCCCAACAGAGAGTGAACTGACTGGAGGTGCAAAAACCTTGTTTGGCCTGGGAGGATGATTAAATGACATTTTTATTTTCTTTAAATAAAGAGGCACATTAGAGGACTTTGCTTTATTTCCATCTTGGTGTCCAGTTGTGTCCGGATTTTCTTCATTCATTCATTCAAAAAAAAATAAAAATAAAAATGTGGGAGACCGAAACGACCAAAACAAACAAAAACAAAAAATGATTAGATAAGTAAATCAATATGCCATTAAATGCACCAAATATTGGGCGAGCATTTATAAAATGTGAAACTAATAAATACTTAATACTTGGTATAAATCTCTAACATTAAAATGGTATAAATGGTGATGGTCAGTATTTAATACTGCATCAAGTAAGTTTTAATTTGATTCTTTAAATGTTTACACGTGTGTCACTTTTCCACTTTATCTAATTTCCCATTGAATTTTGACTTTATACCCAATTTATTACTTTTAATATAATTTCTCATTTTCCTCACCCACAAATAGTTTTTCTATAGGTTATTATTTGTAATACAAAAGCAAATAAAGCAGAAATATTACTCGTCACATTCTACAAATTAATTTATATTTGATGCATTTTGGCCATGTTAATTTTAATTCCTTAGACAATAATTAATGAATTGATAAATATGCAAATTAATGCATCAGAAATAATAGTTATAAGTTATGCATAATTGTGTTTTCATGTGGTTCTGTTAGTTTTTTACAATTACATCGCCTTAACAATATTTTACTTTCTCGCATTAGTTATTAGTTTTGAAATCTGTTTACTTCTGTATTTTCTTCTGTATTGTTCATGCGTTTCAAAGTATAAATACAAAAGCAAATTAACCTAAATATCGATTTATGCCAATTGTTATGGATTTGTTAATACCTACATTTTTCATATTTCTTTCATGCATCTAAAGGCATGTAAGGGTTATTTAATTACTATATTTGTTATTTTTGCTGTTTTGTTACTAATATTTGAAACTATTGTGAGGAGAGTGAAGCTGGGTACTTTCGGTATCTTTTTGTTTTTAACTTTGAGATGATCATGATAAACAGTTTTACCAGATTTTACAGTTCTGGTTGATTAAACTTCACAGAAGGCAGGTTCAGCTAATAAAGTTAATAATGGCTGGCTGTGTGTGCTAGGAATGCATAGAATTGGACAACAATATTGTGCTAGTTCTGAGTTTTCATGTGACATTTTTAAAAATGTATTGTTACCATAAAACTGAAATCACACATTCAAAACCTGAAATGATTGATGATAAAAACTCGATCCACTTACTATGAGATAAGAACAAAGTGTTGAGAGAAGAGATGATTGAAATTTTAAATACTGATTTAAATCCGTGACATTAGTTGCCAAACTGTAAGTAAGAGATAAGAAGATGGTAAATATAAAGTTTTCTGTACTTAAGTTTTAAAGTTACTAATAAACCAGACATTCCTTCTTTTATGCTAATTAACAAATTCATAAAAAAACTACAACAATGCCTCAGCTGACTCCAAAGCCCTATAGCTATAGGTGGGCTGGGGCAGTTAGGTTTCACAGCTTTGGCCCGGTAATGGTAATTACCCATGCCTTTTTTCACACCTTGGCTCGTGGGGGAGTCACATGATTAATAGTGGGCCAACGACCTTCAGCATGACTTAAACAAAGGAGCAGACCCCACCAAGGTGTTAAATACCAGGTGAGGCAAAACTTCTTCACAAATTAAAGAAGTCCAGGTGACTTCTTTTCAAGCTCTCAAGACTATCATATCCATGACTGAGAGCCTACACAGTCACACAACCATTTAAAAACAATTTGATCAGTCAGTAAGCTTATACACAAGTGGAAAACGTATAACAGCTCTCAATCTTCCTAGGAGTGGACATTCCAGCAAACTCACCCCAACCTCAGACGGTGCAATGACTCTCAGACTCTACAGGCATCATTTAGCAAGTTAAATGTTAAAGTTCATGACAGTACAATTAGAGTATGGCTCGTTTGGAGAGGATGCCAGGAGAAAGCCTGGCAGCATGGCTGAGGTTTGCAAATGTGCATCTGACCAAACCACAGGATTTCTAGAACAATGTCCTGTCAACAGATGAAATCAAAGTGGACATTTGGCCATAAAGTACAGCGCCACGTCTGGCAGAAATAAAGCACAGCATAGTAGTACAAAGATCTCATTCAAGTGTAATGAAAAGCATCATGATGATGATTTCAGGCTTGTTTTGAAGCTACGGGACCCAGGCACCGGCAGTCATTAGGCTGACCAAGTCTGTATACCAAAGTATTCTAGAGTCAAAACCATCTTTTTAACCACAGCTAAAAAGATGAAACTGGGTCAGAGTTAAGGTCTGTTCTATAGAATTTATAATCCAATCAATCAATAAATAGTGAATAATTTAATATAAAATAAACATAGTGGATTAATCCTGCACATTATTAAAGTAAAAAATGAAGGTACTTTGTTATACTGTTGCTAAAAGCTGTTTTCTTAGTTATAAAATGACTAAAATAAAAAACAACCAAGCAAACCAAATGCAAAAAACCCCAAATGAAAACTAATTTTGAACCGATTTTCTTATATTTTATTTCACATGAATCTGCAAACATAAAATATTTGTACCTATATATTAAGGATTTCGTCTGTCGCGTGTGATAACATCCTCCCTCGCCCACCAGAAAACTGTGAAACAGGCTTTAAGATTCTGATTATTTATTATGTACAGTTCATCAGAAACGTTCCAACGATTTGGCAAAAAACCTTCACAAACATTTGGCACAGAAAATCAGCAACAATATCTTTTTGTTTTTTCTCTGATATGCGTCATAAAAACAATGAGGAACCCGGATGGACTATCTGACATCGATGACAGAAACGAAGAGTGTTCAGAGTTGAGTGAGATGATCAGTGTGCGTTCACATCGGCTCACAGGTAACATCAGAGAGAAGAGACTTAAAGCACCTTCACCACCTTAAACCAGACCAGGGACAGTTAGTATTTACATATTTACTCCTTTGATTTGTGCTACCCGTGCCACGCATGCGTACTTTCTCACTCAGCGGTGAAGTCAGTGACGGTTACTTTTCCTCCGAGGAAGTTAAAACTGATGATTTGTAAGAACAATTGGGCCTCCGTCACAGGCTCTAACATCACCATCGCCATCATCAGTACCAGTAGTGATTAACTCTGAGTCCTTTAAAAACATTTAAAAATCATATAATGTCCTTCACAGTGCCTTTAAACACCCGGACAAACAAATCAAGGTTGTGCAGACAGATTTTTTTTTTTCTTGTCGTTGTTTTTGGTCCACACAGAGCATCCTCACATCAACTTACACCAAATTACCAGCTTATGGCTCTGTCCCGGTGGGCTGTGGCTAATGTAGTTCACAGAGACTTGTGTTTCCCCAGCAGGCAGAGGCTGAGGCACTGCAGCAGGCCTTTCATCCACAGACAGTGAGCGAGGAACAGCAGCAGCAGGCAGGCGCCGGCCGAGCAGTAAACGCTGATCACCGTGCTCTCCTCCGGCAGGAAACACTTGGACAGCGTGTAACTGCTCGGTGACACCGTCGCCTGGGAGAAGAAAGGGGGGAGAAGTGAGAAATAACGTGAGTTAGAGGTGATGAGTAATGTTTATACTGGCAGAGGTGGCTGCTTAGAGGTCTTCGTCCACCAGAGGGCCTCCGAAGATTAAAAATAGGAGCTCATTTTGAGTTCCTTTCTTCCTATTTTTTTTTTATCTGAATGAATCAGTTTTTTTTATAGCCTGTAAACAAAGGAACAACAGATTCAACAGAATCTCACCTCAGCAGATTGTTTACTATATAATTAAACACTTTATTAAGAAACTATTTGTATGAAAGAAAAACATCAAATTTAGGCCACCTGATTCTAGCTCACTATTAAGTACTGCTGCCTGACATAAGGTGGTTTCGGGGAGTTTGCGTGTCCTCATTGTTCTGAATGTTTCTCTGTCACAGATATTGGACAAAATCATGTTAGTTTAATGCTATCTTTGTTTTCCTCTTAACTTTATTTTAAGAGTTTCTGCTTAAATCAAGTTCAAACAAAAGCCTCCAGAGCAGCAAAGGACAGAGCACATAGTCAGGGACATATTCTCACCTGGAATCAGGATTTTGTAGCTTCTGGGATTTTGAGTTTTTAAAAAGAAGAAACAGGATAATTTCTTTCTCAAATATGTTGGAACAATAACTCAAACCTGAACTTTGAGGTGCTGGTTTGGTTTAATATGCCATTTGTCAGCTCAGGACACTCTCACAAAAAAGATTCAAAATCTTCACCTCCTTCCTTGGTGGAAGTGAAATTGATGCAAACGTGGTTGTGGATCACGGATCCGCGGCTGACAAATCTCCAGTAACTTTGTCATGCTGTCGTGCCAATTCGGATTGAAACCTCTGAAGAGTTTTTCCAGCACCTTGTTGAATCTAAACCATGAAGGCAGCCATGGAGTCAAAAGGGGGTTCAAATCACCACTGCCCTAAGCAATCATTCATGCTCACATACACGCCTACAGCCCATTTAGATTCGAAACAGTGGCTGGATGTTGGGAGCTGAGGGTCATTTTGACTTGCAATGAATTAGAGCTGCATTTGATGAGCGTAACAACCTGTCCAGGGTGTACCCCACCTCTCGCCCCATGACAGCTGGGATAGGTCCAGCCCCCACAACAACTCTGAATAGTATAAGTAGAAGACAATGGATGGATGGATTTTCTATAGACATCTATAGTTGATATATGTATATTTCTTACCTCTATAACTGTGAAGTAAAACCTCATATTGTGCCAGATGTAGTTTGTAACCAACTGCTCAATCCCTATTGATTCTCCTGAGGGAAACATCTGGCACAGCTGCTAAATTCTCTGATGTGTTCATCAGCTAGTTGCTTACAGTGTTTGCATGCTCAGCAGTGGCTTTCAAAGTATATCTGCTGGGGCCAAAAACTACTGTACGCCACTGAGACTGAACCATAACAGTAAGGTTGTGCACTGGGCAGCTAAACAGAGAGAAAAGGCAATCCACACAGAAACAGCCCAGCCATCCGGCAACCTTAATAATCTCTCTCTATAATACAGATTAATTCGATTATTTTTCATCTATTGCTGTTTGAAAAATGCCGACTTTAATTCGCACACTGTAAAAAGTTCACGATTTTGCTTTCACTCACAAGGATGAAGCTGGGGTTGTTTCTGTTCCTCCAGCTGAAGGATGGCACGCTGATTTCTGGGTACTTGTTGTCATGGAGAACCTCACATCCGCTGTGGGTGTGTCCGCTGAGGATGAGGCGGGGCTTAAACCACTGCAGCAGCTGAGGAGAGAAACCCATAACCGCTTCAGAGGCTGGTTGCTGCTCCCTTACATCACCAGTTTCATCATCACCATCATCATCACCATCGTCGGCTGTTTCTATACGAGACTATTTCTGACGGCGGGCTGTTGTTTGCCGTTTTAATTGGATGAAAACACTTCAGAACAGATCTGCGCTTTGAGAGAAAAGGAAAGAAAAAAAAAAGACAGACAGCGGAGGCGGTGTGGTGAGACTGCAGAGTACTCACTCTCTGTGAGGCCTCCTTCGACAGCACGTCGTACTTCTCTCTGAACAGCAGGTGTCGCTCTTCAGGCGGCGCGGCGTCCTGTCCTGTGCAGCCAGCGTCACTCACTCTGTACAGAGGATAGTGCTGCAGAACGGAGCACACAGTCAGGGAAACGTGCATGGATTCGGATTTTTCATGGAAGAACAGGAAACAGGCTGAGGGGCAGCTCAGTAACAGCATTTCTGGTGTCAAGTTTTTCACCCAGCCACGTAATTCCCCTATCAAACAGTTCATAAATACATCTGCAGTGATCCACGTGTCTAAACAGCCCTGGAGAATAACCACGTTCCCCAAAGTTTCACGATGCCAGACATGGTTCTCCTGCCACTCTGCGTTTCACTGGACTTGAACGTGTAATTCTTCCAGATAGAGCGGGCAATCCGTCAAAGTCGCTGTCACAGAGAGAGTACTGAATCGTAACACTCAACACACCATGACACTCATGACACCTTCTGGACTGAATGATGATTTTAGTTGAAAGGGCTTCCTCTGAAGGAAGTTTATATAAAGCATGGATCCCAGAGTGTGCGGCGTAACCTCGGTCAGAAGTTTCAACCTGTGTCATGTGACTAATTAAACCAATCACCTGCTAAAATCTTGTATATAAATTACAGGACGCTTTTCTCATTTATCTACTTAGTGCCTCTTTATTTCCTCTGTCCTCTCTATCCCGCCTGTGACTCAGGAATCAATCTCAGCACACAATGATGAAGGATGTCTCTGTCCCTAAAATGCATTGGAGAGCCAGAGGAGGCTTGCTGGAGGAACTATAATCCTTGGAAGTGTTTCTTTGCCTGTTGTGTATAAAAGATTCATGCACGCGCTTGGAATATACTGCAAAAAGAAAGGCTCTTTAAACAGCTATCCTCTTTATATGCAGTTTCAGTTATTTAAGTACATCAAACCTTCCTGTGTGCGATTAAGAAAAGCGTCTAATATCTTGTCACACTGTTGCACTGTTACATTTACGATCATAAAATACAGCAGCAGTCGGCTAAATAAAAGGAATTTATGATGTGGTTGTGCCAACATCAGATTTAATTGGCATCACTTTAAAATGAACCACAGAGGCGAGGATGTCTCATTTTGTCAAATGACTGCTGCCTCGACTCCTCTCTTCTCGTGTCTCCCTATCGCCTCCTCCGATCTCTGTTGGGAGGGACTATGAAGCGAGGAGAGGAATCAAGGATGTATCAACTGAGAGATGTAAATGGGAGGTTTTTTAATCATGCTCTCCTTTGTTCGTTGAAATAGCCAAAAAAAACGAGACTTGTAAAGTTTCTCAGGTGTTACCTTCTTACCTGTTCAACTTTGGAGCTACAAAACTTTGGTTTAGCACTACAGATGACCATAATAGGATAGTGCATTGAACTAGACTGAGAGACGCACAATATTGCTAAAAGTTTTCACTCATCTGTCTTCACATACATATAAACTTGAGTGACATCACATCCATAGGGTTTAATATGATGTCGGACCCTTTGCAGCTTAAACATGAGGTTTAGGGGTGAGTTCATTGGAATTTTTGATCATTCTTCTAGAAGCACATTTGTGAGGTCAGACAGCCATACAGACAGGTGTTCTATGGGGTTGAGTTCTTCCACACCAAACTCGCTCATCCATGTCTTTATGGACCTTTGTGCAATGATGCGCAGTCGTGTTGGAACAGGAAGGAGCCGTCCCCAAGCACAAAACTGTCCAAAATGTGTTGGTATGCTGAAGCATTAAGAGTTTTTTAAGAGCCCCACACCATAATCCCCCCTCCACCAAACTTTACACTTGGCACAGTGCAGTCAGACAAGTACCGTTCCCCTGGCAACCACCAAACCCAGGCTCATCCATCGGATTGCCAGATGAAGAAGCGTGAATAGTCACTATGCTCTATATCACTGCATGATGTAAGGCTTGGATGCAGCTGCTCAGCCACGGAAACCCATTCCATGAAGCTCTACACACTGTTCTTGGGAAATCTAACATCCACATGGAAGTCTGTAGCGACCAGTGTTGGTCAAGTTACTTGAAAAAAGTAATCAGTAACTAATTACTGATTACTTCCCCAAAAAAGTAATCCCGTTACTTTACTGATTACTTATTTTCAAAAGTAATTAATTACTTAGTTACTTAGTTACTTTTTAAAAACACGATTTACAACCTGAAGAGGTGACAAAGCGATAGATCTTTCAGCCCAATTCTACTTTTTCTACATAATCCATCATACAAAATGTAATCAAATGGAAAAGTCTCTTTTTTTAACTTGTTTTATCAGTTTTAATCTTTTAACTTTATGCATCAAGCAAAAATTTAATTATATGCAACATTCTCTGACTTGAATAAATTAGTTTAACATTTAAACCTATTTTCTGCACATTCCAGCACATAAAATAAAATATTTTTTGTGTTTACACTCAGTCTTTCAAATAGATGCAAGTAAAACACAGCAGAAAATCAATAAAGTCAAAGACTCAGCAGTCCTGTTGCTCTATTTTCACCTGTAAAGCAGGACTGCGGTAGGCGGAGGTTTACCCCGGTGCAGGTGTGCCGCGGTCAGTTGAAGAATCCGCGAGTTTCAAAGTAAGGTCAGTACTTCCACGCTTTAAACGCTGCACGCTCATACTCTCTCCCACAATCGATGTGATCCATTGTTGATCTGCACACAGCTGTTGTCACTAACGGCGCACTCGCTTATGTCACTGTTGTGAGACATTCTCGCAAAAAATCACAGTTTTAGTAACGCAGTAACGCAGCGTTCCTATGGGAAAGTAACGGTAATCTAATTACCGTTTTTGCAATAGTAATCCCTTACTTTACTCGTTACTTGAAAAAAGTAATCAGATTACAGTAACGCGTTACTGCCTATCTCTGGTAGCAACTGCCTCTGCAGATAGTTGTCACCTCTGCACAGTATGCACCTTAGCATCCACTGACCCCATTATGTGATTTTAGGTGGTCTCGTTGTTGTTCACTTCCACTTTGTTATTGTTATTATTAAATTTCATAACTGGACTGCACAGTTGGCATCAGAGATGGGCATAACGCATTACTGTAATCTGATTACTTTTTTCAAGTAACGAGTAAAGTAAGGGATTACTATTGCAAAAACGGTAATTAGATTACCGTTACTTTCCCGTAGGAACGCTGCGTTACTGCGTTACTAAAACCGTGATTTTTTTGCAAGAATGTCTCACGACTGTGACGTAAGCGAGTGCGCCGTTAGTGACAACAGCTGTGTGCAGATCAACAATGGATCACATCGATTGTGGGAGAGAGTATGAGCGTGCAGCGTTTAAAGCGTGGAAGTACTGACCTTACTTTGAGTTTGATTCCATAAAAAGTGACAAAAACATTAGTGTCCATCGTGCGTGGGAAGAAAACTTCTTTTTACAGCGAAAAAAACCCCTAAACTTCCAAGCAAGCACCGAGTAGCTACGACGTAATGGGAAACTCACAGAGAAACTCGCGGATTCTTCAACTGACCGTGGCACACCTGCAACCAGGGTAAACCTCCGCCTACCCCAGTCCTGCTTTACAGGTGAAAATAGAGCAACAGGACCGCTGAGTCTTTGACTTTATTGATTTTCTGCTGTGTTTTACTTGCATCTATTTGAAAGACTGAGTGTAAACACAAAAAATATTTTATTTTATGTGCTGGAATGTGTAGAAAATAGGTTTAAATGTTAAACTAATTTATTCAAGTCAGAGAATGTTGCATATAATAAAATTTTTGCTTGATGCATAAAGTTAAAAGATTAAAACTGATAAAACAAGTTAAAAAAAGAGACTTTTCCATTTGATTACATTTTGTATGATGGATTATGTAGAAAAAGTAGAATTGGGCTGAAAGATCTAGCGCTTTGTCACCTCTTCAGGTTGTAAATCGCCTCCTGAGAGTGACCCATTCTTTCACAAGAAGCAGTCTGCATGTCTAGGTGCTTGATTTTATACACGTGTGGTCATGGAAGTGATTGGAACACCTGAAATCAATGACTTGGATGGATGAGTGAATACTTTTGACAATGTGGTGTGTCTCTCTCAAACATTCAAAACTGAGCTTTGCCACAAAAAGGAGCACATATTGTCCTTTTCAGATCTGCACACACAAGCAGCCCGCCATCCTCAAAAAAAAAAGTTAATAAAGGCAGTGTCATAGGCAAATGACAGTTAATCTCTATTGCTATTTAATGCAATTTCAAGGGCGCTTCACTTACAGGCACAACTGTTTTCTGCGATCAACTAAAACATAAAACACCTGACCTTTGTGCTGCATATTTTACCATCAGATGCCATAATTTGATGGGTTTGGAGAGAGAGGTGACTGCCACAGTTTTATAACACAGGATAGTGTTATTATGAATTACTGCCTTCATAAGACAGACAATATGTTCACAAATAGTAAATATTCCCTAATTTTCTGCAGGTCTGTACTACGATGGAATTAAAGTTTGAGTTTTCTAAACAGGTAATTAGAGAGTCGAACATTTTTGAACCTCATTTCATTTTCTGTTAAATCGTATATTTGTAAAATAGATAATTAATTCTCTTATGCAGACACGTCTCCCAAATGTAAAAAAAAGCTGACAGAGCATTTAAGTAGATTGTTCGATGTCAGCTTCAAACACAGTTGCAGACCTGTTGTAAAGCAGCGTGTAATGGTCATTTCATAGAGTTGAACTTACAGCTTAACCCAACATCCCTGCAAACCACACAGCAATCAGTGGACGCTGTTTTCAGGGTCTTGTCGATCAATCGCTAACCTTTAAAAAACATCACCTTTATCTCTAAATTTGGTTGAAAACTAGGACGGGTAAAGTCGTATTTTAAGGCTGATGCAAACATTTAAATTCAGCCTCGTTTCAGTCATTCATTGTTACTCCGCTGAGATATTTTCTGCTGATTGGAGGCCTAAAAGCTCTAAATGATGTGCAGCTGTTGAGCCTAAATTGTTGTTAAATTAGTTTCAAACGTGAACGTTTGGTACACGTCTGGATCACAAATACTGTTCAAAAAATGCAAACATATATATATATATATATATATATATATATATATATATATATATATATATATATATATATATATATATATATATTTTTATATAACATTTGGCTGAAATTTTATTTGGTTGTTTTACACCATTTATTTCAATATATAATAAAAAAAACTGTAGTTTTTTGTCAGTGTCTGTACAATGATTGATAACCTTTTTTAAGATTCCCAGTTTCAAATATTGAGATCAGTGTATGAATAAGTGATCCCTGTGAGCCAAGAGCTCCATCTTCACGCAGTTTTGTTTTTTCTGTTATTGGCTTAATGTGATATTATTGTGGTATTCTTAGACAACTCTGGCTGTGACCACTGAAACCTTCATTGCCTCCTGCTGAAAGCTTCTGCTTGTGAGGGGCAGCCAATTAGAAGAAAGCGAGGTTAAGTGAGAGAAACAGTTTGAACTGGGGGCCAATTTTTTGAAATTATTTGCAACTGTGGTATGTGGAAAGCAAAAGTAGAAATATGGAGATGGAAAAGCGCATGATAGGTCCCTGTTAAGTATAAAATGTTGAACGTCAACCGTGTGTTTCCAAAATCAGTAATTAAGTATGAAGTTCTAAATATATTAATTGATTACAGGGTCAGCTGAGAGGAAAACCCAAATGCAGATAGAAAGGCTGGATGAAAAAAAACTGACAAAGATCTTTAATTAAAAGTCTGATTAACCATCGTCCAAAGAGGAAAACATCAAAGTCACAAAAGCGAAACTAACCAGGAATGCCAGGAGGCACAGAGGATGAAGGCAAGAAGCTCAGGAGGGAAAACTGACAGTCCAGCAAAGACAGAAAGAAAGACACAGCTAGATATACACAGAGTGCTGATTAAATAGGTCAAAAACAGGAAGTAAAACCACAACAAGACGCACAGAGAACCAAACTCAAAGGTAAACGCGAACACAGACACAGGAAGGAAACGGAGAAAATAGAAACGGAAGAAAAAAAGCAGATGCACACCAAAAAACACAAAATGATTTTTTTGTACATTGAAAAACAGATTGGGTACCGGAAGCGATACCTTCCCAGCATGACTCAAGTTTGACAGACATGCACCGCTCTGCACAGCAGAGAAGAGATTATTATTATTATCATAGCTGAAGCTGATGTGAAGACTTCAGCATTCTAAATGAAACCATGAGGATATTTTCCAGAAATACTACTTTGTAGAAAGAAAGTTTGTGAAGGTCTTTGTGTTGTTTTTCTTCTGCTGGAGCGCAGCAAGAAGATTCTGCCCTTAGGAAAACAAAAAGAGAGACGTAGACAAAAAAAAAAGACTACAACTTTGGAAAAGAACTTTTTTTCCCTCCCTTCTTTTGTATCCAGCACAGGCAGCTGAATTTTGCACAAAATGAGGTGTTTGGATTTTGTTTCGTCCACAGCGTAGAGCTGGGACGCCACTCGGGGGCCATAACAAAGACCGATAACGCATTCAGTGTACGCTCGGGTACGCGAGTGTTGAAAAGGCTAATCACGTCTTCCGCTGCTAAATGTTATCAGCTTCTGATGAAGTCTGAGTGGAGTCATGCAGTTTACCTGTAACATGATGGGGGGTGTGGGAGGGTAGAGCTGCGAGCCTTCACAGCCGTCCATCACTCCGCTCCCTGACTGCGCGCTCTGCAGAGGAGAAAACATAAAGAATTCATCAGCTGTCTTGTCCACAACCTCACAAAGCATCCTCAAGCATCAGGTAACATTTTTATTTCATATCGCTACACTGCCTCTGGTTCTGGTGTTGTGTGCAGAAAAACCCCCCCCTAAAAACTAAAAACACAAACCAGGCGCCACTTCTAATGTGCTTTTATAAACACTGGATGTGTAAGAAGATCAAAACACCTGCTCCGGGTACGTCTTAATTTTCTGTGCGTGCATCTCGAGTGCCAGTGGCAGAGTGCATTCGAGGCGCTGACAGTGTAAAAATGTGCGAAAGACTCCTAGAAATTTTCCTCCCACCTGAAGAGAACAGTTGAGGTCCCTGGAGAGTTTGATCAGCTCTTTTTCCACCGACTGGCAGATGGGACAGCCGTCGCCGTGCAGGGCCACGCTGTTCACCAGCAGAAAACTGACGAGAGAAGGAGATTCTCAGTTAGTCTGGCAGGAAATGTAGGAAAAGCATCGTTATCAACAAAACAACATCCCAGTATCATTGGCTTTTAAGTAGATGGCGAACCTGTTAGAAAACAGTTGCAGTTCTCAAAGCCGCATCTGAATTCGTTTGGAGTTGCGTTTCTGGCCACCTGACAAATCTAAGTCCAATATTCACTCTCTGTTTTTTACCAACTCCAGAGGGAAATATCTGGCTCTGTGTTCGCCAGCTTGCGGATAACTGTGTGCGTCTGCTGTCTGGTGAGCTGAAAACGTGTGATGAGAGTAAACCAGAAGAGTAAAACAATGAGCCGGGCCCGTAAAGGCGAGGGCGAGCTGCGGATCCAGAGCATTAATCTCTGTGTATGTGTGGCCCTCCTTTTTTTTCGCATTGCCACAATGTTTTCACGTCACCTTTGATACATTATTATAAAATTATTGCTTACAGCTGCTTTAAATAGATCCTAAAACTAGAGCTCACATGGAGGACAAACACTGCTGCACTGTGGGCGTTTTACATCAGCGCCGCTAAAAAAAAAAAGGGAGAAGCACATAACCATTCTCTGGGCTTTTTGTTTAGATCCTTTTATAATATATTACAACACAACAAAAGGCCTGTTCTCATGTAAATGTAACGCAACAAATGCAAATATGTTACAGCACTGCTGCAGGGAGCACAAGCATTTACTGGATGTTTTAACCCTAAAGTGACCAGTCGAGAGTTTCAAGGATCATTTATGACCTTATTATATTTCATACAAGAACACTGCACATTATCACTATCTATGAGAGACGTTCTAATGTGTTCTAATGCAATTAATTGGCGTTTTTTCAGGTGTTTCAGGTGATTTTTGCTGGAATAAAATCAAGCCCCCAGCCTTGTTGTCTGTCTTTAAACACATTTGTGAAAGAATAGGAAAGCTGCTCCTTTATCACAGCAGGTACTTCTGCATGTTTTGATTTAGCAGTTTTACACCAGATGGCCTTCTGACACAATCCTGAGTGGGGGGATACACATTTGTGAAAGAATGGGTTGTTCTAAAAAGCTCACTGAATTCCAACTTGGTGCTGTAATAGGATGCCGACCGGGAGCTTCATGGCTGAGAAGCTCCTGTAGGTGGAACGTGTAGTTGGCACAGTCACAAGTCATCACAATCTTTTATTACTTCCACGCTTCTGTTTTAAATAAAATCTAAACACACATCCTGTTACTAGTTTGTCTGAAATCTTTTGTGCAGAAACATTTTAAACCCAGGTTTCTGCAGCACTGCTCTAATTCTGTTAGCCACGGTTCACTGTCAGCATCATTAAGTGGTGATAAGAATTGTAAAAATCTAAAGCCTAAAAATTATTTTTAGAAGTATACTGGAGTCATTAAGCTCCGTTTTATCTCTACAAATGAAAATACTAAATGACACATGATGACCGATGACAATTATAAACGAACGTGGACAAGAGAACGTGTGACATCGAGGCACAAAGAAACCAGAATGCCAGTGACGTAGTAGCTCATCTAGCTCTCGATCCACCACAAATCACAGGTTTTGTAATGTGTGAAGTACAAAAAGAAAGTGATACGTTTTGTTCTCATAGGTTGGCTGAATTGCACAAACTAATGACAAATAAAAATCCTCAGTTTGTTTCAGTAAAATCTGACCAGTTCTTGAGGAAATGGAAAAATCTCATGGTCTGTGAGTTTCGTAGATATTTTGGAGAGTTTTCATTATTATTTAGTCTTTTCCGTGACTATTCTTGAATTTTAGTTTTTTGAATTGCTTGGCTAGTTTAGCTGTCCTAGTGTTTTTAGACTTCTTAATAGATATTTGATTCTTTACGTTATTCTTGCCTCCCTAATGTCTTCTTGCATTTTGTCGTCTCTGTTATGTGAGTCCCCATTTAGTTACTTCCTGTTTTATTTTGTAAGTCTGCTCTCTCTGATGCCTTGTTGCTAGTTCTACTTCTTGTGTTATTGTCTTAATTAGTTTAAGCTGTGCATTGTTAGGCTGGTGTTTCCACTCTCCCTGGTTAGCCTCACGTGTCTATTTACAGCCTCAGCTCCTATCTGTTTAAGTCATACTGTATCACCGTCTGTCTTTCCTTGTGTTTGACTTAATACCCTGCATTTGTTTCCCTTTCCTGCGAATACCTGACAGAACAGTGCCTGTAAAATGGCAAATATGACCGTGACCTTCAGCACAATTCTGGTAAATACGCATTCAGCGATCACTTAGTTGGCTTTTGAATTTTTGTGAGTTCATGATTCATTTTGGTTTTAGAATAATCTATGTGGGAGTTTTGTTCCTAGTTTCTTTTGTATTATATGTTATCTTGTTTATATTCCTCACTATCTCCCTGGGTGAGCCTTTTATCTTATCAGTTGGTTCTTAGTTTTTCTATTTATAGAGGAGTTGCTTTAATTTAGCCCCCCCTCCCTCCTTCTAGAAGTAAAAAGGGCCTTGTTTGTTCTTATGGTTCAAGTTTTAGTTGTATTTAGTTGGATGCCTTCAGTGTTCTATTCTAGGCTGTGTTGTGTGTAGGGCTGCCACAAACGATTATTTTGATAGTCGACTAGTCACCGATTATTTTTGCGATTAGTCGACTAATCAGATCATCATCCATTGGATGTAAAACGTTCAGCTTATTGCACCAGCAGCATCTGCTCTTATATAACTATCATTAGCTTACAGCTTTAAGTGTTTAAGGTATGTGCTAACTAAAAATAAAGACAAGATGATAGTTTATTACATTTTAATGAAATTTGCAGATTGTTTCGGTGAAGTTTAATAAACTCCTTGCTATCTAAAATATAACAGGACACTGGAGTATATTCTCGAGCATCTCACACTTCTGATAATCAGCTGTCTGCTTGACGTTTATTCAGCTGTGTAAAAACTATAACTTTAATCTCAGCCAAACGGATTTACTTAGGAACAAATAAAATACTAAAAAAAGCCAAACAATAACATTTTTAAGTTATCTAAGTGACTCATATATATTTAACCTGAGCAGCGAAAGACAGCGGTGTGTTTGAAAACGATCTGCCGGGAGTCCAGTGTTCTCACTGTCCCTGTTCTCCCTGCTTGTAGATATGTGTGTATGTAGGTGTGTGGGTGCAGGTGTTTACAGGCACCTTCAGGCCTGGTGGGTGTGGCCCTGGCAGGTGATTGGCCACACCTGAAGACCATGACACACCTGCAGCTGATCAGGCCTCATCGGAGGAGCTACTTGAGAGTGTGGTGGAGCTCTCTCCGACACTGGACAATTGCGTGGCTTCACGTTAGTCTCTCGACCGGTTTCCTAGTTTAGTCTGCTGCATTATGGTGTGTCTGACGGCTGCCTCTGTTATTTTCCCAGGAGTAGCGTGGAGATGAGAGGGCAGCGAACACTCCATCGTATGATGTAGGATTCATATTTGAATGACCGCAAGCTGCCCATTTCCTAAGGCACTGAAGGGGCCACAAACCATAACATTTCAGAGCTGGTATGATCCTCTCCTGGAGGCTGTCTCTGCTCTGTGCCAAACATGCATCCTAACTCTGAGCATGTCGCACATTTTTTCCACAGGTCTGCTCTTTGTCTGCGTATTCACACACACAAACCGTTGTTTGTGGACAGCAAAGGCTCTTCTCCTGGCATGCTTTGCATACAGGTCCAATTTTCTGACTGCAGAAGCAACTCTGTTACCTGCAGATTTCTTCCTGACATTTGTGTTCCTTCAGTTTTCTTTTTGAATTTTCTGGGCCTGGCAGTCCTGCACAGTTTGGGAGTCACTTTGAATTCTCCGCCACTTGTACATAATTTTCCTTGCAGTCTAATGATTTATTTCAAATTATTACAGACTTCAGTCTTTTTCCTGAAGACTCTAAGGGGTTCTTTAGATCTTGGCCTAATGGCGCACCATATTTCAGTGGCAAAAAAGACCAACAAGAAGTTTAAAATAAGATGTCTGCTACTCCCACAGGCAGCTCTGATAATCAGCAAACCTAACAAATATATGTAACCCAATATAAGCCATACTTTTTCCATGTGACTGCTTCATTTATGCCATAAATTACCATGTTAACTAATAAATGTCCATTTATCGACTCATTTGTTTTATCACCATTATTAACAGGCACTGTTTCAAATATGTTTAAATGACTGATTAGACTGCCGGAGGAAATCATTCCCACATGTTATAATTTTACAATTTATTAATATTTAATAGGGCTTTTTTTTTTTTTTTTTTTTTTTTTTTTCTTTTCCTTTTCCTAAAAGAAACCTTGCAGCATGGCTTAGGTTTACATCTGAACAAACCTCTTCTGGAACAATGTCCTGTGGACAGATGAAACCAAAGTGGACATTTGGTCATAAAGCAGCACCCCTGGCAAAACCCACACACAGCATATCAACAGAAACGCCTCGCACTGATTGCCACACACAGCAATCGAAGAGTCACGATTTGCGGTTGTTTTTCAGCCACAGGACCAGGGCAACTTACTATCATTGAGTTGACTGTGAACTTCACCATAAACCGAAAAAAAGCAACATGCCATAGGTTGCTGTTCATGTGAGGTTGTATTTATGTCATTTTAAGACGTGCTAATATGTCCTGACGGGTAAACCCTACAAACAAGACTGTATCTAATTTTCCTGAGCGTTTCTCCTTTTATTTAAGCTGTCCTGTAACAAGTTGTGTTTAAAGCTGAACACAAGAATTTCACAGTAGTTGAATATTAAAGGGTCTCATCTTCATCCTATCTTATAATCCATCATATTATGGAGGGTACTTTGTTTTTAAAACTGAGCGCAATCTCCCGACACACAATTAAGACCTCGGGAACAGTTGCCTGGCTCGTCTAAAAGCACCTCTGTGGCACAGGCCGACTCAGGGGATTAAACCGTCGACCTTCCCGCATGCTGAGTCACATGTTTGTCCTGCAGGCGTGTCACCAGTTTTTATGTTTACATTTATGTTTCACCCTCCCGTCACTCACTTGACGCCCTTTTTGGTGACGATCCTGGTGGAGGAAGCGTTGAAGACCTTCTCAAACCGCTGCAGCTTGAACCAGTCCATCCTGCAGGGAGACACAATACGCTCATCACACAGCACAAAAACCTGCTGCTCAGTCTGCCGTGTCTGCCTGTCTATCACGCACTGTTACATAACAGCTGTGCCAGCATGCTTCCCGCTGCTCGGCTAGAATCAAACCACATAGGAGCATGTCTACAAAAGCTCACATTTCTGAGTCACACATGTCAAATACCAAGCATTTAAAAAAAAAAAAGCATGACATTGTGTTTTCTTCCCCTGAGAAATTAAGAAAAGAGTCTCCTATAAGAAGGCTGTTACATGCTGGACACAATGAACACAACTTTTCTGCAATTTAATGCAATCCATCACAAAAAATGTAGTTTAAAGAAATTACCAGAAAGACAATAAAACCTCAGTGAAACCACCTTATTAAAAATAAAAGCTAAAATCTTTTTCCTTTATGACTTTTCTATGGGAATTCTTAACAAAGGCAGTGACGAAATAAATAAATCTCTTCATCGCTCATCTTCTGCTTCTTTTTTTAATCATTTCTTTTTAGATTTCTTCTTAATTTTGCTCCGAATATCACCACAATCTTACAAAATCTTATCAGGGTTTTTTTAACAAATAAATCTCCTTCCTGAAAACGTTGGGCCAACCAACAAAACAAAAAAAGCACATATTAACATAATTTCTTAATGGCCTTTGAAATCAGTGGGCTCTGTCATAACTGGCCACAGCTGAATATGAAGGGTTGCAAGATGATTAGCCATTAAGGAGGGAAAAAAAGAAAAGAAAATTACCTTTAATTTTAAGGCCATTTAACTCTCCTTTTGTCTTGTAAAATATTTGACATTTTCTCATCATCGGGGTGATAAAAATGACGCTTAAAGAAGGTAAAACTTGGCTTTCAAGTGCTAACAGGAATGTGTCACCTCTGATGAAGGGCTGCGAGTTGCCATTTTTTCCCTGCTTGAATGGGTCACAACATAAAAAAGTGGGGCGTGTGAACGCCATTTCAAAGCCTTTTCCATGACTTGGACTTGAGACCGCTTGATGTCCAGAGTTTTGTCTTTGAACACTCTCAAACATGCCGCGTATAGGAGGAGAAGCCGTGCTTGTCAGAAACTTCCATTAGAGCATAAAGAAAAGAAAAACTACCGTGTCATAACTGCACTGAAGGGAGGATGTGGCGACAGTTGATCAATTAGATCAAATGATCTGTTCAATAGTTTAAAAAGCATGCTGAGAAAACATGTCAAAGGTTTGCACACTATTTGGCTCCAATTTAACGATGCTTGAACAAAGTATCTTCTTTGGATTTGTGTTGCTTTCCTTTCGGTGTATCTCGCACCTAAAAGATGTTGTATAGATTTGTGTAGGTCTGAAGGAATATTGTAAGATGACCAGGAAATTCGATGAGGGGCACATTGTGATTTATTTAGTGTGTCTATTTTGTTCTACAGTTATCCAATCCAATCCAATTTTATTTATAAAGCACTTTAAAATACCCAGCACAGGAACATAGTGCTGTACAGAAAATAAGTTAAAACAATAGAATAACAGAAAACAGCAAAATAAATAAATAAAACACATAAAACATAAAATTAAAACAGCCCTATATTAAAACAAAAACAAGATAAAACAGCATCGAATCACCTAAAAACAACTGAAATAAAAATAAAAACCAACATCTCACGTGGTGTCAAAGGCCAGGGTAAAGAGGTGGGTTTTCAAGAGTGACTTAAAAACAGATAAAGAAGAGGCCTGTCTAATCTCTAAAGGAAGCTCGTTCCACAGTTTTGGAGCTGCTACAGCAAAAGCACGACCTCCTCTAAGTTTACGCCCAGTCCTGGGTATCTTCAGGAGCAGCTGATCAGCTGACCTGAGAGAGCGGGTGGGTGTATAAGGCTGTAGCAGCTCAGAGAGATAAGATGGGGCTAGGCCATGGAGAGCTTTAAAAGTAAATAAAAGAATTTTAAAATGAATCCTAAAAGAAATGGGCAGCCAGTGAAGTGAAGCTAAAACAGGGGAAATGTGCGCAAACTTTCGAGTGCCTGTTAAAAGACGAGCTGCGGCATTTTGCATTTTGTAGATGACTAATATATGATGCGCTGACCCCAATATAAAGTGCATTACAGTAATCCAGCCGAGTGCTAACAAAGGCGTGGATCACTGTCTCAAAGTGCTGCCGTGAAAGAATTGGCTTTATTTTTGCCAGCTGCCTGAGGTGAAAGAAGCCAGATTTTACCACTGCCTTAATTTGATTATTAAACTTCAGATCACAGTCCACTTTGACCCCCAGGTTTGTGACAGTTGGCTTAACATACTGGGTCAGGGAATCTACATACACATTGGGGGTCTCGGTGGGGCTACCAAAAACCATCACCTCTGTCTTTTTATCATTGAATTTTAAAAAGTTAACAGACATCCAAGCCTTAATGTCATCGAGACACTGAAGTAATGGCTGTGTAAGGTATCTGCCTTTTTTCTTTAGAGGGACATAGATCTGACAGTCATCAGCATAAAAGTGGAAAGCAATGCCGTGCTTTCTCAGTACAGAACCAAGAGGAAGCAGATATAAAGAGAAGAGGAGGGGGCCTAGAACTGAGCCCTGTGGGACACCACACAAGAGGGGAGCGGAGGACGACACATAGTCACCGAGACTGACACAAAAAGTTCGCCCCGCCAAGTAGGACCTGAACCACTCCAGTGCTGTGCCCCTAATGCCCACCAGTGCTCCAAACGAGAGAATAAAATGGCATAATCCACGGTATCAAACGCAGCTTTTAAATCTAAAAGCACAAGAACAACACAGTCCCCAGCGTCAGTAGCTAAAAATATGTCATTAAAAACTTTTAAAATGGCTGATTCAGTGCTATGAAAGGGTTTAAAACCAGATTGGAAAACCTCTGAGACATTTTGCTTTTCCAGGAAGGCCATTATTCGGCTGTAAACTACCTTTGGCGTGAGTTTTGTCCTGTTTGCTGTTTGTGGTCTCTGTGTGTTGTACCTTTGTTTTCCCCTCATTCCCTAACCGGTCATCAGGACATCTTCCTCCCTGATGTTCTTTGCTTATAAGGAATTGCTGGTTTTCCTTTCTCTAATACTGCATGCACTTGATCTCACAAAGAACCTAGAAGATGCAGATTGTTTTTCTTTATAGTCTCTGAAATAACTTGTCGTTAAAGATAAGACTTATAGAATCAAGATCTTCTGTGCAGCCGTTAGCAACATCTCCTCACAGCAAGAAGGCTGAACCTTCCCAAGGCCGTTCTGTGTGGAGTCTGCATGATCTCGCTGTGCCCAGCGACATGCACGTTAGAATAACTGGTGAGTCTAAAGCAGCCGTGGATGTGAGGTAGATTAAGCGCTTAAAGTATAAAAAATAAAAGTGCTGTTTGGGTAAATGTTCTTGGTCAGCACTACATAACTGCAGTTCCACTTCAATGAGACGTGGCGTCTCCTTCCTTCTTTTTATCCAACCTGCTATCAATATAATCATGTAATCTTTTTACTGATTTTATTTATTTTTAACACTTATTTTTACAGACACTTTGTGTTTTGCATAATGTATCTGAAAATGCATTCTGCTTCGGTTTATCAGACATTGAATTTTCTGTTGTTTTGCCGTTGGTGTTAACATCCATCAGATCTCCAGTGAACCGCAGAGGGTTGGGGTTAAGTTGCATTTTAGCCAGAAGCCAAAAGAGACTATTTTCAAAAAGTAGACGATGCTGCCTGTTATTCCTCCATAGTTCTTCTCTTGTAATATTTCTATTTGGTCGTGCAGATGGAATTACTATACAAATGGGTTGATGTGAACCTAACCCTAAACGAACAATACCAGCAGTTCATTAGTCTGTCAATATTTAACATGTAGCACAAACCTCCCTCTTTACAGCTCAGTACTGTCTTGAAACAGCTGGGCACAGCTGTAGCTTCCAGCAAACAATACTCAAGCAGTGTATTTGTTGCTGAATATTTTCATCTGTGGATTAATACACGCTTGCTGTATTACCAAGCTGCATGACGGAAATGTGAGACTGCCTCCAATAAAAACACTACCTTTAACACCGATATTAGTAAATCTCTTAGTTTTTAATGTGACTTGTTAATATATACTACGGTGAAAGCACCACATTACTGCTACAGCAACAAGACAAAGCAAAGACCCTCCAGCGATGGCTTCAGACCTGACTGCATGTGATGCATCCAGCCACTGCTTTGTCTTATTAAAACTGCCTCATGGAAATATTCAATCGCCTCCTTGCAGTTTATGTAATGTAGACAAAGTCCTCTTGCTGTGCGGTGTAGTAGTAGGAAAGACAGTTATTGACTTTTTTGGGTGCCACATTTAATGTTTCTCTTGCTTTAAAAACTTTTCAAGGAGGCAGGTATTTCTGTAACTAGGGCAACAAAGAATAGCGCTGAAAATCGTTCATACTGAGTCAGAGGTAAAACCTGTGCTTAATAGAGAAGTCCCTCAGGCAAAGGCCAAGTAAAACCAGATCAACCGGTCGCAGAGTAAAGGTTATGTAATGAAAACTGAAAAACAATAGCATACAGAATGTGCTTACTCGTAATGGAAACCGATGTCATGATTTCCAACCAGTACAACCAGTTCCGTGTCAGTGGAGTGTCTGAACATCCTGTGGAAGCGACGCACGTCGTCCTCCCAGTGCTGCGGAGAGAACGACACGAACACAGCTGAAGTTTCAGGCCTCAAACAAGAAAAACTCCCCGAAGAAGCTCACAAGCGTTAATGGGATCTCTGAGGGTCGCCCAGCAGCCCTCACGGGCGGCTGAGATGAGTTGCTTTCATTCAGATTCAGTTTTGCTTCTGCGGGACTGAAACTGCACACAGAAACAGCCTTTAATTGCATCAGTGCTGTGGGTTTCATACGTCGTGTCTCTTATTTATAGAATTTATAGGATGTGGGAATTTGGAGCAGTTTTCATCTCTGATTTGGCCACATTTTCAAACTAAATGTAACTATTTATTAATCAGTTAGGTGATTTAGGGGATTAATGAGTGTGTGGGAAAGTATTTGGATTAAAAAAGCAGAAGATTTGATTATTTTTAGTAATTTTTAGTTAAACAATATTTGGTTGTCTGACTGTCGGATAAACAAAGCCGGCAGTTTTTCCGAACATTTACAGAAGAAAGAGTGAAGGAAGATGCCTCAAACAAATCGTAAATCAAGCACATAACACCAAATATCATCGTTTTCAAGTTCTTCTATTTCACGATAAGCTGGTTTTCTTCATTTTTTAACACCATATGTTCAATATCTTTTGGTTTTTGGTCAATTTCTGAGGCTTGAGACAAAATAAACACTTGGTAGATTTGCAGAATGAGCAAATAGGAGACTATTTCACTAACAGAGTGATCTTTAAAGTCAGTTGTAAGGCGAATACGACACCCTCGCCTTGATTTTCATTCAAAACAGTGAGACTGTCGACAGAAAAGAAACCAAACATATTTGAGCGCAGCTTCACATTTTTAGACGTTCTTGCTCTGCAAATTTAAAACTGGTGAATGATATTTGAGAACACGCTTCTTTTTGCTTACACTGAATAGCTTTTCTTTGTGGGACAATTTTTGAGGCTACAACCAAAACGATGAAGTATTTGATCAGTTAGGTTGCTCGCAGAATGAATGGTTATGGAACTGTTGGTCATTCATCAAGCAAACATCCAACACGGCTCCTGAATTTGGGGTCTGAAATGTGCCAATTTGTTTCTATATTACTCTTTATACTGATTTAATTTAAATAAGTAGGGTTTTGGACTGTTAGCAGAGCAAAATGGGGACAATTTTGCACCATTTATTACTCTTAGCATATTTTATTCTGTGTGCAAGCTCTAAATCCTTCAAGTGGAAGCCAGTCACGTCGTGAATCAACCACAAATGCTAAAATCATCATGCTTTTCTTTCTTTCATACCACTGTACGTTGAACACCTTTGCCCTTGTGGCCAGTTCTCTAACCACAATAACTAATTTCAAGATGTCCTCTTAAGCTGCAGGAGGAACTCCTCAGACACAAATGAGGCAAATGATTAGCCAGCAAAAGAAATAAATGACAGACTGATCTATTCACCTGCTGCAGATCAAGTCTCAGTACTCTCAGCGTGAATTCAAACACGCAGGCCCTTCCTGTTTTAACACAATACAAATTAAAAGAGTTGCCATTCAAAGAGTGAAAATGAGGAGGAATCAGCGAGTGGGTGGGTGGAGGGAAAAGTAGATTAGAGGAGATTTTACTGTCTGAGGCTTTGTGTTGTGTTCCTCTCGCTCCACTTGCTTCTATCTGTCTTGACAGATTCCATTTTATAACCCAGTAATAGATTTCTGAGCATTCCCAGAAGCTCCCCCCCAACACACCAGGATGGATGTACCATGGCGGGCTAAGAGGATAACTGGTGCAGCTGTTTTCCTCAAAAACCTGCAGCCTCTGGGGCCCGGATGGTAATAAGATTAGGATTATTATGACCAGAGAACACAGAGCTTCTGCTCTGCATCCACATACTCGAACACCATCATAATTATCATAATGGGGGGGTGCAGAGCAATGCAAGAAGAAAAACAGGGAGCTCTACATTACCTTCTGCGAGCTCCACTTGCCTTCGTCGAAGATGTCCCCGAGAATAAAGACTATCTCGGGCCTGAGCAGCCACAGAGCGGTCTGGAAAGCCCTCTCCATCTGCCATTCCCTGCGCGTTTGGACACAAGTCAGCGTTATTGGATGTTGTTGTTTACAAATCACTCCTGCAGAGCCCCGGGCACAGACGGACGGATGGAGGGCAAATATATATGAGAATACATGCAAATGAATTATTACCTCCTCAGCTTGTCAAACCAGTGTCCTCCGACGGCTCCGAGGAGGTGCGTGTCCGACAGCACCATAGCGCGGACCGCAGAGTCCACCGAGTGGCCGTCGATGCCCTCTCCGCCGCGAGCATGGCTGATCTTCGGCCAGGCGCACTTGAGGATGGTCGGAAAGTAGATGAGATACTCGCAGAAGAAGAAGGCGCCGCCGACCACCCCAATCAGCACCACCGCAACCACCCATTTGACGCTAAACCTCGGCATTTCTTTGTTATTCGGCGTTCGGGATGCCCTGAACTGGCGCACTGGCGGTGATGGAGCGGTCCATGAGGCATCTTCACCTCGTCCAGACCCCACGGTTTAGGTCTCCAGCCGCGTGATGCTCATGGCAAGCTCATCTGGATAAAAACAGGCTTCGCGTGGAGTCCGGTTGATTCCGAAAATAAGAGAAAGAAAAACAAAGTTTTAAAATGCGCCTTGATTTCAAGGGGAAAGCAGTGAGAGAGAGAGAGCAGCCGCCAGCCGCTGTTTCTAAGTCGTAGGCTCTCATGCGTTAAGCTGGAAACAACACATCCGGTGTGCGTTTTCAAAATAAAACGGGTGACACGATATCTAGGGGACACAAAAACTCCATGCTTTCTGTAGTACAGTATATAGTATATATTTAGGCTTTCTTAAGGTTCAGAAAGTTTCTAAAACTTAAATTATTTTGGAACTAATTTAAATACCTCTGGATTCAGGCTCCACACTGGGTCAAGCCTTTATATATATATGCCTGTAGTCCAAAGACTGTAGGCTAATTGGTGATAATAAACTGACCATAGGAGTACCATACTCTTGTAAAACATTAATGATAAACCAACTTTAACTTGTCTTTCAGCTAATGAATTTATCAGAGTATTATTTCATAAACCACCAGCTTGCCCTGTGCCATTGAAAACAAAAAGAAAGATGTCACATATGATCATAGAGTACCAGAGGTGGCAAAATAACATCAAACTTATAAATACGTTCTTTACTTAAGTAAAGAAAACCAGTGTTAAAAAAAAATACTCCACTAAAAGTTGAATTACTGAAGCAATTTCTTTACTCAAGTATAAATGAAAAAGTACAGACTCTTAAATGTACTCAATAAGAAAATAAAAAGTATCTCCATTAAGGACAATATTCATGCAAAGGTAACTAAACATTGATATTAATAACATAATATAATAGTACTGTATTAATAAAATAATAAAGAAATTTTAGTACACGAGAATACAAATGTTATTCCAATTTAAAGTCTAATTCTCACTTCGAATCTATTATGTAAGCCATAAGGAGTGAAAGAGAATTTTACAAACAGGAGGTGACTTTGCTTCTAAGCTTAAACAGAAAAATTAGGACTGTCAAGGGTTAAACTGAGATTTGGCAGTTTTTTGTTTTGTTTTTTGGCTTTTTTTTGGGCGGGGGGATTTACAAAATCCACAAAAAACAATGGGCTGGGAGGTCAGTTCCTGTATTATGACGAAGGAACCATTGTTCCTTCAGTTGTGGTGGTTTCAGTCATTATGCAAATGTACTGTTTATAAGATTGAGGAAACCTGCAGTCAGCTGAGACAGAAGAAGTCACTTGGATGAGTGACGAAACGTTACTCCCACTGAAAACGCTACGTCCAGATGAACAGAATCAACTTTTGGAGAATAGAAGTACGGATATTAACATTTCAACCACACACAACATCCACAAAGGTAAATGCATTATTAATAACACAAGTTAGCATTCATGCATTAATAATAATGAAGTAGGTCAACATTTTTGATAATTTTCAGCCCTGCCATCCTTTGGTGACCTGTCCAAGGTGTGCCTGCCTTCAGTTCCTCCTCTCCTGTGGGGTCAACTAGTTTGGTTTCAGTAGAGACATCATTTGTAGTCATCTACTTTTACGATTGGGATTGAAACTTTAAATCTGATAGTCAGGAATTCTTTCCTTTTTTTTGTAGCTCCAGTCATGTTTTAGTTTTTTGTTTTTTAACTTGTCACTGCTTATTAGTTGTGTAAGAAAAATATCAAAATTTCACATGAAACCACCCAAAATTACAGGACATCAATGATTTTTATCAATATGTGAGGCTTAACTGAGGTTAACTGATCAAATGCATCAATCAGATTATTAATTAAAAGCGATTTTCTTATATGAAAACACTCTGGATTGAAGACTTTAGTTGGGGGTTTTCCATTTTGTTATAATTTATTATTAACTTCCATGAAAGTATTTTTGGTAAGATAAAGCAACATTTTGCATTTACACCAAGGCAAGCTGCCACAGCCAGCGATGGGAGCTGATACTGAGATGGAGTTAAAGTAGCCAAACTGCATAAAACTAATAAGGCGTTAATGAAAGTCTAGCAGTCAAATTGTTTGGCAAGGATGGCATCAGAGAAATGTATCAAATATCAAAAAATTATTCTACTCCTACAACACTGCAGCCTGCTTCTATTAACATTAACATGCACATTGTAACTATCCAGTGCGGCTGTTCTTTGTGAGTTTGTGCTGATTTTAAAGAAAATTTAAACCGCTGGCTTGTCCTTTTATTTTGAAAATACTAGTAATTTCCTACAGTTTTCTTCCTCCTACCAACTGCGATCTTGACTAATGTGTATTCATGAGAGAGAGAGAGAGAGAGAGAGAGAGAGAGAGAGACATATGAACAAAAAGTAATTTAAAAAACAGAGACCTCCATCTGGAAACAATAAAACTATTGAGTTGATAAATTCTAATCTGATCAGTGATCAGTAAAGCTTGACAAACAGATAAATGGAAAGGAGCCAACTACTATGGGACAAATAAGATTAAGTGATTATGTGCAGAAATCTAATCAGCAGGAGACTGCTTATGTGTGCAGCTCCAGGTCAACCCTGAAACTCGAAGCAGCGAGGAGTTTATTTCACACAGGAAAAAGCTCCAACAAAGCTGCTCCAGTTACGCCACCGAACTGCTGTTACCTGCTCAACTAGTTGGTTTGGAGGAGCCCTGTGCCACTGCTCACACGTACAATGAAAAGGATTTACACCCTTCACTTCCCCCCATCCCGTCTTGACCCTCCAGCATAGATTCAGCGCAAGATCTGACTTGTGAGGGAGCAGTGAGGAAGTGGAGCAAAGGCAAACTGAGTAATGATAGTGTGACTCAAAGGAAGTCCTTCTCAGTTTTCAGACTTGTGATTGGTGCGTGATGGTGAATGAGTATTTTTGTCTCTAGACACCAACTGGGTGGGGACTCCAAACTCTGCTTCCCTACAGATGTGCAGCTTCTGGAGAGTGTCTCAAACCGCTCTCAAGTTGCACAGCTTTGTTTAAATTCTGAGGCTGGTAAATCAGTCTTGTGTCTTACTCATCTCAGTCTCAAGGAGAAAGTATTGAATTCACTCTTCTTGCTATTCACACATACCTACCACTGGCTGGTGTTTCAAATATCATGTGTAGCTGTGAAACAGAGTAAAAAGCCTTATTTTCAGAGTAAGAACAAAATCTGATACATTTCATATCATTTACCCCAATATTTAGTTGATCATAGAGCGAAAACAACAGAAAAGTCATGTGATGCTGAAAGAACAACCTGCCAAACTGTCTTTTCCATCAAGTGAATTTGTCAACAGGCTGGTAAAACGATGATAAAAAGAGAAAGCTAGTATGGGCAAATACCTCAGCAGTTTCAAAATTCATTTTTTTGATGTAAAAACTGCAAAGAATTTATAGCTTTGCGTCCTCTCCAGCGCCTCGGGCACTGCCGCATTAAAAATAGTCAGAGAAAAAACAGAGTCTCACAACTTGGCTGTCAGACTTTTGGAGAAAATGCTTCAAAAATAATTGGACCTCCTCCTTTTCCCCCTTCTGGCTCCTCCATGGTTATCAACCTACCAGCGTCAGCATAACATCAGAGGAGATGCCGTGCTTTGTGTGCGCAATGTGTGTGAGTACGTGTGTCTGTGTGATACGTGGGGAACTAAATTTACCACAAAAAAGAGGGTGTGGGAACATAAACAGGTTCTAGATATATCCTCTCCTGGGAGCCAGGTTTATGTTGCCAGTTCACAACATCTCAAAGACAAAGTACCTACAATACAGTATTTGAGAGAGTATCGAAACGATTCCTCTCCCACAAGCAAGCATTTGGTGATAGTGGGGAGGAAGAACTCCCTTACAACAGGAAGAGCTCCCCAGTAGAATCAGGCTTAGGAAGAAAACTGGTTTGGAGATGAGATGAAAAAGAAGCGTTAGAAGAGGAGCACCCGCAATTACCAAACAGAAAAAAAACTGCATAAGAAATAACTGCATAAGAGCATATGTGCTTTACTATAATTACTACGATTCAGGAAGTTCATGCATAGACAGTATAAAAGATGGATGTAGTTTCCAGGTTTGAAACCTGCATTTTTTTTAACAGGGGTGCAGCATCAGCTGAAAAATGTCCAGTTTTATAGAAATTTATAGGGAAAGGGCTCTCAGCTGCCTCACTCTGTGACCTCAGTAAACACTTCACAGGTAAGTTTACGGCATCAGTCTTTAGTTTGAGGTCACTTAAATAGTAAAAGATGAACTTCACAAAGTTCACTCCTCCCTAGTCTCATCCACTTTCAAAACATCAAGATGCTCAGCTTGAGGCTTCTTAACACGGTCTCACTAAGCAGTGGGTGGCATGAAGGTGCTTGCATCAATCTTTTAAGCTGTCTGTGGATCTATGAGATATTGTAGAGAAAACAAAACCGTCAAATCTATTCAGCAGAGATTGAGCTATCCTGACTTATATTCTCTGGACTGCTCACTAGTAACAGATGAAATCAGCAGGTTATTTTTAAAAACTGGACACTTTCCTCCAGACTTCCAGAGAACATTATAAAACTGTGCTAACAGGCTGAGTTTTTACCATCCTTGTTATTGTTAAGCCTGTATACTGGGTGTCAGCCTGGTGCTATATTTATTGGGAAAATAAACAAGTTTAAAAAGGTCAAAACCCCTGAAATCAAAATACTGTGCTTCTAAATACATTTGTGCTTTGGTATCAACACAGAGGCTTTTCATTCCCAGGACAAAAAATTCATTGTTTTCACACCCTAACTAAGTGGCTCTATTAATTAATTTAGCATTTAATTTACATTTCTTTTTGTCTGGCAGTTGCTGAATTTAAAGATGCTGAGTTCAAGCCTCTGCAAAGGACCTAGAAAACATCCTGTTGTTCTTTTTGTAGTAATCCAAGTTGTTAAAAACCCCTAAATCCCCCCAAAACAGAGAACAATAATGGTAATGGCCCCGTTTACTTCACAGACCTGCACTAAAACACACCCTCCATTAGCTTAACAAATGAAGGCAGCAAGGACCATTTCCATGTGAATCACATTCATGTGGAAAATAAAAAGTGGCACAATTGCTCAACAGGATGCAGTTACAGTACTGTGACCAATCAGATTTGATTCATGTTAGTCTGGCTGGTCAGGCTCCAGACACTAATTAGAAGCCATTTATGCAGATGTTAGGTGGTGTATCAGAGGAAAAAATGTAATTGTAAACTAACCTCTCCACAGACCTGCCAATTCAGCTTCACTAAAAGTGAATTTAAATGCGAGTGACTCACCTCGCCTGCTGTTTGAGGGAATAAATAATTTCCTTAGAAATGTATGATAATATTTCTAAAGTGTAAAAAAAAAACCCCACCAGCTTTTTGCAGACTGAGATGTTTCAAGCTGACTTCGGGAGAAGGTCATCTGTCTAGGATAAAACTATTCAATTTATTTAATTGAAAAGGTCTGAATGCGGTTAAGCTCAAAGGTCACGATATGCAAACTGTACCACATATCGACTTAAATGTCTACAGTGAAAAGGTTTTACATTAAGCTTTCTCTAAAATGTGAAAAACGAATGAATAAAAGGAACAATAATGAGCTGAGTTAGATTAAAAGACTGATAGCATTGCATGGTAACAAAATCCAACAACCAGTGCGCGCACGCACACACACACACACACACACACACACACACACACACGTAAGTACTCTCCAATATGACAATGCCAGCTCTCAGAAAGGAGACTGTGTAACATGTTAATAAAAACTGAATGCAAATCTCCTAAACCCACATTTTATTCATAATAGAACATGGAAAACATGTCAAATGTTTAAACACAGTCATTTTACAATTTCATGAAAAATGTCGGATCATTTTGAAACTGATGACAGAATCAATGTTTGGGTCAGGACAGCAAAAGGCTGGAAAAGTAAGTGGTACTAAACAGAAACAGCTGACTGAACATTTTGCAACTAGCAGGTCAGTAACATGATCGGGTGTAAAAAGGTTATCTTAGTGAGGCGGAGTTTCTCAGAAGTAAAGATGGGCAGAGGTTCACCAATCTGCAAAAATCTACCGTTGCAGAATAATGTTCCTCAACGTAAACTTGCAAAGACTTTGAATATCTATCATTAACAGTGCATAATATCAACAAATGATTCAGAGAATCTGGAGAAACCATCATGAGAACCACATGTGAACATGTGAATACTGCCATGTTCACTGAATCAAAGCTTTTTTTAAAAAGTGGACTGAGACAAGGTGGAAAACTGTTCTGTGGTCAGATGGATCAACTATTAGCAAGCACATTGTCATCAGTGGGGAGGAAGAGCCTCCTTTCAACAGGAAGTGATCTCCAGCAGAAGCAGGCTCAGTTTAGGGCAGCTTGGTGGCCCTATCAAGAGTGAAAGGAGGGGAGCTCCTTAAAGTAACACCAAAAGCTACACATTTAAATCACACACTGATCCTGCTCATGTCATAATGTAGCTCAGTAGTGTGTATAGTCCCCATGATCCTGTATGCTAACATCTGGGCATGCTCCTGATGCAGGTGGATGCTGTTTTGAAGGATCTCCTCCCAAACCTGGATCAGTGAACTTCTGGACAGTCTGTAGTGCTATTTGGTTGCATCAGATGTATAGATACCTAACATCAGGTTCTCAACTGGATTTAGGTCTGGGGAAGGCAAGTCAACGGCATCAGTGCCTTTATCCGAGATCTGCATACTCTGACCACACAGACAGGGTACAGTTCTGCATCAGTGTAACGTCTGGACCTGGAACGCAACAGCACCTGCCTGGAAAGCACTTTGGCTCAACTTCTGTTGTTGTAAAATTTGCTGTACAAATAAAAGTGACTCGACTTGATAATGACTGATGGTACTGCTAGCAAAGACATTTTACAATTCAGTTGAGTTTTCCTATGCTATTATCAGCCCATTTGGGCATTTTAAGAAGTAGACCACAAATTTGGTTCTATAAGAAAGAGTCCATCTTTAACTTTGAACTTTCTTCCAATCCCCTCACAATTTAAATATGTTTGAGGAGGTCCGAAGCAATCAGCGTCGACCACTTTACCACTCAGATTTTTGGCCCATTTATTTGCAAAGATCTGTGAATCTTTGATCAAACAGCTTAAATAAAATGTGCCAATGTTTAATGATACACTTTGTCATTTTTTTAATGGAAACATGTTTAAGAGATTTTCAAGTCTCTCTAAGAGGGAAGCTTAGGGGTTAATATTCCTTTATATGTTTTTAGCTGTATCTAAACCATCGACAAATATCTTGTCGCTACAGACCGTGTCTGAGCTTGATCCTCAGACAACCTGTAAAGGCTGAAAATCCTAAATGGAAGAGTTTCTTTAAGCTGGTAGTGCTGATGACAGATAAGAGCTCAAAATGCGTTCTTCCTGCTCTTAAATAAACAATAAGAAGTATACTTAGTGAGAGCCGGTATTGTCTGTACATGTTTAAGATTCTGAGCTGAGTGCACTGCGACTTTGTAATACTGTTTATTTTATGCAGAAACCAAAGTGCATAAATAACATGTTGTGATTGAGGTTTTTTTACAGGAAGATGTTACCAAACAATTTCTTGGATTGAACTAGCTTCAGGACATTACTGCTTTCAGCCAAGAAGCACTTTCAAAAAATAAACCCACATTAAACAGCAAATTGTTGTTTGCACATGTTGATTTTAGTACACAGAAGGAAAGCGTTCCCTAAAGTTTCCAAACTATCCACAGTTATTTCAGTAAGATTGATCACCTTAATTAAGCACCTATGTTACAATAGGGTCTCCATATGCACAGTTTTTCTCAATACCCAGGTTGAACCAGTTGCCTTTTCCTCCTTTAAATGCACTGGTGACAATTCTCGCCCAGCCGTGTTCTCCCTAAAAGGAAGAAAACAAAACAGCATTATTTACTCTGACTGCAAGTCTGAGAAATTAAAAAGTCTTGAAAAAATCAAATAAACATTTTCTGCTTCAGCTCAGCCAAAACAAAATTAATAAGAACTTGTGAATTTAGTTTACAGAGCTCATTAAGCTCGGAGTAAGCACAAGCTGTCGTGAAATACCAACCCAGAACTCTCCCCAGGAGTTCCTGACGATCCAGTACTCGATCCCATCTTCGCCCACGCCCCACCCAGCCACAGACACGATGTGATTTGGCAGAGAGAGAGGGTGAAACTCGGAGAAAATCCCTCCGGAGTATCGCTCCAGGCCTTCAGTCGCCATCAATGCACAGCTGAAGGACAAGAATTCATGCCTTTTATGTTGCCATTTTCTTTCATTACTGAAATGTAATGCTAAATCTTAGATGGAACCGTTACGTGGGCTCAAATTACGGTCATTTTTAGCTATGCGTCGGCTTTTAAAGCGGGCTCAAAATTTGTACTTGCATCTTAAGTGTGTATTATGCATTGTGAGAACTTTAAGTGCAAAGTTTTGTTCGCAGTCTTCTGCTTTGAATCTGCAGTCAAATGTTAATAAATACAGTTTTTCTCGATGGACCTTTCCTTGCATAGATATTATTACATCCTTTGACACATTAAAGGTGAGACATTATGCTTATTTTCAGCTCCATATTTTTCCTTGTTGCAGCTCCCCAGGTCATGCACTGTTTGAAATAAACACTTTTTGCGGCATTTGAGTTTTGGATTTTTGTTTTCATTTCATTTCATTTGTTGTCATCTTGACCTTCAGCTCTTGGATTTTTGAATTTTAGCTCCTGTCTGGATTTCAATGCTTTTCTAGTTTTGACTCTTGTGTGTGTGTGTGTGAGTTTTTGGGTTCCTGTTTCGACTTTTTTCTGATACTACTGTATTTCAGTTCTTCCCCTTATTTTATTCTTATTCTGTGTTCCTCTAGTTTTATTTATGTGCTGTGCTTTCTGTGTATCCCTGACTTCGTGTTTATTGGCTATCATTCATGTCTGGTTGTTCGTTGCCTTCGATTATTGCCTGTTTTCCTGTGAAGTCTAGTTTTCCGTGGTGTATAGTTTTACTTCATGCCTTTTCTCTCCTTTGTGATGGTCTACTCTGCTCCGGTTACTTTCACCTGCAGTTAATTGGGCTTTATTTACTAATATGTGTTTGGGAACGTTCTCAGCCTCTGCAAAAAATCAAGAGTGTATGCAAAATTACAGCTGGATTAGTAAAACATGCACACTGACGTATTTTGTTGTTAACACCATGCATTCATTTTCAAATATATATATATATTTATATTTGCATATATTTACATTAATGTATATTTGCATATATAAAATTTAACTCGTCTTCTTCTACTTTTAGTTGCTGATTTGTAAGTTAAGTTTAAGTTATTCACGAAAATTTAAATCACACTGTATCTAATTCTGACATTACACATGAGCCTTAGTTTAACTGATTTATAATTTCCTTCTTTGTTTTCTAACCCTGGTTTCTGGAAAGCACTTTGTAAAGCTGGTTTTGAAAAGTGCTACACCTAATTGTTATTATATGAAAGATTTGCTTCTACTTGTTTGTACAGAGAAACATGTTTACTTCCAAGTGAAGCAGAAAATGTTGGTGATGTCAGAGCGTATCCTGCACCGCTAAAGCAAGAAAGCAGGAAAAAGCCTGAGTAATAATGTCTGAGTAGTTAGAAATGGCACAGCTTTCCAAAATGTTTCCACCAGAGTTATGACACTATAAAAAAATGCGAGGACTGTCCGAAATAACGGACGTTGAGAATATCATCTATATTCTCCAGAATTCTCTGGAATATGTGGGACAGTGCCAAGAAATTAGACTGTATTTTGGGGTTTACTGTGTTTAACTGTATATAATAATAAGTAATTATTTAAATAACTAAATAATGACCAAAAAATTGTAGTATTCAATTCAAATTATAGACATGTGTTACATTTTATAAGACAGCCAGGCCTTCATCATTTATTCATTTGCTTGGTCAGAGGGACTTTTAAATTTGCTCACGGAGTACGAACAAATTCAGGCCCTAAAATATTAATGACTAGCATCCACACACTGTGTGAATAAGGCACAATGTTTCCTCCTGCGTGCTGCACACACCTGTGTGCTATTGTTCAGTTATTTCTGTGCGCATATATAGACACTTAATGGTCACTTAATTAGGTACACTTTGCGAGTGCTGGCTTGGATCCCCTTTTGCCTTCAGGACTGCTTTAATTCTCTGAGGCACAGATTCAACAACATTTCTCAGTGATTTTGGTTCATATTGACGTAATAGCATCACACTGTTATTGCAGATTTGTTGGCTCCACATTCATTACATAATCTCTTCTGGGATTAATAAAGTATTCTGATTCTGATGATGTGACTCTCTCTTTCCATCACATCCCAAATGTGCTCTTTTGCATTGAGATCTGGTGACTGTGGAGATCATTTGAATACAAATGTTACGTCATGTTCAAGAAACCAGTTTGAGATGATTTCATGGCTTGTTATCCTGCTGGACACAGTCATCTTCAGTGTTTCTAAATACCACAGCCTTCAGCAGGTCATCTTGACCATGTCAGTGTCCCTAAATGGATTGAGCGGCTGATTAGATATTGCGGCCTAAAGTAATCCTACTGTTGATCTGTATATTCTAGCTTTTAAAATTTTTGCTTCAGTTTGACTTTTTCCCCCAATGTTCCAACATGTCCTGTTCCTTTGGGTTGTATCCATATCACCACTCACAACAGTAAAAAGCACATTCATAATTTTAACAGTATATGCATGACATAAAATAAAGAAAGGCATAATAAGTCTCCTTTAATTAACTTGAAATTCTCTTGCAATGTTTTCACAGTTTTCCCAGCCCCTGTAGTTTAATCATTTGAGCCTTTTCATCATATGCAGATCCAACTGCGCCTGTGATTCGAGTACCAATCACCCTGCTGTCTTAATGGACAGGCGCCCAGTCTGGATGACCATTTAGCAAACGCACCTTGTTGCTGTCACCTTATTTAAATGCAGTATAGATGCTACTCAGTGCTTTTAATATGAGCAGTCTGCCTCTTGGATCACAGTTGTAAGCCAGTACTTTTAATTTGAAATTATTTTAACAGCCTTAAGCAAGTACTGTTTGTTCTGAGGCACTTGTTCTGGTTCCTGGAAACTTTGCCAGGCGTCGCTTACCCCGCTGCTCACTCACACCCCCACAGTTAGTTAAGTTATTCTGTTAAGACACAGGGTACTATTTGGACGGGGAGCACAGTTCGTTAGCTGTTAGCAGCAGTCAGCAGAGATACTCAGACCTCCAGTCATAGGCTCCAACTCATTCAGGGGAGACATAATCTCTCCAAATTATGCCTCAAGATCTCCTCCCAGTCCTGCTGTGACACTTGAACCAGAAGACATCCTAGCTAGATTTCCATGTTAGATTATTTGATGACTCTAAACTAAGTCCTGTACGTCTACATGAATGGGTAGATGGGTAAAAGACCTGTATGAATCCATTTACATATTAACTTGTTACTGTAACCATTTTGCTGGTTAATAAATACCTTTACTGAACTTCACACTCTTTGCCTTAGCTGAGCAGGGACGTGACAGTGATACACACCTACATGCCCAAAATCTTGTTTTAATTTTATTAAGGCTCTTAGGTATCAACTATTTTAAAAAAACGTTGAATAGTTCTTATCTGCAGATATTACAACAGCACAATGGAAACTCTTAAAGACCCTGTTAATACTGCATGATTTAATTTAAAGATAATGTAAAGCTGTCAGAGCCAAACCACTAAAAGACTAACAGCTGATGTAAGATGTAAACTCTAAAGGGACACAAAACGCTCAGCTGAGTTTATCAAAGTGGATTCAAGGTGAAATTTAATATACTGTATATATACACATACAGGTCTGATTTTTTTTCAATACTTAATGGCATTCAATTTGACTTTAAGATTTCTCTGAGTGTAAAAAAGAATGACACTCGTTGCTGTTATCTTTCTCCAAGGTTTTAAGAATCATTAAATAGTCATTCACTGAAAAAAAAAACTTCCCTAAGAGAACAGCTTCTCTGTGAAAATCTCAGGCAGTGTATCCTCCCTCATACAGGAGAAGTAGGTGGATGAAAAGTGAGAAATGACTTTGAGGATGACTTACTCTACCTGATGGGTCCGCCGGTGAAAATTTCAGCTTTCATCTCATCTCTTCCAGAAACTTCTCCGTAGTCTCCGACTTTCCACGCGGTGTAGTTCTTCACAACAGCGCACGACTCAAAGAAGGAGCACGTGCCGCACTGGTTAAACAGCTCGCACTCTACAACAAATGAAGAAGATGATTTAAAGTTCAGTGAGCGCTCAGTTTGCTCCTGATTCAACTGCTTGTTAATGCTACTGTCTAATCAGCCGGTCACATAGCAGCAACTCAATGCATTTAGGCGTGTAGACATGGTCAAAACGACCTGCTAAATGCCAAACTGAGCATTACAAAAAGGTGATTTAAGTGACTCTGAATGTGGCGTGGCTTCGATGCCAGACTGCTGATCTCTAATTTTACTAAGTTGAGAATTATGTCAGTTACATTTTTCCTCAAAACAGCGAACATGTCAAGACTTACCATGTTAAAACTAGTGATTTAAAATATGCTAGGACTTCACTAGAATTGCATCTCAAAACTAGACAGATAGCTACTCTAAAGGCCCAGAATTGTGGACACCAAGCCGTTGCATTCATATATGAAAGCAGAATATCTCCTTACAATAATCTGCTGCTTTAATCGCCTCCACTCTCTCTCTCTCCATATTTTGGAGTCTGGTTGTACAGATTTTTGTTCCTGTTCAGCTACAAGAGCATCAGTAAGATCGGCCACGCACAGTAAGCTGGCAGTAAGAATTGGCTCCCAGTCCGTATTACAGTGAAGAGCCCATCTCGCTTTCTTCATCACTGATTGCTTTCCATCTTTGTCACTTCTTGTCTTCCCGACCGAGTTCACCTGATCGTGCCGTCTGCTCCCCGCCATGTGGCAGCAGTTCCAGAAAGAGGAGTTTATGCTTCTTTTTCACAGGAACTTTACTCATCCTCATCGCTTTATGATGGAAAACTGAAACTAACATCACTTGTTGAGATGTAATCTTGCTTTTGCTGTTTCGCAGCGCTGTTTAAAATCTCTATTACAATACCACCACTAAAAAAAAAATAGTGCACTGAAACTGTATACTACATCCACTGACTGAGAACACGGCGAACTGGCCTGTCAATGTATTATCATAAGGAGTCGTTAGACTTTGAGCTAATGTGAATTTCTTTAAGAGTTACGGTACTGCTGGTGAGCATAACGCCTCTGAGATGTCTCTCCATGCAGTGGCTGCTCAAGCTGCAGGACTTACCACCAGAATCACATACGTGTCTAACTATAGTATTACAGAGAATGGTCGCAATACCATGGCAGCAATACTCTAAGTAGCTCAATATTTTAAGATGAGCTTTTAACACAATGGGGCAGCTGTTTTAAAAACATTTGTATATGATATCATAGTTTCAGTGTAAAACAGAATTATGTCCTGTGTGTACAATGCACAAAAATAGGCACTGAGGTTTCCAAACCCTCAAACATGGGGATGATGTTCTGCTGTGCATTAAGACATAATTGTGAATACTGCTACATAATTATGTGCTGGGTAACACATCTATGCAGTGTCCAAAATGTACCAGCAGTTTGGGGGGATGGTACTAGTTTAATGGTTTCATTAATTCTCTGTGTTCCTGAATAAATGCCCAGCATGCCAGTCAACCTTTTCCTCTGAACCGTTTATTTAAGAGGCTTCATGTCAGAGCGCCGTGCAGGCGGGTCAGGACAAGCATTTCTTCAGAGGCACAGGTGCAGCACCATTGTGCTTGAACAACAAAGAGAGAGTGAGATCATTTCAACAGGCCCTTTTAGGACACAGAGGTGGGTCGAAGCTTTGCACTTTTTCCATTTGCCTCTTTTTTCCCAGTATTTTTGAACCCTCATAACGTCAAGAATAAAGACAATTTCAGGGCTGACACCTCATATTTAAGCTCTGTTATAAACTGCAACCAACTCAATTTTACACCCAATCCAAACGATCCAAACTCCAAACCATCAATATCATGATATATGTCACAGTCACAGTTTCTGGAGAAAGCTACCAAAGCTGAATTCTGGGTAAACTTTCAAAGTCACACTTACAAATCAACACGTGGGATATTTTGTGTCAGTCAGGTAAGCTGGCATGGTCACAGAGAAAAGAATTTACTTTGCTCAAGTACTTGCTTTATTCTGTGGCAGTGTGATGGGTCTCTTATCAACTGCTTCATATTTTGTAGAGCCACCTGCGAGCTAATTTTAGCCCAGCGATGGTGATGAGGCCAGTTGCTGGTTTTGCAGTGCAGTGTTGAGCTTCTACTTTCTCGAATTTTCCTCCTGCCTCTGCCTCCTGTTGCTCTTTCTCTGCAGTCACGTTAGCATCACTCTTTACCTCTCAGAGATAGTTATTGTCTTTTGTTACTTTCAGCTTAACTTTGAAGTTTATTTTGGCATGTGTCTTGTTTTAGTTTTGCTTCCTGTTCCTTTGTGATTGTCTGCTCTGCCCTCATCACCTTCACCTGTGTCTAGCCACCACTCATCCCTCTGTGAATGCTGTCAACGCCCTCCTTTGTCAGCACTTCTTCAGTCTGTAGGTTTCTTTTTGTTTTTACAATAGCTTAACAACAGCTTTTTTTATTTATTTACCTGCTTCTGCATCATGAATTTGGAAGCTCCTCTCTAATGTGTTGCTGACAACAGAGAGCATGTAAATTGGACAAAGCCGTCACTCAAAGGGGAATTTAACACGTTTGTTCCCGGTCATGTGGTGGAAAACATTTTATCACTGTCAACTAGCTATGCAAAAAATTCAGGGGACTCCTAATATACAGTAGGCTACAGACCAACATCATGAGGCTTTGTTGAGATGGGTCTGGAACCTACGCTCAGATTTTAGATATCACCCTGGGTCAACACACCTGAATCAAATGATTAGTTCATTACCAGGTTTCTGGAGAACTTCAAGACATGTTGATGAGGTCATTTAGTCATTTAAATCAGTTATGTTGGATCAAGAACACATCTAAAACCTGCAGGAAACCGGCCCTTGAGGCCTGGAGTTCGACACCTGTGCTCTAGCCCCACCCCCACAACCCTGAATTTAATAAGTTGATCAGATCTAGCTGACATTGAGTGAAAGGTGGGTTATGACCAGGTTAGATTGCCAGTCTATCACAGCGTAACACAGAGAGACAACTGCAGCCTCACCTAAAGTGTAATTTACAATCAGACCTCAGCAGTTAATGCAATAATAGATTACTTTTAAATGCCAGTAATCTTAAGTAACATCATCCAATTCTGATTGGAGCTAATCAAAAGGAAATATGGCCTTTGATGAAAAACAAACAAACAAACAAACAAAATATAACTCAGTATTTCTTTACTTTGGTTTTTGGCTTGGTAGTTGTTGCAGGTTTCATCAGGAATGCCACTTTCGTGCGCGTAGGCGTAGACTCTCAGGTGATCGCCTCCGTAACAGGAACCTGCCCTCCCGCAGTCTATCACGTTCTGCACGGAGAGGTACGCCGATGGCCACGCTCCTCCACGCTTGACGTTGATGCGGTCTTAGACAAAAAGAACGACACACATTAGCAGGAGCCGGTGGATGCTTCTCCACTTACCACTAAATTTAGTCATTTTCATTTCACATGACAATATGCCCTCTAGCCGTATCGCTATTATCATTTTCCTCCATCCCGCTGTTGTCATGGTTACCAGCTAGCGCACTGGTGGCTCCCATGGCCCAGCAGGAGCCACAGTACTGGGGGATGTGTTGGTTCCTCGTGACGCTCACATAATTCTTCCCATCGATGTTCCTCCAGTCCCATGACGGAGGAAGCTTCAACACCTCTACATGCGGCCGGGCCTGCGTCCTAAACAAAGGGGAGTGATGAGCAGCTGTAATTATTGTTATTAAAGCGAGCACAGATGTTTTCACTTGTCTGACTAATATCATCCCCTCTCGGGAGTGTGTGGGTAGTGTAACTGCTGTGACTGACTGACATTTCCTGTGGGTGCTAATAGCCGGACAGGACATTTGCATGTCTGTGCGGTGATATCCGTCCCTGCTGAGCACAAAGTTCAGCAAGCATGTTATCTCACTTCAGATGATTTTGCACCAGTTGTCAAATTTTGTGCAATTACAGATAATCAGACGTGGCTTTGTATTAATTTAATGGAATTTTATGTTTTTTTGACCAAAAAAATGTTAGTTTGTTCCCTCTGCATATCAAGAAATGTATTTGAACTCTCAATGATACTTCTCAGTTTGCAATGTTGTGGTTTTGTTTTTTTTTATCAAGCCCTGCTGTTTAATGGAGAACTTAATGGAAATGGGTATCTCACTGGTACTTTGTTTATTATAATAAAGCCTGTGGTGAAAAGTACTAAAGTGCAGTTTTAAGGTGCAATTTTAACTGTTTATACTGGCAAAGGAAGTATTGTACATCTCCTATTATGTCTCAAATTAAACCTTGACATAATACTCTAGTAAAACAAGAAATTGGTAAAGAGTAAACGTTCTATTCATTTTTGCTTGCACACTCCCTAAAAATTTGCTTCTGTTTTTTTAATAACTATGTGAAGTTAATTAAGTTACCATTTTTTCCATGTAACGACACACAAATTTGTTGTCACTTTATCTAATATAGATGAATGAAGCTCCACATTTATCAGCTACAGCAGTAAAGTAAATCTCTAAATGATGCAACAACATTGTAAGAAATGTCTCATAACATTTCCAATCATAAGATTTCAATTCTTCTTCTTCTGCTGCTGTCTTTAGGAGTCAGCACAGCAGATCACCGGCCTCTGTCTCACCCTATCTGTAACACCCTCCTCTGTGGCACCAACCCTCTGTATGTCCTCCTTCACTACATTCATGAATCTTCTCTGCGGTCTTCTTGTCCACCTGCCTGGAAGATCCCTTTTCAACATCCTTTAAACAATTCATAACTCTTCTGCACACGTTCAAACCATCTCAGCCTTGTACTCATGTCTAATCCTGCCCATTCTGGTCACTCACAGTGAAACTCATAACATTTTCCATTCCTCCACCTTGAGATTTTTTGACAGTGACATGTGAATTGTGTATGTATTTTAAATTAAAAATTAAACACATGCAATCTGTGTAGATTACAGGTGTCGGACTGATCATGTGAGGACCAAACAGGACTTAGTTACACTTTCCCATCTCCCTCATTAGGTAAAGATTGTTTCACAGTCTTGTAATAGTCACTATTCTTTGCATGTGTGTATTCCCTTTTTCTGCTGTAACAACTCTTCAAACCTTTAGCCTTTGTTCACCTGCTGTTCTGCATATTTGTAGTGATGAATCCTTCGATCATCTTTTTGAGGTTTCTTGTGAGCGTATGTTGAGTTAACCAGACACTGGTGGCCCAGTTTTAATTTCTGTGTGATTTGGTAATAAAAAAACACAGAAACTGGAACACAGGCCACCCCTGTTATGATTTATGATTTAACTACATTTAACTACAAATAGTTTTATATTTTCTAATTAGCTTTTTTATGACTGGGTTCAGAGTGTTTGTTTCAGTGTTGCAGTCTTTATTATGTGGAGTGTATTTGTTAGAAGAATAAATCCATAATAGGAACCACAACACTTTGTGGAAGCAGCCATTCAGACATCCTAGCTCTCGACACATTCACAGACGCCTCGTCAGGCAGGTTGTGCTGATAAATCCAACCAAATGAACAAAAAATACTAAATAATTTCCCCCAAAAAAACTACATTTAAAATGTTATGTTAGTTGTGAAATTTTTCCGAAGTCTACTCCTATTTCTACTTTAGTGACTAAAGTGTTTTTTTTTAAACATATACCTTTTAGTGTAGCTTTAGTGATAATATTGCTATATCTAAATATATAAGCTTAGTTTCAAGGAAAACCCTAGTACTGTACACGTAAAACAATACACGTCATTGGGAGAAAACATATTTTTGAGATTGCACCAAAGTACTGAAGTACAGAAAAGTATCCCGGAACTCACTTTGATACTCATGTTAATACGTTTTTATTTAATTAATACGTTAACGTTATATTACTACACTAAGGACACTAAGACGAGTAATTACCATATTATTAAGAGACGCTGCAGCCAACTTTTAGGATAAGGAAGGCTGCCAGAGTTCCTATTTCTGAGCTAGTTTAGCTCCTCTCTGAGCTCACGTGAGTACCTGTGTGACTGCTGGAGGTCGAAATCTTCACCTACCTGACAAAGTCCGGCCTGTGGTCTATAATGGGTTTATAACACGGTTCGGTGAGAAGCCTGGAGGCGCTAAACTGCTGTGAAAAAGATGCTAAACAAAACAGCAGACATGCAAAATTTGTAGCCGCCATGTTGGCCCCGCCCCTTTCCTCTGACGCAGTGACGCGATCACAGACAGCCCCCTGTCGGCTCGAGAGAGCACTGTTCACTCCCTGTGAACACAATAGATGGATATATACATATAATATATATACATATACACATACACATATAATATATATATATATATATATATATATATATATATATATATATATATATATATATATATATATATATATATATATATATATATATATATATATATACACATATACACATATAATATAAAAATGTACATATATTGTGTCATTGTTGCATTTTAGAAGACATGTTTGTGTAACTGACTTTTAACTGTATGGTTATCAGTCAGTTCTTTTCTTAAGACATGTGACAACACACTGAAGCAGGCTTTTACGTGGATCACTACCTAACAAAAATCACAAATGACTGCTCTCTTTTCAGGCAATAACAATAAACCAACAAGCATTTCTGCAGTGGCATAATTAGCATCCTTAAGCTATTATAGGGACCTGTTCTGTTCATTTCAGCACCACTTCTTTATTCTTTGACACCACAGAGTAGCTTGTTTTAACAGTTCACTACTCTTTTTCAGGTTAAAGTGAGCCTTGGGTGCAGTCCTCTTAATCTGTCCTCCATCAAAAACAAAGCTGCTCTCCCTTCTTCTGATAGATTTCCAGCAGAAGTCTAAATCAAACTCAACAGTATAACAGAAAATAAAGGCAACAATAATGGGTTTAATACTGTTAATTTTTATACTATAATAAATAGAACCAAGTATTGGGGGACAGTGTGGATTTTTTATGATCAACTGGAAACTTTTAAATAACACACTCAGCTCCCACTTACACTTACATTACACCTAATGGAGTGCAGAGGACTGGTTGGGGAATATGAACCTCTTAACAAACATATTATGCTACAGGATGATGCTGAAATTCAGTGATGTCTCATTCTGTGAGATGTCAGCAGTTGTTTGCACGTGATTAAAGAATATATGTGCATTAGGCCATAATTCAGTCAAGAATTCAGTCTGTTTGCTGCATGATCCATTTTCGGCTCACGTGATAGGTGCTCAGGCTAACTTGCAGTGTTAAAAGTAGGAGATGGGCTCTAGAAATGAGTTACATAATTGCTGTTGGGTCCCAACCAAGGTTGGACTGATATAAAGGCAAACATCAAAGAGGGAAATCAGATTGGGAATATGCTTTCACATCTCTGTTTACAGAGCGGTTCCCTGCTACATGATTTAGGTTACATTTTCTGCTTTAATTTCATTTCTGGATGATGTGTTCCCTGATGTTTTATTTATTATCCAAATATTTGATTGAAAAAAGATAGAAGTGCACATTGACAGAATGACATATACAATGTTCCCGTAATTGACACCAATCTGTCCAAAGTGTTGCGTGTCACTGCTGTCACAGAGCCCCATCTTGATTCTAAATCTAAAAACTCTTAAGAAAATGGAGGGATGGATGATGATGCTCATGGCAGCTGACCCATATAATATTGCCATGGAGACCGATAGGTCCTCCCTGTTTTTAAATACTGAAGAGTTAATGTCTTTAGCCCTATAACTTCTAACTTTTTGTCTGCTTAAAGTTATATGTCCTGGTACAAAACGTTAAATGGTTAAATGATATTACTCGTGATTATCAGGCAAGAATGACAAAAGGTGGAAAAAGAAAATTTCTTGGTGTTTCCTCAACACTGTGAAAAAATTCTCAACTATTTTGTTTATAAGACTGTAGAGCAAACATCTCGTCTCCTTCCTCCTTCAGTATTTTTCAGAGGAAGATGTGATTCTTAAGGTGTTCCAGTCTGGCTTTAAACCACTTCACAGCACAGAATCTGCTCTTTTAAGGTTTTTTAAGGATCTTTTATTACCTGGTGACTCTGGAGACTCAGTTATTTTAATGCTTTTAGATCTTACAGCAGTTTGCCAGCCATCAACAGTTTCAGAGTAATTTAGATCGTAGGCCTACTTGTCAGAGAGAAGTTTTAGGGACAGTTTTGGAGGCTCAACAGCTCCCTCTGGACCGCTCCTACGTGGAGTTCCGCAAGGTTCTGTTCTGGGGCCATTTTCTTTTGTATTCACTCCCTCTAACATCAATTATGAAAAGATATAGCATCTCCTTCCACTTCTGTGCTGATTATTCCCAGATCTAGCTGTGGGTTTGACAGGAAACAATGGCAGCTTGTTATTAGAATGTTACAGCAACATCAAAACCTGGATGACCATAATATCTTTAAAAATCAGTGAGAGCAAGATTGAGGTCAAGATACTCAGACCCATGAGTTCAAGTGGAGCTCTAATATTAGACACGGAGTCACTAGATCCTTACATTAAGCCCTTTGTAAATAATCTTGGCATGAAAATGAAAATTGTGCCTTAAAATTGGATTACCAGATTCATTCTGTTTATCCAGCTAATTCATGTTTTCAATTTAAGGTTGCGGGACTGTAGCATTCACAGGGTGAGAAGCAGGGTCCCCCTTGGAAGTTTGCCAGTTTGTTACAGATGTGGATGTAAATTTCACATTCTGTCAGTTAAACTGCTTTTCTACTGCAGACACCTAGGCTTCACTTTAAATACTTTAACATAAATTATTCCTAAAAATAATGTGTTAGCTGGCGAGCCAGACTACGCTGTATTTTGGACCCAACTTGTCCAACATCAGTAGTTGTCCAATTGCTTCTGTTGTCACATACAGTAAAACTTACAGCTGTTTCGAGGGAAGCTGAGAACATTACTTTTTTGAATCCGATTGTAAACTTTGTTTAATTATAAATCCTAGAAAAAGGAAGAGGAAACTTTTTTATGTTTCTTCCTTCTTAGCAGCTGGATTTCAGTCACCAGGAAGTTTATTGACAACATTAAAATATGAACAAAATCCATATTGGAGTTACCATTCCTGAAGAGACTATCCACAGCTACCACAGAAATATGGTAAAAAGCCCACTTAAGCTGAGCCACCTTTAAAGTGCCTGCAAAGTGCCTTCGTGTAAATATTGAACTTGTTCACAGTTTGGATTTCACATATTGAAGCAATCTGGACTTTAATCTTATTTCCCTTTGTCTTGTCTTCTTGGCAAATGGTGCTATAAACTGGCAGTGGGGAATCTCCAGTGAAATCAAAAGATATGAGGATTTAGATGGATTTCCTCGTGAATATTTTTTTACTGTGTGGGATTTCTATGTAATTACATTTTAGAAAAGGTAATTGACTCTCTGTTTATCCACGCAATTCTCTATTTTCACACACATCCTTCTGAAATACTGAGCTAAATTGTATTGTTTTTGGATGTAAAATAGTTGCATTTGACCACTTTCATTTCATTTCCCTCATTTTGAAGACACAAAGTCAACATAAATACAAATTTGCTGACAGTTTCTGAACATTTAAACAGGAGACGTGGACAGCTGAAAACTGTCTTGAAATAAAGGACTCTAGTGATTGTATAGTGTTTCACATACTTCTGGCTTTATGTTTATGTATCCCAAAGCTTTCCCCTTAAAATGAACCCCTATACAATGCAATTTTGTCATATTTTACATTCAGACATTCATTGATGCTCCATCAGTCGGGGCCTTTGGTTTGAAAACAACAGCAACATTCTGTAATTGGCAAAACATTAATACACTGGGGTAAAAAATTCTAGTAGCAAAACATCAGCTGAAGAAGATTTGCCATCTGTGTCATCCTTTTCCCTCATCTGACGTTGAGTTGCAATTTTGAGTTGGACAACTTTAAAACTATTGGATGCATAAAACTGCCATAAAACTTTTAAACAGCAGTTTTTGGTTCCCAGAGGATGAACTAGTCCCTTTAATTTTACTTTGTAACACAAATGATTTAGTGTCAAGTTACTTGAAACTACTGGATGGATGAAATCCTGCTGATGTTAAAGTCTCTCTTAAGCTAAATTATATTACCAAAACAACATTTTATTATAAGACTAACATTCGCCATTATAAGTTTTACTGTATACACTGCAAACTACATACAAAACTAAGATAGTGAATATGATAAACATTACAGCTGCTAAGCATTATATTCAAATCATCAGCATGTTGAAGTGCAGCTTTGTAGAATTATGAGAATGGCTGGAAGTGTTTCATTTTTAGTCTAGCTGAAGAGAATTATCTCACATTCACTGCCTTTAAGCTAAATGGTGCCAATTTAGAGGTCTCAAAAGCTCAGGGCTCCTGTGTAAGGCAACAGAACAATCTTGACCTAAAAATTGAGGTGAGTGACTCAAGAACAACTTGACCCAGAGCGCCACAGCGTAAAACTGTTGAATCCATTTTAACCAAGAGTTTATCAATAAGTCCCTCTCACGAATCCGGTAAATAATGGATCAAAGACAAATGTTGCTTAAGATTCACATCCATCTGAGGGATTAGATCAGCAGGACCAGACTTCAAACGGCAGAAAGAAATCAAGGGATCGCTGACATGTTTTGAGGTTGGTTATTGATTGTTGCTGGCTGCAGCTTAGGGGCATCGTGGGTCACTGTCTGCAGACCTTCCAGCCGCTCTGGATCTCCAGTGAAAATTGAAGCGTCTGGGCAGCTTTTCCCTCAGCAGTGCTCAGCTGTTTGTTTTTCTTATTTTCATAAACCGAATTTATTTTGGTTATCAGGCCAAATGATGATTCATCACATCATAAGCAGAAAAGCTACTTTTTTTAAGTGCTCTGCTTTTTCCAGGTGGAGGGCCACTTGGTTCAGAAACGACTCCCATCATACCTTGCTCTTCTCCTGCATAATGCACTTCAGGGGGAACAGCAGCATTAAGCATTTGTCTTGTTAATAGTGGCATTAAATTTAAAGTCATAGTAAAAAGAAAACTTATTCGAGTGTAATATCAGAACCTATAAAAAAATTAGCAGGTTCTAAAATTATTTAAATACAACCTAATGCAAACAACAGCACAATGACATATTACGCCATGTTAATATTAATTTAAGAACAACTGAGGGAAAACGCAGAAGCAGACAAGTGAAAACTTCTAAAGGACATAAAGGGTAAGTAGCAGAACCTGGCTTCTTGATTAACTGACCATTAGTAATTATGAATGCCTCTAAAAAGTAGGTGTTTTTGCACTTAGCTGAGTTGGAGCATTTGGCTGTGTGTTGACACAATACCTAAAAGAAAGGACATCAGCAATGATCTTAGAGAAGCAACTGTAGCTGCCGGACGATCTGATATCCTCGTGTTGGTGTTGTTCCCTCGTCATCAAGGATATCAGATCATCCGTAGCGGCCCATCAATCTGGGGAAGGTTATAAGGCCATTTATGAACAATCCATCATTCTACAGTGAGAAAGATTATGTGAAAAACATCCAAGACAGCTGCCAATCTTCTGGCAGTGGATGTCCCAGCAAATTCATCTGGGACACTCCTAGCTCCACTCCTGCAGTTTGAGTTAACATGTGCTAGACTGCATGTTAATGTTTAACATGCAGTCTGAGCACAGCACAAGCCAGTCTATGCAGTGCTGAGAGAAACTGCAAAAAACCTTAGAGCTACTCCATAAGCTTCATTTAGCTTGTTAAATGTTGAAGTTCATAGCATTACAATTGAACTTTTTTTTTTTGTCTTTAATCTCCAACGTGGAGATGTTTGGCACAGCACAATGTTTTGCAAAAAAAACAAAAAAACAAGCAGCATATCAACACAAGTACCTCATACCAACTGTCAAACACAACAGTAGTGAGGTGGTGATTTGGGCTTGTTTTGCACCTTGCCGGACAGCTAAAGCTTGACTGAAACTGGGTATGCAACAGGACAGCGTATCAATGTTCCAGTTAAAGTCCAGACCTCAACCCAACTTAAATACTGTGGCAGGATCTTAAGAGAGCTGTGGATAAAGGAATGCCTGCAAATGTCAATGAACTGAAACATTTACAACACTGTTTTGTTGTAAGGATCAGTGGCCCAACATTCCTCCATGCAAGGGACTGATAAAGTCATAAAGAAAGTTATAATTCCAAGCTATTTTTATTATTGTTTCATTATTTTCAGTCTAAATTAGTACTTTTCACAGTATTCAGGGCTATCAAACCATTTCTCATTTGTATTTGGAATATATTTGTTCCACAGCTATAGCATTTTGGAAGCGAGAAGATTCATTTGTGTTTCAGTAGAAAAATTATTACACAAAATTTGTCTTTGGTGTCATGCTAACAAATAGCTCTAACATCAAAGATCAGAGTCTCAGAAATTTCCCAGTATGCTGGTGCAAAATTCTAGCTTTTATTTTAAAATTATGTTCAAGAAAATGAGTCAACACCAGCTTTCAGTACACCGTGCTCAGAGTGCTGGAGAAGCTCCAGGCAGCTTTCTTAATGACATTTTGCCATCCATGGAGATTTTATGACTCACTTAAAACCGAATAAATGAATGGAGAAACATGATGAATGCAGGTATCTCCATTAAAAACACATTAAATCGAATGAACATGTTTTCCAAACATGATGACAACATTTAGGGAGCCGATAAAGGATTTCAGCCTGGATAGGAGTCCTCCATGACGACAGTGTCCACATCTACAGGATGGTTCACCAAGTGACTGCAGGAGTGGGGCTAGGAGTGTCCCAGATGAATTTGCTGGGACATCCACTGCCAGAAGATTGGCAGCTGTCTTGGATGTTTTTCACATAATCTTTCTCACTGTAGAATGATGGATTGTTCATAAATGGCCTTATAACCTTCCCCAAGTGAACTGTTGCCCTCAGGCAGACGGTACAGGGCAATCAGAGCAAGGACTAATAGACTCAAACACAGCTGTTATCCAACTGCAATAACACATCTGAATACTACAAAAAAATGTCCATCACGCCACTCTTGTGTTAATCTATGCACGGTCTGAAGCATGTGTGTGGGAATGTATGTGAATGTTTTACTGTTATATCTTATTAGTATTTTAAGTATTCTATCTATTTTATTTATTGAATTTTATTGTTTTATTTATATTTTGATATTGCTAGGGATGATGCAATGATCGGGGACCATTCTTAATTTCGTTGTTCTCATAACAATGACAATAAAGTTTCTGATTCTGATTCTGATTTGACAACACAGACATATGGCCAACAGACTCCTGGAAAAGTAACATTTTGTTTCTTCTATGTCATTCCTGCTGACTGTTACTTTATCTGTGCAAAAATTGTGATTCTTAGCGACGACACTAAATGGCCTTGTACAGATCTTCTTGCAATATGTACTAGAGATGGCACGATACCACTTTTTTATGTCCGATACCGATACCGATATCATAAATTTGGATATCTGCCGATACCGATATGAATCCGATATAGTGTTTTTTAATCAACAAAACTGTTTTTTAAAATATCTTGCTGCATTTTGCAAGTCTGCAAGTTCATACTCAAGTTTAAAACAACAACTACACTAAAGCTATTCTGTTATACCTGTATACAAAAAAAATATTTCATAGTTCAGCAATACTGATCAATCTAATAAACTTAGACCTACACCATCCTCCCTATTCTAGTATTTTAAAGAGTACTTAGCGTAAATATTAAGCAACCTAACTAATAGGGTTCCAACTCCCAGCAACAACAAACATAAATAAATAAAAAATAAGGAACCACCCCTCACGCGCCACCTCATGATGCTTAATCGACGTAATCAACCTTAATTTGATGCAGTGTGAAAAAAAATGCACAGAAATCAATTATTTTTCAAGAAATATTAAATAGATTCAACATCTTTCTTCAACAAAATTGCAGACTGCACAGATGGTACCTTCCCAAAGTAAAAAGTACTATAGCTTACTAGGGTATATATTAGACTTAATAGTCACTATATACAGTAATTGACTTCTATTCATTTTACATCAAATTAAAACTTTGGGTGTCAGATAATTATTTATTAAAAGCTCGACATTTTAAATGAGAATAAGAAAGAAAAGTATGTCTTTGTGCCCCCTTTTCCCTGTTCATGCCCTATCGGCCCCCCTGGCTAAACTTTGCTAGATCCGCCCCTGCACAGTTACCAGCCGTCAGCTACGTAGAAAAAGATCCTGGTGTAGAAAGAAATATTAAATAAATTCTAACAACAGCTTATCAAGCTTAAACGTTCTGCTGTTGTTCAGCCGCTGGTTTCCTCTTTCTGGTGCAACGTGGGCCAAAAACAAACAAGAGAGACGGACTCGCGACAGAAAAGCCGATCAGCTGATCATTTAAGCAGTTTCACGATTGAAGTAGCAGCCGGAGAGCGAGAGGCAGTCGCTTGTTAAGCTTAACGTGGGAATGCTTTACATTCAGAGATGGACTTACACACTTGCTTTACTTCTCTCGGGGATAACTTTGTCGGAGATGAAATGCCAGGTTGCTAGCGAAGCTCCACATGCTATCCAGACCACCGACAGGTCCGGCATGCCACAGCTGCTCTATCACGTGATGCATACTGCTCCGACTGCTAACGTTCTGAGTAGAGATGGACCGATCCGATATTACGTATCGGTATCGGTCCGATACTGACCTAAATTACTGGATCGGATATCGGAGAAAAATAAAAAATGTAATCCGATCCATTAAATATCACGAAAACACCTCACAAAACTTGCAACACGCCGTAACTCACCTCAGAACGTTAGCAGTCGGAGCAGTATGCATCACGTGATAGAGCGGCTGTGGCATGCGGGACCTGTCGGTGGTCTGGATAGCATTTGGAGCTTCGCTAGCAACCTGGCATTTCATCTCCGACAAAGTTATCCCCGAGAGAAGTAAAGCAAGTGTGTAAGTCCATCTCTGAATGTTTGTAAAGCATTCCCACGTTAAGCTTAACAAGCGACTGCCTCTCGCTCTCCGGCTGCTACTTCAATCATGAAACTGATCAATGATCAGCTGATCGGCTTTTCTGTCGCGAGTCCGTGTCTCTTGTTTGTTTTTGGCCCACTTTGCACCAGAAAGAGGAAACCAGCGGCTGAACAACAGCAGAACGTTTAAGCTTGATAAGCTGTTGTTAGAATTTATTTAATATTACTTTCTACTCGAGGATCTTTTTCTACGTAGCTGACGCTGGTAACTGTGCAGGGGCGGATCTAGCAAAGTTTAGCCAGGGGGGCCGATAGGGCATGAACAGGGAAAAGGGGGCACAAAGACATACTTTTCTTTCTTATTCTCATTTAAAATGTCGAGCTTTTAATAAATAATTATCTGACACCCAAAGTTTTAATTTGATGTAAAATGAATAGAAGTCAATTACTGTATATAGTGACTATTAAGTCTAATATATATACCCTAGTAAGCTATAGTACTTTTTACTTTGGGAAGGTACCATCTGTGCAGTCTGCAATTTTGTTGAAGAAAGATGTTGAATCTATTTAATATTTCTTGAAAAATAATTGATTTCTGTGCATTTTTTTTTCACACTGCATCAAATTAAGGTTGATTACGTCGATTAAGCATCATGAGGTGGCGCGTGAGGGGTGGTTCCCTATTTTTTATTTATTTATTTTTGTTGTTGCTGGGAGTTGGAACCCTATTAGTTAGGTTGCTTAATATTTACGCTAAGTACTCTTTAAAATACCAGAATAGGGAGGATGGTGTAGGTCTAAGTTTATTAGATTGATCAGTATTGCTGAACTATGAAATATTTTTTTTGTATACAGGTATAACAGAATAGCTTTAGTGTAGTTGTTGTTTTAAACTTGAGTATGAACTTGCAGACTTGCAAAATGCAGCAAGATATTTTAAAAAACAGTTTTGTTGATTAAAAAACACTATATCGGATTCATATCGGTATCGGCAGATATCCAAATTTATGATATCGGTATCGGTATCGGACATAAAAAAGTGGTATCGTGCCATCTCTAGTTCTGAGGTGAGTTACGGCGTGTTGCAAGTTTTGTGAGGTGCTTTCGTGATATTTAATGGATCGGATTACATTTTTTATTTTTCTCCGATATCCGATCCAGTAATTTAGGTCAGTATCGGACCGATACCGATACGTAATATCGGATCGGTCCATCTCTAATATGTACATATGGCAGTAATCTTTTCATAAAAATTCATTTATAATCTGTGAAAAATGTTGTCATAATGATATCTGGTTACTATAAAGTGAACAGATGCAACTACAATGATTGTTAAATAAATAAATAACCAATATCTCTTTTCTTAGAAGACTGGTTTTCATCTTTTTCAGCACAGATTTTCCTCTAAACTGTTCTATTTTCTTTGTTAAATTTTTACCACTCTTGTGTCTGTGTGGTATAGATGAAGAAGGACCTTAAATATTGGAAACCAGCCAAATGTGTTAATTAGTTAGAATATTACAAAATCTCTTCAGTTGAATGGGATTCATGTTTTCAAAATGTTAATACTATGTATAAAGAAACAGGCAGTAGATTTATTCAACTTAAGATATTCCATAGGTGGCATCCAACACCGCAACAATAGTATAAATGGAACCTGGCCTCTACGGACGAATGTTGGAGATGTGATGGTCAAAATGCTTTGATTTTACATATCTTATGGAGCTGTTCGGCACTTTGGGATTGGTGGGAAAATATAATGGAGGTAATTTTCAGTGTTTTAAAAAGGAGATTTGGTATCTCACCAAAACTGTCCATACTTGGTATAACCACAGAACTTTCTGATGGAGATTTTTCCAGTTATACAAAACGATGGATTATTTTGGCTCTTACTACGGCCAAACGGGTCCTGCTAAGACATTGGCGGAAAAAGAACCCCCCTCCCTATGAAGAGTGGCTAAAGACAATGGCTAAGTTGGCATCTTACGAAAAAGTGACTTATGGTTTATTAGACAAATTGCATCAATATGATTGTATTTGGTCCCCCTTTACAAGCTGGCTTTCTGTAACTTGAAGACCAGAGGAGTAATGACAGGGTGGTGGTGTGGGTGGTGTGCGAAGAAAGAATAGGATAACTTCTCTTTGTTTGGGTTTTTGTTTTTTTGTTGTTATTGTTGTGTTGTGTTTTTGTTTTTTTTGTTGTTTGTTTGTTTTTTAAACTATTTATTTATGTATTTATCCTTAAGTTCTGTTATTGAAGTTTAAAATGAAATAAATAAAAATTGTTGATGATAAAAAAGAATATTACAAAATCTGCTAACGAATTACCACAGTTATTTATTCTGCACACAAACAGAAATGTTAAATGTCAGAGCATTTTTCCTGATGAACAACAGTTTATCCATCTGCGTATCCTCCCACACTGAATCACTGAGAGAAGTCTGACTTTCAACATTTCGGTTTCTGCACATATTTAAGAAATGAGATATAAAAAGTTAATTCCTGACCTTTGGAGATGCTGACAAATGGTGAATTTTAGGCTGAATGTTTCCCTGAAAATAAACAAGTGTTTCCACAAATGACAAAAGAAATAAAAAAATATAAAAGTAATTTTTATATGTCAAATTACTCAACATTCAGTTACAATTTAAATTTCAAACAGTGTATTAAAATAATAACTCTATGACCAAAAACAAAAATTTAAGTTGACCAGTTCGCCAGTGTAAAAATATAAAAAAGACTCCATGTGTTTTCCTCCTTTATAAAAAGGTAACATTTATTATGTTTTGACGGGGTAATTCTGACCCGTTGTAACAGTCCACTTCATGCACATTGACCAGTACGCTTTTCATCATCCTCTACTGAGCAACCTCTGAACCATGAAGAAACTTTCCTTAACTTTAATGAATGATCAGTGGCATTTTTGTTTGAATATTTGGAAATTTAAAAAAGCATCCTGGGGCTCTGAACTGAGCTGTAGATCATGTTTGTTTACCTGCTCAACAATTAAATTACGTGTTACTAGAGAAGATGTTTTCTTACATTGTTTAGAATTTGCCCGAGAACTGAAAACATTTTGGCAAAATTAATTTTCCTGCAAGCACAAACAGCGCAGGCCTGTTTTTGTGGTCAACTGGATTAGACTGGAGTGGTTATACTGCACCGGTAGGCGTCGCTGTTTCTCTCTGATATAGCTGTACCAAAAGGTATCAGGTCATAAGGAAAAGTCTCCTCTTGAAATTCATAAAATCTTCGTCTTGGGGGTCCTGCTTGTTTGGTGTTTATAAATTTGATGATGGTGATTAAATAGCAAACTATACAATTATACAATTATAAGATTAAAGCAGCTGTTTATATTGCACGCCCCACGTTTTGCTTCCAATTATCGCAGGAAGCTGGCTCAGCAACCAGTCGCACTTCTGATTGGCTGAATCCGAAGTCAATCCCAGGCTTGTCCTGGAGCCTCCTGTTGGCGACCAGTCAGTCAAATGTAACCAAAAGAATAGAGGGACTTCAGGCCTCAACCCCCCTTGCTTGCTTTTAACGAAACTCAAAAACTGCAATGAGACCATGTAATAACCTAGTTATAGTTCCTCGTTAATGTGGTTTAGTATTGAAAGTGGGTTTAATTGGACTTGAGGACTTGTTGGCTCCTTTGTCCGGTTTTTTTACGCTCCGTGCCAGCGCAGCTGTTTGCGCATCTGAGTCGCGCTCAGCTTGTGCAGGGTCAACATGATTTTACAGCATCTGAGCCACTAAACTACCATGGTGATACTGTTTTCTGGCGATGGAGCTGGTGGGGCGAACCTTGGTGAATGCGCAGTGTCCCACTGTGGAATAATCGGAGTCCAGGTGTCACCAGCGGAGAGCCGATGTGTCTGTCTGGAGCAGCCAGCTGGGAGCGCATGAGTTTGGGATGCAACAGAACCCTTAGAGAGACAGTTCTCGGTGTCTTTTACCTGGATTCATCACGGCCTGCCCAGACCCATGGCCTCTGAAGTGGTGTGCGGGCTGGTCTTCTGGTTACTGCAGCTGGTGAGTTTTCCCTCTAATACCCACTTTTTTTTTTTTTTTTTTTTACATCTTTGTTGGCCTTTTGTGTTATTGACAGTGCGCAAAGTAAGAGTGGGTAATTAATATGTATAAATGTTTATACATATTATTATCAATCCCATCTTGTTCTGTCCTTGTACTTTAAATGTGATTTTAAATAATAACTGTACTCTCGTTTGTGTTTTCCCGCCTTCCTACACTGATAAATAAGCTGTGACATTAATTCAAAGCCTCATATATATTAGAGCGCAGTTCCAGTATATTTGTTCAGGACATTAAGAGCAGCTTTCATATTTATTAACAGAGCCGTCAGCGCTGTCCTCCACCTGTCAGCGTTTATTGGAGTTAATGAAGGAAACACAGCCGGCAGCAGTGACTGCAGAGTCACACCAAAGGCATGGTGTCTGTGTTTCAGGTACAAACGTCTGATGGTGAAAATGAACTGGTATGTACTTCTTATTTTTAGTTATTTGTAATTACAGACAGAACAACAAACTTAGAGTTTACTATTTTCCTAGTAATCCCTTTATTCTGAATTAAACATTTATGGCTTTCATTAACTGTGCTATAGCAGCTTTCACAGTATTGGTTGTTAGTTTTTATACTCAGTGGCTATTAATGAATCATCAGTGTTGTTATTGAACTGTTCGGCTTCTGACAGTGTGATTGTTATTCATTATCATTTACATTACAATGACATTGTTTGAGCTGCACGTCCTCAGCTGTTTCACTGCTCTGTGTTGCAGTCAGCTATGTTTTGGTCTGTTTACTGAATTTGTTACTCTGTTAACAAAAGTCGTTCTGTGAGAAGGAAGAATCTGTTGGTCTCTTATTAGAAGTTAGTGCTTGATTTACTTCTTTCTCGTGCAGATTATAATTTAAAATACTAAATGAAAATCCTCTAGAACCTGTGGATTTCATCTGATGCTACATGCAGCTCCAGTTGCTTCTTGTTTGTTGGTCGCTTTGCCTTCAGCTTTGTCTCCTGTAACTAAAGTGCTTGCTCTGTTGAGCTGAAATCAATTGACTGATCTTGCTATTGAAGAATGACCAATTTCTTTGACTTCAGAAACTTGCTTTTCCAGCTTTGCTAAGAGCAGGCTTTTAATCAATAGGCCTCATTCAGTAATACTATAATGGATCATCTGACAGCACAGACCCCTTTAATTTCTCACAGCAGTTGTGAGTCTATGCATTTTGTCCATTAATTTGTGGGAAGACATTTTAACAGTATGAATTAATAATACAATTCAGAGGATAAAATTAAATGCTTCAAGGTTCAATGCGTTGCACATTGAGCATTTCTTTTTCAAAGTGCAGCTGAGCGTTCACTACAGCTGCACACACGAGTAACTGTCAAAATGGAAGAAATGTAACGTAGAAAGAAGGGAACATGCATTCAGTGGGCACGTTATTAGGTACACCTTGCTAGTAAAGGGTTGGAGTCTTCAGAGCTGCTTTAATCCTTAATTGCACAGATTCAACAAGGTGCTGGAAACATTTCTCAGAGATTTTGGTTAATATTGACATGATCGTGTCACACAGCTGCTGCACGTTTTGTTGGCTGCACATCCATGATGTGAGTCATGCTCATTGGCTGCATTGAGAACTGACTGTGGAGATCATTTGAGAACAGTGAATTAATTTCCATGTTCAAGAAACCAGTTTGAAATTATTCGATTTTGTGGCATGACGTATTATCCTGCTGAAGGCAACATTCTTAAGGTGTGTACACTGTGGTCATGATGGATGGACAGGATCAGCTTCAATTACCTTTTTAGAAAAGTTTATGAAATGATGACATCACACATTCCTTATAGCTGATAGCTGCAGGAAGGAAAAGAAAGGCTCTGTGTGGTATAGTCAATAAATAGACCTAGTAGACACAAGGTTGGTTCCAAAATTAATATGGTTTATCTTCGAAATTTGCTGTCAGGATCTGCGGCTGCATATCGTGTGTGGCAAGACAAGGACCCAAGCGCAGACGGCACAGGAAAACAGATACTTAATTACAAAAGGCGAGCCATTTATTTTGGCTGAACACAAATGTACAAAAAAAGGAGAAACCAACAAGTAACCTAAACTGGGAAAATACAAAATAACCATGAAACCTGGAAGACATAAGGAAAGGTGAGCAGAGACTGGGACAAGGGGCAACTGAGTGATAAGGAAACTGGAAACACACGGGAGCACAGCAGGCACAAATTAAACATGATGAGACAGGGGAAACAAACTGAACAGAATGCACATGAGACAAGGGATCATCAAAATGAAACAGGAAGTGGCACGCAGACTGAGACCCAAACAAGGACATGTAAACTTGTACAGTAGAACAGAAGAAAGACAGACAGAGAGCAAGGGACATGGCTGGGGAGACAGACTGACAAAACAACATGAAGACGAGACTGACTAAACTGGAAGACCCTGAGGAAAGTGCACAGAGATGAAAGAAGGACATAAAAGAAGACCATATAGCAAACAAGACAACCTAAACTAGAAATACCAGCAAATGACTCAACAAACAAGGCAGGATGGTAACAGGTCTCACACCAACAATGACACCGCCACGTTCATATTCACTTAAATCACCTTTCTTCCTCATTCTGATCCTCAGTTTAAACTTAGGCAGATCGCCTTGACCACGTCTCCATGTCTAAACGCAGTGACCCGCTGCAATGTGATTGGTTGATTTGCATTAGCAAAGCAATTGAACAAGTGTACCTAAAACGTGTAGAATCAGCATCACGGATGACACATGGAATGCATGTAATCAAATGCAAAATATCACGATGCTGTGCCGTATAGATTGTCACTTTTGTTGTGTTGTAGTAAAAGAGTTTTTCTGTTGTTTTAACTGGAAGAGGCAGAAGCTGGATTCAACCATGTATGTGCACTTTTGCAGTAACTGTATTAAAACAAGACCAGTTTATTTTTATTCCCTGTCTAAACTTCTTCAGATGGTGGGTCATACAGCAAAGACAAAGGATCAGGAAGACTAGCAGTATGAACATCACAGATCAATACATCAATTAATGGATTTTGGAAGTATATACATATATATAGCAGCTGCATAGTTTTGTAAAAAGTTCTACTTTTAAAAATGAGTCCATTAATTATCACTAGTTGTCCATTATTTACTGTTAAAACACTAAGTGAATTGAAACTAAGAAACTATTTTAAATGTCTTTATTTTACTGCCACACTGAACTGAAGAAAACTGAGTCCAATTCTTTCCTTTGACTCATTTAATTCTAGTAAAAGATGCATGAAACAAAATTGCAATTGCAACTGCAACAATGTCAGGAAGTTTTCTCTGTCTTTTCTCTTTCATCTCCTACAGTAACTTTCCTTTGCTCTCAGGTGGAGGTGGAGGTGGAGGTCCGAGGTCCCGCCTTGGACTGTTTGTCAGCGGAGCCACGTGTTCCTCATCGGTCCATTACCTGCAAATACTTAAGGACCAAGTTGGTCTGTTCCTGGGAAATGTGATTTTGCTTTCTTGTGAGTAAATTCAGTGGCGTTACCATCTTTGCTCCCTGCTTTGTAAGGAAATCCAAGTAAGAATCCTAAGATAACATTAACTCACAAATCTCCAATTTGACACTGGTAACATCGGCTAATCTATTTCTCCTCCTTCACAGAAGCCCATCGCAGCTCAGTGAACTGAAACTCATGTGTGGATCTCTCTGTTGCAAATTCCTTTGCTTAGACCGGTGCACTTGTACAAAATAAACATTGGAAAGTTGCATGTTTTGCATGCCTTAGAAAACTCAGAATTCATCGTCTTCTGTGGTTGTGATAATTAAACTTTATTTTAATGCTTATTTGAAATCAGACACTTCATGCTCCTGTATTTTAAGGGCATCTGGCTCTTGCACTGCTGCATTCAGTGATTTTTTTGTGGCATTTCATTCTAAAAATGATGATATTTTATAATCCCTGAAAATTTTTTAGGTTCTTGCAAAAATGAAATCTGCACTTGTGATCTAAAACTATGCTTAGTGAGGTATTTTACAGCATGCACGCAGATATAACCGCAGGCTGTCCCTTTTAACATCCGAGGACTATCAGGTCTTTACTGTTCTTCAAAACAAAAGCCGGTTCATTGAATGATTTTAGCACCGGCTGTTTTAGTGATGCGGGCCAAATGAACAGATAATGAGGTTTGTGAGTTTGAAGTTTAGTTAGAGTAATGTTTGATGTTTTACTACTATGAGCCAGCAGGAACATTTAAATGAAAGAAACTAGAAAGAGAGCAAATTATTTGCCCATACTGACTTCATTGGCTCACTGTTAAATCCATAATCAAGTTTAAAATCCTTTTAATCACATACAAGGTCTTGAATAATCAGGTCTCACCTTTTCATCCTACCTCATAGTCCTGTATCACTGTGTGGTAAGACTTGACCTAATCGGCCAAAGAATGGCAGGAGACAGATGCTGTCCAGTGTAGCGAGTGATTTAATCACCATCTTTGGTGAAACAATATTTACAAAAATAAATAAGAAACAACTCCATAGTTAACTCAGTTCAAATAAACATAACTGAATTTAAATCAACAGAAATTAAGGTCACATCGACACACCGCTACACTGACCTGGTCCTTTCTCTTCAAACACCTGCATCCTTCTGCTTAAATCGTCCACTTAACCAAACAATCTCACCCCTGGACTATTCCATTATGTAGGTAAAACAAACATTTCCCTACGCAATCCTATACTGTTACTCTTTCCTAGCAATAAAAACTCTAAACATACTCTAAAATCAACTTTATTCAATTACAAAGATTTTCCCCCTTCTTCAGCTGGTCTCTTGCTGTGACCTCAGACTAACCAGGTAACTATAAATACAGGAAGTGAAGCGACATTTCCCCTTTTTTTTTATCCTGGAACACAGGTAGGTGAGGTGAGTTCAAACTACACAAATTAACATGTGAAATAAATAACATGTTAACTTAACAAACTTGTCAGAATTGATTTAAACCAAGATGTTACATTACATAGTCTGTGAAAGTGCAAAACATAAACAAACCTGGGATAGTACATGTTTGCCTATTACAGAATACATATGAGATATGGCTAAATCAAAACAAGAATGTTAACTAAGAATATGGACAAATGGTGTTCTCACCCACTTTGTCACACACTGCGTTAGAGCACTTTGAGCTAAGACTGCTGGTTTACTTGTGGTTCATAGGATATTTAAAAGAAGAAGCAGAGCCTGCAGCTTTTTGGCCCTTCTTCTTTGGAACCAGCCCCCAGTTTGGAGTCAGGAAACAGACACCCACTCTACTTTTAAGATTAGGTTTATGTATATATATATTTTACTCCTGCACAGTTGGCATGGAGCATATAATTCCATTGCACATGTACATTGACAATAAAGGGCTATTCTGTTCTATTCTAAAACTGCCCTTTTTGATCAAGCATATAGTAAGTGCTGGATCAGGTTAGGCTGCTGGGGGATTCCCATGATGCACTGAATGTTTCTTTTTCACTCACCTTTTTTCACCCTCTGTGTGTTTATACACCTCTCTCCATTTAATCATTAGTTAATAATCTCTGTCATTTTTCACAGCATGTCTTTGGTCCTGTCTTCCTCCCCTCCCTGCTTTTCTTCTACCTCATCCATCTCCTGCTGATCCCACTCTTCCCAGAGCCTACAAGCACAACAGTGCAAGGTAAACTCTACAATCCCATTCTGTTTGAAGCTGTGCACTTTCATTGGTTTTGTGCATTTCCTTGCAGATATTGACTGTTTCCCAAAAGCCTCCAGTTTGAACTGCATTGTTCTCTGTAAAACAAACCACCCCTTCTGCAGGAGAGCTGAGTTTCCTTGAGATTAACGTGGATTTGGAACATCTGTCTTTAGAAGATTTTTGTTTACTCCACTCATCTTCTGCTAGAAGCCTACAAGCTAAAACATAAACCTGATAAATCCCCCAGAATATAAAATATTTATGTGAACTTATGTAAGAAGGCTGAAAGACTCCCCTAAGGAACCGATTCAGTCAGTACTGATTTAAGAATGCAGCACGTACTGTTAGTATGCTTGTTGGTCTTATGAGAGCAACAGCTTAGATTTTGTTCACCTCCACTGATACTACAGTTACGACATCTGAGAGTAAAAAAAACAAGTTGTCTCTGAGCGCATGAATGCTCGGGTGCTGCTCTGCAGCTTTTTAAAGCAAAACACACCGAATGAATTATTCATGTCAAACATTTGTGTTAAATTAACATCACAGATTTAATGGAGCGCTGCAACAGACTGCGGCCTGTCCAGAGTCTTTTGCCCTGTTGTAGCTGAGATAAGGTTCATCCTTTCCCCTCGCCCTGGGATCCTGAATTAGACGAGTAGTAAAGCTAATGAATGGATTTAACTGCTGCAGAAAAAATGAGAAAGAAAGACAAAAAGATAAAAATGAAACAAACCATCACAACAAAGCAGGGGATTTATGTCGATTGCCTTCTAAATCTATCCCGAATAATTTTAAAAGAGTAGCATTTGTGAGTTTTATTCATAAAATACTTACAATGTGTTGTAAGTCTAATATCTACAGTAAGATTGAAAAAGAAATACTTTAGAGGAATGTTTTGCTGACTGCAGCGAATGACAAAGTATTCAGCTGGTTGTAAGAAAATGAATTATCAGTGTTTAAGTTCAATGAGGTGATGAGAGTCTGTAACCATAATTATAAAAAAGTATCCAAAAAAACAAAAACAGTTTTTACAATATGGTCATGTATCCATTATTGATAGAATATTAATGTATTCATTATAAATATTCTGTTCATCATTATACCTGATGTATGACTCTTGAAGTCAGCAGCTATCAGCTTCATGAGCGTTCAGCTTTACTAGAAGTCTCTTTAAGTATTGATGAGACTGTAAGTGGTCCACTTTCTCCTCTCTTTCTCTTCCTCCTTTACTTTGTTAATGCTATTTCAGCTGGAGACGAGCAGAGACGAATCTCGGACTGGACGTCGCTCCCTCAGACAAAATAGGTTTATGTATTATTAAACACTACATGTGGTCTCCTGCAGAAGCCTGTATTATTAGAGGTCTGGGAGGTGTGCTGTTTAGTGTTTTGTGGTGGATGAAGTGCATAAAAGCGAGGCTTAAATCCCACATTCATCACCCGTAAGGAGAACAGTCACCTCAGTCACTCCTCATAAACCGCAGAGGTCCACCGTGATTCATATTTCTTCAGAGGATGAATGGATTCTAAATAGCTGTCAAAAAATGATAGTTAAGCTCTTTTCTAAACCAAAACAGCAGAAAGGTTAAAGGTCACCGCCACCTTCAAATTGGATGGATTAATGAATAGCAAAGACGCACACAGATTGTTGTATTATGGCCTGGAAAGAGCAACTTTCTCACTTTCCCTTTCAGCAAGGTAATAGTTAGCTGTTATCAAAAATGGTCCTTTTTTCTCTCTTGTCTATGTGTTATGGTTTGACCGGGTTAGCTTTGGAGCCTGTATGGAGTGAAACCAGCTGCAATGTCCCACGCCGAGCCTCAGTACCAGTGTGGATCTAGAACTGGCTAAATTCATGCCATTCTGGGAAATCGGCACACATCATTTATACTTCAGCATTTATTAAGGCCATTGTGTTGTGGTGTTGCACACATTTGATACAATTAGCTCTCAGCGACCTGAGGCCAGGATATTACCCCACTGTAGTAAAACTGTTGTGATTAAATTTAATGAGATGGAGATGTTGCCCAGTGAAGAACCAAACTGTGCAGATAAGTAAAACTATTTGTTAAAACATTACAGTAAGACATTGCTGTTGTTTATTAATCAAAGAACCAGAGCCGGATCCCGCTTCATTCACCTTCCCTTGAGGATGAAAATTTTCATTTTCATAATTAGTGGGAAACCTGCTGCTGAGAATTTTGACCATAACAGCTCCTGAAATTATCCCAAATACCTGTAGGTGCACCATAAAGTGGCCATGTGTTGAACAGCTGTGGCAGCTCCCCTGCCCGATCTCTTCCATCCTCCCAGGATCAGTCATCCACTGACAGCTGTATTCTTCACAGTCAACGCCTTCATGTCCATGGCCTCCAACAGCCAAGTCCTTAACTGTGAACACCAACAGACACTGAAGCTGAAGAACAGAATCAGGTTCAGAAACTTAGACGATAAGTTAAAGACTTGGAGGTCTTGTGGTCCACCAGAATGTTTATTTGACCTGTCAGTGAAAATTTGCTTTGCTCAATAGAAATATTACCAGCTCTTGGCCAGGATATGTATTGTGATCCACTGAAAATCGTCTTTAGGTGCTGTCCCAGTCACCCTCACTTTCTTTAATAATTACAATGGCAGAAAGAACTTGTGGGAATCCGTAAGCTGAATGATGTTGAAGTCACTGTAGCTCCTCTTCTGTTTGAGGCCACACAGGGTGTTTACTGCTGTCCTTCTTCCTGCTTCACAACACCTATCAGATTACTTCCACATCCACAGCTTTGTGGCCACGAACTTTAACTGTGAGCATGTTGTAGCCCTGATTATACTTTCTGTGTCTGTGAATCTGCTAGAGTCCATGTGATGTTAATTTTATCATCAGACACAGGGAGTGTGAGGATTTGTTAGGACATCTGCGTGCCTGCCTGTTTCATTGTGACCACCCTGAGTCATCCACTGAGAATTTACATCATGCACCAAAGACACATTTACACCAGCCCAGCAGACATGCCCTCTTGGGGCCCATGTGAGGTACACCCATACAGTCCAGACAACCTCCAAAAAATGTATGCCTTCTCCCAAGCTCGAACCAGGAATCTTTGTCTTAGTAATCAAACATGTAAACAAAACTACAAACTTAGTCATACTGAGAAAATGGAATATGTCCTTGCACATTTTGACTTCTCTTGCAGTGTATCAATAAAATCCAATTTAGTTTAGAATCAGTCGTCTTATTCCAGGCTCATATTTCAGACGATGTAATAAAACATTTTCTATGATTTCATCTTCTCTGTAATAGTTCACTGTACGGTGTGCCAACAAATATACCCATGCGTGCCCACAGCAGGTACGTGTGGGTGAATCGTGGAGTGGTTCTCTTCTGGCAAAGCAAACACACACCTATCCCATGTGAGCCCCAGGTGGGTGTGCTTGGGCAGGGATGGGCCCCATATCAGTTTTTGAGCCAATCAGATGTGGGCAGTGCTATTTGTTTAACCAGCTGCTGTTTGTTTTTTTAAAGACTATGACACAATTATTATTATTGAAGGTCAATTTTGTTGCCAAATAATATCTGTTTCTGTACAGCTCTCTAATGGGAGAAATTAATAACAACTCTGCATATATATAAGATAAACAATAATGATACCGTGGGCCGTTATATTTTGACAACACGTTCAACGTTTGGCAACCTCAGTGATCTTCATGAGTCACAGTTCTCTGGTTGCTTCTAAATGACCTCTCCCCCGATGATCAAGTACGGATTTTATGTAACCCAGATTTTGCTTTCCAGTTTTGGTGAATCAGATGCTTTTGGCTGGTGAAATGAAGGTTTTTGAATATGAAAGCTTAGACATGTGCACATCGTCTAAAGTGCAAAAACACATTTAGATAGATGTTTACTTAAATTTTCAGTTAAACATAATAAAGTGGCTGGTATGTACAATGCTTATAACTGTATTTTACTGCCTTTATTGATCATAAGTCAGGTATACAGGAGTCAAAAGAGGTTTTGTAAGACTTTTCACTCAGACTGCTCCTTCACTTTAGTCAGGGCTGACCTTTGCAAGCTGTTTACAAATACCAAAGATTTATATGTGGGCATATTTGCTGTGGTCTGTATTCATGGTTTTTCACTGATTCTGCATGACTGAACCACAGAATGGCCAGTGTGTTGTGTTTGTTTTAAACTGTGTAATTACACATAGAGCCCAGCATGAAGTGTGCAACACTTTAGTGACTAAACTCATATAAAAAAGGTTGGATGATTTTTTTTAAGAAGTTTTTTTTTAAGGTTTTAATGAAAAACAAAGGTTTGTAGACCACAAATGGACTAATGTGATGTGTTTATTAAATGTCAGGTGAATTTTTAACAGACCTCACAAAATCGGAACAATGTCTTCTTTTATTTGTTTACTTTTTAAACTAGATGGAAGAGGAGAAATAGGGCTAATTGTGCCACCTCGTTAGAAACAAAGGATGCAATTTTGAAGGAGTAAACATGTTTTTCAGAGTTTAGTTAAAAACAGAAAACAACACTGCCTCTCTTGTGGCCTTTATAGTGGAATATAATTTAACTCCCTTGCTATCAGCAATATGTTTAAAGCCTCAGTTTATTAGAGAGGGTGTTGCTGCTCATACAAGCTGAATACATAAACAAACTGGTTGCAATAATTACTGCCGTGATTTCTGTTCTCATACAGTTTCAGTCTTCTTGAACAAACATCAGACAATTTGTGTGTTTACCCACATTTTCTCTCCAAAAGTCAGAGATAATGAGGGACCTGTGAGCATCAACCACAGGACAGGACCTTCATTTACGGGCCAAAGTAACTCTAACAAGTCCCTCGATTCCTCAGAAAAAACTGTTTCCTATTAGACTTCATTGTTATTAGTCTCATCCCAATTTCAATCATTTGGTTGTGATACTACCCTCCAAGATTGCTCCAAATCACAGTTTTGGCATTTATTTCTACTTTGTGGAACCAGGCGTCTGCTTTCTATCAACATGTCGGTCCTCTTTTCTTTTTCTTTTTTCTCCTCCAGACTGAGTGAGTGCATATGCAGGAAATGGCATCCCAGAGATCTTCATGTTTGTTGTCTATTTGGCCATCTGTTGCGGTCTGGTCCAGAAGAGGGCGCCATTTATTTTTTGTTTGTGTGTTTGTTTGGGGTTTTTCCATCTTTAAATGCAGCCCCCCTTTTTCAGAGGCTCAAAACTTTACAATATGGTGATATATCCATTATTGACAGGATATATGTCAATATAACTTTAAATATAAGTTTTTAATACTTGGAAATCATTTCTAGTAAAAGACTAACTGAAATCTAAAAATCTTGGAAACATCACCAAATGCTGTGTTTATTCCCCTGAGATCTGAGCTCTGCTCGGCCTGGAGCCAAGATGTCTCTCGACTGTAAAGTTGGAAAATGATTCTCCTGTGTTGGTTTGATGTTCAGAAACAGTTTTTGTCAACCATGGAAATAATTCTGTCATCCACATTTTCGTTTGAGGTCTTTCAGGCCTTTAAGTATTTGGACAAGACATCCTGTCCATCCTTGTCCTGAGTTGGACAAGACATTTATTCTTTTCAGGGATGAACCAGAGTGTTGATTCGGTCCCTCCTAATGTTCTTTGCTGCCTCTGTTAGGTTTATCTTGTTTTGCTCAGACTAGTGATGGCTTTCCTTATGCATAGATTTAAAGTAACACTAAAGTTAATATACGTCAGTTACTTTTCAGTAGCTCCATTAACTTATAATAACAATAATGCAGTTTTCCAGACCGATTGTGTAACACTGCAGAGCCCTTGGCGTTGGCCCCATCATTTGTGAGCTGTGAGTCAGGAGCGAGGCTGTTTACAGCCATGTAGCTGAAACTGCCTTGATCAAGCTCTGTGTTCTCTCGCATGTAAACTCCACACAGAAATGGCCCCAGACTGGATTCAAACCCAGAAAGCAGCATTGTTTGAATAGTTACTTTAAAATGAACTTAACAGCTCTTTTACATACAGACAACTTTAATGCGATTAAGTTGATGTGTTATGCCTTCAAATTTACACATTGCTAACCCTACATCTCATCTGTTTCTTTGGGTGTGTTGTAGCCTTGAATGATAGAAACTGGCATATAAAAAGGCAGTCTGTTTCCATTTTGTCTTAAATCAAATATAATTTAATCTAAAATTTGGAAATAACTGTTTTATTATATTTTTTTACTTGTGCTATTCCTGCTGTCCAAACATTTTCCAGGCTATTGTTTATGTTTATTCTTCATTAGTCACTCATCCCCAGCAGAGCTGCAGCATTTTTTTTTAACATTTCGTCACATACATCAGTTGGCTAATGTTCATCTTACTCATCTGGTCCTGCCTGCTGTGCCTGAAGCTAGACCGGAGACCGGCTGCCTTGTGGCCTATGGCAGCACACTGATAGTTCTGGACTACATGTGGAGTTTGGACATGAACATGAACACGTTCATCTAATTTTTGGGAGCTAAAATTCATAGCCAAATACTTTGAAACTTTCCAACTAAATATCAAAGCAGTCACTAAACCTGATATTTAGCTTGGCAACCTGCAATCTGAAAACACAGCGTGGTTTAAATACGTGCAAGGCTATTTAATAAAATAAGACTGTAGTTATCCATTGTGCTCCTGAAGATGGTCAAGTTTTAGTGTTTTGACATGTGTTGGAATAACTCTGAGGCTTTCATGTTTCCAGTTTCTCAATTATGTCTCACAAACCTGAAACTGCCTGAAAATGGTTCTTTTTCTTTTGGTTCACCTAGATTTCTGCTTCCCCCCAAATGGTTTATATGTGTTTATTAGTTTTAGGAATATAGATGCAACTGTATTTTACACCTTTGTTAAACTTTTTTATGTTTATTTGATGGCCAGATAAATGCAATACATGTACACAAGTATGGGTAATTAGTTAAGCAATAATTTGACAAACTCAATTCTCATTTCCTACGTATAAAGAATATCTCCTCATATTATTCTGACCATCAGCATTTTGCTTCCACAGAGTTAAAGTAAACTATGTCTCATCTCTTTTTAAACATATTTATTGTGCGTAGGTCCTTTGCATGAGGGCCTTCTGGTTACTGCTGAGACAGACGCTTACAGAGAGACAGAAGAAAAACAAAAGGAGACAGCACTGGTCTCTCAGACGTTCATGTGAAGCCAGGCTGGACCACATACAACCCGCTTTGATCTTGGGTGTGCCAGACCAGTGAAACTTCTCTTTCTGTCCATGTAAAGAAGTTTAACTACACATTTAATCTCTGAGGTATCTTTAAATGAGAAAAAAAGTGCATATTCAACAGTACGTCTCAGTTTTTCTACATGATAAAGAAAACGAGTAAATTAGAGAATTCTGTAGACACAGCTCTTTGGGTTTAAATTGTAAGAAATTAATGTGCAAAACAATAGAAAGATTCTGCTAGCTCACTGTCCAGACTGTCCTGTAATTATAAAACAGAAATCTTCTGTTTGTTTGTTTTAATAATGTGGATCTACTTAATCTACTTAAAAACAAAACAAAGCAATTTTTACAGAACAAAAAAATGTCATCTGATGTCTTTATTAGAAGAAAAAACTATAAAAGTCCAAAATGTATTTTCCAAAGCTGCCCAGTGGACCAGATTGTCATCTATGGTGTGCTGATTGTGGTCCCCGGGCCTTATATTTGTCACCCCAGAGGATCAGAAGAAGGAGCAGGGTAAGCCCTGTGCTCTTTTTTTTAAACTTACAATAAGATATAAACTGTTCAATATGGGTTACAGGCAAAGTTAATAAACTAATTATGTTAAAGACAATGAAAGATATGGACAAATATTATATTACATGCAGGTATCAGAACTAGAACATAATGGGGCTGAAAGATTTACTCCATCTATTTATTTTATTTGTGTCTGATCATAACAGGACAGGCTCTGCTTTCCAAAACAAAAAGAAAAAGGGGATGAAAAAGAGATAAAAAGTAAATGAGTAAAAACGAATCCACTGAGATCTTCTACGTGATGATGTCCCTGTTTTGTGTGGTACCAGGTACCAAAAATACCGGACAATGATCAGACTTTCTTTGTTTTTTTGGATTTAGCATATGCACCAAAAACCCAGCAGACCTTGAATGTGACACAACTCATCCCATTTTTGTCACACCCTGTTAACTGCCTCTTTTGATCGTCTGTTCTCATCGGTGATTGCGTGCTGTATTGTTCAGCTGTGTGTCATAACATCCTCACTTCACAGTCTGTGGCATGGGCCTTTTAACTTTATTATTGTTTTTGTGGATTCCCCGTTGTTCTGCTGCCACTTGCCCAGCTCAACTTCCTGTTGTTTCTCACTGTGAGCTGTTGCCGTCTTTCCTCTATCATCTGTTTCATTCACGGTAAATTGATTCATGGGTTCTATTTAATCGTTGGGTATCTGCTCGCTTTCTGTGCCATGCACCATCCCAGTTCATCTCTGAATTTCAGCGTCTTCCTCCTTTACCTCCCACTCTGACTTGTTCCTGATGCTTTGTTTTTGGTGGTGCTTTACATTAAGAATATAACTAACCTTGCTTCTAAAGTTCAGGTATTCTGCATGGCAAGTTCGTTTTGTCTTTCTTTTTGTTTTGCCCGTAGCCAAATTCTTACCCTCTTTTAATCCTTTTTCAAATAAAATCTCTCTACTTCTGACAGACAACCTCTTTCTCATGCATGTTTGGAATCTGCAAGAATTTCTTCAACCAGTGGCTTTCTGATGATCCACACCCTGATCTGTCCACTGAACCCCAGAAAATTACCCCCTTCCTGAAAAAGCTCCCTTCCCCCAAAACCACTGGAGTCCTGCAGCCAGTTTGTGTGGATCTTGACAAATCTCCATGGATCTATTCTAGTTTCTCTCCTCACTGTGTATAATGACTTCTGTGTAACTATACTGGCCTGAGAAGCATCAAAGGGAAAAAAAATTCCACTCAAATAAGTAAGTGTGACCACAAAATGGCAAAATGTTCGCCTTGACATGCAGCCAGTGCGTGCAGCCAAGCCTGAACTTTGACATGGCTCCATTATTGCCTGAGAACACATTAAAGTTTTAATGTCTTAATGCGATTATTTATCTGCTGCTCAAAGATCAGACACCATGAAATCAACACAGATTGTTTTAAGGAATGCAGCAGAAACGATTACAGCTTTTTGTTCAAAATGTTGGGTGAAACGCTGCTCTGCTGATGATTCCCACTCTGCATTGGAGTCATTGATACTACATATGAACGTGTGTAGCATTTATGTACTTATGAGGACAGAATACCTGTAGGAAATTTACTGAAAATATACATTAAACACAGTACGAAAAAGTTAAAAAGCCTGCCAAATGTTAGAAAGTTACTCAGAATTATATTGGCTTAAGTCAGGCTTACGTGATCCAGTGACTCCAGCCCTCGAGGGTCGGTGTCCACGTGTCCCTGCTGCTACTTTATATTTTCTAACATAAAGTCAGAAAGGCAAGAACCAAAATTAAACACAAAAAAAGAAAATCAGTATCTATCTATCCATCCATCTATCCATGTTATGTCTATCCAGATAGACATAACATTAGACAACAATATAATGTATTAAAGTATGAAACAACATGAATGCTAAAAGTGTCACTTTATTGAACCATTTTAGGTGAAATAAAGAGTACAGGGCTCTTTGGTCTTCAGTTTTTTGTGTGAATTGTTTTGCTTTTCCCTTCTTTTTTGTCTGTTTGTGTCTGGATTGCTTGGATTTGTGAAGTGTTCAACAATTTAGTAGACCACCTGTCGTAAAACAAGAAAGCACAAACATTTCTAATTCTTTTACTTGTTTAAAACTAAAACAAATTATATTGTTGTTATTGTGTATTAGGCAAATAATAAACTGAATTCACATTTTTATTCCCAAATTTGACTTCTGGAGAAGTCTGAAATTAATCAAGCACAACATTCAACCACTGAAACATCTTTTTTTCTGTTCAGGGATGTAACATGTAGTGTAATTTGAAATCTTAATCAAAAAATAATAACGGGCTCTACTCGTTTTTTCTGTTTTTCATAACAACAATAATAATAATATTTTAGCTTTAAAATTATAATTTTAGTGAAAGAGCGCATACTGGTGGATTAACCACGACAGAAACAAAAACAATGACTTTGGTAATTACCAGTACTGTTAATTAAATGTTTCTTGAGTAATAATAAAAAAAATAATTATGGGGGAAAACGGAAAAAAGTTGCCAGCTCCAGTATATATATATTCTTAAATACTGTAATGACAAAGTTGCCAAAAGTTACAGAATTTCAGTGTGGTACTGGGTGAAAAACGCAACCACTACATAACATTTCATAAGCAACGCATAAACCAGAAGAAGAAGGACAAATTACATCAACACTCAGCAGCACCGGGGGCGATTATTAACCGGGTCACAGAGCCTCGATCTTGATGATCTTCATGTTGGATTTGACGTCAGATCTTCGCTGTTGTAATTTGGGACGCGCTCTCCTTTAGTCTGCGTGACAAGAATAAAGGATTGACCCCGACGTGATTTGAACACGCAACCTTCTGATCTGGAGTCAGACGCGCTACCGTTGCGCCACGAGGTCGTCCGTTCTGACTGTCCCCCCACCAAACAACAACAACGGGAAATTTTTTTTTTTAAAAGTGTGTGCGTGCGTGTGACGAACGTGATCATTTATAGAAATTCACCACAGATCTGTCTGCTTTCCTGAGGAACGTTAGTCCTTAGCTCAACACAGAGCCCACGTGGAGCTCTGCAGCTGAAGCAACAAGAAGTGTCATAAAAACAACAATCGTGAAAGAGAACAGTGGAAAGACTGTCCGTGGTTCTAAATTGCTCATATTGTGAATGTGAGTATGAGTGAGTCTCTGTTAGTCCACTGGCCCTATTGAAGGTGGGATAACTGGGATCTGCTAAAGAACTGCAAGGTGCAGGTGGCCGCCACTCCCTGAGCCTGGCTCTGCTGGAAGTTTCTTCCTGTTAAAAGGGAGGGTTGTTTTCTTCCCACTGTCGCCAATTTGCTTGCTCATAGGGTGGTCATATGATTGTTGGAGTTTTTTCTGCTTTCTTTTTATTATTGCAGGACCTTGTGTCAGGGTCCTGGGACTGGGCGACCCAGGACCCCTGGGCAGTCATGGGTCCTCCTTTCCCACATTCCCCCACGGTCTGCCGTCGCAGCCCGTGACACCTTGACCTTATAATAGAAAGCATCTTGAGGCAACTGTTGTTATAATTTGGCATCAGAAAAATCAAATGGAATTGCACTGAATTGAAGCGTGTAGGTGAGTGGACTCGAAACTCTATTTTCCTTGTTTGTTTATTTACATTTCCTGTACAGCATGGTGAGATATTCTATTCAGTCTTATCAAAAACAATCTAAATTAAAAGCCCTGTTTGGATTTCATTGTTTGCTGCTTGTTGTTATATTGAACCCTAAAATGTTTGTTTTTTCCAGTGTAAATCAGCGTGGTCTTTATTTTCACCCCACAGACAAATCACAGTGAACTGAAAATGTAGAATTATTGTGCATACACAGAAATCAAAATTACTGAAAGACTTTACAATTTGCATTCACAGATTTCATCAGTTTCACCTGTAACTAGAATACCTTTCAAACTGACTCCTTAAAGTAACTTAATTTTAACAAAAAAATGACATCAGTTCCACTGCTTCTCCCTCATGGAGAGAAACTGAAACAGTTTGCAATAGCTGATAATTATGCACAATATTTGTATTGTGCTGCCTGGTTTTTATCGTGTAAAGATATTTATTAGGTTTCATCAAATGAATTTTAATGACATACAGGGCTGTGTTCCAGCTCATAATGACTTCTGTGAGCTCCCCAGTGATGACACTGAGAGACTCTCTGCTTTGTTTTCCTGCTGTTGCAGAGATGAGTCCTTATGAGCTGCTACTTTCTCCACGTGGTGGCGCATCACATCAGAAAACATCACAGACCTTCGCTTCTGTACACTCGAATGAGCCCGACAGCCACATATAGCCAGTCAGGTCACAGGTTTGATGCTGGACTAATTATATTTGTGTAGCACACATATAACATAGTTACACTCTGGCATAAGGTAATATTTAAAAAAGCCAAAACATCTTCGTCTTACAAACTAACATTCCACAAAACTGGCCTAAAGATAACCTCAAGTGTTGACCATAAAACTGAAAAACTCCTCCGTGTAGAGAGCAATCTGTCAAAGTTGAATTTTTTGGGAATTTGGGAGGTCAGCAACTATCTTACTGATGACTGTAGTTTAATTTCAAGACCCAAAAAGAACTAAGAAAACGTCTTCTTTGTAATCTGGTGCCAGAACGATCGACTCAAGAACAGGACGGAGTCTGCTGTGTTGTTGCCACAGTTGTTCAGAACATCCTAAAGGACATTTTCTTACGTGTGACACACACAGACACACAAACTTAGACAAACATCCGAGTCATTACATTCCTTTCCCCCTGAAAACATCTCCTGAGGTCTCCAACCTTACACCTCCTTAATGGTCACACAATGCCAAGCATTTGCTGGAAAAACAAACAATGATGGTATCATCCTCACATCATATTAATGTGCTTTGTCAAAGAGTTGTGTTTCACTTTTAATTTTTAAAGAATGGTTATGTAATGCATCAAGTAAATGTGAAACTTGCTTTTCTATGTGTTCTTGAGCTTTTTTCCTATTTAAATGCTTCTCTATGTAAGCAGTGCTGGTCACTGATTTCATGCCGCAGCAAATAAAGTAACTCAACAGGCCCGTATGACTTCACCATGGTAACAATGGAGTATATAATCATACATTTCTCACTCACTGTCATGCTTCCCGCTTTGACTGGCAGTCCAATTATGAGCCGAGCCAAGGTGCAGATGAGGACAGTAAAGTAGTGTCTAAGTGCATGAACACCTTGCTGATGGATTCAAGGACGATCAAAGACTCCCTCATCTTGACCTTGCACCTATAACTGCAGAGGCAGGCCTTAACGTCCCCCGCGCTCTAAGGAGAGTGGCCCAAAGACTGCCCCCAGCCTGAAGAAGAGAAATACCTTATTGCTGAGGTACTTGAAGGCCTCTGCTCTTAGATCCAAATCCAAGTGACAAACTAGAGGCCTCACCCTGCAGGAAAGACATTGTTCCCCCTTCTTGGGAGACCTGACAGGGGTTTGTGAGTAGAGTTGTGGGGATACGATAAACGCGGGTTAGACTAAATTTAAATTAATGGTTAAATTTACATTCAATAGCTGATTCATGTTCATTTATTGCATTTATAACTGTTGAGCTGATTTTCACTGACCTCTGCAACTTTTGCAAGCATCGGCATCCTCTCCTCAATAATATGAAAGATTTCAGATTAGAGAGACGCAATAATGAACCAAAGTGCTTTCATGTGGTTGGCTAATAGGAGTGCTTATGACAAGGTTGCAGGAGAAGCTTTGGGAAGAAGATTAATCTGAATATTTCACCCTTGATTAGACAGGAAAGCTAATGACACGGCTTTAATGTAAACGGGGGCCTCTGTACTGAGGTAACAACAGTCCCACCTGAGATCCTAAAATACAGTTATAATGAAAAAAATTATGCCATAACAAACATATTTAACTGGCATCACTTTAAAATGAGTCTGCAAATCAAGATGAAGGATCAAAAACTGAGAATGAACAATCTGGGAAATGAGAAAGTGCTTATGTGTTTTCCCTTGTTTCTGGTCCTCCTGGGTGCTCGCCAGCATTCCTGTGGATGACTTGCTTGTAGTTTGACTAATGTGTCCTTTCAAGGGAAACTGACAAGTTTGTCACTGGTTATCTGGTGGAAAACATGCTATCAGAAGGAACTAACTATGCAATGAAATGAAGTCAGAACACTCAGCAGTAATTGTGCAACAGGCTACCTATCTTTGGATGAATAACCAACAGTAATCCATGTTTTTTGCTCTTACAAATGTCAACCATTCTTATGCTTCAATCACATTTTGTCTGTGTGCGGCGGTGTACAAAGCCTACAAAAACTCTGTTGCTCTCCAACAAATTATAGACCTTAGTGTAAATGGCAGTCATGACTATTAAACATTTCTATGGCTGGAGTTTGCTAAAGCTAACATTGATGAATGATACAGCCTGGATAGACAGTTACTCTGTCACACCAACACATACAGTCTAATTTAGAGAGAAGTAAAGAAAGCTGTTTGTGAATATAACTTAAAGACATAAAAACAACAATCAGCCCTCTTATAACAGTAGTCTCGTAGGAAGTACGAAAACATGTAAAGTTGTATGTCAGTGTCTTAAATTTAATTTTTATTTAAAGTTTTTTTCTTCTAAGCTCACATGTCGAAAAACACAAAGTAAGATAAAAGCACATTAGCTTATTTTAGCTGATTACGATCAACTATTAAATTTGGTTCAATTACAGATAACCAGACACGAGTCATTAAGGAGGCTTTTGCTCAGTTAAATGTTTCTCCACATTAAAGTTTTTCCTCAATCGATTTGGCTCACAGCAGAAAAATCATTCTCACCACTTTATTTGAAATTCTAAAAAACAGTTAAGACATTTTTCACAACACAGACTCACCTGTGTAAAAGACACCAAAACAATCAAAACCTTTTTCACATTTGTCAAAACATGACCCGTCACTAAATCACACAAAACCATTCACGACTGAGTCATCAATTTTGTTTCTCAAAACTTTACTGACTTTGGAAAGACTGCAGTAAAAATGTCAGTATTGTAAAATGAAATGTGAAGGATTTTTTTTTGAAGCATTACAAAATTGTTGAAATTGAGAAAAAACAAAAATAGCATCAGAAAACAAAGAAAATATACAATCTGACCCAATGTGGGACATATCATTACAGCTTAATTTCAAAAACATCTTACCAGCATGAATGGAAGCTTAAGTTTTCTTTGGTACTTTTCTTGGCTGCGTAGTTTTTTGCACACATGTGTATTCACAGTTTTTCTGTCAAGACATCTGTCTCTTATTTGGGGTTTCAGAAAGCATGCTTGCAACCATTGTTCAGTTTTGATTTGAGACAGTTTCACTTTTCTTAACTGGAGCAAATCAAATTAGTATGTATAATAATTCAAATTATTTCAATTAAATTCAAAATGCTAAACTTTCATGTTTTAAATTTGTTTTTAACACACATTTCGTGTAAAGTGTAAAGAAAAAAAATGTCGAGCTTTTTTGTTTTATTTTGAAATTTTGAAAAGCGTCTTTGGGCAGACTAACACGCTCCTATCTCATAGCATATATATTTGGACTTGTCATTTTTAAACAACAACAACAACAACAACAACAACAATAATAATAATAATAATAATAATAAAGGCTGTTCTCTTTTCAATTGTCCCAGCAAGCACAGTACCACAAGAGCTTAATGGAGCTGAGGCACCATTAAAGGAGACTTATTCCACTCTTTTCAGCTCCATATTTTAGTTCTTGGATGCCAGTAGAGGAGCTTTCCATGTGTAAATAGTTCATAATTATCTTATTATTTTCATGTTATACTGAGCCTTTGTGCAAACCCCCATCATTTATTTTAGCTTGGCTGCCTTCAAGCCAGCTTTCTTCTGATTTTCTGCTTGTTTTAAAGAAATGATTTGAACAGCAGGTGGGCGGGGCTCGTGTGCTTGCAATGACTGCTTGAAGAAAATGTTCTTGAAGGGACGATAAACAGACGCAAGAGTAGAAAGAAAACTGTCTGAAACAGCGTTCAAAGCAGCCTGGTGAAACAGCTTTGTGGTCACAGGCATAATTTGGAGTTGCACTGTTAAAAAATGTGTCCATTCTAGCAGAAAAGAAGGAAAATCACAAGATCTTTCATTTAAGGACAGTTGTAAGAGAATCTATTTTGTGTTTTCATGTTGCATATTTGTAGGAATATGAAACAAGGCCAGCTCTGTCCAAATGCCACTGGGTAATTTGAGATAGTCCCAACTCTTTGAGTGTGCGATGAATACAGCTTTGCTTTATTGATATAAAAAGCACATAAAGTTGTGCCACCTTAAATCACAGGACAAGTAAAGTTGTTCAGCAGCATTTTGGAGGCCTTCTTTTCCAGAGTACAAATCTAATGTTGTGAGTTAAAATAATTTTATTATGTTAATATATAATGAAATATAGAAAAGGGGATTCCTATGTTGGTCAAGTATTAAAATCCTTTCATCAGTTTTCTGCTTTCATTATGAAATTCTTTGTTTTACTTTTAACTCAGTCGTCAACAATTGAACATCTTTGAAATAGAAACCAGTACTGGGGCCAGTGTGCATTTTGTATGCTCAGCAGGAAACTTTTAAATAACACACTCAGCTCCCAGTTACAATTACATTACACTTAATGGAGTGCAGATGATTGGTTGGGTTATATTGGAGAATATGAAGCTCTCAACAAGATTATTATGTTACAGGATGATGCTGAACTTCAGTGAGATCTATTTTTTTGTGTGGGGAATGGGTGTACACAATTGTTTGTACTTTAAATGATTAAAGATTGGATGTGCATTAGGCACCTGATAAACTCTGAACAGGAAGTCTATAATTCAGCATGCTATTTGCCACATGATCCATCTTTAGATTGTGGTTGTTCTGATTATGCTGAGCAGCTCATGTTCAGCAGTAAGAGTAGAAAGAGGCACTTGTGGTGTTAAATATAGGAGATGGGTTCTAGAAATTACTTTCATAATTGCTGCTGGGTCCCAACCGTGGCTGGAGTGATATAAACGCAAACATCAAAGCGGAATATCAAAATGAGAATAAGACTCTGTTTACAGAAAAATTTACTTCTATGTGTTTCAAATGGCAATTTCCAAATTAAGTATGCATCTGGGTCAACTGTTATTTTTATTTTATTTTATTTTTTGAAAAAGATATAAATATACAGTGATAAGCTTTAATGTAGATTCTTCCTGCGCTGGACTGAGGACCTGTTCAGAATGAATCCTAATCAATCACAGAAATAAAGAATAAGTGAATAAAAATATATTAAAAGTAAAAAAAATAAAACGTGATCCCTAGAAAACATTTATATAATAAATAGGGGAAATGTGCACCGGGAGCTTCGTGGCGGGGGTCCAAAATCTCCTGTAGATGTTATATTTGTTTATGATAGCCATACCTATGACTTACATCACATGCAGTTTCATGGAACAATTAAGTTAGCCCTTTACCCTGATGCATGAGCCATTCTGATCCCAGAATTGAAAGACAAAAATGTTTTCAATCATTTCAGCAGCATCGCACTGATTAGCATGAACTCTTCTAATGGACCCAAATTTGACAGTAAACTGGCGACACATCGTGACACGGTCTGGGGTTATGATACACCTAGGAAACAGATTTAACAAGTATAAAACTACTGTATCTGTAGGGGTCAAGTTTCAGGGATCCCTGGTTTAACATACACAAATAAATAAATACGTTTGCTAAAAGAAAAAAAAAAATGTTGAAAAAAATGAATGACAGCCAAAGGAAAATATTCTACTTACACTCCACTAAATTGGTTTCAGAACTGGTCTATAGGTGTTTTTTAATGAAGTTTACATATTAAGATTTTACATGATCAGTTTAGAAAACACAGAGATGATGGTCACATGCATATCAATTAAAAATTTATGCTAAAAACAGTAATGTACAATCTGACTATGGGACAAATTAAAAAACTGTAATATTTATCAAATATAATGATTAATCATGAAAATGCCCATTAAGACATTAAGGAAGTGGGTGGTAGGACATCTGGGAACATATGGCAGACCTGCTATGGCTGCCAGATTATAAGATAAGGCCTTTTTAAATAAATACTTCTTACTTAGCAGATCTCAAGGATGCTCCACTGAACTGAGATCTGGTGACTTACTTACTTACTCAAATATTTAAGTAAATACGTAAATGTTTTTATTGATTCTTGGAAATGGGGGCAAACACTAAACGTCTTTGAGAGAGGCTAGGATAGAGCTGGTAACATACAACTGTAAACAGCACTTTATCACTAACTCCTGACTCTGTGTGCACACGTGATCATCGGCACAGGAAGGTTGTGTGTTGCTAGAAGGAGTCACTGACCTCAAGTGAGTTACTGCTGCGGGTTTGAAGGTTGTGAAACATCCACCAAATCATTTAACTTTGGTCGTTAGACGCAAAGTAAACTAATCAAATCAGTCAGAACTACACATCTCCCACTTTTCCTAATACTATCGAGCATTGAAGGAGTAAAGCCAGCCACACACTCACAGTTGTAGTAGAGAAATTTCCCTTTATTTGAAGTAAATAGAAAGAGATGCTCTTGGCCTGGTATCACAGATGCACTGCTAATTACACACAAGCACTTTTATGTAGTGTGACTGTACTCTACCACACAGTGCTTGGTGCAAGGTTCTAATTTTATATTCTTTTGGTCTTTTTTTCTGATATATTTGTTGTCCGGAGTGATTTGTGACAGAAGGACAGCAGCAACTTCACTACCAATAATTCTAGATGCTTTGAGTTGCTGACATGTGAAAGGCTGATCAGATATTTGGATTAATAAGCAGTTGAACAGTGCACCTAATAAAGTGACCAGTGTATACAGTCATTGGTGCTATGTTCTCAGATTGTATACATGTTCTTTGCTTGTTTCTGACACATACTGCACAGTTTCAAAAGTATCATATTACTTTTCACCATTTCAGCTTTTGTAAAGTCTCAAATAAATCCATCACGTCACAAAGTTGCAGTGAGTGGAAAAAAACATTTTGATTGTTTTAGTGTCTTTTGCACAGGCGAGTCTGTATAGTGAAAAATGCCCTAGCTTTTTTGAGAACAGAATGACATTCCTGCTGTGAGAATTGCATCAAAGCAATTGAGAAAAACTGTAAAAGCAGGCACATTCAGCACTCCTCCTCCTCATGAAGCAACTTTCTCCATGTTTTTCAGACACTCCACCCTTCCAAAGAAGTCCATTGTGTTACGAAACACAGACACTGTTGTGTGCAGCAGGAATGAAGTCCCAGTGACCTTCGACCTCTTAGGTCATGGTTGTTAAAAGCTGAACTCTTCCCCGCTTTGGGATTCCTGTAAAAGCACACACAGTCCTCAATAATGCATAGCCTTACAGCATATCTTTCATCATGCCACTTGCTGTTTCAGTGTGAAGGATGTAAATATTTCAGGATGTAAAGTGATGTTCGGTCAACACGTAAGTTCTTTCCAATGACTCCGACATCCTGTGTATGTGCATTAACACGAGCATCTTCCTGCTTTCAAATGCTGAGGCCATAGAAGCTTTATTACACACAAAACAGGCCTGCAATCGCCCGTTAATGAATGCCATTACCCTGAGTCAATTCGCACTAATAACATGGATAAAGAGTCGGTCTCCTACACTACAGACAAATGGGAACATAGTCAGGGAGTTAAATAACGTTAGATCTTCCGATTTGCCTTGTCAGGTGCCGCATCTGTAATTAAGACAGTTTAATAATGAAATCAGAAGCTTGACTTTTCAGAAGGATGCTCTGCTGCTCTGTCCTTCAGTTAAATCAACTTGATTTCCAAGCTATCTATAGATACTTGCAGTTAAATTGGCAGATTACGACATATTTTAATATAAAATACTGCAAAAGGTATGAAATGTGATGCTTACTGTCGTAACCCCGAAGGTTTTGTGCATTAAAGCCTGCTCTGAGGGAGAACAACACCCCACCTATCCCTGAATCACTGGATGAGCTCAGATGGCCTCAGCCTGATACAAGGGCAACCAGTGACTCCTAACCAAAGATGGCGCCTCTTCTCAATCACTGGGGCTCCAGCTGATTTTCTCCAAGTCTTTGTCCCTTGTGCCAGTTCCTCCAGAGACTGTTTTCAGTGCCTACACCACCTCACAGAGTGCCTGTTTTATGTGCCAGATCGGACACCGAGGTACATGAGTCTACCTGTTTTTCCTTATCAGCCTCCAGACAAGTCAAGTGGCTCCTCCACTTCTGTCGTTGGCTTCCTGCACAGCTTCTAATGAGATTTTGTCTCCATGAGTGACCACATGTTCAATCTTCAGAGATCCCTCCGCTCTGTTTTGACTCTGTGCTGTTCCTCTCCACTCTTGGGTGACCCCCCCCAAACACACCACCTATATTTTATCTGACCTCAAATTGCAGTTTTTGTTCTGTGACTGTTCTAATCGTCTTTACCGGACATGCCTCCATGTGTTTATCCACCTTTGTCTTTGTCTCATTCCCCAGTCAGCCTTACTTGACAATCAAATCCATAGAAAAGTAAAGACCTTCCCAGCAGAATGAGTTATAGTTTGCTTTTACTTTCAGAATGGCTGTAAACTTGATTTTATTACATAACCACAGACAAAGAAAATCACATGTATTAAACATATTTTTCATCTTTAAATTTAGCAGCCTGATTACAATGATTGTCAAATCATCAGGAAATTAACTGACAGCATTAAAATATGGACAGAATCCAAACTGGACTTATCTGGTTTTCATATGAGTCTTAATTCCCGAAGAGACTATCTGCCCTCAGCCACCACAGAAAGACAGTGAAAAGCCCACTTAAGCTGGGGCACCTTTAAAGTGCATGGAAAGTGCATCCATGTAAATATTGAACATGCTCACAGTTTGAATTTCACTGGTGGATCAATACTGAAGCAATCTGGGCCCTAATTTCATTTTCACTTGTGTTTTCGTCTTGGCAAATGCTGCTGCAGACTGGCAATAAAATCCAAAGATATTCAGGATTTAGAACAGTGCGGTGGCTTTCTGTGTTCTTAGATTTTACTTCTGATAATCGATATTTGTCCATCTAATTCTATGCTCATGCAGGCATTTTTCTGAAAGGCTGACCTGAAAGGACCGTTTTTGGTTGTGAAACTGTTAAAATCTGCAAACTAAAATCTGCATATTCTCCTTTTTCTGGCTTAACCTACTTCAGAATTTAAAAAAGAATAATTTTTTTGGTTTGTTTCTTTTACTTAAACCTTGAAATTACAATGATTAAAATTAAAGTTATTTAAATAGAGGTGAAAATGTCATCAAGAATCTCATCTTTAATTTAACTACAAAAATCTTTCACTCCCTATGTTTCCCACCTGTTGTAGCCCCACGTCCCACCAGTCAGCACTGTTTTAGAGCAACATTTTGAAATCGACTATCTTCTCTATTTTATTCCTAGAAGTAGATCATCTCCTGGACATGTACAAATATAGAGGAATGCGGGAGGAAAAGGATAAATATAAATTCTCCAGTTTCAAATACCAGGAGCTCAAATACTCAGTGTTGAGATCTAAATTTGACCAGAGGGCTGTACAATACTTTTTCCCCTTTTTTTTGTCAGACTCATGTATAAATCTCGCTGTTATCTGAGGAACTCTGTCTGTCAGACAACTAAAAATCAGTGCAGCGATACAAAAACAGGAATGTTTCAGTATCTTACCCTGACATCAGGCTCAGACCAGAGGAGGGCTGCTTCTCATGAGCTAAACTGAAATATATGGACAAAATTGTAAAAGACTGTTTTAATGTTGAGGTCAGCCAGTTTAGGACAGATAAGCTAGATGAAGAAATGCTGGCTTCACTGTCCTCATTGTCATTCATGCTTCTTTGTTTTACTTTTACTTTTTTTCTTGTATTTTTCAGCCTCGGGCTTCTTTCTGTGCTTTGTTTATCTTCTTGGTTTTTGTAACCTTGAACCCACATTTTGTGAGTAAAGCTCAAGTTTTAGCTTTTTAAAATCTGCCTTCTCAGTCACTGTCTTGGCTCAGCTTGTCTAAATAAATAAAGCAAATAAAACCTTACATTAACATGTCTCTGATATGAAAATAATCCATATTTACATTTTTTTTTTAACTTATTCTGACTTGCATTCATTGTATTCCTGACCTTTAATTTGGAAACAGTCTTATTTACTTTGGTTTATTTGAGAATTTTTAGTGTACATTCGATGTTGATTTAGTGACTGTTGCATATAATGTATATTTTGTTACACCTGTAAAACACTTTGGTCAGCTGAGGTTGTTTTAAATATGCTGTAGCCATAACATTTGACTCTACTTGTCATTTTTATGTTTATATGTTTGTTATTTCTGAATCCTCATATGTCAGTGTTTTGCCATGTGGTGACATTTTATGTCCCATGAAGAGGGCGAACGATGTGATGCAGAGATGAAGTCATTTTGCACAAAAAAGTGCAAAATTGGCTCCGAGCAAAACTAAGATGACAATATATTTAAAGCATCACTGTGCTAAAGTGCAGTCTTGCAGGACTGCTAGAACTGCCATAAGTGTTTAGTTTTTAGTCTAGACTAAAAAATATTCTGGATTTGAGACTCACTTTCACTGTCTTTAAGCTAAACGGTGCCCATTTAGAGGTCTCATGAGCTCCAGGCTCCTGATAAACAAAAATTATCCCTGTTGCTCTTGAAACAATCTTGACCTAAAAATTGAGGTGAGTGACTCAAGAACAACTTGACCCAGAGCGCCACAGCGTAAAACTGTTGAGTCCATTTTAACCAAGAGTTTATCAATAAGTCCCTCTCAAGAATCCGGTAAATAATGGATCAAAGACAAATGTTACTTAAGATTCGCATCCATCTGAGGGATTAGATCAGCAGGTCCAGACTTCAAACGGCAGAAACAAATCAAGGGCTCGCTGACATGTTTTGAGGTTGGTTATTGATTGTTGATGGCTGCAGCTTAGGGGCATCGTGGGTCACTCTGACTGCAGACCTTCCAGCCGCTCTGGATCTCCAGTGAAAAGTGAAGCTTCTGGGCAGAGGTTGGCAGCGAGCAGCTTTTCCCTCAGCAGTGCTCAGCTGTTTGTTTTTCTTATTTTCATAAACCGAATCCATTTCGGTTATTAGGCCAAACGACGATTCATCACATCATAAGCAGAAACTTTGCTTCTTTAATTGCTCTGCCTTTTCCAGGTAAAGGGTCAGTTGGCTCAGCATTGACTCCCATCATACCTTGCTCTCATTCTGTATAATGCACTTCAGGGGGAACAGCATCGTTGATCATTTCCTTGTCAATAAAGTTGTTAAACATATCAAAGCATGCTTTATTGATTGGTTTTATTCTTAAGTTAATGCACTTCAGAGTTTAAACTTGGATGCTCTTCCCTGTTTAACACACAGGTAAACATTATGTCAGCACTCTTTGCCTTAAAGGCCTTTGCTTTACTGTGGTGATAAGTAACCATAAATGAATTTTGATATCTTTCAAATGAAGGAAAAACCAATACAAGAAACAGTTTCCTACATGTTTTTTTTTTATTATTGTTATTTTTAGTCCACATTAGTGCTTTTCACAGTGTCCAGGTCTATCAAACCAGTTCTAATTGGTCTTTTGAGTATATTTGTTCCACAGTTACAGTGTCCTCTAATATTAAACATCTGACTCAGAAAATTATGTTCAAGCAAATGAGTCAACACCAGCTTTCAGTGCATCATGCTCAGAGTGCTGGAGAAGCTCCAGGCAGCTTTCCTAATGACATTTTGCCATCCATGGAGATTTGATGACTCATTAATGACTTAAACCTGAATAAATGAATGGAGAATCATGATGAATGCAGGTATCTCCATTAAAAACACATTAAACCAAAAAAACTTGTTTTGTGAGCTGGCAGAGAACATTTAGGGGGCTGATGAAACATTTCAGCCTGGATAGGAGTCCTCCATGATGACAGTGCCCACATCTACACCATGGGTCACTGACTGATTTGACAGCACTAACAGTTAGCGGATATCAACCCAATGGATGAAAGTTCAGTCAGGAAAACAGCTTTCTGTTTCTTTTCGGGCTCTTTCAGCTGACTGGGAAGTTAGAAATGGCATCCCGTCACCTGCAAACTTTTAAAAATGCTTCTTTTCTTTCTCCTGCGAACTGTCAATTCAGTGTCACATCAATGCACACCATTCACTTTACCATCATTTTAATCAGAAGCAGCATCCATGTGGTTTTCAGTTGAACTCACCAGAACTCAAACTCTACATCACATCCATATAGATCAGCTTTTCACACTTTTCCCAAAACCAGACTAGTAAAATGCCTTTACGGCCTTTGTAGTGAGTGTCCCAGCAATGAATGCTGTCACAACAACATCACTTGTGGAGGATCCTTGGTGGGACACTTTATTATTTTTTTTCTTTCATTAGTCACTTGTGTAATTAGAAAATATTCTCAGTTGCACGCTTTCTTTTGATTAGATGACGCCACGCTTTTGCCTCTGTGTTATAAATTAAGATAGAACTTAAATACTGGAGACTAAACAGACACTGTAGCTTGGCTCTTTTCTGGGTTAAAACATCTGTTAACACCTCTCGCAAATGTATTCTGTATACAAACAGAAACTTTAATGGAAGAAGTGTATTTTGTGCATCTTCCTACACTCACTCACACTTTTTAGTTTCTGTACAGATGCAACAAATGACACACAAAAAGCAAATTCTTGGATTTAGTTTCCAGTCTATGTGCCATTTTAACTTCACTTCACGGGTCTTTGTATTTCAAAAGTAAATTAAAAATAAATTTCCTCAAATTATTAGGCCTTTGTTTAAAATGTTTAGTTTAATCTTTAAAAAATTGTGCCATAAAATGTATTTTAAGATGATGAGTTTAGGTGAAGAACAGGGGTCACCCATCTGACAGGGTGACGTCTGCAGCTGCCTCAGCACAAAATCCTATTTAAACAGCAAATATGCTTCCAACCTTTTGTTTGAATATTTGGAAATTCAAAAAAGCATCCTGAGGCTTCAAACTGAGCTTTAAATCATGTTTGTTTACCCGCTCAGCAATTAAATTACGTGTTACTAGAGAAGATGTTTTCTTACATTGTTTAGAATTTGTCCGAGAACTGAAAACATTTCGGTAAAATTAATTTTCCTGCCTGCAAGCACAAACAGCGCAGGCCTGTTTTTGTGGTTAACTGGATTAGACTGGAGTGGTTATACTGCACCGGTAGGCGTCGCTGTTTCTCTCCGATAAACAGTTGGACCTGAAGAGATCAGGTCATAATGAAAAGTCTCCCCCCTGAAATTCATAAAATCTTCCTCGACGTGGCCGTGGTTATCTGGTGTTTATTACTTTAAAAATGGTGATTAAATAGCAAAATATGCACTAATATAATTAAATTATAGAATTAATAAAAGGCTGCGTGTGTTTCACGTTATCGTTTCATTCTTGTGGTATTTTCATCCATCTCCGCGTCCCACCTCTTGCTTCCAATTATCGCAGGGGGCTGGATCAGCTACCAATGGCGCACTTCTGATTGGCTGAACACGACGCCAATCTCAGGCTTGTCCCGTAGCCTCCTGTTGGCGAACACAATCCGGACCAGAAGTCAGAAAGTCAAATTTCACCACGGGGGCTAAGGAAGAAGGGTAGCGTTATCCGGTTATACTTTGGTCTTCTTTCATTCCTCCTCTGTTAAGAAGTATACACAGACTATGTAATCCGTTAAGGATTAAAGTGGTTTAGCATTGAAAGGGGTTTAATTGGACTTGAGGACTTGTTGGCTCCTTTGTCCGGCTTTTTTACGCGCCGTGCCAGCGCAGCTGTTTGCGCACCTGAGTCCGCTGCTCAGCTTGTGCAGCGTCAACATGACTTTACAGCATTTGAGCCACTAAACTATCATGGTGATACTATTTTCTGGCGACGGAGCTGATGAGGCGAACCTTGGTGAATGCGCAGTGTTTCACTGTGGAATAACCAGAGTCCAGGTGTCACCAGGGGAGAGCCGATGTGGCCGTCTGGAGCAGCCAGCTGGGATTTGACAGAGCGCAGGAGTTTGGGATGCAAGAGAACCCTTAGAGAGACAGTTCTCGGCTTCTTTTACCTGGATTCAACACGGCCTGCCCCGAGCCATGGCCTCTGAAGTAGTGTGCGGGTTGGTCTTCAGGTTACTGCTCCCAGTATGTCTTGCAGCTGGTGAGTTTTCTCTCTAATACCCAATTTTTACATCTTTGTTGGCCTTTTGTGTTATTGGCTATGGTAAGTAAGGATGTGTAATTAAACTAATAATATCTATAAAGCTTATTTACTGATCCCACCCTGTGCTGTGCTTGTACCTTTAAATTTAATGTTAATTAATAACTGTACTCTAGTCTGCGTTGTCTCGGCTTCCTACACTGATATAAATCAGTTGTGACATTAATTCAAAGCCTCATATATATTAGAGCGCAGTTCCAGTATATTTGTTCAGGACATTGAGAGCAGCTTTCATATTTATGTTTGTGGGAAAATGTCATTGATTTTTTTTATATGATTTGTGATTGACCTCGGCAGTGATGAAAGGTCACAGATCACCTTTCATCACTGCCGAGGTCTTTTCCTCTAAAAGTGAATCCAAACGAAAAACGACAGACTGCACAGAGTCATGCACCAGCTATTAAACACAGATTACAAAGCAGAGCCGTCATTTACCAGCAATGTCCTCCACCTGTCACCTTTTATTGGAGGTAATGAAGGAAACACAGCCGGCAGCAGTGACTGCAGAGTCACACCAAAGGCATGGTGTCTGTGTTTCAGGTACAAAAGTCTGATGGTGAAAATGAACTGATGTGAATTAAATGGTGTATGTTTATTTATATCTAAATACAGAATCACAGCATCAAAGTTTTAGTTTATTATTTCCTTTCAATCGGATTTTTTTCGTGTCTGGAAATGAAACATGTATTGCAACACTAAATACACAGACTTTGCATTATTGGTAATTCGTATCTTTGGTTTTCACTGTGGTTTCGGAGTTTTCCTTTAATATTAGTGAATCATCAGTGTTGTAATTGAACTGTTTGGCGGCTGACAGTGTGATTGTTATTCATTATCATTTACATCTCGATGACAGTGTTTGAGCTGCACGTCTTCAGCTGTTCCACATTCCTCAGAGTTGTAGTCAGCTGTGGTTCCTCGTTTTGTTGTTTACTGAATTTGTTACTTTGTTGAGAAAAGTGTTCTGTTCCAAGGAAGAAGCTGTGGCCGTGTTGATTCACTCCTTTGCTATGCAGATGTGGACGATGATTCATGCCGTCAAACTTTGGAGTTTTTTATTTTGTGACTTTTTGCAGGACTAATCTGCCTAGAAAAGCTGATGAATTTCACTGAAGGTGACACATTGTTCGATGGTTATTTGCATTTTGTGGAGAAGATTTGGAGGCATAGTCTCACCTTGGATGCAGACTCCTTGAATTAAATGCACTTTACTTTGCGTTTTCAGTTGTAATCCTGTGGTAGGCCACAAGCGAAAAGTGATTAGTGTCTAACTGCCTTTGAGGTTCCAATGTGGTGTCTGTGTAAGACTTATGAGGGCGGGGTACTTTTAAAGCTAACAGCATGCTTTCTATAGATAAGCCCCACTCAGTACCACTATAATGCATCATTTGACAGCCTGATGCCCCTTTTATTTCCAAAAGCAATCGTGAGTCCATGCATTGTCTCCATTAATTCGTGGAAAGTCGTTTTAACAGTATGAATTAATAATGCGGTTCTGAGGGAGAGAATATTTGCCTTCCCTTTTATCGTAAACATACCTTTAATATTTTATGTTTTTTCAAAGTGCAAATGAGCGTTCGCTACGCCTGTACACATCATTAACTGTCAGGATGGAGGAAATGTAAAGTGGAAAGAAGGGAACATATAGAAACAGACAGCATCAGCGATGACAGATGCTGTTTTTGGTCATCAGAGTCACCTGATCAGCTGATTTTCTTTCCTTTTTGAGAACTAAAGCCCTTGCCATAAATAAGCCATGAAACCAAATGCTATCAGCAGACAGACAGTATTGGTTTTTGTCTTTGGGATATAAAATATAAAAGTAAATTTTCTGGCTTCTCACTGCCAAATAAACTGAGAGGAAGTGAACTGCACCGCAGCAGATGTTATCTTACCCCAAACACCTACATAACAGTCGCACTATATGTTTAGTTGTGCGTTATATGCAGAGACTGACACTTTTCTCATGTCCTAGTGAAAGACTTGCCTACTGACGTTGAATAGTCTGTGTTTCCTGTTGGCCATCTGACAGCACCTCTATTGAATCCGGCAGAACTGCTGGGCCCATGTGTACACAATCCCCTAAACCACCACCACCACCACACACACACACACACACACACACACATACACAAACAAACACACACATCTGCACACAGCTCGAGTTTTGCTGATCAAACAGGCTGCTGTTTATGTGTTTACTGGCAGAGTTTGGAGTGCGGACTTAATTGTGAGCACGCACTTTTCCAAATGTCTGATCTGATATCGAACCTGCGGTGTGACCGTAAAGAGGGAGCAGCTAGTCAGCTGGGTTGTGCAGTTTGCAGATGCTGCAGTGGCCATCGCTAGAACACAATGCTTTAGGTGGTATTTTGATATGAAGATGCTCTGCTGTTTCATCAGATATGTTGACTAAGAATCTTTGACAAGGTGGCAAAAAGTGTTCTGTTTAGGCTAAACATCAATTTCAAAACTATAATATTCTTAAAAATAAAATGTTTAGTTAGAAGATTGCCCAAATAAGGTGAAATCCCAGATACAGAGCAAATTCTTTGTGGAAAGCAAAGACAGATTAATGCTTTCTCTCATGGGTAAAAACAGGCTGGAGAGAATTAAGCAATAATTTTATTATTATCAGAAACCATTAAAGAGAAAGGAATCAGACATCAGGCAAATTCTTCTGCAGTTGAACTCTGCACGATAGTTCAGTGTATGAATGTTTGAGTTTAAAATAGTTTTTAAATTGATCACCCAAATAAAAAATATCAGATATGATAGAAAAAAAAGCTGACTGCATGAAGTTCAGATGTTCTTGGTGCTTTGCTCAAAGTCTGAAGCAGTTAAATTTATATTAAAAGAGGGCAGCAATACGCAGGTAAAACTCTAACATTGCAGCAACCTGTGTGTTTGTGTTCGTCCAGTCACTTAAATCATTTTTAAATGACAAAACCTTCTCTGCTTCTCATATGAGAATATCTGACACTAAACTAAACAGATGATATCCTTATTTTCTCTGATAGTAAATGGAACATATTTGGGTTTGAGCTGAGAAAAAAAGAATCCATCTACAGTAAAGTTATCACTTTAAACTGTTAAAGCTTTGACCCATCACAATTTGCCAACAGGTCAAACAAATAGTGAAGGAAATAAAATGTTGTTTAATAATAAAGATCGCTGTTAGTTTGAAGCCCAGATTAATCGTTTGTTCTCTGAACATATTTTATCTGGAAAGTAGTACAAGGACATTGTGGATATCTTTCATGGTATCATAATAGACACAAGTTCTTAGTTTCATGCTCAGATGAAAACAGCTGATGTGGTATCTCGTTCATGACTTTCTTCTGAACGGTTTCATTTTACTCCTTTATCTCCCAGTGCTTGGCTTCGCTTGGCACTGCGCAGTCTTATCTCCTGCCACGTTTCATCATTTATGAGGCCTAAAACTGTGAAATTAGTTGGTTGCAAAATTCTGGTTTGGCTCGCCTGTGTCTAGGCTTTGTGTGTTTGTAATAGTAGGTTTAACTGGAAGAGACAAAAGCCCGATTCAACCGTGAATGGGGATTTTTGCAGTAACCGGTTTATCTTAAAAGAAGGTCAGTTTATTTTCATTCCCTGTGTTAAAATCTTCTGATGGTGAGTCATGCAGCAAAGGCAAATGGTCAGGAAGGCTGCGGTCAAGTGTCTGCAGGCTAGCAGTGGGAGCAGAGCCATATAGATACATTTGGATTATCTGTACATCAAATATGGTTAGAGACCAATTTAGACTTAAAGCTCAGAGCAGACGATTAATGGGGTTAGCATGAAAATTTGCAGGTTTAGAAAGTGTTTAATGCCACATTTAATGTGGATAAAAATTCAAGTGGGTGGATTAAAACAGTGTAAGATGAAAAATGATAGATTGTGAGTCATTCCCTCCTCAATCACCTGAGAGGCTTAGGCTGAAAAACCCTCGCCTACTTGCTAAAAAGCTTTGAAAAAGAAAAGAAAAAAGATCAATAATGATAGTGCTCTATTTATGTCATTATATTTGTGATTTTGGCATGTGGTAGGCCAAGCATTCATGCGTACTTGAAACTAATCCCAGATGTTTGCAATTTGCCCAAAGATGACAGCCCCAACAGCTTTTATTAACTTTTGTTAGTTTTCGCTGGTCTGCATCTGAGCACTGAGAAAACCTGAAGGTGCTCTTACTTCACAGCTTCAGCAAGGGAAAAGTCAGAGCCAAGTCAAATGTCGATGAATGGGTCCATTGAGCGTGCAAAGATAAATAAAAGCACCATTTTCAGCATTTAAATGTAATTTTTCAGTAGTTCAAGAGCAGTAGCTGCCGATGTCTGTGACTGAGACGATAACTCGTGCGGCCGACCAGGTTGTAAACTCTGAGCTTGTTGATATAACCGCAATGAGAAACTTAGGAGGTCAGACTGTGTGTCCACATTTTATACTAAGTCACTGTGTACTTTCTTCCCTGACTCCCTTCCCCTGACCTAAAAAGGTTCAACAAAATATAAGCAGCTATGCAGTTTATTACATTCATTTTGCACAAACTAAGAAAAACTTGAAATATTAAGCAGATGTCACAGAGCACAGTAACCGAGCAGAGAGTATACACATCTGGGAGTGTGAGTCACTTTATTTAGACAGCAGAGCTGCTTAAATAGTTAAAAAATGAACTTGTCAGTGCAGATGGTCAGCCTGCTTCAGGAAATGAGGAGCATCATGGATCAATACATCAATTAATGGTTTTTGGAAGTCATGTTTGCACTCAAGCTTTTTAAGACATCATGAAACCAAAAGGACCTTCTTCATGTGCCTGGATGGGGCGTGAGTATGTGTTTGTGTGTGTAATGCTGGGAAGGTGTTACATAAGCCAGTGTCATGTGTGGTTTTACATCCTAAATACTGAAACAGTGTTCTGAGGTTTGACTAAATTCATAGTGGAAGCGTGACTGCAGGTTGTATTTTTTATCGTAAATTAATTGATATTATTGTGAAAGGGAAAATGTGTAAGCCAGTGATAAACACCTTATTTCTTTGGTAGGTGAAAAATGGGGAAAATCTGAATATTTGAGAAACTGCAACCAGTGAACGTTTCGCCAAAACAGTCGATTCATTTTCAGTAGTTGCCAAGTAATTACTGTTGAAGCGCTAAAGGGCTAAAAAGTAGCTAACAGCTTCACATTTATTTGTTTTACTGACACAATAAACTGAACAAAAGCCAGCCCTGGTCTTTCATTCTGTCCTGATGTAAACTTTTGTTAAAAGATAAATGACATGAAATTGGAGCTGGAATAAAAAAAAAAAAACTGTAATAATTTTACAGCAGAATTAATTAACCTTCATTTTGTGTTTTGGTTAAAAATCAAACACTGTACTTTCAGACTTTTGTCATGGGATTACACACTCTTCATGCTCCAGCCACATGGCTGTGATTCATTTAAAGTTTTGGCAACCAGACGTTATTTTCCTGTTTTGAAATCTCTGAGGTACATCGAGTATTTTAAGGGCATCTGGTGCATGACGCTCGCCGCACTGCTGCAAAACATTCAAAGATTTCATTTTGTAGAGTTTAATCCTAAAAAATGATCTGGTTTCAATAACGTCCCTGCAAAACTCTGAAATCTGCACATGTGATATGAAGCTGCGCTTAGTGAGGCATTTTACGGCATGGAGGCAGATATAACCGCAGGCTGCTCAGTCAGCTAATTGTCCCTCTTCACATCCGAGGACTATCAGGTCTTTACTGTTCTTCAAAACAAACGGCAGTTCATTGACTGACTTAAGCACAGGCTGGTTTAGTGATGCGGGCCAGATGAACAGATAATGAGGTTTGTGAGTGTGAAGTTTAGTTAGAGGAATGTTTGATGTTTTACTACTTTGAGCCAGCAGGAACATTTTAATGATTTTCACCACATGTTTGTCTCAAGTATCTGTTCAGTGACGATCTGACTGCTGCCAGTGTCTGCACGTTATTTACTCCTACACATTATGTAATGCAAACGAAGCTGTAAACACATTACTGAGCTGGTCAATTTTCTGTCTTTGTCTCTGCAGCTTGCCTGTTCAGGTACAATGTCCTGTCCTTCGTCTACCTCATCTATCTCCTGCTTATTCCACTCTTCCCAGAGCCTACAAGCACAACAATGCAAGGTAAGCTCTACAGTGCCCCTCTGAAGCTGTGTAGTTTCAGTGGCTTTGCCATCACCCTAAGAATCTTGACTGTTTCCCAGAGTTTGAATTGACTTGTTGTTCTCTATAATACAAACCAGCCCTTCTGCAGGAGAGTTGAATTTCCTTAAGATGAGCATGGATTTGGCACATAGCTCAGTCCATGAAAGGTAATATTGGTTAGCGCAGGCATGAGTCCATCTGTAATAATAAAAATGATCTGCAACCGGCCAGCTCTGAGATAGAAAGATGTGATCCATTAGGACCACATCTAAGGAGCTCTTCGTGAAAATTGCCATTTTAGGCTCAGGTTTAGTTTATTTGCTCATATAATACCCATATAAATGATACAAAACTAAATACATGAGTTGTTCTGTCGAGAAGACAAACACAAAAGAGCTTGTAAAATATCTCTTAGAGAAGAAAAGAAAAAGAAACTTGGGATGAGGACTGGTTTTGACAATGGCTAACCATTTTATTTGAAGAACAGAAACTGAGAAGTTTCTCTCCCCAGGCCATAACATCACGATCTGCGTGCGTCTGTGATGTTCATTAATTCATCCGATTTGAAGGTGGAGGTGACCTTTAACCTTTCTGGTGTTTTGGTTTAGATAAAAATGCAGGAAGTTTACAGCCGGTAAACAAGCTTCCATATGACAGCTGACAGCTATTTAGAATCCATTCATCCTCTGAAGAAATATGAATCACGGTGGACCTCTGCGGTTTATGAGAAGTGACTGAGGTGACTGTTCTCCTTACGGGTGATGAATGTGGGATTTAAGCCTCGCTTTTATGCACTTCATCCACCACAAAACACTAAACAGCACACCTCCCAGACCTCTAATAATATAGGCTTCTGCAGGAGACCACATGTAGTGTTTAATAATACATAAACCTATTTTGTCTGAGGGAGCGACGTCCAGTCCGAGATTCGTCTCTGCTCGTCTCCAGCTGAAATAACAATCAGGAAGTAAAGGAGGAGGAGAAAGAGAGGAGGTGCAGGAGAGGAGAAAGTGGACCACTTACAGTCTCATCAATAGTTAAAGAGACTTCTAGTAAAGCTGAACGCTCATGAAGCTGATAGCTGCTGATTTCAAGAGTCGTTCAACAGTCATGACAGGATATACATTAAGGATAATAATAATGATATTTAAAAAATAATATATCGATAATGTGTCAACAATACTCACAATAATGCTGTTACTATTTGTGTAACTGATTTTTTTTGTCTAGCTTTTGCAAACACTGGCCAAAGTAAAATTGCCCCCAAAAATCACATAAACACTGTTATAGGTGAATTAGACTGACGGACATTATTGTTGTTACGTTTTTATTTTCCTGCCTTAATGGGTGTTTTAATATCTATATTCTATATAAATATTCTTAAACTGCATGCTTCAAAAAACAAAAAAATATACAAAGTATTCCTGTTCCTAATAAGGCTGAAATTAAGATTTAATTTTACATCTGATTATTCACATTTAATGTCTAAACAACTCACTTTTGTCAAAAGTACCAAACCCAAAAGACTAATCTTCACCCAGGTAATTTCCCAATTGAGGGATGGAACTGGCCAGTTCATTAGGTACAACTCACCAAGTGCTCATTAACACAAATCTGATTAGCCAGTCACATGGCAGCAACCCGGAGAGGATGCATTTCGCACGTGCTCACCAAAATTATACAATAAAAGCTTGGAAAACTGTTGCCTTGTCTGATGAGTCAGTCTTTCTGCTTCGACTGTCAGAATTTGGTGCGAACACCATTAAAGCGTTGCTCCACCCTGCCTCGTATCAGCAGTTCAGGCTGCTGCTGGTGGTGTAATGGTGCGGGGAGTATTTTCTTGGCGCGCAGTACCAACTGAGGATCATTTAAGCTGTAGGATTGTTGCTGCCATTGGTTAACTTCTCAAATTCAGATTTTATGAACTTCAGAACATATTCAACAGGTTTAGAGTGCAAACAACTTCACTCTGGTATAAAAAAAAAATACTAATAATAAGCACTGAAAAAGAAATAAATACTAGAATAAATGTAAATGTATTTTATTGTTGTTTGATTTGATTATTAACAATAATTGGTATGTTTTCTTTTCTTATAATCAATCAATGTTAATTATTTCTGCAGTCCTGAGCAGTAAGTTCGAGTTTCCCTAGAGAGGCATTTCCAGGCATAATTACCAGCTGCTAAAAAATCTGTCGCTTATAAAAAGCTCTTATATAACTTAAAATAAAAAAGTCTTCAGACCCATTGAAACAATTCAGTTTTTCTTACTTTGTAGTAGAAATTTTTTGTAGCTGCAAACTAAAAGAACCAATCCACAAAAACGTATAGATGTCACAACGTCACACCTATGTGACAAGGGGCGATGACGTGCTGATTAAAAGGTCATTCAAACTACTATTAAAAAATGTTGGTAGGCCGCCACCCTGACAAAATGCCAGTTCTTTTGTTTACCCTTAAAGGAAAGTGGATTAAATTTTTAGTAGCTTATGTTTATGTGACCTTTCACCGCGCATTGTCAGAGTATCCAAAACAGGAGAGGAGTGAAGTCATCGGCGTCAGAAAGTAGGAGATATCCTTCCAGTGCAACCTGCCAGGACATGCGTCCCATCTGTCTGCCTCAGCTGTCTGTCATCAGGGAGGGGGCTGCAGGCTGACAGGCTCACTATGAGGAAGTTATGGCAGGAGGACTTTAATAACAGGATAATATACAGTGTACAAAACAGCTGGAACAATTACGATGTTGTCATTGCACAAACAGCTGATTGTAGGTAGATATTGTTTAGAGAGTTGAAGGGGAGAGGCGTCTCATATTTCTACCATGTACAGTCCAATTCAGTACCTTTAAGATGCACATTGGCTTAAAATAATCACCATGGAAACACTGAATCAAATTCATTTGATCTCTGTTTATATTGTTACCAGATAATCCTAATTTCTAGTAACATTCCTGTTAATTCATATGTTAAAAATCAGCTTTTGACACTAAGCGCCAATTAGACACAGGCAGCACAAACTTATAAAAACCATCTTATTTTGCAGTAAAGACTCACATGTTCAAAATCATTTTAGAGGGAATTAGGTAAATAGATTGAGCTAAATTCACTGCTTTGTTTTGATGGTCTGTTTCATTCAGTCTTTTCATCTTCGAGGACATGCAGCAGTTAAATCTGTTAAGTTAATTTAAAACGAATGTTTGACATGAATAATTCATTAGGTGCATTTTGCTTTGAAAAGCTGCAGCGCGGCTGTGTGCCCGCGGATACGTGAGCACAGAGACAATATTTTATGCAACTTGTTGTTGTTGTTTTTGTGTTTTACTCTCTAATGCCATAATTGCAGTATTTAGCTCAATGTACCTTTGAAGGCATTCCCAGTGGAGGTGAAAAAAATCTAAGCTGTTGCTTTTAAAAGAGCAACAAGCATTGCGAGAGCTTTAGCAGTAGGTGTTACAAGCTTTGTGAAATCTGTAGTCTTTTAGCCGTCTTACATGACTTCACATAAATATTTGATGTTATGGGTTATATGGTTATCAGGTTTATGTTTTAGCTTGCAGACTTCTAATTTGGCTTTTTTTCTTTTTAGTCTTTGTCATGCTTTCATGCTTTTTAACGACCTGAGATGCTTTTTCTCTTATTGTTAAGTCGGACAGCAGGCTTCCCCATAAATTGAACTGGTCTTTAAAAGACTTAATTAGGCTTTTCTGAAACTGTGATTTGGCAGGACAGCGTGTTTTGTCAGGTCTTAACGCTGTCAGATGGATGAAGTTCTTTGACTGTTTAGGAAAAAGAAGGAACCGTTAAAACCAAACAATGGCCTCTGTTTTGAAAGGGGGGGGAAAAGTGCTCTTGGGACAGAATTTTGAAACTGAAAAAGTGACGCAGATTACTTTTTCAAGATGAGCATTGGCAAACAAGTCAGATGGCCGTCAGGCAGCAAAAATGTTCTATTACAAATAGGAAAAACAGGGGGTAAAGCCAAACAAGTTGCAATGTCCCGAGCCTTAGTACCAGTTTGGATGCAGAAGCTCGCAAAAACTCCTCATACCTCGCATTTACAAGCATTCTTTTCCCCCATTGTGAAAGCATTGGGAATTGCAAAGGGAAATTAACACAAATTGTTTTTACTTCAACATTTACTGCAAGAAGTCCAACGTGATGTGTTGTTGCACACGTTTGATAAGGTTAGCCCTCAGCGGCCCGAGGCTCAGCAGTAGCGCCTCACCTCAGCCAGGATATTACCCCACTGTAGTAAAACTGCTGTGCATTCCCCCACAAGGATGCAGTAAATTTAATGAGATGGGGATGTTGCCCAGTGAAGAACCAAACTGTGCAGATAAGCAAAACTATTTAATAAAACATTGTTGATAGCCCAGCACAAGACATTACTGTTATTTATTAATCAAAGAACGAGAGCCTGATCCAGCTTCATTTGCCTTCTCTCGATCAAGATTTTCATTTTCATAATTAGTGGGAAACCTGCTGCTGAGAATTTTGACCATAACAGCTCCTGAAATTATCCCAAATACCTGTAGGTGCACCATAAAGTGGCCATGTGTTGAACAGCTGTGGCAGCTCCCCTGCCCGATCTCTTCCACCCTCCCAGGATCAGTCATCCACTGACAGCTGTATTCTTCACAGTCAACACCTTCATGTTCATGGCCTCCAACAGCCAAGTCCTTAACTGTGAACACCAACAGACACTGAAGCTGAAGAGCAGAATTAAGTTCAAAATCTTATAGACGGTAACTTATCGACTTAGAGGTCCTGTGGTCCACCAAAACGTTTATTTGACTTGTCAGTAGAAATCAGCTTTGCTCAATAGTAACGTTACCAGCTCTTGACCAGGATATGTATTGTGATCCACTGAAAATCCCTCCTGGGTGCTGTCCCAATCACCCTCACCTTCTTTACCAATTTATTCAAAACAGCTCCAGACTCCAGGCACTGACTTTTTCTATGAGAAACAGCTGTCTGTTTTCAAATCCATTCAGTCCTAAACTGAAGTCCTAAGAAAACTACACGAAATGGCACTTTTTAAATATGTCACTCAAACTCAAAAAGAAGCAAAATTTCACTTTTGTGTTTGATAAAGTTCTCAGTATCTACACAAGCAAACCAGCGCATAGACTTTTCTGTGTTTCAGTGGATGAATGAACATGTGGGAATCTTTAAACTGAGCCGTGTTGAACTCACTGTAGCTGTTCTCCTCTGTTAGGCCACACAGGGCGTCTCCTCCAGTCGCTCTGCTTCACCAGTATGTCCTTCCTGCTACTCCACATCATCTATCAGATTACCATCCACAGCCTCGTGGCCGGGAACTCCATCGCCTCCAACTTCAACTGTGAGTACACTGCAGCCATTGTAGTAAACGCTCTAAGAGTAGCGACGTTTGTTCTGTATACAGAAATAAAATAAAATCCCTCACGGGTCAAGAATCCAAGAAGCAGGAATGGAGTTTATTGATTGAGTGGTCTTCTGTTGTTCTTGCCTTCTGGAAACATTTAAAAAAGACACGCAGGAAGCACCTTATTCGTTTTTAGAAAAGGGGATAGACTAATAAAGATGAATTAAACCCTTTAAAATCATTTTCTGCCAAACTGTGAGTCAAGGCAGAGGTATGTGACCGTTGCAGTTTGTTTCTTTGCACGATTACATCAAAACTAGCAAGGTGGAGTTTATGAAACTTGGTAGAGCGGTGGAGTATGGGTAAAAGTAGAGCTCATTAATTTCTGGTGTAGATCTGGATAGGGCAGAGGTCGGCAGCTTACCTCTGGGTTAAGACGTTGGCACTGGCAGAGCATTTAAGGGTATTTTTCTATAAAATCATATTTTTATTGGATCAAATGTCTTTTGCAGGGAACTTATTGCTTTGGTTGTATTCACTGGGAAATCAAATATGGTAAACAAAAACACCATCTTTTTCTAACCTGTAAGAGCTTAACCCTGGTTTACACTTGTGTGGGTAACCTAATGGTAGATTTGGCTTAATTTGGTCATGTTGCACTTTGATTATTTACCCTGTAAATATTTCTTTTCTGAGAAAATACCGTGTTTTAAATCATGCGCGTTGAAAAAATGTCCAGCCTGCTTTAAAAATGCAAATTACCTGCATTACTTTCAAATAATTTGAATTTAATAAGCCTAAGATGTCAAGTTGAATCAAATGTTTGTATCTGAAGAGTTTTTAGGGCCTCAGTTGCAGGCCTAGAGAACATAAAGCCGTTCTCTCTGATCAATCATAGACTTTTTTCATTCCCACATAGCCAAAATAGCTCCAGTGTCTGATTACACCTTTTAAAGAGGTGTACACATACGAGCTGTGATGTAGCCTCTGTGCTCCTGCAGCTGCACGTAGCTGCTGGAGTTATTGCGTACAGCAGAAATATAAATGAGGCTAAACCTGACTGTAAAGACATTAACCATGATTTACTTGCACAGAACGGATGTTTTTTGGGGGGTGGGAAAGACCAGATAAGGCGGATTCTCTTCCTGTTCATGACCGACTATGTGCACACGTGTGTCCCATCAGTCTCACGTGCCCTTGTATACCTGCACTCTGACCAGCCCCTGATGCAAGGTCACAAAGTTGTATATCGCCAGAGAAAGTTGTAGCTTTTTCACCGCCTGAGGCAAGGTTTCCATCCAAAACACTAAGTGAAGACATGCACCATTTGCAGGAGAGAGCACACTTCGCTCTGAATAGTAATTCAGGTTTTTTTTTTTGAGATACCTTCATTCTTATTGCATTTTGTCACATCATGAAGATTTATGGATCCGACACATTCCTCAGTGTAATTAGCTTCTTTGTGCCATATGGCAATGCAGAGAAAAAGGATACTTGGTGCCAGTAAAGCAAACATTGTAAGTTCCTGACTCAGTGTTGGGAAGGTGTTAATAGCTGGCTTTGGGTTTCTCATGAAACTCTGTATCAAACTGTAAAATATGAACGTGTCTAGACGGGACAGACCCTGACCTTATGTTATAATGACTTGTTCTCTCTAATGGAAGCGGCTCGGTTTTCTCCGCCGAGAAACGGCCAACTCACAAGGTAGAACGAACCTTATCGCCTCAGGCAAAAACACACGACACCTCTCAGAGAGGGTAGACTAAATATTCTGTCAAGGAAGTCCTTATTCCTAAAGTCTCCGGGGCTCCAGTTTTTTGGCAGATCAAACCCTGGAGTGACACCATAAATTCTGTCCAGTTATTTTATATAAATTTGTATTTTTCATTCAGTGGAAGCACTTTGAAACGCATGCTTTGAAAGTGCTATACAAATAAACTTTCATTATTATTTTGTGTAAAAAATGAAACAATCCAGTAAAAACAGTGAAAACAGCAACTTTCTCTCTAGCCAGAGCAAGTTGTGTGACAGTAAATGTCAAGGATTTGTTGTGTAAAAGGCAGATTGTGTGCTAGGACTTGAGAAACAGGAGTGAACTTAAAAATCAGCTTTAATGCTGTTAGCTCACAATAATACAAAAGTCCAAACATCTGCATAGCAGAAGCTGGGTATCTGAATGCCAGGGATCTTTAGGAAAACAGGCTAGGGAGACACACAGCCATGAGAGACGACAATACAAAGGACAAGAGAAAACTCAGACGATATATGCATACAACAGATAATGTGGGGAGAGATAACAGGTGGGAGGACAGCTGTAACTAATCCAGAACCTGAGACAAAGGAAGTAAAACATCACACAAGACACAGAGAAAAACAATAACTAAAATAAAACAGGAAGAGATAACGGCAACAGAGATTAAGCATGACACGGAAATAGAAGGGAGGCGGGAATACCAGGAAATTCAAGGAATTAAATATGAAACAAATTCTAACCAAGAACAACCTAAATTTGAAACTGAAATCTGAGAATATGAATAAACAGACACCAACCAGGAAATGTTGTTATAAGAAAAATACAAAACTCAAAACACATGATTCGTATCTCCAAAAGAATCAAGAACCCATAAACCCAAAACCCTGCGGCCAAGACCCAGAGTCCATGATACAAAAAACTGTAGCGTAACCAGCCAGATGTTAAAGTTTCTGTAGCCCAAACCTTCTGCTGTAGGGCAAGAAATACAGATTATTGCAGTAAAGAACACAAATACATGACTTTTTAGAAATCAGCTGCATTTTAACTGACAACCTATTCACTCACATAAGCAGATTAACTCAAGACAAATCAGATACACTTTAGCTTTGACATCCAGAGTTAGCGTGACTAAAATCTGGAAGAGATGTATGAATCACAAGAGAAAGAAAAGAGTCCAGTGAAAAACATTTTACTGAATGAATATCAAATTGGTAGCACGATGTAAAAACCCACAGATATGTAACATGCAGAAAAGCACAATGACCAGCTTTAAATAATAAGTCTGTTTATATATTTTTTTATATATTTTTGATTATAATAAATCAAGTCAAAGTGAACTTCCGTCGATTTATTAATTTAATTCCGCTTATCCAGCTCGGATTCACGGGATCTTGAGTCTGTCCCAGCTTCTAAAAAAGGACACGAGGCTGGGTGTCCCCTAGACAGGTCGCCAATCTGTCGTAGGGCCAACAGAGAGACAGAACACCATTCACGTTTTAGCCAGTTAACCTAACGTGATAGTTTTTGTGGGAGGAAGCTGGAGTACCCGGAGAGACGGGCAAATTACACAGATAGACCTCAGCCGACCCACGACCTTCTTGGTGGTTAGTTGAACTGGTTCTGCTATCAAATATTGTGTGTGCAGCTTAGCATGTTCTAGTTTTTATCTGTTTGCTAGCCCATTGTTACTCAGACACTATTAATAACACATTAGTGAAACACTGCTATTCTAGTTGACATGTTCCTTAATGAGTGCTCGGACTGTTTTATTCTGACTCGGTCCATATCCTGTCTCTAAATGCTCGTGCGTTGCCGTCGGACATTGTGGAGCCTTTTTAAAAAAGAAATTAAAATAAATATTTGTCAGTGGGTTTTAAGAATCCTGCTTTCAGAAGTAGTGGATGTTGACACACTGAGGAAGTCAGAAAGTGCTTGGACTGGGCAGCACATTGTTTGTTTTGTAGATCTTGAGATTAGCTGACAGTAAGAAAGTAAAGTATATCAGACTTAATTGTTAAGACTGATTTAAATCAATAGAGGCTGTCAATTCAAATAGATACCCTTGATAATTGTTTGAGCAGGAACAGTAAATATATAAAAACAAAAAGCCCCCCCCCCCCCCCCCCCCCGTTTTGTTCCTCCAGCAGTGCAAAAAATAATAAAAGATAAATAAATAATTTGGTGTACATGACTTACTGTCCTCCCTTGAATGCACACCACTCCTGGTATTTTAAACATGCTTAGTATGGATTCTTGCTATCTAAAGTCAGGCTATTTATGCTTTGCCTTATCTCACACTGGAATTTCAGTAAAACCCACACTGAGTAGATCAAAAACATCCTTGTATCGTGTCAAAACAACATTTCGCAGCACACTTCTTTTAAACAATCTGCACCCAATCTTGCACAATATGCAAACCGATGATTTTGATTCACTGTGATGATTTGTATACATGTTGTTGGCTTTTCCACTTCCTGAAGTTAATGTCAGCCTGTTGATATTGATATTTTAATGTTATTTCTATACAACAGGAAGTTAGGCATTACTCTTTGTCTTCTCATTCTGCCGCCTGAGAAATAGCCTTATCTCAGATTTTCTATATCTGGCATTTAGCCTCCTTGACACCCTTTTCCTTTTGGCAGTCGAGTATAAACAAGGAGTCCTCCTTCGCAGTTAGGTGGTTATCCTCTCCCCGGATAACTTCATATAATTTCCTCCGTTCACCGCAGCCAAATACGCCATTAGAGCAGTAAGCTGAGTATGAGTATGAATGAGAAAACCTTTCCAAAAAAGCTGACACCTCCAGCTGTTGGAGCAGGTCAGCGACTGGTCACCAGATGAGTCCGGGGACGCCTTCCTTTGGAGTCATCCGTCATTCCTGCATGCTGACTCGACATTGCATTTACAAACAGTTGAAAACATTTGTATTCCAGATGGGTGGAGTTCAATACATTGCAGATCTAAATTGCCAGTTTGTGACTAAAAAAAACAAGCTCCACTCACTTCCATATACTTTCCTTTGATTGTTTAAACTTTATGGTAGTTTTTAGCAGCAATCTGGTCACTAAGGAGCTTTTTTAAGTATAATAAAGGATTTGTGCATTCAATTTGTCTGATGGCAGTAGACATTTGTCCAGTCTGTAAGGGCTAAGCAGCCTAAAAAAACACGGCTGTGCAGCGGTGGTCTTTGTAAAGCCCCATTGTTATTCCCTTTTGTATCCACACATGTCTTTCCTGCTGTTTCCTTAATGTGCAACACTTACTAAACTCTCAGATTGTCTGATATAATTATGATGTGCTGAAATGTCGATTGTGCTTATCACCATCCTCTGTGGAAAAGGGGCAGCTGGCATTAGGTCCCAGAGATAGAAGCGAGAGTGCAAAGAAATGCAGCACTGAGAGGTTAACAGCCCAGCAAGTACAAAGGGTGTTTTATGGTATTCGCATAAAGTGTGAGGACAGGTATTTTTGGTGCCCAGCTGGGGTGAAATGTGGCCTCGCCTCGGCAGGCAGAAAGTCTCTCTTCTAGAAGTCTCCGTGCTGAGTTCAGTCTGCACTAGAAAGTATTCCTAAGACATCCTATGCATCAGACTGGCCTTGCTTTACCTCTGACATTCCTCGAGCATGATCTCACACACAGAATGGATTTCCTCTTACATCTGTAGGTTTGGTTTTGGGGGTGGGTTGAAGTTGCATGTTGCAAACTGACTGCATTTGCTTAATGCATCACTGGGTTTTTATTTTAAGATTTAAACAGGGCATTAAGTAATCTATGAACTCTATCAAGCTCTGTGGGTGATTTTTAGGAATTAGGACAACATGAGTGGAGCTTATCTCCTACTGTGCAAGTTTCTGGCACTCCCCTCTTTCCTGACCACTTAAGCTACTTGTAAATGACACAAACAGCAAAGCAGCGAGCAAAAGCAAAAGAACAAAAGGTGCATAGAAGAGCTGGTGCTAGAGATGTTTTAATATTCACTGAAACTGCTGCTCAAAATCTCTAAAGTCTAATTTTGCTTATGTCATTTTGATTGGAGTTTTCACTGTTGTTTAATCTCATGATTAAAGCTGGCGTGAGTAATTTTGGACCTTTGGAGGAAAAAAAAGATTCCAAAGGAAAACACAGCCACGATAAACCGTTGGCTTGTAGGTTTGTTATGGTTACTAACAAATCCAGTGGACACAGACCAACAAGTTGTTGGATTCATGTTTCAGGTCAGTGGAATTTGCAGATTTTAAACTCAGGTTTGGTGCTTTTACTCCAAATAAAGACATGTGTGTCTTTAGCTTTTAACGTTGATGTTTGGCTCTCTGCTTTCTGCTCTTCTGAGCTTGTGTGGCACAGTCTTATGCAAGTTCTTGAGAATCAGAGCCGTACTGCTGTGTGGAAACGTGGCTGAAAGCTGATGAGAGCTACACAGAATCTTTTTTTACATCAAATTGAACAAATACTATGTTTAGCTTTGCTCTCAGCGTGCAAATAGATTGTTTGGTGTTTCAATTCTCTGCTCCACACATGATAAAATGGTTGCTAGTCACTGGTAAATTGCAGTGTTGCTTAGTACCACAGAGACAATAATTACTAATTTCCTTTTGTTCTTTTGGGTGTTTAGCTATTACTGAATGAGTCATTCACACAACCTAGTTTGTTTCCTCCATCAGTGAGCTCTTTTAGATGGGAGTAACTGAGTGGAAGTGGACTGATGAGTCTCAAACAGCGTTTGATGTCAGGGTATGTCATGTAGCCCCCTCCTTTCACAGATGTGTGTATGTTTGTTTTCTTTCTTTCCTTTTTACTTTGTAAAATTCTTAATAACTGTGGTGATTTTTTTTTGATTAACAGGAAGACATTTTATTTAAAGAAAAATATATATTTATATATGCCTCTCGCCCTAAGACAACTGGGATAGGCTACAGCCCAGTTTGATCACTGATGAAAGATAATTGTACTTACTTGTTTTGCTCAATGTAGTAAATGTGTAACAAGAATTGCTGTGAAAAAATGTCTGTTTTCAGTTTTTTTAGCTTGACAAGCTGGCAGTAGCTGGCTTGCACAGCGGAGACACGGCAGATAAGATGAAGATGAAGTGTTTTATCTGCTTTATCTGTGTTGAGCTAAATTCAGTTCAGCATATAATTACTACCAATAGACAAAACAGATGGACTACTGATACGTCATTTAGTTGAGTCACACTGACGTTGTGTTTTCTGTGGCAGTAGAACAAAGGCCGAATGAGTGCTGTTCTTTCGTTCTCCCGAGCTCATGAATTGAATACCTGGAAATCTCCTTGTGGGTGTTGGAGTGATGGTCAGGAACACTTCAACCAATGCAAAGTGTGGAAACGAGGCTTTGGTTTTTATTTTCTCGTTTATACATGAAGGTTACACGAGCACCGCGAACGATCCTCTGTATGAAATTAAAAGATGAGCTGATGCTATCACTGGATACATTAATAGAAATGGTTTCTTTCTAATTATTCAGTTTTATTTTTGTTTAATTTGTTTCTTGATCAACCAACTTACTAATTGTTTCTAATGACTGTGATCTAACAATTATTAACTTTAAAGGTGCTTTTCTTTGCCAGACCTTACCCTGTACTCACTAAATTACTTCATATATTTGTGTGCAGGTTCCTCATGGGAGAAATCCATAAGACAAATTGGCTTTGAAAGGTAAGATAAGATTTAAACTAATAATGAGTTATAAATAATAATGATGCTAATAATAATAATAATTCCACTCATCGGTTCTGCCTGCACTTGGGCTACAAAATGATTTCAGTTCATGTGCTGAAGGTGGAAAACAGTGGCACAGTCTACAGAGTGGATATGGATACTTTATTTATATTTTATAGCACAAAAACACGAGTGAGCGAGAGCGAAAATCAAAATTAATGTAAAGAGTAGTGTAACAAATTACTTTCTCTGGGAGTAATTAAGTAGCGCACTGCATTACTTTTAAGAAAAGTGTTCTGTGTTCTATGTGTAATAATTACTGAATTACTTACTAAAATTATTTATGTAGCAAATAAAAAATAACAATAAAGAGAGAAACAAGACAAAACCAAGGTGCTGTCCACATTATGTGGCTGACAAAATTAAAAATATTTATGAAAAAGTCAGGATAACAGAATGTTAATGTATGATCAGTTAGTTTGGACATGCAGGGACGTAAAGCAGAGTCGAGTCTGAGCAGGGAATCAAGCAGTCTGCACCAACTAAAGATGAGACACTATGGACTGAGCGGTCTGCAGACACAGTGTGTGCAGTCAAAACTTTATAATTTTGTGTGGAAAAAAATTAGGTGAAATAAGATTTTTTAAAAAGTAGAATTTAGAAAATAAACTATTGTATAATGTGATAAACTAAATAACAAAATATACCTTATAAAATAACTATACAAAAAAAGGGGTCACCTGAAAATCATTAAAAACAAACTAAAACTAAATATTTGTACGAAATGAAAACAAAATCAAAATAAACTAATTCAGTTTTGAAATTGAAACCCTGCTGAGCGATGATAACACATAAATAGTACAACTGGGGTTGCAATAATAATGCAGTTTTAAGGAAATATCTTTAAAAATAAATTATTTTAAAATTCACATTTTCGCTTCACCTTTTTGTATCACCGCTCTGTTTGCAGGAGGTGGCACCGACCGTGCAAAGTGTCTTAAATATAGCAGCCCCACAATAACATTAAACATCACTTATTACTGTAGCTGCAGTGGCTCGTCATGTGCCCAGCTTCATAAAAGCTCCAAACCTGTCCCTGTGTGGATTCTTGTTGAACGCTAAACCCACTTATGTTTGACAGTGGGTTGACAGGCCTATTTTTCAAAGCTTTTGCTGTTGTGTCTGCCTCCCCCCCACACACACATGATCATATTAGATGTGGTTTCCTGAGTACGGGAATGTCCTAACTCAGCCACGTCCTTTTTTCCAGTACTCAACATCCTTCATACTGTAAGTGGCGGAAGTAGAGCCATAAACATTTCATCCCATATGCATTTACCTGTTTGTGTCGAGGGTCATATACAGTATATGAGCAGTGATTACAGTTGGCTTTGGTGCATTTTAATGCCTAAATGGACCTGAGCTCAGATGTATCCAAGCCTGAAAACGATTCACAGCTGTTGTGTGACTTTTTCAGTCATGCTGAGTGTTCAGTTTACTCAGGATTGACCTTTGCAGATCCTTCATAAATACCAAATATTTATATACAGGGCACATTTTATTTGGTCTATATTTAAAGTTTTTCACTGAGGTGGCGTGACTAATTCCAGCTGTAGCTTGGACCAGTGAGGACAGGTCCGAACACTACTGATGTTTTTGTGATTCCCTCATACGATAACTATGGGAAAAGTGGGAGTCACTGAAGTTACTGGCTCAGCCCCGTTTGGCTCTGATGGTTTCCATCTCTTTCATCCATGTGAGGATGCGCGAAGCTTCACAACAATGAAGCAAATGGAAACAGGCGTCCTTGAGCAGATTAAACTCCACAACAGAAGCCAGAGGCGCATCTATTTATCGGTGTGTGCGTTTTTCCATCAAGATGATTAGCACTCTGGTTTCAACTTGTTAACTTTTATAAGCTTTATATAAGCTCAAGACCAGAATCCAGAATGACACTGGCTGTTTTTTTTCTCTTTTTTTTTTAAATTACAAGTATTTGGTCTGCTTTTTCTCTGCAGCCTGAGCCGCAGAATCACCAGTATGGTGTGTTTATTGTAAACTGTTTAATTACTCTTGGAGCCCAGCATGAAATGTAAAGAAAACACTTTAGTGGCCAAAGACAGGATGGAGCGCTATTGCTGTAAAACCAAAATAGAAATTGGTTTGGATGATAAAAGAGAGTTTTAAAGCTTTTGAAACCTGTTAGCCATTTCAGGGACAATTTTTATTTGATTTAATAGAACATGCAATCATGACACCTCATAAAATGCGTCCTCGGGCAGCATAAATGCATCTCTCTGGATTATTTGAAGTCTGAGATTACTGCAGCAGTCATGGCAACTGTCCGCCACCAGTGTTTAGCTTCCTGTTTGAACAAACCTTTTTGTATTTAATTAGACGTGAGCGGACTAATCAAATAACAAATGTTGCAAAGGCAGTGTTTGTTCACAGCGCTATAACTACAAGAGTTTAAACAGCGTCATGTTTTAATATATCAGTAATAAAAACCCAGAGCTGTCTTTGTGTAAATATGATTTGTTTATTAAGTGTTGTCAAGAGAATTCAGACAGATGGACAAACATCTCAAAATGATCCCTTTATTTAGTCCTTACTTTTCTTACTCCATGCAGATGAAAGAGAAAAGAAATAGGGCTAATTACGCCAGCTGCCTCCGTACGAACAAAGGATGCAGTTTTTAGGGAAGTAAACATGTTTTTCACAGTTTAGTTAAAAACAGAAAATAACGCTCTCCCTCTCTCATGGCCTTTTTGTTTGAATGGAATTTAACTCGTTAACAGCAATATGTTTAAAGCCCGATTTCATTAAAGAGGGTGGTACTGCATATAAAATCTGAGCACAACACATATTAAAAGAGCACTTGAGTAAGGGAAAAATACAGATTCCCATGCGTTCATGTGAACAGGTGGTGTTTTGCTTCAGTAATACCTGTTCTCGTGATTCTCAGTGCAGCTCCTGTCTGCCTGAAACGGATTAGAATGAATTAATAACTTTTCTTTATTTTAGTTTTAAAAAGTCAGAGATACAGAGGGACATGTGACGTGAACTCAGCCAGGTTCAAACACAGGGCAGCACCTGTTTATGGGCCAAAGTAAACTAAACAATCGACCAGGAGTCCCTGGATTTCTCAGAAAAACTGCTTCATATTAGACCTCATTGTCCACGGGCAGTTAAGCCTGTTTTATCTTGTCCCAATTTCAATCCTTTATGTGTTATTGGCCTGCAAGATTCCTCCAAATCACGATTTTTGGGATTCATCTGCACTTTGAGGAACCGAGCGTCTGCTTTCTGTCAGTGTCTGTGTCCCATCTTTTGTCTGTTTGTCCCCAGCGTGAGAGGTGCAGATGCGGGGAATGGCATCCGAGTGTTCATCCCCGATATCGGCATGTTTATGGTCGGCTTGGGCATCTGGCTGCTGTGTCGCAGTCTGGTCCAGAAGAGGCCGCCTGAGGACATGGCACAGTACAATGAAGACTTCCAATCAGAGGAACAGGTAGGTTTCATTTGAGCTGAAATGAAGTCCGTCTGTCTGGATGGTTTGAAAAGTTCTTTTAATTTTGTTGTTGTTCATTGTAATATTTTCTTACTCCATGAAAACTCCACACAATTAAGATATTCACGGTGGGTGGAAAAACAAAGTATTGGTCGGTTTCACGCAGAAAGAGAAAGGAATGGAGAGCAGTCTACTAATTGACTTATTGTTTCCTTTCCTGTTTGAAATAAAAAGTGAAGGGAGGTGTGGGTTAAAGTGTGGATTTCATAAAAAAACAATAAATCATTTAGGAAGCTGAGTACAAGCAGATTTTTGTGCCTAAAACAAAGAATAAAAGTGTCTTGAAGAGAATAATGTCTCAGTCTAGTCAGAGGAACTTTCAGTTGGCCGTAAACTCCTATGTAAACAATTTCACACAAACTGATTACAGACTTCAGCGCTGAGGAAAGAAAAAGTTGTTCATTGTATGCTGTCAAAATTATTGCTATAAGTATATGAAAGGAGACTAAAAAGTTCACAAATCTGTTCATTATAAATACAAAAACCTGAGCTTGTTTAAATCGCACAGCTACTGGCATCCCCTCTCTGAAAACCTGTGTGCGCATTCGTGATTTCACCATGGACCTCCAACTCATACAGAGAGCAAATCTCAAATTCAAAGTGACCTGACATTTATGTTGAGAAACATAGCTGCTGAAGAGAACTGCATCTTTTCTAGACCTTAAAAAAAGAACCACATTTAAAACAAAATAATAATAAAATATTTGTGTTTTTAATGACCGTGTAAACTAAATTCACCTTGTTACAAACAATCAAATTCAATTTCACTTCAGTTCAGTTTTATTTATGTGGCACCAAATTAAAATGATAGTTCCTTGAAGGCGCTAAAATAGCCTCTTGTATAGGGCTCTTCAAGTCCTAACCTGAGCTCTATAAGCTGTAAGCAGCAGAACTCAAGTAAACTTCCCCGTGAGCGTTGGTGACTTGGACAACATCCCCCGTCTCCTGGCAAGTCCTCCCTTCTCTTTATGACTTGTGTTAATTAAATCCACATTCACTTTCACTTCCACTGTGCTGCTCTGGTTGGCACAGATGGCATGGCCGCTTTATTACTGAGAAACACCAGAATTAATCTACAGCGCCTGTATTGCGTTCTGTTATAAGAGGATTTTCCGCCTGCTTCTTTCTTTGCCTAGCACTTTATGTGTTGAAGTGAGTGGCCTGCTTGCTATGATGTTTCTCTTTTACAGAGTCTTAGGGAAGTCAGGGACACATAATTACTTAGATTCAGCAGCCAAGGAAGATCTGACTGGATTAGATGTCAAGCCAACATGTAGTTCCAGAGGAAAACATCTGCTAAGGCTTTCAAGCATATATGCTCTGATATGTTGTGTTACATGCTAACCGTGCTGACAGACCCTCGCAGGAACACACGTGACACACTTTACTTTTTTAGTATTAGTAGAGATTACCTGTAAGAAAATGTTTTCAGCACCATGGAGAGCTCTGACTTCCGAGCTGCACCCGTATGTGCACCTTAAATGTGTCGCTGTTATCTCCTCCCAAGGAGGAAGACGAGAAGCTAAGCCTGGAGGACAACGTCCTGTTGGAGGAAGACTATGAAGCAGGGTACGAGGCTGAGGAGGACGAGGAAGATGATGTGCTGGAGGATGAAGAGGAGGAGGAAGAGGAGGAGGAAGAGGAAGCAAAAGAGAGCACAAAGATGAAGATTCTGCGGATGGTGGCAGAAGTTGCTTCCAAAGTGAAGGAGATCATCGGGAATTTGATAACCACTGCAGGAAAAGTGGTGATCACCATCTTGTTGTGCGTAACAGGTGAGGAAATCTTTTCTGTTTGTGGGGCAAATAAATAGTTTCAGATTATCATGAAACATACAGTCTGTTTGCTTATGTGTTCAAGTTGGGCACCTTACATTAACTTGAATGATGTTTGCTTTACAATTTCACCAGTTTTTGCTCCTCCAGCTAAGAGCAGCCGGGGTTTTTGAGCACTTTTGAGTTTAAAACATTTTTCTGTTTAAACTTGTCTCAGTGGCTTTTAATCAGGGCCGCTTTATAGACATTTAAATGGGGGGATTTGTGACAATCAGAAAATTCTACTCTGATTTTTTTAATGATTTTGACTGTAAACACCAGTCTTTTTTGTGGAGGAGATGCAGTTCCCAAGCTGTGAAGAAAACTGTATGAGATATATCAGAGGGAGTCAGTTTTTTTCTATAAGTAGCATAAGATCTCCCAGTGCATATACTCTGATTTAATCTTAAGTAGTTATGTTTACAGTGATTGAGGATTGCCAGGAAAGGGGGGGGGGGGGTTCTTAATCTGTCCTAATATACTGAAAACAGATTTTCAATGATGATTTATAATTTTTTTTTTTGTTCTGTTGAAGTATGAGGGGTAGGTGCTGAAAAATATCTTAATGAGAAAGAAAGAAAGAAATGACCTACTTCCAGTCATCGTATTAGCAACGTGTATTTAGCGTGAGTCTGCTGGCTTTAATTTCAGACTCATAGAACAGCTCATAAAACCTGTTTTTCCACAGTTTCCCATGTGTTGTTGAACTCACCTTGAATAAAGTGTTTTTAAAACAGTAACTACATAGCTATGACGTTGTGATAACGAAAACAAGTGTGGTGCAAGGAATTTAGAGGAATTTAGATTTAAAATCTCATAATCCCTGAAAAAACAAGGCAGAAAAACCCCTCACCTTCATTCAAGACTTTAGAGAAAAGAAAACACTGAATAAATGATTCATTAATTCTCATATAAAAGAAATATTGCGACTCTAGACCACTTTAACTACTGCTCAGTCATGCCTAATTTAAAATCACTAGTTAACCTGACATACATGTCTCTGGACTGTGAGAGGAAGTTGGAGGAAGCCCACACGTGTACAGGGAGGATATCCAAACTCCACACACAAAGGCCCCAGCTGAGGCTCAAACCAAGAACCTTCTTGCGAACAATGCTAGCCACTGCACTGCACTTTATCACTATTCAGATTTATCTGGTGACAGTATATAATATAAAGTGTATTTGAACTGTAGTTTGACAGCCAAGACGTAAAACTGCATGAATAACTATGTTAAACCATATTTGGAATTATTTCTCAGTCAATATTTAACAGCATTAATGATGTGAAAGTTTTGCCACATTCAACATATTAAAACATTATAAAATTACGGGAACACAATCTGAGGCTCCATGTGGGTTAAGAAAAGGCTTGTATTTATATACCACTCTGGCAGATGTCTGACTGGTTTTCACTGGTTTTATGTTTGCAGGAATCACGCTGCCCTCGCTGACCTCAGCTGTTTACTTCTTCACCTTCCTCTTCCTGTGCACCTGGTGGTCCCTGCGCCGGACCTTGAGCACGCTGATGTTCAGCTGCATGTGTGTTCTGATGGCCATCTTCAGCGCCGGACATCTGATCGTCCTCTACCTCTACCAGTTCCAGTTCTTTCAGGAGTCCGTCTTGACCAATGACGGCTACATCAGGTCAGAAATGTGAAGCTCAGAATTCAGACATTATACTGCTTTAAATGTTTGGCTTTACATCAGACAAACAAGACTTTATATTATTATTGTTTTATTATTTTCCACAATTTAACTCTGTTGGGCAAAACGGATCGCGGATCATTACAAATAATATGCTAACTCTATGTTGTTTGTATTTGTCATTCTCAAAAAATCAACAAAAACCAACAGGCTTTAAAAACTTTTTAAAAAGTCTTTTTTTATTCTCAGATAGGTTAGCGAAAGCAGAGTAATCAGACCTCAGAGGGTTAAACTTGGTCGGTGCACTTGACTTTCACTCGGCACACAAAAGGAAAGGAAACCAACTCAGGAACAAACACAAACTGTTGTCCCAACGACACAGTGAAAGTCAAACTGTGGCATTACAATTTGTCTCTCTCCTGTCATTTTGATGAAATGCTGAAATGTATTTCCATAGTTAAAAACATCACAATCTGATACTAACGCTCTTTTATCATGTGAATATAAATGACATGTTGACAGGGCTCAGGAGCCAGAGCTCCTTCGACTCAACAAGATTTATTGCGCCCGAGGCAAGTTTGTTTAAACAACAAATATTTACTGTTGTTACAACCTAGAAAGCAATGAAAAGAAAAACTTAGCTGGAGGGTAGCTTCATCAGACTCCTACTCATAGCACATCAGTGTCAAATGCAGAGCTTTTAAGCTCTTCACTACAACCAGTGCTGTTTTATTATGCATGAAAAAGGAGGCAATCAGCTGTCTGTGGCTGCTGCGGTGAAGCGCTGTGGTTGGACTAAAGCCACACTGTTGAACGTCTTGCCAATATATGTTAGTCACAGTTGTTCAGTGAGCTGACTTCATAGCAGGCAGTCTGTCAGCTCATTGTTTCTATTCTGACAGCTTGGGATGAGAATGATGCTGTTTATTTAATAACAAATGTAGACTTTTAAAATATCTGCTATAATTCTCTCTAAACATGTCCTCTATCGACTTCTGCTATTAATTTGACTTTGTTTTCTTCACTGGTTTTAATCAGTCATCTGATTTTAATTGTTTAATTTGGCTAACGAAGACATTCCCTGCTTCTGTTCACTTATCACGGACATTGGAGTTGGGGGTGAAGTTAGGCTCAAAGTGGAGGAGTTTAAGTATCTCTGGATCTTGGAACGGAGAAAGAAAGATTGACAGATGAACCGGTGCAGATGCTGAACCAATCAATCTGAGATGGTTGAGCCATCTGATTAGGATGCATCCTGGATACCTCCTCAGTGAGATGTTTTGGACATGTACAACCGGGAGGAGGCCCCTGGACAGATCCGGGACATGTGGGAGAGATAATCTTTCTCAGATGGCTTTGAAATACACCAACATCCTCTCAGAAGAGCTGGAGGAGGTGACTACGCCTTAGAATGCTAACTGGACCTCGAGAAGCGAGGGTGGATGAATGGATGCCAATATCATTTTAGTGGAGTAGTGCAGCTCAAAAAAAAAACTGGAATATCAAAAAAAGTGAATGATTTTACAGTTTGATTTAAAAGCTTTCTTATTTAATACACATGAAGAGAAATATTTCAAACTAATCTTTGGTTTAATTTTGATGAATGATGATTAGAGAATTATGTACAACATTAATTTTGTATTAAAGATAAAAACAATTGGAGTCCAGCAGCCACAGTAAAGGTAATTTATCACACTAAACTAAAACTAAAACAATGCAAATATGATGCTTAAATTCACTAGTAACTCAGAAAGATCAATTAAAAAATGGCTTTGAATGTAAACTAGAAAAGCTCTCTAAAGTTGATGTACGCCCACTGCTGCACAGCAGGTCCTTTAACTTATAGTAATGATGCGGTGTCTCACCAGTAGCACTGCAGCTGTCTCTGTGTAGCTGATATCTCAGTGCCCTTGGTGTTGCTGTGTTTTATTGATCTCAGACTTTCTCATTTGAAAGCTGTGCTGCTGTTACAGCTATGTATAGCTGAAACTGCCTCGATAAAGCCCGTGTCCTCTCCGTCCCGCTCCGGCCTCAGATGGCAGATAAGGAAGCGATTACAGTGTCCCACTGACAGGTTTTTCATTAGGAAACAAAGTCATTAGAATGAATGAACCGCTCACCCTCACACCATCTACACAGGGTAATCTCTTTAAATCGTCCAGCTTTAGTGAGTCTGAGTGTGTGATAAATTTGAGGGGTCATCACATCCCTCTACTATGCTTTAGTTTACCTTTACTTCTTAGGTTGTCTAAAAATCCTTAAATTTAAGAGAATACTTGTTGTTATTGGTCCCCTGAAATACTTAATTAAATGCTGGATATTGGAAAGTAAAATACTCAAAGGTGAGTGTAGGCTCTCGCCTCCAGAAATCTTTTAAATGAGACATAAAAGGAAAAGAATCACTGCCGTTAACACGTCACTGAGGAAGTAATGTTGTGAAGGCCAAAATTAGACACACATTTTAAGGGTGATTGGCATAAAACTGTGGAGAACTCGATGCCCTATGTACAAAGCATAAAAAAGCACTCTTTACTTTATAAATCCCCTATTTTATATTTAGTTAGTGTTTTATGGGGGGAGGGTTCCCAAACTGTGGTCTTCTCATTTCGGAAATAAAGAAGGACCTAATTTGTCTGTCTGAGGGCCAGCATTTGGAAAGGTTGTCACTTTTCCGATTCTTATTTCACAAACAGACTGTCTGTTTCATCATTTGCCGTCTACTCACACGTTCATGTTGACTTTCCACATCACTGAAGTATTTCTGTCTGCTGCTGTGTAAAAACTGAGGCATGATCTCCTCTGCTCTGGCCTGTTTAGTTCGCACTTCAGGTCGTCAGAGGGAAACTATTGGCCCATATATACGTGTAGCCTCGATTTGACAATAGGCCACCTCAGTGCCTGTCCTAATTGTCCCTGCTGACAATGACTCGGCCTTGCTGTGGACCTGGTGCTGAGTGAGACTGTTGAGAGTCCTGGCTTCCACTTCACTTCCTGCCTCACCGCCTTAAAGTGGAAGTCCCCTGTCATGTGACTAACCGGCCTTCCCCAGTTGTAACAAGAAACTGTTCAGGAAATGTGCTGGATTCTGGGGGTCGTTCGCTCCTCGACATGGCATGAAAGACAAGACTCTGGAGGCTTCTAAATCTGAGTGTTTGTCACTGGAATACGTCAGTGCAGTTCCTGAGTAGATGACCTTTATTCTGCTCAGAAGGAAAAGGAGTGAAACATATGACATCCTTTGTTTTATGAACACATTTTTAGCCTGGCTGCATTGTACAGAATCCAGGGTTAGAGAGTTTCTTGCCAAAATGACCACTAGAAGAGAGTTGCTACCAAAATCAGAAAGTATATTTAGTTTTTTAAAGTTCATTACAGAAGTCGACTGGAAGAAACTGTAACACTGGTTTTATTAAAGTGGATTTATGATGATGTTACAGTGGCCACTTCATCCACTGTCAGAAACAAACTCCTTTAACTCCTCTCCCTTAATCCCACTTTCTTCTGATTGGCTGCTTTTCATCAAAATGTTTGGACAGTGTGTGCGTTTGGCTTCCGTGCTCATAGTGAAACCTGTATACCTGAAGTGAGGAGCAATATTTGCCTTCTGTGAGATCACCATAAGCTAGTTTGATCATCATTGTTTATGTAGTGTCAAATCACAAAAAAACTTGCATAAACCATAAATAACTTGCAGTGTTATAGAAACCCCAACAATCCAGAAATCCCCTGTGAGCAACAACAGGCAGCAACAGGCTCAGGAAGGGAGCCCTCTGCCGCAGCAAGTTGGGGGTTGAGGGGAAACAGATGACAGAAAAGGCGATGAACAGGATCAGGATGATCAACAAACAGGATAAATCACTACCTATGGAAGGGCTTGGACGCAGGTTAATAACAAGCAGTAGAGGGAAATAAATGCACTGAGAGTCACAGAGAGAAAGAGAGCATAGAGGAGAAGAGCTCGGTGCATCATTTTACAAGTCCCCCAACAGCCCCAGTCTATGGCAGCATAACTAAGGGCTGTTTCAGGGTCGACTGATCCAGCTCTAAGAACAAGCTTTCAAGTTTTTAGCTTGCGTCTGTCTCCCTGACTCAAACTGAGAGCAGTTTTGACAGTAGTCAGACAGTAGATGAAGGCCCTGCCATAAGTAAGCCTGCACAGAGCGAAATGCTCTGCTGCGATCACATGGCACCATTTATTTTAAATTTCTTTCTGTACTGCCATTCTCCATAATTACCAAGCCTCCAATTAGATTTACCTAAATACTGTTCCTTTAAATCATTAAACTCTCAACACTGAACTGAACTGGATTTACTCGGAGCATCTGAGCAAAACAGTCCAGGCATCCGTCTCCCCAGCAACACATTCCCACACCTTGCGGGAAATCTCCAGGTGAAGCCCGATGAGTTACATAGTCTCTCTCATGTGTTCTGTGCAGTCATCAGAAGATTTAAGCTGTTAAGACCTTTCGTACATTTTTGCTCTCCAGGATACGACTAAAGGAAGCCAGTATACTGTTTGATTTGAATTTGTTTAGTAAAATGTTTCTTTTCATGTATAAACTAAAGAAATTTACAAAGTAAAACATTAGGAGACAAAAAAGCATTATAAAATCTTATTTGTCTGCTGTTTTTACTGCTTAAAAACCCTTTTTTCCATCCTCATAAACCTTTCTGTCTCTTCTCAGTGTGTTTGGCATCTCCCCCATTGTCCAGAGCAACTGCTCCTGCACGTGGAAGCTCACTGTGCACCCGCGGCGTAAGTGGTACCACTTTGTCAGTCCCATCATGCTGCTGATCCTCTATTACACCCTGGCTACTCTCATCCGCCTCTGGCTGCAGGAGCCCATCGACCAGCTCATGGTGAGGACAGAGAGAGCGCACACACGCCTTTTTTTTTTTTTAGTCAAAACGTTGTGACATGTTTTGTAAAGCACATCAATAATTTATTGATTTTCATTTATATCGGGTGTTTTTGATTTGAAAGCAGCTCCACAATTGTATTTATGATCTGGCTAAATTTAGATGTTGTGGATCAGATTTAGTAACAGTCTCCATCAGTCTTCTGTTCTTGAAACTGTACTGCAGGATTTACTAAATCACACTGCCTGTATGACATGTACATTTGTATGAGTTTAATATAATAATCCAAATCGCCAAGACAGCATATCTGCTGTTACAGACAGAGCTGAGTTTAGGTTTTAGTCACGTTCATATACAGAGATTCATGCATGAAAAAAAATTTCAGGGAACATAGAAGCTGCTGCATGTCGTTTCTCAAGACTGTGCACACACAGAACTCTGCAACATCACAACTCAGCTTTCACAGAGTTTGATCCTTTTCCTGTTTCTGTAGCGTTGGATCTGTTACATAAATATTTCAAACAGCTTTTAATGGAACTGAGACAGATGTTCAGTTTTGAATCTTAGCTTTGCAGAACAATATGAGCTACCTGTGCGTTTACTCACTTGTACAGTAACAGTAACTTCATTAGCACATGTTTGGGGCAGAATTTGGCGATCAATAATAAACAGATTTTAGGTTTATATGGCAGGGTGTTTGTGATAAAGCTGCCCCTCTCTGAGTAAACCCTACATCAAATCCTACTACCTGCAGATCGATTTTTTTCAGCTACATCTCATTGATCTGAATTGCTGTGGGGTTTAAGGAGACACGTGTGTCAAAGAGATCCTCATACTGAGATTTTTTTGGTTAATAGATGACTCACTCCCTGTTTTGGTATGCTCACTTTTGACCTGCTAATTTGGGTCAGTTTGTTGCTGTTGCTCTGCAGTACTCGAATTAAACTGGTGGACAATATCGAAAAAAATCATTATTTCACCAAAAAGCCATCATCAGTGTGATTTTATGTGAAATAACAATCACAGTACATGAAAGTTAGATGAGATTTCTGTACTAATCAAATAAAAGACATCTGCAGCCAAAAATTACTTTTTCAAGAATTGTATCATCACATTACCACTATACACAAATACACATGGGATATGGGAGGGTCAGTGTTAAAACTTGAACTTTCCTTAATGTTTAAAGGGGCACTGTGGGTTCTTTCTTCTGTTTCCTCTGTGTCTGGAAATCACAATTTTTTTTAAAATTACTTTTTCATTTTTACCTACTAGCTCACAAGGGCATTTCAACAACTGGAGCACAAATTTGGTTATACAAGAAAATTTGTTTTTAATTTCTCATTTTTGACAAAAGAAAAATTATGCATTTTGGCTTTAAATTGTGACACTTTAAATTTGTTGATTTTTTTTTTTTTTTTGCTTTATCAGAGCGTAAATGTGTTTTTCAAGCTCCCTGACAATTTCGACTGACTAGTTCCTGTATTTGAAGTTATGAGGGATAAACTAAAAAAAACAAAAAACATAAAAAGAACCCAATTTCCAACCACCCCAGTTTGAAAGCCGGTGACAGTTATTAGGTATAATGTTGCATGGATTAGGTTAATTTGCAAAAGATTTGGTTCTGAAGGATTCAGCAATGAACTTTTCTCAGATGTGACTGCTTTTGAGTAAACACAGCGAGAGAAATACACTGGGTTACAGAGACCAGCTCAATAGAAAGGTTACTTTTTAAAAACGCCTGATGACATTTAGCTATGACTGCCTGATTTCACTCTGTCCAATCAATCCAATATCACGCAAAGCTTGATGTATGAACTCAGTTCATACAATTCTTGACTTCTAGCAACTTCACACAAACTCATAAATCTGTGACTATTAACACAAAGTTAGACCTAATAAATTATATCTAACTGAACAATAACAGTGTAGAGAAGAAACCTTGGTGGACAAACAGCATGTGCATATTTATGCTGCCCAATTTAAATTAGCTCCTCCTTTGGAAAGTGTGGATTCTGGATTAAAAGCAGATGCAAAAACTGGGTGGGTGTCAGAGACACGGTTTGAATGCAGTACACACAGCCTCCATGACAGCTCCACAGTAAATTCCAGACAGTGAACTGAAATAGATCCAGATTGAATTAAATGGGCAACCAGGTGGCCTTGTGATCAGAGAAACCGTACTGATGGAAGATTTCAGGGCAATCGATCACTGGTGGAATCTGTACACAGCTTAGGTGTTATCTGAGACACTGCTGGTCTAATTTTGACAAAGCATAAAGGGAGGACCGGTTTTGGCGCTACGTTCCTGTTTTACAGAGCTCTGTACAAGAGAAAAATGCAGCTCTTACATAATAACAGAATCCACTGCTCCAAAAATGTTGAATGAATGAAAGATCAGTGTTAAAATCTTTTCTATAGAGTCTGTAATTTCACACTTTTTCTCTTTATCAAGTTTATTCCTCACCTCTGTGAAATTATTTAGTATATTTTAAATGATTGCTTTGGGTTTTTATTGCTAATAATATTTTACAATTTTGTTTCTAACGTCTGGCCACAATAAGCAGCTCTTTAAAACACAAAAGTATCAAATGCACCCAGCACTTAGGTGTCACAGATTTGTTTTTAAGTGTAATCTTTGATTGCGTTGTGAGTTTCACTGCCACTGTACTATCCACTGTACTAGTGGGGAGACAAATCACAGATATGGAAGGAAAAAAGGAAAGGAAGGAAGGAAAAACCCACACTTCACTGACGGAGTATTTTATTTTAACAGTTTTGGTGAACTGACCCTGACTGTATTTTTGCTCTGCTCCCACCACTGAGTTGAAACTAAAGTCCTGAGTGAAATGTTGTGCAATCATATTCAAGAAGACCGCCCCTCCTGAATTCATCCTGCCTTCCTTAACCTCAGAGCTCGAGCTCAGCTCCGTTGTCCTGTAATGGAGTTATAGATGAGTGTTTTTATAGAGAGATCAATACCAGCCTGTAAACTGGTGGGGCTGTATGCATTATTGATCGCTTCATAGAGCGGTTTGTGTGTGTGTGTTTACGTGTACGCGTGCGTGGGTCTGTGTGTTTTCACCCACTCTTACACTTTAGATAATAAAAAAATGATTGTGGCTTAAATCAGCAGCGGACAGGTTTGTTCGATGGTGGAGATGCCAGATTATGATGGACTTCATGTTTGCCAGAAAAATAAGGCGGATTATAAATCACTTTACAGGTTGATTTATAGTTTGTCATCTGTGTTTATTCAGCAGCAGTTCATCAAATTCTGAAAGCAGAGTAATGATCCAAAGAAGTGAGACATAAGGAATCTGCTTCAGATGAATTTATAAGGTTTCACACTTAAAAAAAATATCTTTAAGATCTGTATGATGTCAGACACAAAGTTCAATACACATTGTTTTCTGAGGGGCAGCCAATCAGAAGAAAGTTGTGTTAAAATGAGAGAAGCTAAAACAGCTTGTTCCGGGGAGCAGGAAAGGACCCAGATGCAAGACTTATAAACTTAAAAAATAACAAAACAAGCCATTTATTAAGGTCAAAAGCAAATAGTGTCAAAATTCAAACAGCTAAAGCCAAAAGCACACAGGACAATAAGCAAAAACACACAAGGATGAAGTAAACAGAAAAAGAACATGATGAAATACACAAAAGAGGTAATTAGAAATTAGAGACACCTTGAGAACTAGACACATGTAAAACCAGTTAAGCTAAGAAGAAACAAAGAAAGAAAAATGGCTACCAAAATAAGGGATTAACATGACAGGGATAAACTGAAACTCAAGGAATTAAATATAATCTATGATCCTAACTACAAACAAAAACTACATTTCAAAGGTAGAATAAACTAAGACTGGGACTATTATCATAAAGAAGCCAGCCAGTAAATATCTGCTACATAAAAAAACTTAAACAGAAGTCCAACACCATAAACACAAAGTCACGTGATGACTCGCCTGATCAGTAGTGGGCTAAGGACCTTTAGGACCACCTCCAGAGGGGACAGCCCTCCTAGCCTAGTGGGCTAGGCGTGTCTTACCTAAGACTCTGCCAGTTGCTTTAGAACTAATGAGTCCTTTTGGATAAGATTAAAACGCTTCAAAAACAATTTAAAAAGTGCAGTTGCCTTTTTTTTCATCATTTAAGACTAACCTGGATGACTGAGAATCCGCACAGACAATTAAGTCTCTTATTTTACCAGCAGTCTTAATAAACTTGGATCTCACTTTCTAGACCTGCTTACAAAACCCCAATGCATCAACACCTACAGAGAGATAATAGAAAGAAATGCATGAAACGTTTTCAGAATTAAAAAGTCAAGTGCAAGAATGAATGTTGTTACATAAATATAACAATTTAAAATGTTTCAGTAACAAAATGTAGCTCCTTAAATTTGTATACTGCAAACTAACTGAATAAAGTAACTGGTAATATATAAATGAACATCACGCAGTACTGCTTCCTCGTGATGCAGTAAATGATGAGTGGAGAAATAATCAGCTGTGCAAGACAAAATCAAGTCCAGACAAAAAAATATAGACTGTACAATAGTCTTACCTTCTTTATTATTGATTTATTACAAAAATGCAATTGATTTTTGTCTTTAGTGTTCATGGTAGGTGCTGAAAATGAGCTTAACAGCTCCTCTTTAAATAACTTCTTGTGCATTTTTACTTCGTGGTGACACTCTCGTCAGGGACGCTAACTCGGTTCATCCAAGTCCTCCTCAGTTTCTTCCCTCACAGACCGTAAAACAGTGTTTTCTAGAAGCAGATTGAAACCATAACTCTTGAGAGTATCATCTCCGTTGCACAACAGCGGAAAGATTCACATCAAACACGAAACTTCTCTATCTGTGTTTTTTCAGGATGACAAGGACGATGATGTGTGCGAGGAGGAGGAGCTGGGCAAATCATTTATCTCAGCCAACAGGAAGCGGCTGCTGTGGTGGGGATCACGCCAGGGCACAGACGAGAAAAACGTACGTCAGGGTTAAGACACACGCGGACACAAGCCACTCAAAGTATTGATTATTATCATTATTTTTCTACGATGCCGTCCTTTTAAAACAAACCGGATAAAGGTTCAGAAACAGAGAAAAAATAATAATATTTTTTTAACTTTGTAAGCGAGAAAAAAACACTTGTTTCTTTTTAACGTTGTCAGAACTGATAACAAATGTTGTCCTGAAACACTTTGATTCAGTTTTACGATTCAACAATAACAGGCAGTCTTAATAAAGCAGAATGGAACAAATCAGTAATATTAAAGTTTCAAATAACAATAAAAACAACTCTATTAAACTCTAACGTCAAGCTGCAGCTGTTGATTGTTTCCTTAAACTTCCATTTGCTTCATCTTCATGATAATCGACTCATCCCTGGAAAGATTTCAGACCAAGACACTTTGCCTCTCTTGCACACGCACGCTTATTGTGACCTTGTTCCTACATCAAGGCCCGTACGCTGTCTCCACCGTTGACCTCCTGAGGTTTAAAAGCTTTCAGGGTGTGCAGACGCAGATGAGTGATGGTCTCGATTTACAGAATAGCAGCACTCGGCTTTGTTCTTGCTTATCAACCACTATAAAGAACACGGAGGCCTTTGACTTCAGCAACTCATCGATAACACACCTTGCCTTGTATGCTCTTTTTCTCCTCTTAGCTCCTCTCCACCCAGGATGGAATCAGTACAACAGAGGTGCGGGTTGTTCTGGATGTGTCTTAAATCTGTGCATTTTCACCCCTTTTAGTCTTGCTGCAAGAAAGGAAATCGCTGCAAAGTGCTTTTCACACTGCATCCTCATTGAACGGGGTTCCTATAATTTTTACATCCTGATTGGTTCTGTTAATCGAGGGCTTAAGTAAACATTATATATACATATGTTGGTAACCTGATCTACCTTTATCTTCTCAGTTGAAAAGCTGTGCAAGTATTTCTTAGTTGGAAATGTTGGAAGAGGGAGTACCTGTACAGCTTTTACAATACAAAAGTCACAGGAATTATATCTGATGAATATTGATGATATTTAAAGGTTTGGTTCTTATTTTTAGACTCTCTTGAACACCCATTGGTTAAAATTTAGATTGAGGGTACTATTGCCTCCACTTTGAACTGTCCTCCTGTTCATATCAACATTGAATAAACATCTCTCAAATCTTTCAGCATTTATAACAGTGGAACATGAATTAAATTTTGAAAGTCAGAGTGCAAGCGAGTACATTAACAATTATAAATAACAAATGTTTTATGTTGCGTGGTTTGTTTTGTTATATTAGTATCAGTATTGGTCTAAATCTGTTCAAGGTTGAAGACGTCTTAGTACAAAAATGACTTCTTTATGTGCAACATTTGAGCAAGAGAAACATTGTTTGCAGGAGCACAGAAAAGTCATTTTGCACCAAACTCTCAACTTACAGCATTGTCAGTCTGCTGAGGCCTCACATTGTTTTAGGTAGTGATTTTTTTAGACATTGTTTCTGCACAGGAAAAACTTACAGCTAGCATTATGAGGGGAAATTATTACACTAGTACATACGTGCATTTGGCTATTTTTTAAAGAATTTACAGGCCTGTGTGTAGAAAGCACAATTTCTCAGATAGAGGACTGATGTTTTGTTTCTAGCTTCTCATATACAGAGGACATAATAACATTTTAAACTTAACAGTAGGCACCTGAAATTTTTGCCTAATTCTATTTAAGAAGTTTTTCTTTCCCATGAAACCTTTTTCAGGCAGATCTGTGATTGTCGGATGGGAATTTTTTTGTTTGTTTGTTTTTTAATTTTAATAAAAGGCCTACAGCCCACATTGTATTTCAAAAACTACAAATGAGTAGAGATCAAACTAATGACATCACAATGTGAGAATGCTGTCACCTATCCACCACCAGCACACCTTCTAGGTTATCACAGCTCTATTTTCTCTTGATAACTACTTTAGTGCGGCAACAGCTTATTTAAACAATGTATAGCTAACAAAAATTGAGTTAATGAAGTTTAACAAATAAAAATAAATGGATTTTAATGTATATCACATCAAATTTGACATTCTACAGATACAAATATAATATGGATGTTATTCATATATTTTGATGAGGATAATCATCCATTGAAAAAATATGAAAGCCCTCGATCAAAGTAATTTTAATTTGATTTCATTTCATTACATTTTTTTTTTTTAGAAAAGGGGTTGTATCGACTTCAAAAACCATGCAGTGTGAAAAGTAGAAATCGTGCCTCTATTGCCCAACAAAGCCAAAGTGTGGTAACTAAATGGCTAAAGTTTCCTGTGGAAAAAAACAGTGTCCAGTATCAAACAACATTAGTTACTCCTCTTTGCCTTTGTGAGGCATGCTAAACTGTTGTGTGAGCTCATAACAAAAAAAAAAAGTTCGGCATCTACTGAAGTTTATTTGTTATTTATTTAAAAATGATCTGCAGGCTGTGCCCACTTCAAACGGGACCTCCTTTGAGTTTGCCGTGACTGAGAATGGACCAGTCTGTCGGGACTTGTACTCAACCCCTCAGTACAAAATGGACCAGCCCAGTGATGGCACAGGTGAGCTGTTTATTCATTCTATTATGAACATTTCTAGTCTGCAGTGAATCTGTAAAATAGTGCTGCTACCACATAAAACATTCAAAATTGTCATTTTGATATTAATCATAAACACCTCTATTCAAAACTGCATGTTTTATTTAAATTTGTTTGATCATGTGAAACGTTTCAGTGTGACAAAGATATAGAAAAGGAGAAATCAGGAAGGTGGTTGAATTCCACATTTGTTTGTAAGGGTTTAATTAAGTTTCATATGCTTAGTTACAAACGCTAAATAAAATATAGAGTGTAACAGTAAATGTTTTTTCTGATTAAATTAACTTTTTTAGGTTTAAAAGTTTTTTAAGTTAACTGTGTGAGGAATAAATTGTCATAATCATAAAGTGATTGGAAGTAATTAAGTACCTTTGATGAAGTTTTTACCAAATATGGTAAAAACTTATGTATGGTGTATTTCCACCATAACTTTTACAAATAGACGATACATGTTATGCAGTGAATTCAAATGTGCACAGTTAACAGTACATAAAAGCAGCAAAGATGGCTTCAAGATAAAGTAAATTATCTTTCACATTAAGTGTTAAATACATCTGCTACTTCACCCTTCCCGCCTTCATTTTGGTTTTATGTTTCACTTATTTGCAGCCGAGTTCACTGAATTGTTTTAAAGGTTTCCTTCACTTATTTTAGTTAATATAGTAGTTATGAGGTGAGATACTTAATAGCCTGTGAATATGGCTGTTTAATGTACTGAGGAACTTGTAAAGTCTTAAAAAACTTTTCAAGGGACATGAAAAGGAAAGATAGGGAAAGTCTTATTTGGGTTTCTGCCAAGTTACTTTAATGTGTAAAATCTGAGGTGTTTAGAGCTTTTTGCAAACTAAGAATCGAAAGTCAGAATCTGTCTTCTGTGCTTTGTGAAGTTAAACTCTCACAGTTGCCCCCAACTTTATGGAAGTGCAGTAATAGATCCACACAGTTCCACAGTAGAAGTGTTGTAATGAGCTGTTTGTTTGTCCAAACAGAGAAGAAAGAAGAGTGTGTGTATGAAGTGTGTTTGCCCCCGGAGGAGTCATCTGTGAAGGAGACCGAGAGTGAAGAGAATATAATAAAGAAAAAAGGAGTCGGTGCGATGGTCAAAATCTTCCACTTCATCATGAAACAAAGCTACATCGGTGCTCTCATATCCATGATGGTGAGCAATGTTGAAAGTCAGTGCTTAGTTTTGCTTAATAATATGAATGAAATTTAAAAAATATACATCTTACTTACTTTGTCGTTCCTACTTGTTCTCTTAAAATGCGCTTGCTGTTTATATGAACAGATTAATTTGACATTCAAGTTTTATATCCAGAGAGTAACAGGCCCAAACCCACAAACCTGGTGGAAAAATGTCGTTTGCAAAACACTCCTGCCTGCTCGATCAACATCAATGCCCTTGAGCAAGGCACTGAACCTCTTTCTGCTCCAGTGGAACTACTGGCTGGCTAGCAGTAGGAAACTGTGGCTTTACTGGGCAGCGTCTATGGTTGCATGTGTGGCAGAATGCAACCAAAAATGAGCATCTGTTCTCAGTTTAGACATTCCTGGAGTAATTTTTTTTTTTTCTTTTACAGAAATACAAGTAGCGCTACTGTTTGTTAAATTGTTGTCATGTCACGACAGCATATGTTGCTCCAAAATATCAGCGTACTTGTCAGAGCTAATGGCGCCTTCACAGAACTGCAAGTTAGCGTTCCCAAAGGCACTGACGCAACTCCAAACGTTGCTGGTAACAATCTGTCCTTTGCTCTGGAGTGCACAGCCTGATTTTACTAAAAGAGACCAGAAATATTGATTTGTCTAACCACACTGAAAGTTACCACTATGTGACAGTCCATCGCACCGAGCCTGAGAAGCGGACAGCTGTGTTTTGCACGATGACATTTGCAAATTTTAGCCTAACTGGCACTGGCACTTCTGTTATATCGCCTATAGATAAAGATTTGTGATGAGAAATGAAGAGTGGGTGGACAGTCAATCGGAAAGCGGCTGAATGTAATCTGGACAAGATCAGCATTAGCCAAATAATACCACCATGGATATGTGGTGGTAAATCTACTACACCACTGTCCCCTGATGCTATAGTAGATTCAACACTATTGGACAAAAAGTTTAATTCCAAACTCACAGACAGGCATATATTGATCAGTATTACGGTTATGTCAAAATCTATATAGATGCATCTACTAACACAGCCAACCACAGCGGGATAGTATCAAAGCAAGGAAAAGGCTCAGTGATGGATTATCAGTTTACAGTAGAGTAGAATACGGCAGACAATTGAAGAAAGGTGGCAAAAGCAACGGGAGGAAGAGAGGAAAGGGCGATGGTTTTACAAAATCCAAAGCAAAACAGGAGAAATGAGAAGTGCAGAAAGGAACAGGAGAGAGGAGACAGACATGTTATTTTTAACAGGAAAAAAACATGAAAATATATGAAAATCTGGCTGCAATAGAGAAGATGAAACCATAGAAAATGTTTTAGTGCATTGTCAGAAATATGATGCTGAAAATGAATCGCTGATTCAAAAGCTCAGAGATATGAAAGTGAGACTGGACTTGGTTGATTTATTTCACAAGAACTCGAAAATTGAAAGTTATCCAGCCATATTTTGTTTTTTAGGACAGATTCATTTGTTTGGGAGGATATTTTTTTGTATTTCAGTCCACACCAGTTGTTGGTGGTAATGCACCATTTCTCTGTTTGCCAACTCCCAATAAATAATAAAAAGGAAACACAAGAAGAAAAAAAAAAAAAAAAAAAAAAAAGATTTGTGATGTAGCACAGACAGATTGTGTCTTTGATCTCTATGTAAATAAATTCCTTCAGAATCCTGAATTCCTGAAATCATTGAATTATGTTTTTCACTACGAAAAATTAATTATTCAAAAGTCTTCCTACTTTTCTTTGAAGAATATTGTTTAAAAACCTTTTTCTCATCCATTCATGGGAAAATGTCAGTGCTGAAAGGACTAAATGCTGCTTTTATAACAAATCATAGTTACCATCTTCTAAATACATCAGCAGTCTCAAGTTGCATAGTTACCATACTTTTTGTTTTGTTGCCATTACTGTTTTTTTTAATTTGCGTTATTTATTTTAATCAGTTAGTTTAGCAATAAATTTGTTCAAATACCTGTTAAATAATTTAAATGTTACTGTTTTTATTGTTATTTAACAGTAAGTTAACAATCTGTAATTCCAAACTTGACACATGCTGATACACCAGTGCAAATCTCAATTTTTGGGAAGCCATAGACAAGATCGTTGCAAAATTTTTACCAAAATGTTTGAGCATTAAATTGAAAATTAAAAAAGTTATTGATGCTGTTGCTTCATTACTTTGTCATGTTATGCATTATAACAAACGTACACATTTTTGGTCATCTGTGTTTGGATCTCAGTCGTCTTTGCGGGTCTGAATAGTAGAAACTGATTTATATTTAAAAATAAAATTAAGCCAAAGTAACGAATCATTGTTGTATTAATTCTGTCAGAAGTGAAAAACGGTTTGATGATCATCTGGAAATCTGCTTCTCTTTGTGTTTGTGTATATATGTGTGTTTGTGCGTGTGGTTTCTGCGCCAACGCACTATTTCCGAGCAGTAGTCATATTTGGCCTTCCTTAGTCATTCATGACTGCAGCATTTGTTGTAAATTTTTCTCTCCAATTTGTTTGTCTCCAGGCGTGGAGCATCACATACGTCAGCTGGCTGACGTTCGTCTTCCTCATCTGGTCCTGCCTGCTGTGGATGGTCCGTGATCGGAGGCGCTACGCCATGCTGTCGTCTCCCTTCATGGTGGCCTACGGCAACCTGCTGATAGTTCTGCAGTACATTTGGACTTTTCCGGACATGGATTACAGCAAAGTCAAAGGCTTCTTTGTTGAGAAGAAAAACCCATTCCACTCACTTTCATCTAAGGTTTGGGAGTTCACATTAGCCAAACAACTAAACCTGACATTTAGCTTGACAGCCTGCAATCTTGACCACGTAATATGGTTTAATATGTGCAGGGATTTAACATGTACTCTGCATATGCTGCACCAAGCTTTATTTTTTAAGATTCTGAAACAATCTCGCTAACAAATTGTGTCTCTCCACTACTCGGTTAATAATATAAGACAGTGTAGTTATGCAATGTGCTCCTGAAGAAGGTCAGGTTTTAGTGTTTTGACATGTGTTGGAATAACTCTAAGGCGTTCAGGTTTCCAGCTACTGTACTTGACCTGATTATGTCTGGAATGAGATTTTATGATTTTATGCAACACACAAACTTGGAATTACCGTAACGTATTTTTTAAATTACTCACATTTCTGTTGTAGTGCAGAGCGTATGTGTTTATTAATTTAAAGAGTGAAGATGCATTGCACTGTATTTCACACCTGGGTGAAAAATGATGGCTAATGATGTTTATTTAAAGAGTTGATGCAGACAAATTTAGACAATCCAAGTATAGTTTACAAACTCATGTCTGATTTACTACATGCAGTATACAGAATATCCTCTTGTGTTATTTTGACCATCAGTATTTTTGGTCCCACACAGTTAAAGTAAACTCTGTGTGATTTGTTGTTTCATCTTTTTGTTTTTTTTGCTCCTCGTCTTTTTTAAAAAGGTCCTTTGTATGCTGACCTTCTGGTTACTGCTGAGACAGACGCTTACAGAGAGACAAGAAAAACAAAAGGAAGACAGCACTGGTCTCTTAGACGTTCATGTAGAGGATCAGAAGAAGCAGGGTAAGCTCTATGCTATTATTTTGTTGTCTTACAGTAGTATATACGTAAAGAGTTTATAAACTCTTTACGTATGTTACAATAAACTTAAACTTATTTTAAAAAATGCTTAGGAAATATACAAACTTTGTTAACAACAATGAAAAACATGAACAAATATATCTTACAAGTATTAGAATTAGCACATAATGGCATTGGAAAACTTATGATAGAGACTTTTAACACTGATCAGCAATGTCACTGGAGATCTTGGGTGGGCCCAAAGAATTTTAAAGAAGAAGAAAATATGCCTTTATTCATTCATTAGAAATGAAAATCCAGAAACAAATATGGTCTACTAGACTGAAAAATGCAAAACTGCTTTTACAGAGGAAGAGGAGTCTGAGGAGGGAGGGGAACAGGACCTCATGCACGTCCTTGGTAACATGGTGATGGCTCTGATGGTCAAATATTGGATCTACATCTGCGGTAGCATGTTCTTCATCGTCACCTTTGAGGGACGTATCGTCATGTACAAGATCATCTACATGATGATGTTCCTCTCCTGTGTGGCGCTATACCAGGTACGCACCGAAAGGACGCCAAGTGATTGACAATAAACATGCTGACGTTTCTATTTGAGATGTACAAGTGCATCCCAAAAAAATGGAATATTGTGATACATTTATTTATTTTTTGTTTTTTGTAATTTAATTCAAAAGGTGAACAATGACAGTGTGTATTCATAGCACGTAAGGTGAAATATTTCAAGCCTTTAATATTAAAATTTTTATGATTACGGCTTTAAAAATCAGAAATTCAGTATCTTAAATTATTAAATACGAAATTTCAAGTTTGAGTAAATGACTATCCAAAAAGTTAATATCTTGGTCTACTACGGTAGAGGCAGCCTAAATCATGTGGAAGCTAACTTGACAGTTTTCCATATGGGTCTTCGACACCCTTCTTAATGGAAAGTTGACTGGAAGATAAAGGTGCGACAAGAAAAGGTGCTCAAGGCGCAAGGATGTTTGTGCAGACATCAGAAGCATCTTACTTGGGTTAAGGAGAGGAAGAAATGGACTGGTCGTCTGGTTACTTTCAGATGAAAGTACATTTCTCATCATGTTTTCAATTTCCACTCTTCCCCTACTCGTAAACAAAACTCTGAGACACTTAAACTCCTCCATCTTCAAGGTCACAGCAGCTTTGACAAAACATCAGTATTTTGGGAATAAGGATCAGTAATGACTTTTAAATGTTTTTGGCATTTATTAAACAACCATGAGACACACCTGTGAAATAAGGATATTTAATGTTTTGTTATAATTTTTGGAGTATATATTTGAAGTGTAGATATGAATATGATGCCATAAACGTCCCAAATTCAATTTCCCAAACACAGAATTTGCTGTCATTTGTTAAGTGAGTTCATAAAGTATGTGCTTTCCAGGTTCGTAGCACATTTTGTATTCCTAACTCCCAGCAACAGCCAGAGGCAGACTGAGAAGTCACATAAATCCAGATGTCCTCTTCTAATTCTTGTCATGAAGGTGCACTACGAGTGGTGGCGAAGGATCCTGAAGTACTTCTGGATGTCGGTGGTTATGTACACCATGCTGGTTCTTACAGTTGTCTACACCTTCCAGTTTCCAGAGTCAATACACACCTGGGGTAACATGACAGGCCTGGATAAAAAAGGGTGAGCGCCACTGAGCAACTGCCGGTCTGAGCGGCAGGATACAGATTCACTGCCTATGTTTCCCAGAGAGGCACAGCTTATGGCTTAGTCATCAAACCAACTGTTTGTCTTGAGCTTTTTTGTTTTGTTTTGTTTATTTTAGTAGCTTTGCCCTGCTAGCGTAGCAAAGCATATGTATAGTGGCTTTAGTTGGGGATGGAGGAGAATTTTAGAACTGAATTCACAGATGTCTTATTTTCTTTGATTTCTTTTAAGTAGATATATAGGTAGATATTCATGATGTTACCTAAAAAATCTATTACAAATTGTAGTAGTTCAGTTCTAGTAAAACTACTTTAGTATGTATCTGTTCTTCCAATTTATAGAGCATAGTTGCCTCACAGCTCTTGAAGATGAACCTGCATATTTTAGTAATGAAAAAAGCTACAGGAAAGACTGAAACTATTGTTTCTTGTTTAAAGAAATATACCTACACACTACCTCAAGTAGTATACTTAATTATGTTAATATACTCAGCCATACAAATATAATCAACTATAGTTGATATGTGGTTGTTAAAAGCCTGATTAGTCGTGACAGCTGTGTCCAGGGGCACTATGATATTAAACTGTTTTTCTGTAACATACCATTTTAGTGGTTATATATATATATATTTATTTATTTATTTATTTATTTATTTATTTATTTATTTATTTTTTTCATTTTTATTTTGAGTTTGGTTTGAGTAAGTCCAGATTTAGTTTTCAGACCTCCCAGTCTCAAACATAGGTGCCAGTGCCTCGTCACGCTTGCTGTGTTGGCAAATTTGACTAAATTACCTTAAGTACTTTAACTATAATTACAGTGATTTAAAGGGTAAGGGTCACATTTATGTGAGAATTTCTTTACATTTTCACGTAAACGGAATAAAGTCTTTTGGTTTAAGGTCATACTGTAGATTGCTATGATGTCGCAATAAACCCCCAACATATAATTATTACAAAATGTTATATAAACACCTGGTAGTATTAGATGATGAATAGATTAGATTTTATCTACAGAGTCAATATTCAGCTTCGCTGTGCTCAGTCTTCCAAACTTCAGCAGTTCTTCACACAGTAACCTTGGGAGTGATTTAAGCTTAATCTCACAGTTTTCTGTTTCCTTTGAAATGTTTGTGAATGCAGTCTGGAAGCCCTGGGCTTGAAGCAGTTCGAGCTGGGCGAGCTGTTCATCAGGATTTTCATTCCCACGTCCTTCTTGCTGGCGTGTATTCTCCACCTGCACTATTTCCATGACCGCTTTCTCCAGCTCACTGACCTCCAGGCTGTAGTGGCTAAAGAAGAGAGCACTATCTACAGGTGAGACACATGCTGCTTTTTTTCAATTCATACTTATAACAACAGTAAAGTGATGGGAAGTTGTTTAGATATAGAAATGGTAGAAAATTTGGTTTTATGGGGTTATCGTGATTCAGAATCATTGTAAGTACATTTTCTTTGCTTTGAAACTAAGTGTCTTTTCTCCTTGTAACTTGGAAGCTTTTGGTTTGCTGTAGAGCCCGACCGACACCAATACCGATATTTGGTGATCTAAAAATCCGAAATATCGGTCAGTATTTTGCTTTGTTTCATGCACACAAACAGATTTCCCTAACATTTATTATGTGTAGTTTTTTACAATTTCATACCAAGATAGTGCAGAATAAAAATAAACTTGTTTTATTGTGGATTAATTGTGGAGAATAGTGCCCTCTGTTGCACTCATAACATCGCTGAAGGGTGTTTCCCCTTTTTCCTCTTTGCTTTTTTAAATTTTCATTTATCAGCCAGTAAATGAAAATGATATGCCTGATATATCGGAAAATATTGGCCCATGCGGTCATGCAGTAATGCAGTATATTGGTCATCTGATATATCAGTCAGTCTTTAGTTTGCTGTGCCGCCCCACCCCGACTTCTGCTTGTTACATTTTGTACTTCACAACTCCAGTGCAAATTGATTAGTAGATAATTATTGCAATAAATTTCCACTACTCACGAAGTATGCATGTAAAACCCAGTTCATCCGCTTTTATGTCACACCTTGTTATACGGCCGCTGTAACCTCATCGGTCATTGCGTGCTGTGTCGTGCAGCTGTGTGTCATAACATGCACATTTCACAGTCTGCGGCATGGGTCATTTAACTTTAGCGTTGTTTTTGTGGATTTTGTTGTTCTGCTACCACTTGCTCAGCTCTTCTTCCCTCTGCTTCTCTCCGTCACCTGCTGCTTTCTATCTTCTCCGCCTGTTTCACTCACAGCCACGCCAAAGTCAATGGGCGTGTCTATTTAATCATGAATAGGTGGGTATTTGCTCGCTTTCTGTAGCATCAATCACCATCCCATGTCACCTCTGAATCTTAGCGTTTTCTTCCTTTTGCAATACATCCTCAGCACCCACAGTGACTTACCCCTCTTACCTTGTTTTTGATGGTATTTTATTGAGAATCTGAAATATCTTGCACCTGAAGATCAGGTATTTTTCATGACATGACTGGTTTTCTTTTTTGGGGTTTTGGGGTTTCTTTATTTTGCCTGTAGCCTCCTCTTATTTGGATTTTCTATGTTTTGTTTTTTAATAAAAAATGTTCTACTTCTGACAGGCAACAAACTTACTCATGCATGTTTAAAACTGCAAAAAGTTCTTGCTCCCCTCCACTAGCTTTACACTGATCCACACCCTGATCTATGCACTGAACCCCAGAAAATTACCCCCTTCCTATAAAAGCTCGCCTCCCCCAAACCACTGGAGTCCTGCAGCCAGTTTTCGTGCATTTTAAAATGACGTTTCAGCCTGTTTTTGTGTCAGTTTCTCTTCTCACTGTTTATGATGACTTCTGTGTAACTATATTGTTCTGAGCAGCATCAAAGAAAAAATTCCCACTCCACAGAGCAAGTAAGTGTGACTACCAAACACCAAAATGCTCGTCTTGACATGCAGCCAGTCCGTGCAAGCCAAACCTGAACCTTGACATGGCTCCATTATTGCCTGAAAAGACATTGAAGGATTAAAGCCTCCCCTTAGTTGTTTATCTGCTGCTCAAAGATCAGACACCATGAATACAACACGGATTATTTTAAAGAATGCAGCAGGAATGTGCACTGCTTTTAGTTTGAAATGCCTGATGAAACACTGCTCTGTTGTTCAGTTAGCAGAACGAGCAGATTCCCATCCTGCATCGGAGTCATTTGACAGTCATCTTGACCTTGTGTATAATTTTTCAAGTATTTATATACTTATGAGGACAGAATACCTTAGAAAATAATAAAAGAGATTTCTTTTTTTGTTTGTTTTTAGGGATTTGGTTTTTGTTCACTGTGCTGATGTCTTGGTCGAGTTTAAGATCAGATGCAGATAAATTTATGGAATATTAGGACGAAAAACTTACGAGGAACACCTCTTCTTATCTTACAATATTGATCGTAGCATATCCTTGTAGATATGTCTGTATGTATCCCGTCGCCTCCTTTTTAAACAGTTATCATAACTATTTATTAATAATCTTCAAATGTACATATATGACCCAATGGTCACCAAAATTTGTATCCACTAAATACCAACTATGAAGATTTTTATCACAAGAAATGCTGGTTGGATTGTATCGATAAAGGATTGAGAATTAAATATATTTTTTTTATATCTCTACTACCAAACAGTTTCTAGTGTTTTTTTTGTGTATAATTTTGTTTATTTTTATATATTTCGTTTTGGGTTTTATATGTCTTCACTTCCCATTTGTCCTTTACCTAAAGGAAATATGGGTAAAAACATTATCAAATCTAGGAGCGTATTCATGCTCGAACCAATAATGCCTTTATTGGAAGTTTTGAATTTAGTTGCCACATGATCCACAATTACAATTTACAACATATAATTTGACGTTTTTTAATGGATTATTTGGACATAAAAACAGAACAGCAACAGCAGTGAGTGCTGGCATGAAGATAGCAAGTGGAAATAAAAACAAAAAAAGACACATTAGTCCTGAACCTGTACAAACACAACCATTACTGCTGTCCTGTCAGGTTTACACCATTCACACTCTATGGTTAACACACAAAATATGGAAATTGTACAGTTCCATAACAACATGATAAATAATAAAATGTTTAACAACAACAGGAGCAATCATATTTAAAATCCGTAAGTCACAGAAGGTCCTCATATGTATATTAATACAGATCTGTGCCCAGGGTTGCGTGTTCGTGTGTGTTTTTGTGTAATAACTTCTGCCGTGTCTTCAGACTGGTGGACCCGGATGGCAGCCTGCCAGACCTCAGCATGCTCAGTGCCAGCTCGGTGGACGCGATGCTTCTCAGAGAGGAATGTGAAACACATGTAAAGCAGAACATGCAGGAGGGTTGGGATATGGAGAAAGAGAAGGAGCAGGCCCTGGTGGTGGTGATGGATGACACTGACATGACTAATGAGAAGCCCAGGAGCTTGTCTGACCCACGGCAGTCCAGCACAGAGGAGAGCCAACAGTGCAGTGCGAAGACCGAGCCGGAGCCGAGCACAGAGCAGAGCTCAGGTACCGAGCAGCACGGCGGGTCCATGACCTTAAATGTGATTTCAAAAATACTGTGAAATATTTCACTTGATCTAATTCATTTTTGTCTAATCAAGCATAACATTCAACTACTAAAATATTTTTTTCTGTATAGAAACACTAATAAACATTTAGAATTTATTGTCTTAAAAAATTTTCTATGTAAAACGATTAATTTAGAAGTTCATGGTTAACGACAACAATTATGCTTTAGTATTAAAAATACAATTTTGATTAAAGAGCAAATTCATATTGGTGGATTAACCATTACAGAAAACAAAAATGATTTTTAGTAATCACCAATCCTGTTAAATTAGGGCATCTTACATTGGCTGGTGGTCTAAAAAACTATTGCATTGTGGGTGAAAGCTTTAAAGTTTTTGGAAATATCTAAGTCAGACATTAATCAAGTGTAAACATTAAGCCACTGAAACAAATTTTTCTATTCAAGAATGAAAGTAAATAATTTTAATTTCACATCTTAATCAAAATAACACTCTGTTTGTATGTCAGTAAATTAGAAATTTGATTTAAAACTGCAATAATTATGTTTTAGCATTAGTTTCCACATAAACTTTAATGTCAAAACTGTGTTTGTGACGGAACATTTCTGTCAAAGCAGCATGTTTCTTTTTTTATAAAAGGAAATGGCACATTAATATCATGCTGATTGCAAGTAGCTGTCATAGACATACGTGCGATGGTAATAAAAACCTAGCCAGCGCACGAGTCATGCATCATGCATTTAGTGCTAAGCCTCTAGTTTTTCAGTTTGCTCTCAAGTTCATTGTGGTCTTTAAAGGTCAAAGCTCTGTGCTGCCGCCCTGGTATCTTCTGCCTGCGCTCACACCAGCCAGCCACTGCTGCAGAATTTGTAAAAGCGGTTGTACTGCAGGTTTTTTGTTTTCAGCCGATTTATCTTGCATTACGACACAGCACATAGCTCAAGCGCCTGCTTTTACCCTCCTGCTAAGGCCGACCAAAGCTGCATTACTAGCATATTTACACAGACAGTCTTGAATGAAAATGTTGTTTGCATGCACAGAAAATAAAATGGGTGATAAAACACAACCCTGCGGCCCTGCAGGGCCTCTTAGTTTATAATGAGTTGTGGGCTGTACGAGGTATATTCTCTCAGAGTTTCTTAGCCAAACAATGGGGCCTCTATTAAAGCCTGAGATAATATGGATTTTGTAAACGTATACACGCTCTACCACAATATAGTGGTTTTTATGGGAATATGAAACAAATTATAAAGTCCTGTTTCTCAGCTAAATAAAACAGCAGTTTGGAATTTGCTTGTTAATACATTTTTTAAGCTCATTCTCATCAAACTTCAAAACTTTAATATTGGAAAAAATGATGTTAACAATCCTGTAGCAGCTTCAGAATTAATATGAAACACGTGTTTGCTACCATAAAGTAACCAAAAAATTGAAATTACATTTCTTGAATTTAGTTTCTAATAGTTTACTCTTCGTCTGTAAACAGACTAATGAAGTGGAGGAGTAATTGTTTTAGGCTTAATTAAATATTTACAGCAAGGTATTAGTGAGTAAAAGCTCTATTTTCTTTACTTTTTTACTTTGATATCAAACATTCTTTAAATTTGTTAGATTAATATGCATTATTAGCTTCATATTAATCTAACATGAATCTGTATTGATTGATTTATTTTTAATCAATAGAGGGGTTGACTCTAAAAATACCACGGCTGCATCAATTACATATATATATATAAAGGGCTATAAAGAAGGAACTGTATATCTGCCTTTCATTTCTGAATGAACTGTAGAAAATTACAAACATGTGGAATGGCAGCTAACGTTGTCCTGAAGTGAAGCTTGTGCAATCTCCCAGCTTAAGTTGACAAACTTGCAGGTGAAAAATAGAAGTAACAGGGATATTCGTTTTTAAACACTTTCCGTTTGCACCTCTTCAGTCTTGTCACTTTCCCATTTAAACGTGTCTGGTTTTTGTCTCTTTTTCCTCAGACCTGAAGAATAAATGGCACCTTGTGGTTGACCGTCTGACAGTGCTCTTCCTCAAGTTCCTGGAGTATTTCCACAAACTGCAGTTGTTCATTTGGTGGTTACTGGAGATCCATATCATCAAGATCGTTTCCTGCTACGTTGTCATGGTTGCTATCAAAGAGGTATGAAAGCTGAAGAATTGACTTACTTTTGTACCTGCAGCAAGACAAACTTAAACCTGCCTGAAAGTCATATTTTATTTTATTTGGTCAGCTTTCATATCAAACACCACAGGTGGTAATGTGTTTCCCTTCCTGTTGGTGCTAAAACTGAGTACTGTTTATAACTGCTTTTACTTGGGTCCCATCTTCTCTTTCCTGCCTTTGTTAGCACTCCGCAGTATATCCTGGAGAGGCGCTGCTATTTTAGTGTGATTACTTCTCAGATACACAAATAAAGCTGATGTCGTTCAGCACTAATCTAAATTGAACTGTTTACTATATCGCATACAAGCCAAATAATAGTGTGGGGGATTCTGGAGAATTGTAACAGCTTCTACACTTTGGAGATGTAAAGAAGAGTCTGAGATTTTTTGAGTTTACACATGAACCATACCAGTCTTATGAAAACTCATTTGACAGTCTTTACAGTCATAGTAAAAAGATAAGCTAAAAAATAGTGTCATTATTAATTTAACAAAAGTTAATCCAAAATAAAAAACCGTGTATTAAAACAGTACACCCCATTATTCGGTAGCTTAGAGAGCCTCCTGAATAACTTAAAGTACAGTAATCATTTTCTATCTGGCTTCATCAGCTTCCCACGTCATTGTGGAGGAATTTTAGCCCACTCATAGGAATTCATGTAGGTCAGGTTTTTACTGGGTCACTGCTTTTTAGATTAGTTTTTGATAAATAAATGATGACACAGTATAGTGTCAGTGTCAGGACTGGGTATCGATCGGTTTCTTTTATCGATTCGATTCCAATTCCCAAGGTCCCAATTTTGACTGAGACAGTCAGAAATATTATAATTCTGATAAATTATCAGTACATATGCTTATTTTTATATCTATGTATACAAAGCTGACACTTGTGAGACTTAATAAGAGGTGGGAGCATCACAGCAGATGTCTTTGTGTCGAAGTAACTGAAAAATATGAAGGAGATTTTCCTGGCCTGACTTTTTATATCAAATAAATTATTCTGCAGTAGATCAAAAACGGAAGAAAACCATGAATCATCATATGAACATTACCTGATGCTGCTGAAGTGAAACAGAGCAATGTTAAAGAGGTTTTATTGGAGACACAGCTAAGCGTTTTGCAATTTGTCATACTTTTAAAAAGTTTGCATTTCTTCGGTATTGAACAGCAGAAATGAGCCTTTCTTGTCGGAGGCGAAACAGCGAGCGACAACGCTGTGCACAATTGTGTTGGCAGCAAAAGTAAGAGGGAATTAATGACGATGTTTATCAAACATGAAGCGTAGTTTTGATCTTCTTTTGCTGCTGGTTCAGTGAATTTTTCAATCATCACTGATTTACACCTGTTTTCTTTTCAGTGTACAATGTGTGTGTGTGTGTGTGTGTGTGTGTGTATTGTTAAAAATTTATAGCCGTAGCTGTGGAAAAGAGGTATGAATGACAAAGTTTTTTTGTCCTCATCACATCTATTGTCTTTTGTCCAGGTGTCTTTGTTCAACTATGTGTTCCTTGCATCCTGGGCGTTTGCACTGCCGTACAGCCAGTACCGGCCCCTTGCCTCTAGTGTTTGCACTGTCTGGACGTGTGTCATCATTGTATGTAAAATGTTGTACCAGCTGGACTTAATAGATCCCAGCAAGTACTCCAAGAACTGCACTTTGGTAAATATTAATGCTTCTCAACCAAAGTTGTATAGAATACATGCTGTTCTTTAGCATTGTCCCTATTATCCTTAATTAAAGCCAGATTTTTTGTAGATTCTCTTGATTTTGATTGATGTGCGCCTGCTTTATGTCATGATTTTTGTTGGCGTTGGGCATAAAAACTCTGGAATAAAATGTTTGCATTCCAAAAGAGACAAAAAGCCTTACTGCTAGTTTCCAAGATTTGAATTAAAGTACTATGGTTCTTTGAAGCTCCATATTTTTTATTCTTGGATTCTTCTAGTAAAGCTTTGGATGATTTACAGATCAAATAAGCCTTGTTTATCGTATACTCACCTTAGATGAGCTACTAACTTCATCCATTCCAGGAGATCTGAAACAACAAGTTGTTTTAGATCCTCTGCCTTTGAGCTAGGTGTCTTCCCATTGTCTGACCCTTATAAAAAGAAAGTTTAAATTACAGGTTGGTGGGACTTCTATGGTTACAACCAAAGCAGTGTGTCTGAAATGACCAAAATAGGCTATATCTGCTCTCTCTGACATCATTCAGAGCCAAGGGTAGAAAAAGTCTTTCTTAAAATTAGCGTTTAGAGCAGCCTGAAATTTTGCCTCATAGCGACTTACTCTTACGGAACTCGATATTTGAAACTTTGACCATGTTTGATGAAAACATAATTCCTACTTTAGGCCTAGTTTTTAATTCTACTAGACTGGAAAACTGACCCATTGTGTTTTTGTCCACAGTTATGCAGAAACTCAACAAATAAGAGTTTAATGTTACCAGAATCTTTGTTGTATGACGGAAGAGTGGATCCAGCCAACTGGGTGGGCCTCAGGAAGTATGACGACCTGCTGGGCTACCTGAGGGTAAGGTCGAAATGAACCACAGTTCTTTTATCGTTGTTATACACTGCCTATTAGACTCTTTATTCTTTATTATTTATAGAGCAATTATGAATTTAGAACTACCGTGTTTACAGGAAAATTGTAATGCGTTTTTTTTTTTAAATTATTATTAACTTTTATGTCAGCAGTAATCTCTATTTCATGTTTAATTCATGCAGATTTGGGTAATTCAGTCAAATATGAGATGTTTAACACATCACCGACCTAGTGCTATTTGGCTGTTTAAAGTCAGTATTTAATTTGAAATAATATCAAAATTCCACAAAATGCAGTCAACTGAAAAAAGAACAAATAAATATTCCACTGCAATACATTCCTAAGAAAACAGACTGTGTAATTATTTTTATTTACTTTCCTGTGTCACCTGCCGAGTGTCACTCTGTTTCACCCACACCTCCAAATCTCTGTACAGGGAAGGAGGTGATCTGTGTTTTATTCAGTGAGATGAACACAAGATTTTTGGATTTTTAAAATAAACAAAATGTATAAAAAATGTATTTAAAAAAAGCTAATATTGAGTGATAACAGTTCATAGCAAAGGTTTTCAACTACAGGCTGCCACAGACAGCAGGCCTGGTGCTTAACTGTAATTCAACGGGTTGTAGAGCTCACCTTTGTACGGAAGTCTTATGTAGATGATGAGTTATATGTTTGACAGTTAGGAGGAATATTTGTAAGATTCTTTTGTGAGTATCTTTCCCCATCCCCTGGACCTTTTAGGGGAACTTAATACTTGTGAGATCTCAGACTCTGAATACTTAGAATTTCTATTTTATTTAGTTAGCAGTGGTTTTCATATTGAAACATCTCATTATGTGTTTGTTGGCATAATGAAAAGCCAGACTGGGATTCAGATCATCCCTCCGTGTGGTTTCATCTCCACTGTCTAAGAGCAAAAGGGAATTTCTTATTAGATTTTCTTTGTAATTGTTTCAATGTGCAGTACTGAAATCAGTCACTAGGGATACAGCAAATCACATCTTGATTGCAGTCTTGTAAGTCGGGTTTGTGTTTTTGTTTTCTTCACACTTTTAGTAGTTTAATGTAATTCACTTGACCTTGTGAAAATATGAAGTGCCAATCAAATGTTGCCAATAACTGGGACTATTCTGCAGTTTTTGTCCTTTAAATGAGTAAAACCAGCAATGTTAAAGTTGCTCTCTGGATACTCCCCAACCCGTCGTAATCCTCAGCCCATTTAATCACATTTAAATATTTTTTAAAACTATATTATAAAAACACAGTTTATAAAAACTAAGCATTTTGGGGAATTTTCTCTTCTGACCATCTGAGCAGAACAACTTCTGGATGCTGGCTCTGTTAGCATTGGAGGTAACCATCTACCGCCATCAGAAATACTTCAGACTGAGGAACAAATTGTCACCTCCCGCTGCCAGGATTATCTTTCATGACATCACACGACAGCACCTGGACATCAACATTGTCTGCTTCATCAAATACTTCATCAACTATTTCTTCTACAAGTTTGGACTTGAGGTAGGTGGCATAATGAAGTAGAAATAGTTAAATTGGGGCGATCGTGGCTCAAGAGTTGGCAGTTCGTCTTGTAATCGGAAGGTTGCCGGTTCGAGCTCCAGCTTGGACAGTCTCGGTCGTTGTGTCCTTGGGCAAGACACTTCACCCACCACCTACTGGTGATGGCCAGAGGGGCCAATGGCGCGATATAGCAGCCTCACTTCTGTCAGTCTGCCCCAGGGCAGCTCTGGCTACAACTGTAGCTTGCCTCCACCAGTGTGTGAATGTGAGAGTGAATGAATAATGGAATTGTACAGCGCTTTAAGGTTCTCGAAAAGCGCTCTATAAATGCAACCCATTATTAAAATGTGTACTGTGCTACACTGCTTCATGTACACTCCTCTTGTGTTTCCCTTAGACTTGCCTGCTGTTGGTCGTCAACGTCATAGGGCAGCGTATGGACTTCTATGCCATGCTTCATGCTTTTGCCTTAATAGCGGTGCTGTACAGACGTAGAAGGAAAGCCATTGCTGAGATTTGGCCCAAGTACTGCTGCTTTCTGGCATGCATGCTTACTGTTCAGTACTTCGTCTGCATCGGGATCCCACCTGCAGCCTGTAAAGGTTTGTGTAATCAAATGTGCCAGATTGCACTCACAATAAACAGACACTTGGTGAGTCAAAAGCTGATTAATTTCCTCGTAGAAGCCATTCTTAACAATGTGTCTGGTCCAGATAACTGACTGATTCTCCAAGATGCTTATCTATCTCATCACCATATCACCATGGTGAAGTAGGTGAGCAAAATTTTTCAGGCACCAGGAAGACAGGAAATTTTTACTGTGCAGATTTGTCTTTGCTTGTATTCAGGAGTTAAAGTGGAATTTGCGAAGTAGTGAAGTGTGGGGAAGAGAATCGCTTAGAAATTTGAAGTAGATTTGTTTTCTTTGCATACAGGCTGTGATCAGATAACATTTTCTGCTGCTGCTCTGAGAATTACTGCTGTTTGTGGATTTAGGAATCCAACTGAACTCAACAAGAATAAACAAACTTTACATGAGCTATAAAGCTTAAAAACTGTATAAAGATCGTATAAAGTTTATACGCTGATGAGTGAATCTAATCAGGATCATCAGCTTATTTTAAATTGATACACTAAACCTAATGTAACCTAGCACTGACAATGAGCACCACAGTGTAATGCAGTTACCCTGCATTAAACTGTAAAAATGTCTATTATTTTCATGCAAACTGTAAAACAAAACCATAGCGAGTTGGGATATTTTTATTTTATTACTGAGTAAGTCTCTCCATCCCATCAGCTGGAAGCAATGCCAGGCTGCAGCACAAAAAGAAATAAATAAATAAACAAAATCACTCTGTAGAATAAAGCGTTACCATCGGATTTAATTACTCATTAAATGAAGGGTATGTAATGATTTAAATAATGTAAGTTAAAAGTCAGTTCATTATTGTTTCAGAGATAAATTAAGGCTGTTTTTCATGTAATTACAAAAACTGTCCACACGTAAAAGGTGTTCTCTTCATGTTTATGATGCACTTTTTTTTTCTTTTTTTAATCCGTTAACACGTCATGGCTCCATTCTTTTGCGGTTCTTCAAAGCGAAGCGTGATATTTTTATGATGTTCTTACATATGTCTGATGATAATGTTTTCTTTTCAGGTTATCCCTGGACAGAAAATGACAATGTGGTCAAGTGGCTCTATATTCCAGATTTCCGCAGCAGGCCCAATCCTTTATTCCTCATCTGTGAGTTTTATAGTTAAAGAGAAAATTTCTTTGAAGAATAAATGAAAATCCTTCATTAGAAGTTAGAAACATGCATGTAAATCTTCATGCGATTAATCATATTAGTGGATTATTCTTACTAATATATTAGTATATCAGAAGCATTTTGTTATTACAATAGTTCGTGGTTTAAACTCCAACATGACATAATTTTGTGTTAAAATTATAATGTATAAAGTAACTAGTAAATAAAGCACTCAAACACATCTAGTGGTGTTTAAAAAAGTGCAAACAAACTTTCGACTTCGACCGTCTGTCTGCAGTCTCTAAATAACTAAGCTAACTTTTAAAATTTGAGAGTTGAATACAGTAAAGCAAATGTACCGTCACAGGCAAAATCAAATAATTGTTTTATCTTATGAAGATTTAACACTGATTCCACAAATAGAAACGCTTTCATCTCCTCTTCTCTTTTAGATGACTTCATGTTGCTCCTCTGCGCCTCCCTCCAGAGGCAGGTCTTTGACGATGAGAACAAGGCAGCTGTCCGCCTCATGGCCGGTGACAATGTAGAGATCTGCAGAGACCTGGATGCAGCTTCCTTCAGCGTCCACAACCCTGTGCCCGACTTTATCCACTGCAGGTACCACAGATAACACTCCAAATTAGATATACTTTCATTTTGCTTTCAGTAAGAACTGCTGCAGTAGTACTTACTGAAAGTAGTATGCCTTAAAATGTTCTGTACATGTAGCTGAGGCAGAGAATTGTGGCCAGAAAACATGCTGTATTGTATACTACAAAATGCAGCTAAGTGCTGGTGCAACTCTTAGTATTGTTTTGATACATTTATTTCAACATACTGTGTATTAGGACATTTTTTTGCCATGTGAGTTAGTGTGGCAGCACTGGTGCTGGATCCTTGATTCAAAGCTTTGTTCACTACAGTGGTTGGCCTTGTGGCCTTGTGTATTTCTATTAGTCCTACATGGATAAAGTGTATTGCTGTATGTACCTTTTTAAATGATTTCCAGTTTCTGAAATATATTTTACATTAGATTCTCTTTTCATCATTTTGTGGCTATTGCATGGCTCAGCCGCCATTAAGACAGAGGTCAACATGCTGAAATGGAAAGGAAGTGAAGTAGCCAGTCTAATTGATGCTTAATGATGTTGGGTGCCTATCTATGATGTCAGATACAAAACTGAAATGTGCTCCACACAAGTGGAGCTGTTAAAAGCTAAGTATATGTATTTAAAGCTTTTTGAAAGTATTTTACAGTCAAAAATTGGTTTTAGAAATGTATAACAGGCTTCAACATTAAAGAAAAACCCATTTGGTTATTTTAGTATCCATAATTTATTTCTACTCAGGACCTTCTGTCTTTGTCCCTAATTTCCTTTCTGTCTCCCTGTTGTCTCTATCTTTATAAAGCCTAATATATATCTCTCAGCTAAACATTAAACTCAAATTGCTTGTAGTGAATAGTCCAGCACAACACATGTGTACTTGCAGTTATGTATGTACATGTGTGTGATTGACGGATTAATTGTAATTATTTCTTTAATGCATTTTCAGTGTTTTTTTTCCATGTCTCCAATTCTCTTTGCTTTTTTGTGTGTGACCCACTCTCGTGACATCTCCAGTTGGTTCTTGTTTTACTTTGTTACCTTGTTTGTCTCACTCTGCAATTATTGCCCCAGAAGTATATGACTTGAGACAACTTTGGAATTACTAAATTATGGATACTAAACAATCCGCAGATTGAAGTTTTCACATTCCCATTGCAATAACACAATTGCATCTCTTACAGCACTGGTTTTCAGACTTTTTCTGGCATGTCCTGCTTCACAAGCTGACAAAATAGATCAACAAACAGGCTGAACACCCCCCTTTTCCTCCATTTGCGTTGTCAGAGGTGTGCTCTGAAGAAAACTGTTGTTGTGCTTGGCTGCAAACTGTGTAACTGCAGAAATCTTAAGTGGGATGGTGCTGAATAAGAACGTTCTCAGTCAGCAAATACTTTATCCCAGAAAAATAAAGGTAAGAAAAAAATGACAGCTGACAGTAGCTCACGTCAGAGGTTTAGTGAGGGATGTTATTAAATACATGCTGTATACATAATTTAGAAACTCGCCTGATCTGGATACTGACTTTGCACATAAAGAGTGAACGCAGGATGTTGAGGGGAAGAGGGCGCGAGTTAAAAAGACAGCAAGAGCATCCTGACCTGTCCACACTCATTGATTATGTGCTCTTCAGATTCCACTGTTTTGGTGTGCAAAGTGGACAAGTCTTTTATTAACGCACTCTGTGTCCATCAACAAGCACTAGTAGTGCAAGAGAGAGAGCTGTACAGCCCGTCTGTCCATGCCACAGCAGCTCTGCACTTATTCCATCGTTTCCCTCCAGAATCGAATTACGGATACGGGGTGGGGGGAGAAATCCATAATCCACAAAAACACTCTGTCCGTCACTCCCCAACTCAGACGCTTTTTCCTTGTACTCTAACTCAATAAATAGCTTTTAAGTATGGAAAAGGTATTTTCTCCCCCTGATGAAGAAGGACACTCACTCAGCTGTTCCGGCCCTTCAACGCATCGTCCCATCCAAACCCACTTCATCAGAGCTGCTTTCTAAAGAGTTGAAGCTGTTACTGTGGCCCCATGTATCTGAAATTAATGCACGCTACATCTCATGTTTCCACTCTGCGCATCATATCGTCAGCCTTTCACATGGAGCCATAGACATGCGCCTAGCATGTTAGAGACGCGCAAGACATGCAGCAGTGTACCTGTGCTGAGCAAAAGGATCGGGTTACAGCTCTCATTCCTATTCATTGATCAGATTCTAAGTGACATTAAGTGATACCCTAATTGTGAATGATGAGCAGATAATTCTCTTTTGACTTTTGCTATGTGGTAAACATGTACCCTAACCTGTAATAGCAGCTAGCTGGGGTCCATGGGGATTAAAATCAGCTCATCAACTACATCCACCTCCCTCATTGCTTTTTCATGACAGCAACAGGCCTTGTGTAAATATACGTCTTACTCTATGGATTTATTTGAGAATTAAAGTGCTCAAATAAGTCCACACAAGATGACATTTTGAGACATGATTGAAAATTGTTGAAAAACGCTAGTTGTTGAACACAGAGTAACGACTGTTTTGCTAATTACATTTAATTGCCCAGGATTTTATTTTTTTAACTTTTTTTCCAAGCAGAATTCTAATGATTTCAGAATATAAATAAAAGCAGTCCAAGACTTTATACGCCCACCTGCACTGAAAATGAGTTCCAAAACAACTATGAATCGAGTCCCTGGATCTAGAAAAATATATGTAACTAGATTAATTTGGGAGGTTCAATATTATGTCACTCAATCTCAAAGGGAGAGACCAGCTACTCTTTGGAGAAAGCTCATTTCTGCTGTTTGTATCTATGACAGCTTCACTCTTTGTGCTCATCATCAGCAAGTAGTGTGATCCCCTCTAAAGCTGGAGCAAGATGGGACCCACTACCTCAGTCTAGCAATCCAGAGGCATCACCCCAGGTCTCTATGCGACGTTGCAGAGGCATGTCAACCAAGACGGCTGTTTTTGGGGTCATTGTTCACATGCTCGACCCAATTTCAGCCAACCTTTAGCTGGTGGACAGAGTCAGTTTTCTAATTATAATGTTATAAACATTTAACATGCTAAAGCTCTTGTTATATAAATAATAATGACACTGTGATATGTCATGTGTTGCTGTTCATTTGAGGTTGTATTTGCCTAATGTTAGAACCTGATAGTCACCAGATGAAAGAGGATGCACTTTCATTTTCACATGACTCCATGTTGGGATGTCATATTTGATCTCTCTGTTTATTTATTTGTTTTTGCGGAGGTTAGGAATTTTCATTCACATTTGGAGCTGCCACTGTGCTGCTTTTGAAAGGATCCTTATTCTCAAAACTACCAGACACTTGTTTGTCTTTTCATTTACAAAAACTGTTTTTCTCTATTTCTAGGTCCTACCTGGACATGCTAAAAGTTATCATGTTCAGCTACCTTTTCTGGTTTGTCCTCACTATCATCTTCATCACTGGAACCACACGTATCAGCGTCTTCTGTATGGGTTACTTGGTGGCCTGCTTCTACTTCCTGCTCTTTGGTGGAGACCTGTTGCTGAAGCCAATCAGGAAGATCCTCCACTACTGGGACTTCCTGATTGCCTACAACATCTTTGTGATTACTATGAAAAACATTTTATCTGTAAGTAATCTATGACAAACTGATTATAATACCATTATCATCATCTATATATTCAACATAAAAAGCGATAAACCGCTGAGATTTGAAAACATTATCTGCATAGTATTTACAAAGCAATACAAATGTGAAGTTTTAACTGATATGTTGACAGTTAAAATGCAATATTTATAGTGTGTAATAAAGCAACATTGTTTTTAGATCCTGGCTTGTGGGTACATCAACCAACTGCTACAGGACCACTGCTGGTTAATCCAGGTGTTCAGTCTGGCATGCACCATCAAGGGCTACGACATAAATACAAGTAAGCAGAGGGTGAATTGACTCAAATTTCATTCCTTTAACTTTCATGAACAACTTGCAGGTATAATCCTATAACTTAGTTAATAATAATTTAAAAATCCAAGTCCCATCCAAGCCTCCACGGATGGCACTTGTTTGTCCAACACATCCCAAAAATACTGTATTGGATTGAGATGTGGGAATTTTGGAAGCCAAGTCAAAACCTTAAACTTGTTGTGCTCATCAATCCATTCCTGAACCATTTTTTGCTTCATGGTAGGGTGAATTATCCTGCTGAAACAGGTTTCCATGAAAGGGTGTACACTGTCTGCATTTTTCCCACTTCTAACAAATTAACTTTGATGTCACTTGCTCCCTGATGTAGCTCACCCACTAACAGGTGCCATGACGAGGAGATAATCAGTGTTAATCACGCCACCTGTCAGTTGTTGTAATGTTGTGCCTGATTAATAAATATGGCTGTGTTGTATGTGAATTCCAGATGCTAAGGATATTTGTGAGGTGCCAAGCAATGAGGCCGGCATCATCTGGGACAGTATCTGCTTTGCTTTCCTGCTCTTGCAGAGACGAGTCTTCATGAGTTACTACTTTCTACATGTGGTGGCAGATATCAGAGCATCACAGATCCTCGCTTCCAGGTATTTAACTGAGTGAGACAGCTACATGGAGTCAATTTAATTAGAAATACAGGTTTGATTTATTCAAGACCAGTGCTCGTGTATTAAAATTTCTTCTCAAAGCATTAACTTTTCTACCTGACAAATACAGGCGTACCAAACAAAATGTTTTCCTAATGTCTTTTTGTGTTTTTCAGAGGTGCAGAGCTTTTCCAAGCAACTATAGTGAAGGCAGTGAGAGCCAGACTGGAGGAGGAGCGCAAGTCCGTGGAGCAGCTGAAGAGACAGTGAGACTCCAAACATTTAACCTTCCTCTGATGAAATGATGTGTCTGTGATGTCACTGTCTTTTGAGCCAACGCTGAATGGAAAAGTGATTATTTTCCTAAGACACGTAACTGCTCTGCAGTTGTCTGCACAAGAAAAAAGCAAAACCAGTGACAAGTGAAGGATTTTTTTTTTAATCATGAAATTTAATTTTCTTTTAATTTTCTTTAAATTAAATCAGAATTTCTACCCAGTAGTTGCTATAATTAGCTGCTTTTCTTTCCTCTTATCTGAAATCTATCCTTACATTCCTTGAAAAAATTTTTTATTTTACTACTTCCTGCCTTGCTTCATCGTGGCACTTGGGTGCAAATATATACCCACTGGTCATTTTACTAGATACACCTGTTCGTTAACTCAACAGTAACTGAATTACTCCACATTATAATTAAGGTATGCAGAAGAACATCTCAGAATGCATAACAGGTCAAATCTTGAAGCGACTTGGTTACAGAAGGCCAAATGTGGTGCCACTTTGGGAAGCTAAGAACAGGAAACTAAGGTTATAATTTGCCCAGGCTCACCAAAATTGGATAACAGAAGGTTGGAGAAACATCTTCACTTCTGCTGTGATGAATTGTCTCAGGGGCCTCTATGCACAGCTTGCACCTGGAGTCTTCTCTGGTGTGATAGATCCCATTCTCTAATGAACTTGTACCTAGAGCTTGTTCCTGTGTTTCCATGATTTGTGCCTTTATGCTGTCTTTCTGTCGGGCTTTTTCCAGCCATTGGTGGGATTTTTCTATATCAGTTACTTCTTCTATCTGTTGGTGGTACATGCGTTTTCTGGTTTCTGCTGACTGACGTATTCACCAACCACATGATGAGTTGTGGCCATCTCCCTGAAGTACTCATGGATCTGTGTTGTTTCATCCTGGATAGTAGTTCTGACACTCACTAGTCTTCAGCCGTCTTCCTTCCACTTAGCGTCCAGTCTCAGGATGCTGGTCTTTGGGTGAAACCCTCTATGCATGGTAAGGAGCTTCCTTGACTTGATGTCAGTAGCTTCTATCTCCTCCTTTGACTAGCTTATTAACCCAGCAGGGTATCTGACAACCGGCAGGCCGTAGGTGTTGATTGCCCGGATCTTGCTCTTCCCATTCAGCTGACTCCTCGGGACTTGCCTTACTCTGTGCAGGTATTAAGTGGTTGCAGTTTTTCTTGTGAGCGCTTCTTGGTTCCCATTTGCCTGTGGGATTCCAAGGTACTTGTAGCTGTCTTTGATGCCTTCAATCAGAATCAGAATCTTACTTTGTGGTAGTACAATCCCCTGAGTTCTAGCTCCCTTCCCTCTCTTTGTTACTTGTTAACCATCTGGCTCAGCAGGTTCAGGCCTATGAACCCCCTCAGAAGCTCAGATTCCATTGGACTTCCACATACAGATGGACAAACTGGTGATAGCTAACCAACCGGACATAGATGAAGAAGGTTGCAGTGATATATGTAGCTACACCAAATGATAGCAACATCAGAAAGAAGGAACACAAAAAGCTTGAGAAATATCAAGAGCTGAGAGAGGAGGCAGAGTAGATGTGGAAGGTGAGGGTGTCAGTCGGAGCACTCAGGGCAATGATGAAAAGCGTGTCTTGCAGTGCAACATAGCGACTCAAATATGTGTGTTTAATTCGTTTTATATGAGAATTAAGTTTAGTTGAGTGACTTTAGCGGCACCAGGTCTTTTATTGTTTTTGCCGACAATACATAAATGCAAAATATCACTAAACACTGAGTTAAACTAAAACACAGTTATGTCTGTTTCATGATTTTGAGCGTCTTTTATTAGGCCCCCTCTAATTTATCTCACACCAAGGTAAACATGATGCAGAAAAACTTGACTCAAAGTGTCTCCTGGCTCAGTTTCATCATTGTTTCCCAGAAACCTGCTCTACTTCATCAAGCCAATGTATTTCCACCACTCATAGTAACTCAGGGGTTACTCACAAGCTCTGATGATGTCCACTCGCCCTCTCTAATGAGCACTCCATTGTTACGTAACGTACAGTAATTTCCACATGAAGCCCGGAGGTGTTTATGGTCAGTCTGTTACGCTGTTCCTCTGTGTCGATTCTTTGTGTCTCGTCACCTTCTCTTTGATCTAATCAGGATGGAGCGCATTAAGTTGAGGCAGCAAAAGTTTAAGCGGGGCAAGGAGAAGATGCTGAGCCTGGCTCAACATTCTGGAGATGGACAGACGATAGTCCCGCCCGAAGAGGATGATGATGATGGTATGACAAAGCCTGCTGGGTGTAGAAATACTATGAGTTTTGGTATTACTCAAGGAGGGTGGGCGTTCATGATCGTTTATAAGAAGAACAGAATGTCTATAATAGTGTCATTTCTATTAGCATTGGAACTAAATAAAAAGCTTCACATACTAGATTTGTGTCTTGAAGTTTACAGAACTGAATTTCTTATTAAATGTTGCACTGATGTATTTGTGAAATTTTAGGAGCACAGCCAACGAAAGCCAAGACCAAAAAAAAGCAGTGGTGGAGGCCGTGGGTTGACCATGCTTCCAGTAGGTTGACCCCCCCAAAACCTCTTTTTTCTCTTCCTCCACTCTGATTGGCCCTTGTGTCCTTGACCAGAACGCTGAGGATTCCCATACTGCCCATGGGCTCTAAAGGCAACATCATATAGTATCTGCCTTCTCCCTCCGGACTTTAATCTTTTTCTGTCTCTATTTAAGGATCCCCGTTACCTGTAGCTCTTGCGTAACTTTACAAAGCAAGTGTGGCGAGACTCTTAGGTTTATAAAAGCGTAACAGTCTCAGCAAGAGTGCAGCACAGGGTTGCCTTAAATAGAAGCAATGAAGAAAGGGAAAATGACTAACGTCTGGAGGTTTTATACTTGACGTTGTTTAAAACATAAACTTCATCGCTGGTCTCACCTAAAGAGCCTACAGTAGAGAATCACTCCATTGCAAAATATTTTCAAGCAAAGAAATGAAGCTGACAAGCCTTCATTCTCAGTACTGGAATAAAGGCTGAAGGTTTAGTTCATTCTTTGCCTGCAGACATGATCACCAAACAGGCATTACCTAGGAGAAAATAGAACAGCAATCAGACCAGTGATTAAATATGTAAAATTATGGCTTTTACAGTCGGTTTGTGGTAAATAAAAAAAAAAAAATGCCAGCATTTCCCTGAGTCAATACAGCGGTTGCCTGTTTGTTTTGAACTCATGTCTCATATCATACTCCACCCCCACATGACATTTTCAAATTATTTCTCCATTTTATCTCTTTGTCATTTGATGTTTCATCTCCATTTCCCAGCATCCTCCCCTCATCTCCTGCCCACTGCGGTTCTGTTCAAGGACATAAGTCAGCCTTGTCTATCCCATTGCTTCTAACACTTAACTACTGTAGACTGGAGTCACTCCAGGGCGACTGAAATATGAGAATAACAGACATTCCTCATTGTGTTTTCTACTCATACTTTCGTTAATTTTACTAACGTGTGGTTTCATCCTCTTAAAAGTGCGTCTATATCATAACGAGCCATAGATATATGCAAATGTTTGATAGAGAAATATGTAGAGTTTAATGTGGTTGTGTTTCTTCCTTACAGCAAGAGAACCTTCTGTTGCTTTTTTTTTAATGTCATAAAAGCAATAAATGACTTCAGCCTGTGTTTGAGTGAATGTAACAGTGCTTTGCGCTCTGCCCCTCAGTGGTTAGAAGTGGAGACTACTACTTGTTTGAAACTGACAGTGAAGAAGAAGCAGAGGAGGAAGAAGAGAAAAAAGATGACGATCCACCAAAGAAGTCAGCATTTCAGGTGGTTATATTTTGGCTTCAGAGTGGGAAATGCTGTGATTCTCCCAAAGAGATTTTAAGGAGAAGAACATGGTTATGGATGTCCTTTTTTACAAAATAGTTTTTAATTGGCTTCTCTAAGCTATTACTTTTCTTTACAACTATAGTAAACTATATGTAAAAGGTGGACGTTGCCTTGGATCGTAAAAGCAAAGCGAATGCAGGTTGCATTGTTTCAAATGGCCAGTAGGGGGCAGCTCCTCGCATTGTAAAAACAAATCTGATTATACAGAAGTCTATGGGAAAATTACCCTATTTCTCCCATAATTTATAGACACAGTAACACTTTCCTAAAGAGTTTATGATGTCAGTCACTATTTTCAAAGTCTTGCTGAATACAATGTGATGCTCTTTTTAAAAATTTATAAATTAGATGATAAACCAGCGTATACTTTCTGAATGACAACTTGTTACTCCATGAGTTTGCAGGTTCCTCGGTTTCTCAAGCACATCCACCCATCACTTCTGATGTTTGCTTTTTAAAAAAAACAGAATAGCAACAGCCAAAATAGTGAATGATGTCATATTGGCTCATTTACTATGTTTAAAGCAGAAGTGGAGAAGCAAATGAAGTTTAAAACACAAAGGTGTCATTCTGGAAAGAGGAAATACAGCAGTATTTGTAGTACTGCGTACCTCTGTGTATGAGTGAGCAATGTTTTTTTTCTGTCCTCACATCCACAGGTAGACATAACACTTCATAACATTTCATTTGTGTATACAATGTAACACAATGGAAGACTACTTCATCATGTTGTAACCACAACTATAGCCTGTTTTTCTGGCCTCTTTCTCAACTCATGTCTGTAACCCTCCCACTATCACAAACACACCAACTGATGAATGAAAATTAAGTATATAAAGTATAAGTATATATAATATAATAAGTATATATAAAGATATCACCTAGAAAGAGTTTTACACTTACAGTACTGTTCATTCCTGTTTTCCTGGGTTAAATGTAGAAGTTGGGATGTATGATACTGTGCAAAAGTCTTAAGCCACCCTTTATTTCTTTATATTTTGTTTCCAAGCAGCCAGAGCTGTCATTTTTAAAGTGGATTTGAACAATAAGTGCCCAGGCTTTCTGAAGGTTTCCCAAAGGTTTTCTTCGGACATTGACTTCTTTTTCGCTCATTTTCAGTCCAGTCTGTCTACCTGACTATTTTTATTAGAGGAATGCTTTTTCATTTGTTAAACCACTTAACACTGGCCTATGAGTCATCCAACCATTAAAAGGCTCCTAACTTAAGGGGTGAACAAGTATAGAACCAGTGTCTATACATTTTTGTACAGAAGAAAAACACCATCTACTGTAGATGAACAGTATCTTAAAGTCATGTCCTTGAGAAACAGGGCACTGGTGTACAAGGTACATCAAATTAACAAACACAAGAACTGGAATAAAAATTTTAAATTTTTGGTTCAAATTCTCATCAGGTCAAGAAGAGATGAGTGCAGTCATCTGTAAAACACGGTGTAGTTTCTGTTACGGTTTGGGACTGCATGTCAGCTAGCTATGGAAAGCATCTTATTGAGAGCAGCTTCATTTAACAGCTTGACAATGATCCCAAACCTTTACTGCCAATGCAGTAAAAGTGTACCTGGATAGAAAAACCACACAGTGAGACACTGACAGTGATGGATTGGTCTCCCCAGAGCCTGCACATCAACATCATTGAAGCAGTATGGGATCATCTTGATAGAGAACAGACCAAAAGACCACCAACATACAAAGTAGAGCTTTGAATGTCCTTCAAAAAGCCTGGAGAACTATTCCTGAAGACTGCTCAGGCTGTGTTTAAGAATAATGGTGATAATACCAAATATTGACTGTCAAGCTCATTAAATTTTAAACTCTGTATCTTAATTTACATACTGTACACTTTCCATGCATGTTTGCACATGTTTAAATAAATAACTGGACCTATAGCCCATTTTCTTAGAAAAATATAAAGAAGAGTTTTGCGCAGTACAATATGTGATTTGTAATACAGTAGGCACTAACCTTTCAATAAACACCTATAATTTTGCTTTGAAGTCCTCCTCTTGTTTACTGCCTCCTAACATAATTAACCTCTGTTGTTTCTAACAGTATGAAATTGTTTTCTACTAACCCTCTCCCCACTCTGTTTCCTCTCTTCAGAGAGCTATTGGGAAGTTTGTCTCCGCTCTTCTGGCTTTACCCAAATCTGTCATTAAGCTGCCTAAAACTGTGCTGCAGTATGTAGTGAAGGCAGGCAAGGTATTCACCGTCATCTAACACAGCTGGCTCTCTCTGTGAACATCTGCCAGTTCAAATAACAACTAACACCACAGACAACTGCCTTTCCAGCTCGTGTTTGGTGAACATGCTGTAAATTAATAGATGTGTTTATTCATCCAGTTCCAAAACACTAAACTTACATAGATCACCAAATTCGACTTGGAACGAGAATGTTTTTGTACCATGTATTGTTACTGTCTGACTGATTGGTGTTTGCATGTGTGTCATGGCCATTTTATGTGGCCCGCTGCTCTGACGATCTATCACATATGTAACGTACAACATAATTCAGATTTGATCTGTGGTCCCTATTCCTGGTAAAGATTTTTTTTTTTTGGTATAAAATAGGTATTATAGGTTGTTACACAAGTTTTAGAAATCAAAGTCAAAAACTGTTTGGAAAACGATCTCCCTCGCTTTTCTTTCCTTTTTTGTAAAGATTTGGTGTAAAGTAAGGTGATGGTGGTCTTGCGTTAAAGAAATCTCAAGCATATTTTGTTTAAAAGGCAAATAAAAGATGTAATTGGTATTTTAATCATATGAACGTTCACTATGATGAATTTCTGATTTTATTTCTAGGCTAGTTTTAAGAAATACTAAAATAGAGCACCATAACATTTACATGACTTTTAATGATTATATATAAACTTTGTAATATTTTTTTTCTGTTGTGGCTTTGGCATAATTCCCCTCAGCGACGTTCATTAAAACTTAACTGCTACCCTCCTTTCTCCAGTATATGTATCAAACCTGGATCACAGACCCCAAAGCTGCTCTCAGGGCGCGAGGCAAAGCGAAGCGCAAATTTTGGAAGAGATACACGAAAGGAGTTAGACACAGAAAAAGCAAGAAAGATGGTAAGTCAGCTCTAGAAAGGAAATTTTTTCCTGACTTGAAACAGACTTTAAATTTATACTAAACTGTCTGTACTGTACATCAGCAGGTCGCGTGACCATCGACCTTGGCGAGCTGTCTGATGGGCAAGAAAAAGACGATGAGAACAAGAAATCTGGTGGCCCAGGTTGGTTTTATGACACTCAGTTTTACAAATTACAGCTCTCCAATTTACACTGACCAAATTCTCCATCATGAGAAAAACTGGTATACATATTAAAATGTATTTTTGAGTGGGAATCTTTATGCTATCATTATTTTCAGTGATTAAATCAGATTAATATTTATTAGATTGCTGGTTCATGAACTTGCTGTTTCAGCAAATAAAACAACCAGAAATAATGTCATACTTTTTGGGCTTGATACTGTAATTGATTAACGTGTCTGTGTTTAGAAAACGGTGCAACTTTTGTAAATCCCCTGTAAAACCAAACAGATTTATTGGTGCAATAACCGTAGTTCAATAAGGAGCGATAATTAGTAGGAATTAAATGTGATATATTAATATAAAAAATCAATCTAGCTATTTGGCGATTAGACTCCCATGGACAATCACAGCAAATCAGGATCCCAACGGTTATAGGAACTAAGGCAGGAATTACTGAAATCATTATTTCAAGGAATTTTACTGGCATTCGGACATACAACACTGTCAATTATTTAATGAAAAGGTTTATTTAAGTATGAGTTTTTAATTCGACCACGTTTAATGCATTTTCTGTTGTGTGCTCTTCCTCAGATAACATCATCAAACGAGTGTTCAACATCATCAAGGTCACTTGGATGCTCTTCCAGACGACGGTGGAAAGCTTCACTAAATGGATGAATGAAATGTGCAGAGAGTACATTGACATCTCCACTGTGCTGCGTTTAGAGCGCTGCATGCTGACTCGAGAGGTCAAGAAGGTATGCAGCTCTCTGCAGTGACCTTAAACATGTAGAAGTAGGGTTAGTTTAAATGTGCTTTCACTGAATCATTTATAAAATCACTCAGTGGAATACGTATGATCAGATCTCTTCTCCTCCCACCAGGGTAACGTGCCATCCAGAGAGAGCATCCATGTTTATTACCACAAGGCCATGAGGCTTAACATGTCCAGACAGGCAAGCATGGATGTGCTGAGCGAGGACGACTCAGTCTCGGGCTCCAGAAGGCAAGAAGGTTACCGGATGGAGAGCCAGGAGTCCACGGCCTCCAGAGAGAGCATGTCCAGGTAGATTAGCAGTGCAATGTGAAGACTAAACGAGATGCCATCATGAACGGTTTCAGGTTGTCTTTATGTGCAGTATTGTGCAAATGTGAATGTAAAAACCTGTATACGTTTACTGCTTCAATGCATTAAAAACAAACAAGAAAAAAACTTCCTACTTATCATAGTTTTCTATCAGCACATTATCATCACACTGAGCCATTTCACCAAAATGCTTTACTGTATCTTTGTGTTAATCATCACATGATCTATGATCTTTACAGATGCTTTTTATTTGCAGAATATCATCTCTTTTGTTTAACATAACATAGATTTCATGTCATCCTTCTTACCACTGATCATCCCATTTGTCACTCTCACAACCTATCAGTGGCTGCACTGACGCCACCACACTGTTTTCTCGTCAATCCACCTTGGAAGACTTGGATGCAATGCCAGAGTGCATTCCCAAAACCAGTGAGCGTGCCAGGCCCAAACTTAAAAGATCACCTAGGCTGGATATGTCCAGCTCATCAGTGGACAGCGGCAGCAGCTTCATATCCAGGTGCTGGGCCTTTGCATGTACACACAGAAAATATCATTGCATCTCTTCTGTCTTTTTTGTGTTTTCATCAGTCTTGCATTGATTATTAACGTCTGCTGAATCACTGCATGATTTCTATTTCAAACTTTTTTACTTTTGTATTTCATTCTGTCACAAATCCATTTTTAACCTTAAACACAAGTTGTTGTTCAGTAATAGTATTGTTACAAGAAGGGGTTTTGTAAATTGTGACCTGCTTCTTTTAAACAACTGCCTCTTTCTTTTTTTGGGTTGGACCGAACAGTAGTTTTACTTTGACAGGGAGAGTTCCTTTCTAATGGTTTGCTGTTCCAACTGTCCCAAATGATGTCTGCTTGATTTCTTTCATGGTCACAAGATGAACTTTAACAGCATATTTGTTAAAGTGCATCTTAGCCTTCTGCGCTAACCAGCTATTATTCTTCTGTTATGGTTATCATTATACTGAAAAGGCAGAAGGACCATTATTTGGAATTGTGATTGTCCAGAGGCTCTGCCAGTCATGCAACACTGAGATGATCAATCCAGAATGTGATACATACAGCAGTGTGAAATAGTGTTTGACCCCTTCCTGATTTCCTATTTTTTTCACTCCATAGTCTTCATTTTTGTTTTCTAAAGCCATTCAGAGTTGGACTTGCTGGTGCGTTGTGGATCGTTGTCCTGCTGCAGAACCAATGTGTGTTTCAGCTTGAGGTCAGGAACTGATGGCTGGACATTCTCCTATAGGATGTTTTGCTAGACAACAGAATTCCTGGTTCCATTTATCACAGCAAATCTTCCTGGTCCTGAGTCAACAAAACAGCCCCAGACCATCACACTACCACCACCATATTTTATTCTTGGTATGAGGTTCCTTTTGTGAAATGCTGTTTTACTTTTACGCCAGATGTAACACGACTAAAATCTTGAGAGTTCAGCCTTTGTTTGCTGGTCCCCAGAGTATTTTCCCCAAAGTCTTGAGGATCATCCAGATGTTTCTTGGCAAATGTAAGACAGACCTTTGTGTTCTTTTTGGTCAGCACTGGTTTTCCCCTTGAACTCTCCCATGGATGACTTTTCCCCCCAGTCTCTTTCTTATTGTTGAATCATGATCTCTGACCTTAACTGAGACATGTGAAGCCTGTGGTTCTTTAATGTTGTTCTGGGGTCTTTTGTTACCTCCTGGATGAGTCATCAGTGTACTCTTGGAGTAGTTTTGGCTGGCCCGTCACTCCTGGGAAGCTTCACCATTGTTCCAAGTTTTCTCCATTTGTATATAATGGCTCTCATCGTGGTTCAATGGAGTCCCAAAACCTTGGAAATGGTTTTGTAAGCTTTTCCAGATGAAAGATGTCAGTGTCTTTGTTTCTCAGGTGTTTCATTAGATCGTGACATGATGTGTTGCTTTTTGAGAACTTTTTGCCTGCTTCTCAGACAGATTCTATTTAAGTGATTTCTTGATTCAACAGGTCTGCCAGGCGTGAGTGTGTTTAGTCAAACTGAACTCAATTTTCCAAAAAATGTGGTTAATCACCGTTAATTCATGATTTAACAAAAGGGGCAATTACTTTTTCACACAGGACCAGGTAGGCTTGGATAACTTTTCTCCCTTAATCAATAAAAACATTATTTAAAAACTGCATTTTGTATTTACTCGGGTTTGATGGTCTGAAACATGTAAATGTGACAAATATGCAAGACACTAGGAAATCAGGATGGGGGCAAACACTTTTTTTGAAGCACTGTAAAAAAACAACTCCTGTTGTGTTAACCCATAATTTGTGAATAACTTGCCAATAAGTTAAAACAGGCTAAACAGGTGGATTAAAGTAATATATTTTTTAATGCAGAAATTTGCCCTTAAACATTTTTAGGTCCTGTCAGTGCTTACAAGTAAAACTCCATAATACGGGTTAATGTAGTCTAAAAATGTATTAGTGTGTCTACACGCTTGCTTTCTGCTTGATGCCAGTTTTTTATTTATTCCAGATATAGTGAGAACCCAAATCAATATTTAGAAAGTACAAATAAATTGATACATCTGACACAATCCCTGTTTTGTTTTGTCTTCTCGTTCACAGTGAGCCAACCCAGTGTGTCATAATTTACTCTAGACAGGGAACTACTGATACCATAGAAGAAGTGGAGGATGAGCACGATCAAGTGGAAGACAAGCAGCAAGTTCCCTGGGAATCTCAACAGTTTGATGAGATTGGGGAGGCTGAGGGTGTGGCATTGAGTGATGGAGAGCCCAGGGAGAAAGAAAAAAAAGAAGAGGAAGAAGAGGTGGTCGAGGAAGGGCAGAAGGGATTAGAGGGTGAAGAAGGACTACAGGAACAGCAGGACCAGGAGAGAGAGGAGGCTCCCTGGGAGTCTTTTGGTCCAGATGAGGGCCCCTCCTTAAGAGTGGAAGAGTTACACGCTTCTCCTTCTGCCCAGGAGAAAGAGTTCATCACTGAGAGTGAAGATGGTGCAGGACAGCAGGACCTCATGCCTACGGAGGGTCAAACAGAGCTGCTCTACACTCCAGATACAGATGCCTCTAAAACATCTGATGCGGATGTGCCTCCCAGCTACAGCAAGGCAGTCAGCTTTGACCGCTTGGAAGTTAGTGACGATGAGAGTGACACAGATAGGAAGAGGTGCATGGTCATGACCTCAGACAGCCGCTCAGACAGCAGGTCGGACATCATGTTGCCCTCTATGACTACTGAACTGACGGCCAGTGAACTGTTGCTCAACAAGTAAGTTAAAAAAAATATATTGATTAAAGTTTTAGACCTTAAAGCAGGGATGTCAAACTCATTTTACATGCTGAGCCACACATAGAGCTCACTATGATCTTAAGTAGGGCAGAGCAGTGAAATCATGTGATAAATGTGTAAAATGTCTGCAAAAGTTATGGGAATTCATTAAGCAGAGTGTCCTGTAATTATAAGATATGAAGGTTTTGTTCATTTACCGTGGAAAAACAGGAACTTTCCTGTTATTTAATTGTTTTTCTGTTAATTACTTTGGTCTATTATGAACGGCAGCCCTTATAAATAGAAAAAGCTGTAAAACCTATGATATTACAGTTAAGAGTTCAAATCTATTCACTCCTTGACATTTTCTAAAGCTGTCTAATGGGCCCGATTCAATTCCTTGCTGTGACAATATTGGCCCCCAGGCCTTATGTTTGATACCCCCGACTTAAAGCCTTCTGAGAGTAAACTATCTGTCTCTAGAGTCATTCAGTTGTGATATAATTTCTGTCTTTAAAAAAAAAAATCAAACATAAATAGTTTTTCACTGTTACGACCTCCATTAATGCCTCCTCTGTCTGTCCAGGATGTTTTATGACGAGGAGCTGGAGCAGTCAGATAAATTCTACCAAAACCAGCCTCTGTTCCTCCAGCTTTGCTACGCCCTCTACAACATGCTGGTGGCTCACTCAGAGTTGGTGTGCTACCTGGTCATCATCATAAACCACTTGGTGTCAGCCTCTTGTGTTACGCTGGTCCTTCCCATTACCATCTTTCTCTGGGCAATGTTGTCTGTTCCACGGCCCAGCAAGCGCTACTGGATGACTGTCATCATCTATACTGAGGTGCAGACAAACATGATGATGATGTTGCAAAATAAATAACTAAGATTTTCAAGAAATTGTTAAGTAACTGTGTGTTTCTATCATTAATTTTCAAATTTCAGATGTCTTTTTTGGGGGGAAATGAAGTAGATAAAGGATCTAAACATAAAGGAAAAGATTGTTGGTTTTGTCCACAGTGAATACTACAAAGTTAAGATGAAAAAAAGGCAATAGGGAACATAACAGCATTTAGTCTAGCAGATGATCATCAGGTTCCAGAGTAAAAGTCGGACTTGGTGTGTATTTCAAATTGATTGATGATGTTTTCCTTCCAGGTCACCATCGTCATCAAATACTTCTTCCAGTTTGGCTTCTTCCCGTTCCACTCGAGCGTAGACAAGAACAAACCTCTTCACCCTCCCAACATCATTGGTGTGGAGAAGAAAGACGGTTACGTCCACTACGACCTGGTCCAGTTACTGGCTCTCTTCTTTCACAGGTCCATCCTGAAGGTGTGGGCAAACACAGAAATATATAGACGTCTCCCTCACATGAAAACAAAGACCATAAAAAACTATCGCCGCATACTGTTTTTAGAGTTGATTCTCCTGAAGTACACTCGTTATATGTGTCTTGTTATTCATGACATCACTGACTTGATATTTCATCATGAATTAATTTTCAGAGAGACAGAAAATATATTTCAAATATCTGCAGACAAAATAAAATTCCTTTGCACATTTTATGGACTGATTTATGCATCTGAGAAGGCCAGTATTAATAAGTACCAGCTTTTGGCAGCACAGGCTGGCTGATACACAAAACTGAATGAAAAGCCAGTATTTGAGCAATTTAGATGTCCCTGCTGGATTGTTCTGCACAGTTTATTATCAACAAATGAAACAAAAGCAGTTTAAGACTGCATATCTCCAAAGCTGTAAACATGAAATGAGATATCCTTCTGGATACACAATGACACTTGGAGCTAGCTAGTCTGTGATATTTTCTTAAAAATGAAGATAGTGTCTTTTAGAATCAGACTTAGATTTATTGACCAAGTATGTGTGCACTGACAAGGAATTGGGCTCGAGATCATTCTTTGCTCTCAGTGTAGAGAAAAGAGTAAACGACAGACTATACTATCAACATGACACAGACATACATAGCATATTATGGTGCAATGGTACACATGATGGACTAAAATTATCGAATAAATAAGGGATGGATGACTAGTTACTGTATATACTATAGGTGAGGACACTATAAATTTACAGTACAGAGCAAAACAGTACAGCAGCAGGTATGATAGTATAATGTTTAAGTACAGAGAGTGCTGAGTATTCATGAGAGTGACGCCCTATGGAAAGAAACTGTGCAGATGTCTGCTTTTTTTGGCATATTGGCACATTTTGTAATGGTTTAAATTGATTTGGATTTGTGAAAATATGTCCAATGTTGCCTCCTAATTCTAGTCTAAGGATCTTTGCCAAAAATTCCAAACCCCACCTCTTGTATCATTTTCTCCCAAATCCATCCAGAACAAACTAATCCCTTCTGTTAGTGAGGGGGGAAAGCAAAATATGAAGAGTCAATGTTAGGCCTCTTCTGAGAGAGTTTTTCTCCCATGTGGTTTGATTTTTCTTTTCCACTTATTCCCTATAGTTTACTTTAAAATATTTACTGTATTAAAGGAAAAAAATTAAATTTCTTAGTATTTCTGTGTGAAACAAGGACTGTATTACACCCTGATATCCAAAAATGTTGTGATTCTGTGTAAAATGTAAAGGATTTGCAAATCTCATAAGCCCATATATTCGCATCAGGTCATAGAAAACACATCAGATGTTTAAACTGAGACATTTTACTATTTCATGAAGAATGGCAGTGTTGGTCAAGTTACTTGAAAAAAGTAATCAGTAACTAATTACTGAAAAAAGTAATCCCGTTACTTTACTGATTACTTATTTTCAAGAGCAATTAATTACTTATTTACTTGGTTACTTAGTTACTTTTTAAAAACACGATTTACAACCTGAATAGGTGATAAAGTGATAGATCTTTCAGCCCAATTCTACTTTTTCTGCATAATCCATCATACACAATGTAATCAAATGAAAAAGTCTCTTTTTAAAACTTGTTTTATTAGTTTTAATCTTTTAACTTTATGCATCAAGCAAAAATCTAATTATATGCAACATTCTCTGACTGGAAGAAATTTGTTTAATATTTAAACCTATTTTCTGCACATTCCAGCACATAAAATATTTTTTTGTGTTTACACTCACTCTTTCAAATAGATGCAAGTAAAACACAGCAGAAAATAAATAAAGTCAAAGACTCAGCGGTCCTGTTCCTGTTTTTTCACCTGTAAAGCAGGAGTAGGGTAGGCGGAGGTTTGCCCTGGTGCAGGTGTGCCGCAGCGGTCAGTGGAAGAATCCGCGAGTTTCTCTGTGAATTTCTCATTACGTCGTTGCGCACTCGGGTGCTTGCTTGGAAGTTTAGGGGTTTTTTTCGCTGTAAAAAGACGTTTTCTTCCCACGCACAGCGGAAACTAATGTTTTTGTCACTTTTTATGGAATCAAACTCAAAGTAAGGTCAGTACTTCCACGCTTTAAACGCTGCATGCTCATGCTCTTTCCGTACTCGATATATGATCCACTGTTGATCTGCACACAGCTGTTGTCACGAACGTCGCACTCGCTTACGTCACTGTCATGAGACAGTCTCGCAAAAAAATCACGGTTTTAGTAACGCAGTAACGCAGCGTTCCTACGGGAAAGTAACGGTAATCTAATTACCGTTTTTGCAATAGTAATCCCTTACTTTACTTGTTACTTGAAAAAAGTAATCGGATTACAGTAACACGTTACTTGTAACTATGTTTACCACTGTGTAGGAGCCCCTCTTCTTTTAACAACAGTCTGTAAACATGTAGCAACTAATGAAACCAGTTGTTGGACTTTTGAGAGAGGAATGTTGTCCATTCTTGTCTGATATAAGATTTAAGAACAAGGCAACAAAGGATTTTTTAAATTGATACCACATGTGTATCTACTAGGCTGAGGCTGAGGGGTTACGCTAGTTGCTGCCAATATTTTTATGTCATATAATGACTAAAATGCGGGTTGTCATTGCTTTCTGATATTTTCCTTTTTTTTTCTTTTTCTTTTTTTTTTTACAGAAGACCAGCTTTTTTATGAAGCCTTGCATTTGATTTTTTGGTCACTTATACTTAGTTTACAGATTATACTGCATAGAATCAACCCATATAACTATAACAACAACAACAACAATAATAATAATAATAATAATAATAATAATAATAATAATAATAATAGCAAAACTGCTCAATTAAATATTACAAAAAAGAGCCAAATAAAAGTTCCATTATGCTCGATGCGTCACTTTCGTTGTGGGTGTCACGTAGCGATTTTAACGTTGTATTGTCAGCTGGTCGTGCACCTCTCAATATTTGAAAGGCCGATTACTGTGATCACTCTCATCTTCTATTTCTAATGAGTCCTGTTATAAAACCTAATGATCAGTCACATTTACTCCCTAAACCGTTATGGGAAAAAATGTTATTTTCAGTGTAGCAGAGATAATATAAACTTAGGTTTTTTTTTATTTTACCTGTAGAAATTGTAAAAGGAACCAAAGAAGATGTATTTATGTTGTTGGGAATTTGAAGTATTTGAAGTAACGCTGAGATAAAAATTAAAGATTTGTTACCACGATGAGGGTTTGTGGCTTCATTGGTTACATGTATCAGGGATTTTAGTGATATTTTTATGTTTTTCTTTTCTTTTTGGAGGGTAGGACAGCTTTATGACTGGGGAAAAAAACCTGTTCACTTTCATCTTATTTGGATATGGAAATAACAGTCCTTCCACCTTTCATTACCAGTGCCATGGTCTATGGGATGAGGATGACCCCAAGGTAAAGAAAGAGGCACCTTGTCAGTCTGAAGAAGTCAGAAGTCAGTCTGAGTCTGAAGACGAGAGAAAAGACGAGGAGAGTGAGAAGGAGTCGGAACCGGGCTCGTCACTAAACAGTGAAAGGAGAGGCTCCAATCAGACCCTGAGGTCCATAAACTTCGGGACCTCCATAGATTCAGGACACGTTCAGGTGCCCTACTCGCAGCAGCAGCAGACCTACCAGCGGCGCAAGAGCTCCAGTGGAGGCTCACACATTTCTCATCCATCTCTTCACTCTTCTGCAAGATCTAAGAGAGGTGAAGGCTTTTTTTCCCTTTTGGCTATTTCCTGCTACTAAATTGTTGTTGGATGGTGGATTTAAGAAATCCCCTGCTGCAGTATTTCTGTAAAACAAACACCTGGAAGAAATATGATATTTTGTGGTAACCGTAAACTTTGTTCTTTACAGTAAAAATAACGATAAATAGAAAGTCTTGCATTGGTATTGCGTTTGTCAGTAACTCAGAGCTTTGACACGGGTCATTTAAAACTGAAAATGTAAATTGTTTCCACAGGAAGTACAGCTTCTCGCAACAGCAGCCGCAAGAGCGGCAGCGAGGCCAGCGTCCATCAGAAGACCCGCAAACAGATGATCATAGAGAAACTGAGGGAGCAGCTCTTCAAAGCAAAAGCTTTCATCATAAAGCGGTAGCACAAAACATAGCTGCTTTGTAAAAGTTGAAGTGGCTGTGTTTCTTTTTTCTCTCTCTTTAATTCCACCCACAGCTTCTTACTGACTATAAAGTGTGTTTGTAATGTTTTGAGAGCATTGCTGAGAAGTGTGCTCAGCAAGTATTCTTGATGAATGATGTAAGATGCACTGTGGAAAACCACCGTGGTGATACAGCAGCTTAAACCTTTCAAAGGTCTAAATTTGGATCTTTAATTACAGCATTCCCGTTAGACCGTTCACTGTCATTTTTGTAAGTGCTGCAACAGACACTCCAAACATGTTATTGTTCTAAATTTAATTGCAATGCAATGAGCGGTTTCCCAGATATAATGTGTAAGACAGTAACCGAAACCCAATGTTTTGCTCAAAATAAGTTCAGCTCTTCATATGAAATAAGTGCTGTTATATAGACTTGTTTGAAGTGATTTTGTTTGAACGCACAGAAAAAAACCTATAAGCGGTTTTTAAATGTAAAGCAGATTTACTATCTTTATTTCCAACTACATATTTTTATTCTTGGACTTAGAGTAGCTTTGTATGATTAATGGTTAAAAACAATCCCATTTTATCTTATCCTTTTGTAAGACCCCCAGTTCATCATTAAACTAAGTTAAACTGCACAGGACACTTTAAGCTCTTGTTCTTCTGATTGGCTTCCCTCAACAAACTGAGGGTTTGATTAGCAGGCAGATGCTCACACAGGAGGCTGTAGATGCAATATCAGATTCTCACTGACATCATTAAAACCCAACAACTGAAAAATTCCTCCATCCTAGTGTTTAGAGTAGTCTGAAGGCTGATTATTCTCTTCTGCGCAGACCTCAGTATGTGAAACTTTGTAAAAGATTCCTTACAAAATGACACAGTCTCAGAAAGGTCACAAACACAAAAAGCTTCAGGCGTCTGTTTGATCGCTTTCTAATAACACTGATTCTGCTCCCTGTAGGGTTTTGGGTATCTATCTTCCCATGAGGCAGTTTTTCTATAACTTGATTCATCCAGAGTACAGCGCAGTCACCGACGTCTATGTGCTGATGTTCCTCGCTGACACGGTTGACTTCATCATCATTGTGTTTGGATTCTGGGCATTTGGTGTAAGTTTTGAATTTATCTGCAGAAGAAAATGACAGTGTTCACCTCAAGTGACAACAACAATTAGAATTTTGTTACGTGACTTAATAAAACTGACTTTTATGTTTACCTTTTCCTTGTAGAAACACTCAGCGGCGGACATCACATCATCGCTGTCAGAGGATCAGGTCCCGGGAGCTTTTCTCGTCATGGTGTTGATCCAGTTTGGCACCATGGTGGTGGACCGGGCCCTCTACCTCCGAAAGTCTGTTATGGGCAAGGTTATCTTCCAGGTCATTCTGGTCTTTGGCATCCACTTCTGGATGTTCTTCATCCTGCCAAAGGTCACAGACAAGTAAGCGCTTCATCTTAGCTCACGTGAGAGCTGAGATGAATCATCCTAATTAATTTAAATGATAAAATACATCTGACAGCATGGCGTCCAATATATTTGTGCATTTTTTATTTATTTTGCTCTTCAAAGTTAGAAAACCAGCTGCATTCTTTTTTCAGTTCAACAGCTGTCTTTGTTTTCTTCCTTTCATAGACGTTTCAGTGAGAACACAGTCGCTCAGATGTGGTATTTTGTCAAGTGCATCTACTTCGGGCTGTCAGCCTATCAGATCCGCTGTGGTTATCCCACCCGTGTTCTGGGAAACTTCCTCACAAAGAGCTACAATTATGTCAACCTCTTCCTGTTCCAGGGGTGAGTTATGCAGAGAGAGTTTCATTTCTTCCAGCTGGACAAACATGTCCAAGGCCCTGCTAGCTGCTGCTGCTGGTGCTGGTGAAGCAGAATTGCAAGGAGAATTGTATAGAAACATAAGCATTGGTTTTCGCTCTAGTTATGTTATATTTGATCAGTTTAGCATTTAGAATTTAATTCATTAATGCAGCTGAAACGGTAAGCACTAACATTAAATTTATAATAGATTCATAACAGATCTCTAAAATATGCTGTTTGGATACTTCGATTTATGAGCTTATTACTATATGCATTATTATTACTTATTTGACTGCACAGCTAGATCCAAAGATGTATTAGCTTGTGTTTTAGACTGACCTATTGCTAGCTGGTACTTTCAGCTGCTTCTGTATTTCATCGTCTCTCACCCTTCTGCTTTTTCTTTATTTATCTGATCAACGTGTCTAACATTACATGGTTCACACTGCCTGCCTTGCTGACAGAAACAGAGAGAGGGAGAGAGTTTGCATGTGGAGCCTGCGTGCATGGAAGCTGCAGAGAGAAAGAGAGAGAGCTTGCATATGAGAAAGTTGTGCCTGATGTGTAGATTTTGCACAGCTCTGTTTGCTGATTGAGTTCACCGTTTACCAGCAACAAGAAAATCACCATCAGGCCACTGGGAAGGCCTCCAGATCATGTGTGAACTAAAAAATATGAAAGTCAAGCTATGCATAAAAGGGTGTGAAATTAATAAACACAATACTTTTTCTACCTAATCTATATCCACTTTTCCGCACATCTATAATTGATAACAAAAAATTCATTATTTTTTGGCTAAACTGAATGAAAGAGGAATCGTTGGTGTTATTTCTTCATCATAAAAAAGCCACAAAAATGGGTTTTATTCACTTAATAGCAATTTAATGTGTGTTTTAAAATACATGGCGGGTTACCAGCAAAGAGAAGGGATGTCTCGAAGGAGAGGATGAGCCCAGCAGTGTGAAAACAAATACAGTGCACTGCTGTTTCTTGTATGGTCATGCCGACTTTAATACAAAGGACTGAAACCACACAAAACTATGACTACTATTTAAAATAAAAAATGTATTTAAAATTACAAAAAAATATTTCTAAATCTTTGCATATTGTTTAAAAGTAAGTTATTTAGTGAATTGAAGCAACAGTTGTTGTAATTTGATGCTATATAAATAAAATTGAATTAAATTCAAATTGAGTAGTTCCAAAATACTCTACATGTGAAGGCTATGCGCTATGGTATAAAATCAGGAAGCTAAATAAGTTTGGCATGTATGCTGTAGACTAAAGGAGTATCTTGTTATATAGGCAATAATATCATGAGCTTTCACATTATGCCAGATTAATAAAGAAGATATGTGGTTTTCAGTTTCCGTCTAGTACCTTTCCTGACGGAGCTCCGAGCCGTGATGGACTGGGTTTGGACCGACACTTCGCTGTCTCTGTCCAGCTGGATCTGTGTGGAGGACATCTACGCTCACATCTTTATCCTGAAATGCTGGAGAGAGTCAGAGAAGGTGTTTATCATCGTGGCACTAGTGTAGTGTAAAAAAATCTGTTTCAGGGCCAGTGTCTGTCATGTTGGAATTTAAACTGAAATTTACTTTTGTGATTTATGGAGGTAAATCTTATACATATATATATATATATATATATATATATATATATATATATATATATGTATATATATATATATATATATATATATATATATATATATATATATATATATATATATATATATATATATATAAGATTTACATATATATATATATATCATATATATATATATATATCATATATATATATATATATCATATATATATATATATATATCATATATATATATATATATCATATATATATATATATATATAAGATTTACATATATATATATATATATATATAAGATTTACATATATATATATATATATATATATATATATATATATATATATATATATATATATATATATATATATATATATATAGTGAAAAATTTGTGCAGAGAGAAAGAGAGAGAGAGAGAGAGCTTGCATATGAGAAAGTTGTGCCTGATGTGTAGATTTTGCACAGCTCTCTGCATTTGTAATAACAAAAGTGAAAATATCTTTATTCACTGCTCTCTCGTAGTTGTTACCCAGTCAGTCTGAAATATATCCCTCCATGAAACTTTTTGCACATTTTTACTTTTACAAATTTGTCAAAAAAAATTGCGTTGACTTTGTTGTTAAAGCAAAGGATCAGGGGGAATTCTGTGTTACGTTCTCCATCTAATACCAGTAACTTATTTCAGTGTCCTCTCTGTCATCCTTCTGCAGAGGTATCCCCAGCCACGAGGCCAGAAGAAGAAGAAAGTGGTGAAGTATGGGATGGGAGGAATGATTGTGGTGCTGCTGATCTGTATAGTATGGTTTCCGCTGCTCTTCATGTCCCTCGTGAAATCTGTAGCTGGAGTCGTCAACACTCCGCTGGATGTCTCGTTTGAAATCACACTGGCAGGCTTTCAGGTGTGGACACAATTTCTTATATAAAATCATTGGCACCTCTTTTCACAGGTCCTTTGTCAAATGTCTAGAGGTAACATTTATGGTTATGTGGTACCTGTGGACTGAGGGAGATATTTTAGTGTATTTAGGGTGGAGGATTTAATGTAGTGTGTTTGTATGTGTGTGTATCAGGCATAGTTTCACGACAGTTACTGCACATTAATCTGTATGAATAAATTAAGTTCACCAGAAACAAGTGCTTGGTTTAAAATCATTAGAGGTGTATTCACCTTTAACTAGACTTTTTTCAAAACGTTGTCTTTCCACAGCCCATCTTCACCATGAGCGCGCAGCAAAAGCAACTGCGGCATGTGACGGAAAAGGAATTTCGCAACTTTGTAGAATATTATAAGAAGAAAGATGTAAGTATACGAAATCAAATACAAATAGAAGATCATAATTTACAAACCATAATGTGTTTTCAATTTGAGAAATAAATACTTTTTTATCTCTGATGTAAAGTAGTTCCCATATAATGCGAGTAGTTCTTTCTCTACTAAAGTACCATAGACAGTAAAAAGGATCGACGTAACAACGATGATGTTATCAACTGGTTTTGGAAGCTTATTTTACGTATTGACTGAGAAGGTCAAGGCTAGCAAATTTGGTTAGCAAGATCCATCCATACCCTTAAATCAGGGGATAAATTTTTCCTGAAGGAAACAAAAAGATATGTACTAATATTCAGTGGAAGATTATAGTTAGATAGTTGAATTATAGTTGAATCTGAAACAGTTTTAACAATCAACAGTCCATTTGTGTATGTGTGCATGTTGACCTTAATTTAAACTTGCTTAGCTGACAGATTATTGGTTTAGTGCGACTGAATTATATTTATTCCAATTGTTTGATTTTGTGTTTGGATTAGGACGCCATGCAGTGGCTGGAGAGCTACATTTATGAGGACCTGATCATTGCTCAATTGAAAGGCAGCTCCAACTCTCTGTGGACCATCAGTCCGCCCAGCAGAGCTAGCTTGATAGAGATGTTGAACTCTACTGATGATTTCTCCATCACTGTGTCCTGGTCTGTGCAAAGGTACGCAGGGACAAATGTGTTTCCAGATAGCTAAAACTTTATAATAACTGTTAGTAAAGGGTTAATTAATAAGTAATAAAATTTAAGTTATTTATTTTATCATCATGAAACAAAAAAGATAATTATTAAAGAGCATCGACATCACATTACAAGTAGTGTATGACCAAAGACGTAAGATCAATGACATTCTGGCAAAAGTGCAATAATCACCTCAACTGGCACCTATCAATGTGGAAGAGTAGCTGCTCTACTCGGAGTCCCTTCCAAAATACTACAGTCCTCACCCCATCTCTAAGGGAAAGGCCAGCCTTCAGAGCACATGTTCCCCTATAGAACTGCCGGGCTTTTACCTGACACCTTTCACCTCAGAGGAGCAACCTTGTGTCCAGTCTATGCTCTGTCTGTTTATATGGACAGAACCCAGGGTGACCAGCTTTTTGTGTGCTGGGCTAAAGCACAAACTGTGCCTCTCCCACTGGATAGTAGGAGCAATTGCCGTGGCCTATACTAACAGGGGTCTTCAGCCTCCTGCTGGCCTGGGGCACGTTAGGGGTCCCCACTACAACCTCATGGGCTCTTTTTAAATCAATTTCCATCCAGGAGGTGTGTTCAGCTGGATGCTGGCCCTCACCTCACACATCTGCACATCTGTTTTACAAGCTAGATGTGACAGCACTTAACCTGGTGCATTCAGCCCTCAGTGTAGGTTCTTCCCAGGTGGGAGCGTCTCCTCTGTGAAATGTTATTGGGGGACAGTTGTCTTCTTAACAGGCATGTCTCGGAATCAGGGAGTCAGTATTTCTCCCACAGTGAGAGATGAAATAAATGCTGTGAAAGAGAACATAAGGTTATGCTCATGCTACTCAAGAGAACCGGGGACCACCCTCCTTGCTATGGAAGTGAGGAAGAAGTGGACTTGTTTTGAATAACATATGACAATGTCAGCCTATTATATAGGGAGGGCCAAGACACTCCTGACACTGGAGTCACTCAGCCATACATACACATTCATCATACCTTGTTGTCAAAGTTTTTGACCCATAGACATCAGCAAGGGCTAGTTAAATTGTCCCTCATTCACAAGACTTCTCCTCAGTCTACCAGCTTTGTTGCAAATCTGCTTTTTCATAATAACCCCAATTACCTTGCTTCGCATCGAACAACATTTTAATTTTAAATGTAAAGATACAAATTCCTTAAGCATAATTTAAGTATGTTTTTTCTCCTTTAGAAACGCCAGCCTGGGAGCCAAGGCAGAAACAGCATCTGGAAAAAAAACAAGGTTGCTTACAAAAGAAGACAAAAACATAAAACAGGACCTTATAGATCTGTTAAAAGATGAACGTAACATAACAGAAGTGTGAGTATAGTATCAGCCACACATTTTCTCTTTACTCTTTGCCAGTTTGTGTTCTCTAGTAACCAGGAGCTGCTAAATGTTCCCCCTCAGCTAAATAATTTTCCCTCTTATTTTCGAAAGTGGCAATTAAAATTTTATGGCTGTACATAAATTAAGTATGGAGAGTATTAGTAAAGCAAGTCCACAGTGACATGTGAAGACAGGTGTCACTTATATGCATTTATTTAACATAATGACTGGAAACAGGGGCAAAACTAACCTAGCAAACAATAAAACCTAACAGCACTTAGTGGTAGCATATTTTTCAACTGACTGGTGTGTTTTGGAGCGAGACAAGGTCTTTTTAAATATAACATAATCTGTATATAAAAGATGGACGAAGCCATGCTGACATCATCCGTTGGTTGTGAAGCATCAATGGATGTTTGTTTTTGTCAGAAAATGTATTAAAATGTGCAAAAAGACAACTTCTTTAATCGATAAACAGTTTGGTGTGATTTGGTTATAAGCGACGAATTCTGGGAAAAATATGTGAATATGTGATGTTTGCTTTGTTAGACTGAAGTGGATTTACAAATCTGTTAAAAAGTAAACATTTTTACAATTAGTAAGGCACGCCTCTATAACATACAAAACCATAATATAATATAATCATTAGAATTGTTATAATATTTATAAAATATTAACTTGCAAGCACTTACAGCTTTTCTTTTCCTGCAGGACACTAACAAATGTTTTCCCTCGCTATGTTCGAGCACCCAGCGATGTGGAGTCCAAACCCGTTGAAAGCCTTTACAGAGGTGACCGAGTATTTGTCACTGTGTACAGAGTGTTAGAGTGATGTGAATTTTTCATCCTTGTTATTTGATTTGGTAACAGTAAAGAAAAAAAATAGTAAAGATGCTCCATCTCAATAGGAGATGTAGTAGATTAGAATTTCTGACTATTAAATATCAAAACATATTCATGCTTTTCAAAAAGTACATAAGCCATTTTATTTAATGGGTGAGTAAATTTCTTTAACATCAATTTATATACTTACTTTTGATGGACAAAGCTTTTGTATATTTTTTTCCAAAATAAATCTGATTTACATTTTCTGACAAAACTTCTTTATTTCTTTATCGTAGAAACGGACGGTCGCCCAGAATATTATGACATTAAGGTGAAATTGAAGAGAGCTAATGACAGCAATGATAAAGAATGGTGGATCGTCCATCAGACAGAGCCTAGCAAGACCAATCTAACCAATCTAAAGTCTGCAGGCCTGGAACTGTTCGTATTCAGCGACCAAGTCAGCCCGCCCAGTTTGGGCTTTCTAGCTGGATATGGGTACGTGGTTTGTGATATTCTGTTGTGTATTTCAGTGAAATGTTTGTGTTTATATGTAAAAAATTATATTATGAAAGTTACTGAAAATTGTACAGCCAGTGGGTTAATAGCAGTTATAGCAGAAATAAAGAATAATGAGAGGAGTCACAAGATAAGTAAGGATAGGAACTGATGCTTACTGATTGAAACTAATCTGACTGATTAATTTCATTTCATATCAGACTATTTTAATGTATTTAAAACCAGTTTGAATGTTTAGTTAAAGACACTGACACAGAATAGGCAGACTGTGTTGGTGGACTATATTTGCTTCACTGAGCTTTTGTTACCAAATTGTCACATTTCCCTTTTTTCATGCGAGACACACCCTTATCAGCAATAAATGAAATATTACATGTTTTACATTCATTTCTACTATGCGAGATTTGTGAATGTTACTTTGACATGTATAAAATACCTAATGTTGTTCATAACTGGGGGCGGTCTCTTATTCGAAAGTGAAAAACATTTTTTAAAGATATCTAACAAAAAGGTAACTAGAATTGTTCTTGGTTCGTTTGATTTCTCATCCAAGAACCTTCTTGAGTGAAGTTGAAGCAGTGCATCATGGGAAGCCCCCAGCAGCCTAGGCTTATTGCAGCATAACTAAGGGAGGATTCGCCTGAGTTCTTTTTTATGTGTATATGATACAAAATCAAAATGTAAAGACAAATGACCAAAAATGGGGTTACGGCTGGATGCTGATGAGACAGCGTGGGATCGATTCATATACTTTTTCTTCACAAAAATTAACCGAATCCTTTGGCAGTTGGGATACAGAACAATCAAATTATTTTCTTAGAATATCATAGAGAAGTACAGCGTTCACAGCTTTTGTCAAATATCATATGTTTTACCTTTTTGATACATTATATTTGGATTTCTAGTCAGGGAAATAAGAATTTAAAAGAATCCAAAATCTGAATGTTTTCTTCTTCTCCTTCCTGTTTAGTATCATGGGCCTGTACGCCTCTGTGGTTTTGGTCATCGGCAAGTTTGTGCGCGAGTTCTTCAGTGGCATTTCCCACACCATCATGTTCGAGGAGCTGCCCAACGTGGACCGCATCCTCAAGCTGTGCACCGATATCTTCCTGGTGCGAGAGACGGGGGAGCTGGACCTGGAGGAGGACATGTACTCTAAACTCATCTTCCTTTACCGCTCGCCAGAGACTATGATCAAGTGGACTCGGGAGAAAACTCAGTGAGGGAAACTTTAATGAATGAAGTTGAATCAGATCTTTTCAGAGACACTGGATAGTCGCTCTGTTGGTGTGAGCAGCTATTTTAGCCTCCAAAGCAAATGAAGGCCAACTTTATCCTCGTCAGCTGAGCTCGGGCGGCAGTGATACAGTGTTAGCTCCAAAGGGAAACACCTTTTTATTTGGACTTATAAACTGGGGTATTTTTTACTCATTAATGACAACCTTGACTGTCACAATTAATAAATTTGAGCACAGATTTCCAGGTGCTGTATTTATCTTGCAAAGGTTTTGCCTCCAGTGGATAAAATAAGCAGGCGGTTTTCAGTTCGAGGTGTTTAGGCGCAATTTTCCTGAAATTAAAAGACAAAAAGTCCCTAATTTCTCTTCACATCTGTCCCTAATATTTTCAAAATCGCATGGTAGGTGGAGAGAAACAGTAACTGGCTGCAGCATTACTCTTTAAGGGCTTCCCACTGACAAATAAGTGGACAACAACGACCACACAAGCACAATCACATATTTTACCAACTGGAACGTTTGGATTTTGAGACTGTGCAATGCTGAGCTGCCGTTCCTATAAGATTTTTAAGAATGTGGAGCAAGGGAAATTTGACTTTCAGACATCACGATTACTTTTTTTTTGTTTTTTTAAAGAAATGTCAGAGGCCACTCTGGAAACAAAATGCAAAACAAAAGATTACCAGACAATCTTTACTTGCCTTATTTTGTTTGTATGAGAAGAACTGAAACTCTTACGAACTACATACCTTTCTCAGGAAGAGCTGTTTTCACAGATAATCATTGTATGTTACGGTAATATGTAGGCTTTTGTGGATCTTAAAAAACATGATATTGTAGAAAAGACGAGAACTATTTAAATGGCATGAAATAAAATGTGGAAACTGTTCGGAGTTTTACTGCACAGTGACACAGTTAAAAGCTGTATTAAAGAAGGACTTTTTTCCTGCAGAGATTGACATTTTTTTGTCATTCATCAACATTTTGAATCATCTGCAAGCCGGTTTGAGTCGAGAGCAGCAGAGGTCTGGTTTTCTACATCAGGGTAATGTGCTTCGGGCGGTAGACTCTTTGACTTGTGGACCTCGCTGGCACCCACAGCTGTGCATCCAGTCATCAAAGAAGAAACACACAAAGGGCTGAGACTTGGAGCCCTTTGGTCCAAACTATGCATTAGAGGACATTTAGCATGAGTGAAAACCTTAATTATTGCCATGACTAATTTGCAATACTTGTACATAGGGGTTACATTAAAGGGAAAGGTCGCAGGGGAATGAAATGTGAAAATTGAACTTGTATGTTAAGGCAATGTCCAAAAATCTTCAAATAAAACATGTGGAAAGGTGTGGCGTTTTTTGCACTCGGCTGTTGTGTGTGTGTGAAGATGGTCTGTAAGTCTGGGGGTCACATTAGTGGGTTTTAACAGGATTGTGATGGAAAACAGCTGCAACATGCGTGGCTTGGACCCCCCCTTAAATTGTAGCTTCTCTTGCTTAATTTCATTTTAGCATATCAGTTTCTCTCTTTTGATTTGTGATAATTTATTTTTTTATTGTGTGTCATGACAATTCTCCAAAGTTACAGTCCTGTAGTTCATGGTAAAAATGGGTAGTGGAAGATAAAAGAAAAGAGATAATAATGGGACAGATGACTAAATAATAGGATATTTTATGAAACGTGTGTTAGAGGTAAGTATACAGTGCACTCACGATGTTTGAAACAAAGACAATTTTTTGTAGTGTAATTTTGCAACTGGAGGCCGCAGTTAAGGTGTAGCAAAGCAACTCCAGGGTGGAGACTTCTGGCAGATATCGGCTGTAAAGAGTTTGTTTTCAAACATCAAAAAATACTCTTTAAATTTATGTTAGTTTGTCCCATTATTTTAATGGGAAAAAGTGTGTAAAAATGACTGCAATTCTTAAACAGCTCGTGCAAAATTGTTGTATAATCCCTTGAATTAGAGCTGGAAGTCTCCACTTTAATCATATTGATTGATTTACAATTAACTGTAATGGTGGGCAAAGGCAAAACTGCAAAAGGGCACTGTACATGTGTTCTGTATCTATGCACACTGTCCTGCAGAGTTACAGTGAGAAGATATGGAGATACAGAGAAGAGTTAGTCCTTCTCCTGATTTCCTTTTTGTGTGTGTATGTGTTTATTGCAGTTAAATTTTTCAGATCATCAAACAAATGTAAATATTAGAGAAAGACAACACAAGTCTTGCCTACTGCACCCCCAGTTAGAGATACACCAGAGTTCATTTCTGCTCTAACCACACCCAGGCCTGATTACTGCCACACCTGTGCTCAATCAAAAAATCAAATGGAGCAGACTCAAAAGCCAGAAATCATGCTGCATTCCAAAGAAAACTCGGGAACTGAGAATGAGAAACAACATAATTAAGATCTTTCAGTCGTAAAATGTTATAAAGCCATTTCTAAAGCTGTGGGACTCTAGTGAACCTCAGTGAGCGCCATTATCCACAAATGGCGAAAAAACTGAACAGTGGTGATGCTTCGCGGGAGTGGCCGGCCGACCAAAGTTAACCCAATAGTATAGCGAAGACTCATCCAAGAGTTCACAAAAGACCCCAGAACAACATCCAAAGAACTGCAGGCCTCACTAGCCTCAGTTAAGGTCAGAGTTTATGACTCCACCATAAGAAAGACACTGGATGAAAATGACCTGCATGGCAGAGCTCCAAGACAAAACCCCCCACTGCTGAGCAAAAGGAACATAAACCTCGTCTCAGTTTTCCCAGAAAACATCTCGATGATCCGCAAGACTGAAGGGATCTTCCGAAGCTGAACTCTTTTGAAGATTTGAGTCCCGTTACGTCTGGCGTAAAACTAACACAGCATTCAAAAAAGAAACATCATGCCAACAGTAAAATACGGTGGAGGTAGCGTGATGGTGTGGGGCTGTTTTGATGTCTCAGGACCTGGAAGACTTGCTGTGGTAAATGGAACCATGAATTCTGCTGTCTACTAAAACATCCTGAAGGAGAATGTCCAGCCATCTGTCCATGACCTCAATCTGGAGTGCATTTAAGTTCTTCCGACATCCACTCTCAGTAAACACAACTTGTTGCTGAATCCAAGAATGCTAGCTACAGCTCTGTGAAGAAACCTATATATAAACAAGATTGAGAAACACTGCTTACTTCTCAGGGTCATGAATGTTGCAATGACGTCGTCTGACCACACACGGCATACAGCAGGCACAGGGGGAGAGGAGCCATCCAGCTTGTTATCAGCAGACAGTTGCTAGGGAAACGGCATTCATGATTTGGGGTACATTAGTGTACACTATGAGTAATTAGAACATCTGTTAATGATATAAACAGGTTATGGAGTAACATATACTGCCTTTCAGGAAAACGTTTCTCACTAAACAAGACAATGCCAAACTACATTCTGCACGTTCTACATTAGGACAACAGTAGAGCTCCATAGTAAGAGTCTGGATGCTAAACCCCTCAGACTTGTCACTCATTGAAAGCAGTTGGCATATTGTGGAATGAAAACAAGAACTAAACACAGATGAAATCTGATATCAAGAATGCAAAAAATATTTTATACTGAAACCATGGGGAACAGTTCCTGAAAAGTTAACGCGATTCTTTTGTTGAACCTCTTGAATTAAAGCTGAAAGTTCATATTTCAGTTGCATATTGATTGTTTATGCTTGTATGCACATTCTATGCATGTGGTGCTGTGCAGAGAAAAACAGAAGTTTGATGAGGAGAAAAACAAAATCTAGCTAATAGAAAATGTGTCATGCGTAAGTGGTTTGAGTGTGGAAATATTAGGTTTGCATTTGTGGGAAGATTCCTTGAGTCTCTTATCTTTTTAAATTTGAAGTTTTGCTTCATCATGTTTTAACACCTGTAGAATCCATAATTTGGGGGAAGGAGGGTGAATGCGATTGAAAATATAAAGACCTAGAAACTAAAAAGGACTAAGCCCTAGAAAAAAAGATTTGTCAGCGGTATTTAATTATTAAATTGGGAATCTGTATATCAGCTCAAAACTAAGTCATATCGTGATGAAAGTTCAATTTAATTAAGAATATTTTTCAAGTCCGATGCACAAGACTCTGTTCTAATAACCCACACATGAAACAACTTCTTATTTTTGTCTGCTAATTTGTTTTCCACTCAAGTCCAGCTTTGATCCACCTAATGCACAGATGCACTGGAGTCATTCAGTATGAGAGGCATCACAAAAAGAGCATGAATGGGTATACATTAAATATCGCTTAACAGAGAGAAAGCATTAGCCTCATCAAAGATAAATAGGTCTTAGGAAGCTACACAGTCATTACATGTCTGTGAGCCATTTTGGTGCAGACATCTGCAGCCGCTGTTAGACTCGCTGATATGGAAAATCTGTTTGCTAACTCATTTAAGAAAATGTACAGAGACCATAAAATGCCACACAACAGAAATGTTTATTGATGCATGTGCAAAGTTTGAAGATATGACTTTGAGGAATATACAATAAGTCAGCAACAACACAAATTTAAAAATGTAAACAATCCCTTTAGTAGTGATATTGTTTTATATTATTGGCATTTAGGTGATATTGTACTTATTGTGGGCTTTTCACATTTACAGCCCTGAAATCTTCACTGAATGGTCCCCTTTTTATTAGTATACTATCTTTAATTTTAGAGGAAATTAAGAAATAAAGACACAGCCATGACTATTTTATTATAAGGTAACACAGAGCTGGAGGTAGACAGGAAAACAGTCTACAGCTGGCTACAAGCTGCATTATGTCTTATTTTTAAAATACTCACAAAAAAGTAGAGAGAGCTGATGCTGAAGATGACAGCGTGACCCATTCTTAAGCTTTAATATCGACAGATTTATCATAGATTTTATTTTATTTAATCGTTCCGTTATTGCAAACATGCATTATAACAATCTGATTGCATATTGCTCCAGTAACATTTTCAGGCTATAGTCATGAATACTGAATAAATTAACTCTGTACAAATAAACACCTATACACTGATCAAGTCTTTGTGTGATTTGAATATACCTATAGTAATTTTACACTCTACCCGCAAACAATAACAGCAAAATTTACAGCTTCACAAGAGACGAGAAATAATAGAACATGTACATACAACAGGCTGAGGATCCACCTCGAGAGATTACACAAAATAAAAGGCTGTTCAAACTCAGGTTGACGCCAACACCTACTGAACTGTTTGGGGTTTTAAAATTTATTTTTTTCTTATTCTTTTTTTTTTTGCACATTTAAGATCAGAAAGCCACCCATCAGGATATCAGAGCTCAGAGGTTGTTTAACTCATACAGAGAGGGTGTACTGGTGGCAGCAGATGGTAGAGTCGGTGCTCTGGAGGCTGAAGGCTAACACAGCCCGCCTTCATAGTCATCCTCCTCTTCCTCTGGAGCTGGTGCCCCACTAGCACCACCCTGTGGAGCAGCAGCAGCCTTCTTCTTCTTTCCTCCTCCTCCTCCAGGTACCCTCAGGGAAATAGCCAGTTTGGCATACTGTGAGGGGGAGGGGGAGTGTCATTAGCCGTCAGATTTAAAGCCCCTCAATATTTATGCTTTAATCAACTATTTTAAAACGAATAACAAAACCCATAAACACATTTCCTCCTTTGGCAGTGTTGAAATATGGCATCGTTTAAATCAAAATCTAATGACAGCTGTTAATCTAATCCATCCACAACAAATCAACACAGTCCTAATGAAGTTGTCAGTATATAACATCTAAGTCCACACAGGATTTATTTTCATCTTTCATCTTAGGTGATTTTAACATCACCTAAGACAGATAATAATGTCAATCCCACCTGGACCATGACAGCTGTTCCTGCTGCATCTTTAATCTTCTAAAATACAGAAGTTTAATTAGAAATATTTCAGACCTGTTCAGATTTGAGTAGAAAGGTTCATTAAAAGTAAGAGATGGATGGTTAGAATGTAGAAACAGACTACATTTCAAACAGATAGCTAACAATCAAAAAAGGTGAATAACCGAATACTTTAAACAACTAAACTAAAGCCTAACATACTACAAAGACAGCTAAAATGTCTGCCTTACAGAATGAGTGGAAATATATCTTGAAACACTGAGTAGCTGTTGGAGTATGAAGGAGCAACCAAAAGTATTGGACTAAAGGTAACAGCAGTGAGCTAGAAGTTGGTTTGAAGTTGTTAATTAAAGCTGATAAAGTATTAAGTGTGTTAAATGAAGCATTAATATAATCAACTCCTCCAAGGAGGTGAGAGCATTTATACTTGTGTGCTGCTTGGCTCCCCTATTCTGCAATTTCACCACCAAAACACCACCTGGTGGCGGGGTTTCTCTCTTCTTGCTGATTCAAACAATGGCAGCTGAAGTAGCTTGAATCATTCAAACTGAGTGGTTCAATCACAGCTGCTGCAGTCTGCGTTGATCCAGTGTGTAGTTACAGTACATTTCAAGGGAGGTGCACTTCCAGTCATGGCATAGGTTTTCAGAAAGATTTGGGGGTAACCCTGTATCTACAGAGTAGATGAGACACAGTAGTAATAGCCCTGGATCTGGTAGAAGGAATTATTTGAAGCACCCGTCACAGTAGCACATAGGTCAAAATTTGACATTTTGTGTCATCTTTTCAAAAAAACATGTTCAATTGAAATAAGAAAAACTGGACACCATCTTGATGTTCTCAAAGAAACTTTCTCCAACTCATCTGGAACCAGGGCACCAACTCATGTGTGGTGTGGGGGAAATTTTCAGCCTTAAGACAGGTATTAAGCCTCGGATTGCTTTACAGATGGTTAAAACACTGTGTGGAACAGTGATAGCTGAGGACATTCATTATTTTCCACCTTACTCTGTAAAGGCTATTAATTATATATCTAAGGTAACAGAGAAAAACCTGCAATCATGAATACAATGGCTAAAATTCATTTTTATTGTTTGGATTATCTTGACGTTATTTTGGCATTCAGCAAAAAAAATAAAAAAATAAAAAAAATTAAATAAAATATATAGACAGACAGGCGGACGGACGGACGAATGAAACTTAGCTAACACGTCAGACGTCGCTGCATTATCACAACGGGGCCAGAAGTCTACCATAATCACAAACCACAACAATGAAACCTTAGTACTCACATCATTGTCCATGTACTTCAGCAGAGGTGAGTTACACACGCGATAGACCTGGTCCTCATCCTGCTCATCATAGCCCTGAAGTAACGTCTCCATGGCAACACAATCTTCGCTTCCACTATAGCCAGGCAGGCTGGAGGAGATCAAGCAGTACATCATGTAACCATCTTTAAAGTAAGTGGCAGCAGCGTTACACCATGAATGTGACATCAAGGGTCAAACAAAGTAAGAAGCGAGCCGGTTCTTTCTCTGGTCTTTGATGTTTTGATGAGGATGCGGAATATTTTCCTGCCAGGCTGGCTCGAGGAGACTTTAGTCTCTTCTAACTTCATAATACAGATGGCAATGAAGTGTAGGTGAATTGGCTTACCTGTAACTTTCTCTGACACATTTATCAGCTGCTACGTAGTCGCCTCTGTGAAGATGAACCAGTACTTGAGCAGTTGTTTTCTAAGGAAGAAAAAAAAAAAACATGATTTAAATGATATGAAAAAATTAAAAAAGGAAATCTCTTATATGATCGTTTCAGGTGCACAGTGCTGGCTATGAGCATGGCTGTCCCACCCGCCTGCTCTTCAAACCACTGCTTTATGAGGAGCAGACAATGAAAAGAAAGTTGTCTTAAAAACGTGATTGACTTAAAGGCAGAGAAGATAAACCAGATTAAGAGAAACACCACAACATTGCCTACAATGGAAACCTGATTGTTGCACTGCTGATAAACTGTGCAAAAAAGATGTACATGATATAAAAACAAACAGCTGAGCCACCTTGAAGCACATCGGGAAGTTCTCGATCTCTTTGTACATATTCTTTTCTTTCTGCAGGGCGACTGCCGCTTCGTCCAGCCTGGTTAGAAAGGCCAGAAAAAGGCTGATGAGGAGCAGGTTTACAAACACATCACTGACATGAAATATATCAAACAGGCAAGAAGAGAAATCAAAGGAAATTCATTTACCAAGCCCAGCCTTCAAGGTTACCATATCTGATCCTTGGTAATATATATGTGTAAAACCAAAGATGAGTGTTAACATCCCATCCACCATTATTTCCCTTTACCTTTTTAACCTGACCAGAAGTCTGGAGGCTTTTCCCAGCAGTTCTACTGCCTGACGTAGGCGATCCTCATTCTACAAAACACAAAAAAAGGATAAAACAGCTGACTGAACCCCCCCCAAAAAAGCTAAATTATTAAATCTTTGTTGATATCCATACCTCAAATACACCTGCTGCCTTCTGATACAAGTCCACAGCTTTCTCCAGGTTTATAGGCTCTATCAGTCTGAGGAGGAAAAATGTGTTTTAGGAAACACTCTTTTTCAGTCGGAGTATTTTTTGTTAGAATTGAAAGTCAGTTTTGAGAATAAAAAGTTAACGTAAGTATAATAAACAGCACGTAAATATGCATAATGGCAGTAACAATGCAAGCATTAATTCTCATCACAATAAAGCGATCAGACTTGTGCCATAACCAGCAGCTGGCAGCTTATAATGTTAATAGTTAAAATGATCTTCAGTATGTGAGGTGAGGTGACAAAATGGATCGAATAAAAAAATTAAAATTCTGCATATTAGCTATACCAGTGATTCCCAAAATGTGGGTCGTAGCTCCCAGGTGGGCTGCAAAGGAGCTGCAGGTGGGCCATGAAGTGATTTACAAGAAATCGGTTTTATATTATTTACTTTAAAACTGCCATTAGATATTTAGAAATCATTTTTAAAAAGATATAGAATGAATAAATCAATGTTGTGAAATTTCAAAATTAGATGATTAATTTTATGATCTATTTTGATCCTGAAAAATCAATAGTAGAAAAAACTAACATGAAGATGGTGCCAGAAATAAAGCTGCTAATGCAGAAGCTCAAATTAATAATTTAAAACACACACAAAAAACCCTTTAAATTCTTGTGTTAGCCTTGTGTGATGTGATAGTGTGTTTAAAGGTTTGGGAGATCCATAGAAAACGTTCATATTTTAAAATGGTAAGGCTCTGTCTTAAGTCTGGGGACGGCTGCACTACAGAATTAGAATTAAGAGTTTCCTTAAATTTCTGCAGCACTTTATCACAGTCAAAATTTAGCTTTTAGTTAGCTGTGGGCATAAATATAATGCTACAATTATCCTGTTCTTAATTATATTCTCATTGCATCTTTTTAATTACTAAAGAACCCAACAAACCTATTCATCCAATAGCTAAAACACTTGTACTTTGGCAGTGAATGTATGGTGCATATAAATTAAGATGAACTTTCTCATTAATCAGTTATCAGGCAGACTTCTGAAAGGTGTTTATCAAATACATTCATATCGCCATTCCAATGAAAAAAATATGCTTAACTGGTCAGCACTGATCAGCAGAGTAAATTAAGGTATTATTTTTACTTTCCAGCCCGGTCCAGAGCCATGGCAGCAGTGTCCGGTGTCCCGTTCTCCATGTACATCATGCAGGCTTTCTCTATGTACTGGATGGCCTCTGGCATTTTCTTTTGTTCCTGATGCAGTGCAAACACAGCAGAGTTACAATTGTGCTACTGAATCATTATCTCCATCTGTTTTATTATGACTTCACTGTGTGGTTTTAGAGTGGTTACACTCACCTTCATCATCATACCAGCCTGTTCAATAGCCCTGAGGAAATAAGAGTTTGAATCAAACAGGTGTTTCCAAGTTTGCAGCTGCTTCAATATTACAGGTTATTAAGCATTATACTTACTTTGCAGCATGAAAAAGCCTGAAGGACAAGTTAAGGAAATAGCCAAACAAGAGTGAAACTGTGTCATGCTAACAAATATATGGCTTAAAATAAATCAGATTACATTCTCCATTAATAAAATGTTAAACCCCTGATACAAACTTCCCACAGTCTAAAGTGACTTTAACTCTTCTTAGCAAAAATCAACAAGTTGCTAGAAATCTTCCTCAGAGGTTTGGGTCCTTGAAGACACAGCAGGATTACAGTTGTTACAAATTTCTGGGCAGCACCTTACAAATGCAATTCTACTGTTCAAACTTTGTCCCAGAGGTGCTCTGTTGGATTAAGACCTCCTTCGATTTTTGACACAAGGCAAAATGAATCCATGCCAACGTATAAAGTGCTCATGAAATGAAAACCCATCAGAATCAGGGGTGTAACAATTCTTCGAAGCCAGATTTGTTTTACCAGGGTTTGATGGCAGGGTTTTAGCTCAAATCTTAGTTTTCCTTGAGAGGTTGAATAACAAAATACATATGGGAAAATAATCAGTTTGCCACAAATCTTGTCACTTAATTATTTCATTATAAACTGATGACATTTCAATATTTCTACGCAATATCTCCACGTGGGTCTCACAGTATGGAATGACAGAATTATAATATATTGTGTATATTTTTGCCAGAGTTTTGCTGGTCTTGGTTTTAGAGTTGTTACACCCCTAGTGAGAATAACTATGGTACGCTGTTAAATCTGCGATAAGCAGGCACCCTGAACCCAGCTAAAACAGGACCCAGGGTGCAGGGTTAAAAACGGTTACACCCTACACTGCCTGCACGCTTTGTGTTTCTGTTGTCTGAGCCGCTAACAAAGTGGCTAGCGATTGCACAGAATATATGCAGACTTGTGCCTTTCCTTTGATCAGGAAAGGATACGTTTTGTTTTCTGTGTGGTACTCAGCTTCCTTCAGATAAGCATCCTTTGCTTGTTCATACTGCTTGGCATTCTTGAAGCACACAGCTAGAAACAAAGCACAGAGGTTAGCTCACTGTGAAATTATATATTTGTAATATAATGATAAGAAAAAACACTCCAGTTTTAAGCAATAGTGTCGTTTCGTGTTTTACCTGCTTTGGCGTATTCTGATGCAGCACTGTCAAAGTCAGGCTTCCACTTTGTCAGACTCGTTTTTAAGCTGTAAACACACCACGAGGAACAAATAATACAATTATAATTCGATGGATAAATAACCATAAAGTCACTTTATGTCGCATAACCTTTCAACAGAAAATACACAGTGGCCTTACAGCTAGCTAACGTGAGTAGTAAAACTACAGAGCAGGAAATAATCGTTTTTGTCCTGGCTCACCATTTCTCCGCTTTGGCTATGTGCTCGTGCGCTTCGTTTATCTTCTGAGCAGCCATTATGTTGATCGATCAACTCGGTTATGAGGAATATGTTATTGATAAACGACTATGGATGTCGCTTCGTCGATGTTTGGATTACCAGGAACTCCTCCTCGGCCGCAACGTCACTGTCGCAGGTTACGGATGCCGCATTGGACCAAAAAACAGCAACAACAGGGAATGCGAAAATCTGGCTCTAGTACTGTAATGCAGCTAGAAAATTTGCTTTTTGTTTTTTTTTAATGAAAAACTATACAATCAGATCCACAATAGCACATTTTTGGGGGGCAATATCCCCTCTGTTCACCACCACAGTGGATTTTTAAATGTAATTTCCACGCCCTCGCTTTAAAACCAAGTCATTTATAAGTATTAAAACAACAATAGCCTTTGCTCAAAGTCTGGATTATGAATTTGGAAGCAATTACAAGAAAGTCTGGTGACGTGGGAGCCTACAGTGTGGTTTCAAATTCCAGGAGTTTCACAAAGCTTCAGTCTAATGTTTGCTGATAATATGTTTTGTAAATATAAAGAAAAATAGAGTGCTAAATTAATGCAGGATTAAAAGGGCCTTAACTTAACCCTCCATGACTAACAGGTCTAACAGAACACCATGACACTACCAGTGTTTGGTAAGGTTGCAGGCACAACAAAAGAACCATCCACAGATAATTCTTTAACTTTCCATCAGGGAGCGAATAGGCACTGTTAAGTCAGGGCATTGGCCCATTGATTATCTTCAGTTCGCAGTGTATTTATTTAAGTCTCTTGTTTTCATTCAGAAATTTCCAATCACATACTGGTTCTGTACTTTTTTTTTTGTTATTTTTTCGTAGCTGAGGACAAGTGAAGGCGCAGGAGGCTATAGCAACTTGACATAGTGGGCCTCTTTAACATTTTCCAGATGTGTGCGGAGTGAATGTATGGAACCCATACATGTTAATACCATTGGCAAAGCACCAGATAGTCAGTCTGCCATGCTTATGAGAACTACGTCAAACTTTATAGGACAGTGCTCCTTTGTTCTCTTTGTCAAACTGCACTTTCCCTTGTGGTCTTTACATTTTTTTCCTTGCCAAACATTAAATGAAATATACTTGAACAGAATTCCTGAGAGTTTTATATCACTCTGAGAAAACAGAACATCTTGCATTGATTCTCCACACTTACATTGGATATTCACAGTCCTGTTTGTTGGACTGCAACCTCAGGTCAAATAAAACTTGTACATATCACAAATTTACCTAAAGGGGCTTTAAAAGGGATCAAGAATCTCAGTTGTGATACAAAAAGAAAACGGTTTTTTTTCATGGTGAAAAGAAAGTATATCCGCCCCCTTTTCTAAGGTTTTACATCTCAGGATATTGCAAAAAAGCAATTAGTCATTTGTAGGTCTTAAATTTAAATTAATACAGCTTGATTCCATGTTTTGGCACTGATCACCACCTGCACTCATGTATATATCTTTCTACGTAGCACTTTTAATTCTTATTCTCATGTATATATCTCATGTATATCTCATGCATATATCTTTCTACGTAGCACTTTTAATTCTTATTCTTACTTTTATTTTTTCATGTCTATTTAAGCGCAATTTATGACAGCATGTTTGCACTGAAGCACCACAGCAATTTCCTAATGTTGTAAACCTGTTCAACATTTGGCAATAAAACCCATTCTGATTCTGATTCTGATTCTGATTGAATTGAACAACAAAACATGATGTATTACATTGTGCCATTATTTAAGTAAATGTAGAAACTGTGTGTGAAAAACTGAATGCACCCCATGATTCAGTAGCACCTTTTATAGGGATAGTTTGAAGCAATAATAAAGGTTTGCGGGGGAACATCATTTTATTCACAGCTCTCTTAAGGTCTCATTGGAAAACTGTGATCAGATTGAATTCCAGACTTTGACTGTGACATTGCAACACCTTTATTATTTTCTTTTGTCAGCCATTGTGTTATATGTTGGGCTCACTCTCCAGTTGTATGACCAATTTCAGTCAGACAGATGGCTTCACAATTGACTTCAGAAAACTTTGGTATACAGAGTTCATGAGCAACTCAATGACTGCAAGGAGTCCAGATCCTGTGGTTATGAAACAAGCCCAATCTGCAGCCGTGCTAACATTTGGTGTGAGGTGTTTGTGCTGATATGCTGTGTTTGGTTCTGCCAGACATGCCACAAGACGTCTGGTGGTTTATTCTGAGGCAGTTTTCCAAACCAATGCCGTGCTGTCTTCCTTTTAGAGAAAAGATGCTTTTTCCTGGCAAACTTTCCAAACAAGCCATACTGGTTCACTCTGTTTCTAATTGTACTGTCATGAACTTTTAACATTTAACATGCTTACTGAGGTCTGTGGAATTTGTAGTTCTTGTTTTTTTCCCTGAGAGTCCCTGAGCCTGTGCTTAATTTGCTTAATTTGCTTAGACATCCACTCTGGATACAAACTGACAGCTGATATCAATGTTTTCCACTTGTTAATAATCTTTCTCGGTGTAGAATGATGGAATTCAGTGAAATTCATATGGACTTAGAACCTTTTCAAGACTGATGGGAAGCAACAATTGTTTCTGTAAGATCAGTGTTGATGTATTTCCTTCTTGGCATTGTGTTAACACACACCCGAATGCTCCAGACTAGCAAACTGCCAAAACGTCTGCTTTTATAGAAATCCTCAAAGTTGCTGGTGATTAAATAATCAAGGGCATTCAATTATCAGGATCTGACCTCTACTTACCCTCTTAATTCTTTTGGGAGAAGGGAGGGTGTACTTATTTTTACCATGTAACCTCTACATTTTGACTTAATTTTTGTTAAATAAATAATTACATGGTATAATATGTCATGTTTTGTAATTCTTCTGAGGCTGTATTTACCCAATTGTAAGACCTAATAAGGACCAGATTATGCACTGAAATCTTATAATTGATATAACTGACATCCTCTTATAATTGACATTATCAATTATAAGAGGATGTCTCTCTACATGCAGGCCTAATATTTGGTGCCTTTTTAATGAAAACGTTTAATAAATCAAAATAACATGTAAAAGTAATACAGTCTGATTACAAGTGATTAAGCGGTCTCTGGTTATAATTTTATAAAATTTATAAAAATAGAAATCATAGCCACCGGAAGCGGAAATGACATCACGATGGCCCCGGTCTCTAATGGCTGAACAACAACAACTGTCGGCGACTGACAAACTTTCGCAAACTTCATCAGAGACAAAAGAAAGTTGGAGATATCGGCTTGTGTTGTTTCTGTAACCGGTTAGGGTTATTTGTCTGTTCGTCTTATAGTCACAAATGTGGGATTACTGATGGATCCGAGGTATGATATTCCACGGAGGGCCGCCGGCGGTGGCGGCGGGGGCTCCGCGAACTCGTCCCCCGCTCTGGGGGCTCAGTCACGCCGCAGGAAGATGCCTCCCAGACCCGCTGATTTCAAACTTCAGATTATCATTATTGGCTCTCGTGGTGTTGGTAAAACAAGTCTCATGGAAAGATTTACCGACGACACTTTCTGCGAAGCTTGCAAGTCAACCGTAGGTGAGGACAGAAGGCATTAAAAGATTTAGTTTTTTCGACTACTTTTCATTTAATCAGCTACAACATGTAGAAGGGCTCTGGCTAAATACTCGAGGAGAAATGCGTAAACTACTGTGGGGTGCGCCCAGTGACCATAAATCCTCCAAGTTCACTTGCATAGCGACTAAACTTTATTTCCAATGCTAGCTGTAGCTCGCTAGGTATGTTGATAACAGTATCTTAGCCAGTTGACTATGGTGACTGAAGTAACAATAGCATTTCCTTTGACTTCAATCACATGAACTAGGCTTCCTTAAGCTTTTTTAACGTTTGCATGTAGAGATTTTAGACTTCTGCTAAAGGACAGCGTTTTTATTAATTAAATACAAATGAATAATTGTACTTTATTACTGTTCTGATAATATTTGCAGAATATTATATTATAGGTATTATGGGTCTGAATTACTGTTTACTTCTAGTAACCCTGTTTTGGTTATGTTAACCAGGAAGTAGTCTTATCCAATACCACCTTGATTTTACTGATATATCTCTACACAGAGAACTAAGATGTTGCATATTTCTACATAAAAACACATTCTTTAATTATTTGATTATTTGACCCCTGGTATGTTTACTTACTAAACACGAGATTGCCATGTGACAAATTGCCAGTCATGTTTGCAGATTAAAAATGCACATGAGATCTGTTTATACATACAGCTGGGTAAACAGTCCTATGACCAGTCCGGCAGCCAGCCATAGTGTCCAGTCCCAAAATAGTCTAAAAGAAGCAGCTGCTAAAGCAGAGCTCCATTTTGTGCCCTGTCACTCCCTGACACAGCTCATAAGTTGTGTGAGATGTGTCACTAATAACATGCTTCTTTGATTAGGTACCACAGAGGGAATAGTTTTACAGTCCCCCAGCCTGTCTGAAAAAGTTGCCTCAGACGAGCTGGGTGATGCAATGTGGCTTGTATTGTTTTGTGGATGGCTCAGTGAGTGCTCCACATCTATTAAATCTACTAACACTAGAACTTATGGGCAAAGTCTTGAACTTGTGCCTTTGTTCACATGTTTTGGTTCCCTCATAGGAGTTGACTTCAAAATCAAGACGGTTGAGCTGAGAGGGAAGAAGATTAGACTACAGATATGGTAAGTGAGGAGTTCCTTTACTTTCCTGCCTGTTGCATGTCCTCTGTCTCTCTGTCCGTCCTATCAGCATGCAGGCTTCACTAACAAAAGCTGCTGTTTGGCTTACTGGGTGTATTCCAGCTGTGTTTCTTGCATGTTTCTCCATGTCAACATGTTTTTGTACAGATTCCCAGTGTCTCCTGTGGGAATCTCACTAGTAAACATCATCATGCAAACCACATCATCATTGCTCACCATGTTGTCTGAGGTTTCAGATTGCTTGTTTATATCAGGTACTGCTGTTGTTACTAGGAATATCTCGTCACTATTTCTTTACTGATATCTTGAGTATCTGCAGGTGCTGGTGTGCTCTTTTCGCCTAACAACTAAGCTGTTACTACTAGATTTGTGTGAATGCATTTGACCTACCTCGGCTGTCTAAAAACATAAATGGTTCTACTTTCCTAAAGGTTGTACCTATGAGCTGTGAAATTATGTAGTCAAGACTCGGTGGATTCGTGTCTGAATCTGTCAGATCTGACCTAGGAGAACTGAGAGACCATGTGAGAATAAAGCAGGAAATTGTCTTGTGAAGTTACACTGAGTGGGTGTCATTTGTCAAAGCTCCTGCATGATCTGTTCCTGCACTCCCCCACAAAACAACCAGCCATGCATCCCTGTTTTAACTTATCCTGTTTAGAGGGTTAGAGCCTATACCAGCTATCATAGGGTGAGAGGCGGGGTACACCGGTTGGACAGGTTGGAAATCCATCAACAGAAACAAATAAAGTATTTTCCAGTACCGACAATCTTCTTTTCTCAAGTTATTTCAGTTTTATTTATGTAGCACCAACTAAGAACCACAGTTGTTTCAATGTTATATAGTAAGGTAGTGAGACTATCTTTTAAATGATCCCCTATTAACCAAGCACTTGTTGATGGTGGGAGGGAAAAACCTCCCTTTTAACAGGAGCTCAGAGTCATCTACTATCACCAATCTAGGGGTAAAGGGTAAAAGAAGGCAAAAAAAAGGAAAGCAAAGAAAGAGCATGCACAATAGTTAATGACATGCACTAGTGGCCTATAAACACATGGGGGGTGAAAAAATGCTTAGAACCTTAGTACCCCGACCTCCTCCTAATTAAAATATTATAATAGTTGTGTGGTTAAAATGGTAAAACCAAAACAGAGAAAATGCTATTCTTAGCATAGTAGTGATTCTATCCAGACCCCATCAGTGGGTTGCAATGAGTGTACTTTATTATCAGTGGTTGAGAGTGACGTCAGTGAAGTCTCACCTTGGCCAGTCCACCAGCAGCTCTTTGTGGTTAGTAAGGACAGCATGACCTAATGTGTTCAAAATATTTTCTGATGAAGGTCCTTGGTGGCATGCCCAGATTGAAATAGTTATATCCACAGATCCTGGTACTAATAAATATAAGAAATGTAATGCAGACTACACTTCATTAGGTTTTTCTAATAGTTGGGCTTACTGTAGCAGAAGACTTTATTTTCCTCACGTAATGCAAATGCCTGCAAAATTGTATCGTACCCTAACACAGGCAATCCACCAGGGTTGTTATCAACTTGACAAGTCAGCTCTGGGTTTTCCAGTCAAACTGACTGTATTCACAAGGAAAAAACAAATTTGGCTTCACATGGCCAACCCAGAGAATGAGAGTAATACTATATTCCAATGTATTTAAAAAAAACAAACAGACCAAGTCATATTAGGGGAAAATGCAAATTGCATGTAAAGTTAATATTAGGCTTCAGGCTTATAAGAAAGGTAAATGGAAGCAAGCAAACGAGCGAGGACTAAAAGTGTCTGTAAGGATCTGTGTGTTCTGAATAAAAACTGTAGATCCTCTTAGTATCTGCACACTGAGGTGCAAGGGCTTTTCCAGACAATTGCTTGGTCGCTAGGTCTTATGCTGACCTTTTGTCTTGGACGTGATCTACTATGGCGCAGGTTACGTGTGCGTACGTGTATTAGTTACCATGGCGATGTAAAACTGGAAACCCAGGGTTAAGCCTGAAGTCACTTAAGCACCAAATCCTGCTTCGTGGTGGAGTTCTGAGGTTGGTGGTTATTCCAGCTTTTTGTTGTTTATCTGCTCTAAAGGAAAACTGAAGCATGAACCAAAACTATAGATTTGGAGGTTTGTTACATCCCTGTTTGTTAATAAAATAATTAGTAATAGCATTATCAGTCAGTTAATGGTACATATTAGACTGTGTTTAGTGTCATTGAGTAATTAGCGTTAACCATACAGTGACTTTACAAACATTACATACTGTGCTGTTGCAGCTTAATACTCGCACTAAATAGCTAAATGTAATGTGCTCTTTGCAGAAATCACAGATGTATGCAGTGAAATCTTAAATCAGTCTCATATTGTCTCATATCTCAGTCAATTAGTGACAAGATGTTATTTGATACTGTTATCCTGTTGCCGTCTTGTGATCTCAGTTAGGCTCTGATTTCATTTTGAAAACATTTGGTGTCCAACAACTGAAGAGCTGCTTCAGCTACAGACTTATTACATGCAAGTGTGTGACGATGCTTGGTTAAAATGTGGGAGCGCTATCTCTTATTTCCATACATATCTGTCTTGCTCCCATCCACCATCACCGCAGCACATCCTCCCTTCACACCTCTGCCTGTCCTCCACCTGTCAGACGAGGAGTATCACTGTGTGTATGTTTCTCATGTTGCACTGCTCACATCAAGCTCCAACACTGCCGCGCCCAACCTTACCTAACCCTGCCATTGTGCTGCTGTCTCTGTCTGCTCTTCTGCTCATAAGCCTGACTGTGACTCACAGGGGGAAAGGGAGAGACTATCTGGCTGGAGGTACAGTAACACTGCACTGTGAGTGTGGCTCAAACTGCTTGTCATGCTGCCAGTCCAGACTCGGATGATCAGCCGAGTGTGGTCATATTTCAAATTAAATATGAAACTGAAGAGTTACCTTCCGAAAATGCAACATTATAAAGTGCATGCGTATTTAATAACCCGTAATAGCTAATATTGCTACAGTTATATTGCTAATATCGACTTTATCTCGTCTTCTTTCAAAGTCTAAAAGTGACATTTTGGAACAAAACTCTTCAGTGGTGTGTTTTTCTGTTTAGTTTTAATAGATGACGATGTGAAGCTTTAGACAGTGATTCAGTGTTTTAAAACCAATAGCATGTCTACTATCTCAATAAATGACAAATTCTTACACTAATTTATGATGTAACATTTCTGCTAAATTACCACAGAAATTACATGTTCATACACTTTTATGTATTGTCTTTAAAAACCAGTTACCTATTAATCAAATTTAATTAATGGAAAACACAATCAAAAAACTATGGGTTAATCTGTTCTCACATGATTGAGTTTTTATAATGTGTGATCTCTTTCAGGGACACCGCAGGCCAGGAGAGGTTCAACAGCATCACATCAGCATACTACAGAGGAGCCAAGGGAATTGTGCTTGTGTATGATATCACAAAACAGGAGACCTTTGAGGACCTTCCCAAGTGGATGAAAATGATTGACAAGGTAAACTAAAGTCCAGCATGTCAGAGAGTGTGTATTATGTTTTTGTTTCTTTTTATTACAACTCCTCCCTTTTCTCTTATAAAATGAAACATGAATTTAGTTTATCTATTTATTCCATGATATTTATCCTACAGTTCTGCCTTTTTCTATAAAGGGGACCAATTCCAACTGGGACTGATCAAAAACTAGACCTTGGTGTTGCCCCTCAGTTCAAATGATTTGTGCTGAATAATACTATAAGTATTTGAAAATCCATGTGTGGGAATATGTGTCTTTTTACTGTAGATTTTCCTGTCTGTGATATGATATGATGAAGATTTAACTGCAGTAATCTGATTTGACTTTTGTGAGACGGTAGGCCGGTGATTTCCTGACTTGTGTCTGCTGTGGTCTGTTTTCCATCAGTACGCCTCAGAGGAAGCAGAGCTTCTGCTGGTCGGGAACAAGCTGGACTGTGAGACTGATCGCATCATCTCCAGGCAACAAGGAGAGAGGGTGGGTTCAACAGCAAAGTCCTTCACCGTCTTATTACTGCACCGCACCTTCAGGTTTTACCTGTCAGCCGCAAAAGGTTAATGGGGTTGCTGCCATTGTCCAGCCGGGCAGGCAGGCTGGACACACAAATTTGTGAGTCCAATAACTTGAGAAAAAGATGACATAAGATTTTGAAATTGATACCATTGGTGGAACTACCAGGACGCTGAGGGGTTGTACTGGCAGCCACCAGTATTTTACAAATCTGAATAATCTAAACATCTAAGATTAGATAAAACAGGTCAAACAGTAGATTATTTGACAGCAAAAAACCCAAACAAAAAAATCTGTAATGCAAATAGTTTGACAGGTATGTACTTCATACTAAAAACTGAGTTAATAATATGCCAGTGAATCAACTGTGCACTTGAAGAGTGTTTGGAGCTTTCTTCAATTTAATTTGTGCTCCTGAGGATTGAGTTTGGGTTTCCATGCCGACTCTAACCCCGAGCTCGTTTTGTTTCACTTGTTTTATAGTTTGCCTCTCGAATAAGTGGAATGCGCTTCTGCGAAGCTAGTGCGAAGGATAATTTTAATGTGGATGAAATCTTCCTGAAGCTTGTGGACGACATTCTTAGCAAGGTGAGGTTAAGTGCGCCTGAAATACATTTTACACAATGTTTGGTTCATTTTGGTTCACTTTGAGTTTTTATGAATGAAAGTAGACGGGTAAACATGAAGTCATGTAGATCAACACATAAAACATTTACTATACATTTTTGGTGATGTCATCGTATAGCGCAACCAAACTCATGTAGAGGGGCTCAGATTCTAGTGACTGATAGCAATAAATACTTATTTCTTTTCTATCATATAGAAGTAATTTATCAGCTGAGTCAAGTAGTGTAAAAATGATACATATATTTTGATGGTGAAGTGATTAACTCACTATCTTGACAGTGGACATCATCACACTGATTTTATTGTTTTTCAGCTCTTCCATTCATACTAATATTATATCTGATTTGTCAGTTGTGCATTAATACACCAAAAAGGCTACACTGGAGTGTGCTTGGAACCAAAGTGCATGGAACACGTCCGAAATTTGTTTGATCTGAACCAAACCGACTGTTTTCACACATGAACTCCAGATAGTGTCCATAAAATCATGCCTTCATGTCTTAATGTTTGCAAAGGTGCCCTTTTTCAATTGTAGCAGACAGCAGGAGATGATTTGCTTCAAATGCGATCTCTCTGCTGGAAATATTCTTTGAGGTTCAGGAGAGGATGCTGCCTGGAGTCATTACATGTGACGTCCACTCCAAACCACCGGTTTATTATCTGTGCTGTTCTCATTATTGATTCAACTGGGCATCATGTAGACTTTGTATTGGGATACGGGAACGTTGAAGACTGACTGCGCTTGATATATGTGTTCTCATTTTTATGCGGGTGTGATATTTTCCACTTATGTACATATGTGGGAGTCCACTCGGGTCCAAATTACAAAATCAGATCCAGGCTCTGCACACATCTGCATGTCTGCCAGTTTTTTTTGTTTTGTTTTTTTTGTAACACACTACATATACTCTGCTGCAGAGATGCTACAAAGCACCAAATATGCATTTGCATATTACCTCTACTTCAGAGAACTGTAACATGAGTGATCACTTGTCTGTGTTTGCAGCTGTTCAGTGTCCATTAAAGCTCGGTGCTGCAGGACATGTGTGGGAATGACTTGTGTAAACGCACCATTCATTTAGTGGCCTATTAAATTTGAATTGACATTTGTCTTGTCATGTGTTTGCTTTTTGCCTTGTTTCGCTTACTTAGATGATGGAAGAGCTATTTAAAAACTTGCCTAATACACTCACAGGAAAATTGTTAAAGGAATCTGATTCTTTTCCATCATATTGTTTTATTACTTTAGTCTTTTGTTTGTTTGTTTTAATCTATCTGTCGATGGTGTTGCTTGTCACACTCTGTTTGGCGGCTGCTGATGTCACTTTGTCTGTGATCCAACAGATGCCTCTGGAAGTTCCCAACAAGGAGCTTTCCAACAGTGTCCTGTCTCTGCAGCCTGAACCGGAAGTGCCACCGGAGTTGCCCCCTCCTCGCATGCGCTGTTGCTGAGAGTCGGAGTGGTCCCCCACCCTACCTATGCGCGCGCGCGCGCGCACACACACACACACACACACACACACACACACACACACACACACACACACACACACACACACACACACAGCTCACACATGCAGAGTACCAATCTGGCCACTGGGGGGCAGCACACAGCAGCACTTTGGAATCAGTGACTGCTGAAATGCATGGACTCTTTAAACAAGCAGTGTTATCTTCCTTTGATTATTCTCCTGTTTTGTAACTGTACACTATGACCTGCTTCACACTAACACTTAGGCCTGAATCACCCACTTCCTTCCACCTTTTTGTCAACACTTGACCCAGACTACCTCATTGCTCAGACGGTTAGGCTAGTTGTGCCCCGCAGGTGCCTTCCAGGTAGAGAGTCCTCTGGTAGCAGTTGCACTTTTTTTTTTTTTTTGCTTTGTTTTTGAGGAGGGCGATTACTGAGGGCCTTACAACTTGTTTGCTTCCGGTAGTCCTTTATCATCACGCCAAGTTTAACATTGTCTGAGTTGGGTCTGTTATCTCTGCATTTACTAGCTCACAGAAAAGGGATGACAACATCTCACGGCTTCCCTGCTTAGTTTAAACTCTTGAGGCTGCAGGTACATAGTTTTAGTGTACTTTTGTGTGCTCGTTAATATGTATGATTTCAAAGGGGCTCAAGGTAAACAAAAGCACACGGTGTAAATATAGTGTGTTTCTGTAATGACGACATGGTGCAGGTGGTTGTGGCCAGCAGCAGGGGTTGTGTGGTGGTGATATCATATCAGTTTATATTGCTTTGCCTTAATAGTATTAAAATGGCTGCTTGTTTCAAATGTGTATAAATTGTAATGTTTTGCACTACAATCCATCTTCGCTAGTTAAGCTGACATGCAGAAAAGGAAAGTACACGACTTGTAGCTTAGCACTAATAAAGATGGATCTGGCCTCGGCACTGCCGCTCAGAACGCTTCCACACCCGATCGGGCTGCAAGGAGAGATGGGTAGTGTAGTCTTTGAGGGATTTGTCTTTGTACAAGGGAATTCTCCCTGTGTTTGTGGCGGGTATATCAGAGCAGATAGTACACTGGCATATGTGGGTCAGCCTTTGTTGTGTTTTTGTTACTAATATTTGTGCTTTGTCTTTTCCTTTGAATTCAGATACAGGTTAGAGACAAAAACATGTGTTTCCCTTTTGGAGGGAAAAATGCAGGAAGGTTTGATTAGTATTTCAATGACTCAGGAATCTTTGGTCGGTTCCTATCTGTTGTGCTAGTGGCTCGATTGGCTTTGAGTTCTTTAAAAAAATGCTTAAAATGGTCATTTGCATTTTTTTTCTTTTGATTTTTATTTGGCAGTTTGTTACGGACCAGTGTGTGGATTATCTGTTACGTTCACATTTTCAGAAATACTAGGCAGTGCATATAATCTAAGCCTTCCTGTGTATGATTAAATCCTTTAAAGGGGACCTATTATGCTTTCATGTTTGTATTCTTGGATTCTACTAGAGTAGCTTTGCATGATTCACTTATACTGGGCTTCAGTGAAGACCCTCGGTTAATCCATCGTCTGAAACAAGTCGTTTAAGCTCCCATACCCCTCACTTTGAGCCCGGGATGTCAAACTAATTTTACATGGTGGGCCACATACTGCCCAAATTGGCTTGAAGTGTGCCTGACCAGCAAAACTCCCCTCTCAATCAGTGTGAAGATGTTTAACTACACCTTTAATCCCATTTAATCTAAGAAAAACAAGTGTCAACAGTACATCACAGAGTTTCTACACGATGAAGACATTTTGCAGTAAGTGAATGAAATCTGTCAGCATAAATAAATAAATATGTAAAATTACAGAATAAACATATTTTATTCATTCAAATCATACAAACCTTTATAGGAACCTTAAGATGTTCCAAAGCCGTCCATTGGGCTGGATGGAAGTCTTTGCCTGGCCAATTCTGGGCCTCAGGCTTCATGTTTGACACCCCTGCTTTAATCCAAAAATATTCTGATTGGTTGCCCATCACATTCACAACACTTGAATGGCAGATGGGTGAAGTTTCTGTGTAATATCTCAAAAACAAGATATTGCACTTCATTGATCCGGTCACATTCAAATCTCAGCAATAAAACCGTGTTTTTTTTGTTTGTTTTTTTAAACGGTCTGAAAGTGAATATTCAGAGCAGTCTGAAGCCTAAACTTGACTCATTGCACATACACTGATTTAAAATTTTGAGTCAGTTCAATTTCTGAGCAAGCATCACCACAATGTGACTGGTTGAGATGTGGAGAAGCATAATAGGTCCACTTTAATTCTTCCGTCTTTGTTTCCTTATATGACTTCAAGTGTAGCGCTGTGTTTGTGTTTCGTTAGATGTTGCAGTAAAAGCTCGAGTCTGAGGGTGAGGAAAACTGCTCAAATGAACCGATTCAAAAGGAATGACTTTAGTTAATATTTTCTTGCTTTGTTGTTGTTTTTAGATTGAATTTTTATGTTAAAGTCGAGCTTTTGTGGTAATAAAATGGCACATTATGTATTCTAACAAATGAAAACGTTCATCCCAAAACGGAGATGTTGAAAATGCGATGCCTTTGCTAATGACACCGTCTCCGTCATCCAAGCACATCTCGCAATAAGACCATCAGCCAGCAAAACAACCTTTGAATACAAATTATCAGAAAATTTGGGGTTTTAAAGGTTGTGTTTTGAAATGTTAGCTGAGGATTTCTTGAGTTTTTTGGAAGGAAACATTTGATTTGTCCCTCTTCCTTTGACTTTTTGCATTTCGCACTAACCCTGTGGTCTCTGTTTTAATAGCCCAAGCCTTACTTTACTACTCAGTGTTTAAAATATACATTAAAAAAGTGCTTTTGTTTGAAATATGTATCTTTTAAGATGGAAGACTGTACTTTGTATTAAACCTGTTTTTGAGAGGTTTTGGCATGTTTAAAGCAGATTTATGGTATTTATAACTTGTGGCATTCTTGAACTAATGAAATACAATTAAAGATGTCTATATTTATTACCAGATTATGGTCTTGATTTATTTGACTGTCTCTGTTCTGTTAAATTTTGGGTCTGGGAACTTCCAAATGTCGTCCAAGATGCTATAAAAAGTGATGTTTTACTTAATACTAAGGATTATAAACGTGGAGACTTATTGGTCATCTTTGCTCCTCGCGTGAAGGTGTTCAATAGCCAATAGTGTGCGTGCCATTAGGACATGCGCACCAGAGCGTGTCAGACCTGGTCCCGCCTGGTCCCGGAGAAAACAAGGGGTGTGCTTGGGTGCTTGTGAAGCAGCAGCAGCGGCGCATGCGCCCAGGAGAAAATCACGGGCGTCGTGCCTCGCCGCAGCGATTGCAGATTTTTGATGTCAGATTGGAAGGAGTGAGAAGGGGTGAGAGACACTGGGGTCTAACATACCGAGCCCGGTGGAAAAGAGGAGTGGAAACCCGGAGTGTGTAAGAAGAGAAGAGGCGTGTGTGACTCCGACTTAATCCTTTCTTTCCAACTTGAGTCTTACAAGCCTGTCTGCAGATGCAACCTGTCTGTCATCCCATCCGTCCCAGTAATCCCTGTTTATTGCAGCGTTTCCTCCAAAGGGGACTACAATGACACCCTGGTGAACACGCTCAGGATGGAGTAATCATACAAGCACCCAGCGCAGCGCAGGATGCGCATCTCCAACCCGACGACGGAGAAGAAGAAGGTAGAGAAACCTGGCTGTTATTCTGCTTTCACATGTCAGAGATTTTCCGCGGCGCTGTGGATTGATCGTTTCCGTCATCAGCCTTCTGCTGCCGGTGTCGGTGTATAATGGAGAGCTCCAATGGCTCTGGCAGCGACACCAAACCGCAGAACCACCAGTTGGAGAAGAAGCGACTGAACCGAGCGCCTTCACCGGCCAGACCTTTCCTCAAAGACGTGCACACCCGCGGTGCCAAACCACCTGCCATCGTACCGAAATCCCCCAAACTAAGCAAGCAGCAGCAGTCTGCCACAGTGCCCTTAGCCCACCTGAACCGCAGCTCCAGACGCACCCCGGCCGGAGCCAAGGAGAAAGCAGCCACGGCAAAAAGTAACACCAAGTCTGCCGTCGCGAAAAAACCCACCAAGGTGCCACAGCATGCCGCAGCTGAGCCCAAACCCGCCAGCATCAAGCCGGACTGCACCAGCAGTCCGATCTTCGCCAAAGGCAAGAAGGGAAAACTAGCCTCCGGTTCTCCGGGCCCTCTCAGCCATGGATCCCCGATCCGGGTACCGACCGGAGCGCCTCTCGGCCGAGTCAGCCAGACCGACAGCAGTTCAGACCTGTCAGACTGCCCGTCCGAGCCGCTATCGGATGAGCAGAGGCTGGCACCAGCCGCTAGTAGCGACGCCGAGTCTGGTACCGGCTCCAGTGACCGGGATCAGCTGGGAGCAGAAGCTACCGCATCCACAGCTGCTGCCCCGCCGCGCACAACCGAGGCTTCCGCCGCCAAGGGAAGCAAGTCTCAGGCTCAGCTCGCTCCGGGCTCGCACGGAGAGAAACACAAGCAGGAGAAACCCTCCGCAAGTGCACAATCCAAACTGCCAAGCACCAAGCAAGCAACCGAGGAGGACCTGCAACGGGAAATTGAGGACTTGAGATCGGAAAACGACTACCTCAAGGTATGACAGCCTGATTTCAACAAGTTACAGAAAAATCACTGTTTTTGTGTGTGCATTTTTCCACATTCCATCCAGAGCAGCTATCCAATCAAAATCGGTCCCGTCACAGGACATCTATGGGTTCTTTTTAAGTGTCCTTGAACTTCCACCTGCTCACTAATTGGAAGCATAATTACAATCCTAAGACATTTCCCCATGATGCACAGCTGTCATCCCCACGAAATCCCCGCTCTCCATTCATCATGTCATCACTCGTATTTTTTTAACCTTCCCGGGATTCCCTGCTGGTTTGACCTTTATCAATAGGATTACATTGATAGTGGTTTTTATCCTAGTATGCCCTTTAAAATTTAGGTGTTTCATATTGTTGCTGTCAAATCACCAAAGTCTGTTTTGACAGAAAGTCTCAACATCCATTTTCCACTCTGTTGCATTTGGGGCATACATAAGTACATCTGTGTGTGCGCGTAATGATGCGAACACACTGTAATCAGATGCGGTGCAGATCTTATTTCTGCTATTTCTTAACTTTTTGGAGTTGTGTTCAGAACATAAGTGGATGACAAACGAATGCATGTGTCTGCGGATCTAACCAAGAGTTAGATCTCAGAAACCTCTGTTTTTAAGAGGGTGTACGTATATAATGCTTTGTTTGCAGCTTCAGTGGACCTGATTATACGCAGAATCCCCCCCCCCCCCCCCCCCCCTTAAGTAGGTTATCCACATAATTTGGGGAGGGGGAGGCAAACAGTTAATGCGGCATACACTCTTGCAGCCTTTTTTTTATTTTTATTCAATGTTTATTTGCATGTTACTGATGAGAGTATTATTTCAAAGTTGATCACGCATGTCTGCGTCTCTCTCTGGCTCGGTGGAGACACAAGAGAGTTAATCAGCTTTACTGGCTCCCGCTGTAATGGCTTTATCCCACAGGACTTGATAACAGTCAGATGTCCCATGTGTGCAGGGTTCAAACACCCTCCTGCTTGGCTGTCAGCCTGCCAGCTGGGTCTCTGAGGTCCTTTACCACGCCCCAGCCCCCATGGCCCAAAAATGTATGGGAGCCCTCATCTCTGCTGCATCTTATCCTCATGGAAAAAATGTTCAACATATTTATTTTTATTGGGAATTTATTATTTCTGATGGTTTGGCAGTTTTGATTGGGGTGAAGGGAGACAGGGGAGATATAGGGGAGCGATATTTGATAAAAAATCTGTCTGTTTATACGGTATTTATATACATGACAACATTACATTACTACCAAAAGACAAAAGAGTTTTGTTTTTTTAATTAGAGCTGCAGTGATTAATTGTTAATTAAGAGCAAATTAATCAGCGAGCGATCTGATTGTTGTTTTTCAAGCATAAATGTGGCGGTTTGCTGTTTTTCTACCCCGTTCAATATTATTTGATTTTGGAAAGTTGACAAGATTAAAAAAAATGTTTTTTAAAACCTTTTTATGAGCTTTTTAAAAAAAATAAAAATAAATTCAAAGTTAATTATAAAATATATCTGTTTGAGAAGAAGAATAGCTGGAACCTTTTACAGATTATCTTATTATTATTATTTAATTATCTGACTGACACTTCTGGAAAGATTACTTGTTTGGTCTGTTATTAGTCTATCAAAATTACTTTCAGCCCCATCCATAAGTATTTCAAATGTTTATAAGCATATAAAATGTACCTTTTTATATAGTATAAAAATATAGTTATTTTACTTTAAAAATGTACTAAAATTTCAACTTTAAGATCATGAAAAATCAGTGTTGTTGCTGTTTGTTTGGTCTGTCAATCAATTGGTTGTCTTATTGTTTTAGTTCCACTGGCTTTTTAAAACTTATAGAATGAAATTATATATTCATTAATGATCATAAAATTTTCCATCTATTTCGCTTCATGTTAACTTTTATGTAAATCGATAACATTAGTGTTCTGGATTACTGATTTGACAAAGCATGCTAAAAATGATGGTAGTCAATGTTTAAATATGTCTCCAGCTTTCTGGATTGAACAATAAATCAATTACAAATAAAATAACTGTCAGGTAAACTGATACGTAAAATCATCTGTTCCAGGTCTTCACTGATCGTGAATACAAGTTCAAACAAACATCTCCAGCTTTCTTAAAGCAGCTGGTAATTCAAAATATCCACCCTTCCAAGAGAGGAAGAAGTAGTGCCGGTGACCCAGCATGCACACCCTTCATAAACATCAGCGATTATACACATGCTCCCAGGATGTTGCCTTGCCTCTGACTCTTTTAACCTGGCCATCGATTGGCTCGACCCCGTACGAGGTCATTAGCTGCTTCCTCCGGGGCCCTCCTCGTATAACAATGGACTGTGTGCTTTTCCAATCCAAATGAGGATAGATTTAGTTTTCATTAATTGACATACTCATCCCCTCCCTCTCTTTTTTCTCCGTCCAATTGTCTTTTCATCTAGTGGCGCTTAAGTCCTAGGATGAAACGTCTCGGGGGAAATCTACAGAACAAACTGATTCGTCGAGATGGGAGGCAAACTCAGTGGTCACCAAACAAACCTCAGTAGTGCCTCGGTACTGCAGATAAATCTCCCTTTTTCCAGACTGCGATGTTACGTTGATAGGAGCTGGAGAATATGAGTGCATCCAATCCGAAGATAAGATGCTTAGAACCAACTAGTAATGTTACATCATCAGCCCTAATAGTACCTGCATTACTGGAACTCATGTAATCATATAAAAGTATTAGTGTAATCTACCACCGTATATTACTGCAGACTGTATCGCCTTTCTTATATTTTTGTATCACACACCATTTAAAATTGATAGTTTAGGACTAAAATACGTGTAGCTGTAAAACGTCATCTTTTTTAGAGTAATGAGAAGAACCAACAATTTCCGTTTTCATTGATGGTTTTGTCAAGTGTTCCACTTACGTTTTTATTACTCCGAGACTCTGGTCAACAGAAAAATAAACCAAACTATTTTCTGTGACTATTTTCTAATTGGATATTTCAGCTGTCTTGTCTGAACTTTCTTCTTTTTTTTTTTTTTTTAAGTCCAAGAAGATGAAATCTCTTATTTTGTTCTGAGATGCCGTCTGAGAGAAAAATGACTTACTTTAAGCTAGATTTTAATAATATGCTTTGAAATTTAATAGTATTTTCTTGCTCATCTGAGGCTGAATATTTTGCAATTTTCTTACATGTTGGTGGTTAATTTATAGTCAACAAAAACACAATATTTTGAGACGATTAAAAAAATAATCCCCCATAGTCTTCTGTTTGCCACTGTGTAGGATAAATCTTAAACTCTAGTCCCTCCTCTGGATAATACAATACTGTCAGCATATTGCAGGTTTAATGTGTGTTATATAATGTAGAGGAGCTTAGATCTGTAGTTTTACATTTCAGCGTCATAACTTGTGCCAGATTTATGTATTTATTGCTGTATCGCAGATGTACTCCTATTGGCGTGCATGTTGTCTGGTACTGGTTTAACAAAATGATGCAGGAAAAGAGTTTTAGGTTGGTTTCGAAAGGGTTTGATCATATTGTTTGTCTGCTGGAGTCGCTCTAACTGGTTTTCTTGGCACTGTCTGCAGCACATGTAGCAGAGCAGCATCACAGCTGATCAGACAGTCATGCAGAGTCAAGCTGGGTCTTTACAGCAGGCTGCTCACATGCATGCTAAACTGGAAGTTATTGTGTTCCTTGCATCATGGAAATCCTGGGTCCATACACATCTTTTAGGTGAGGACTTTGTATGTTCTCACTCTGCCTGTGTGGGCTCTCTCCAGCTTCTTCCCAAAGACATGCATGCTAGGTTCAGCTAATTAGTTATTCTAAAGTGGTCGTATTTGTGAATATGAGTGCAAATCGTTGTCTGTCTTGATGTGTTAGTCTTGCAATACAATGACAATCTGTCCAGGAGCCCCATCACAGGTGGGATAGCTCCACTCCGACCCTGAATAGGATAAGTGATTAAGAAAATAATGGATACAATTTGGAATCAGTGTAAGAGGATTTTTGAGGAATTGGAATTATCTGCAAAAACGTTTTCACCAATAAAAACATCGATATAACTGTAGAACATCTGAAACAGATTATTTTGTCTGTCAGAATTTTTTTTTTTTTTTTTAGAAACTCAGGAGTACGTCTAACTTTCCAATTCAGCATTGCAGTTGTGCTGGAGCCTGTTCCAGCTGTCACAGGGTGTGAGACGGGCTACACCCTGGATACATCACCAGCCTGTACGCATAGAGACAAACAAACATTCACATGCATGGCCAATTTAGAATCACCATGCATGTCTTTGGATTGTGGGAGGAAGTGGGAGTACCCAGGGAGAACATGCATGCTCCACACAAGAAGCCCCAGCTGGCCTGAGCTGGATCCTAACTCAGGACCTTCTTGCTGTGAGGTGTTGGTGCTAGCCACCAAACCACCATGCCAGTCCCATAACAAACCATGAGAGGCATTTTTGTTTTTGTTTTTTTCTCTTAAGTAACCAGATTATAATTTCTGGAAAGAAACAGCAAGGCTATTTTTTTTCTTTCAAAGTGATTTTTGGTGCTTTTTGGCATTTTAATTCAGTAAAAGCAAGCATCTGGTAAATGGTGAATGGATCGGTATTCATATAGCGTTTTTCTGCTTTTCTACTCTAAATGAACACTCAAATCATATCAGTATCATTAATGTGCATTATTAACATAGTCGGCCTCTGTTTTCCGTCTTTCTCAGGATGAAGTGGACGAGCTGCGGGCTGAGATGGAGGAGGTGCGCGACAGCTATCTGGAGGAGGAGGTTTACCAGGTACAGGAGCTGCGGAGGGAACTGGACCGCTCTAATAAAAACTGCCGAATCCTGCAATACCGCCTGCGAAAGGCAGAGCAGAAGAGCCTACGGGTTGCTCAGACCGGACACGTGGACGGAGAGCTGCTGCGTAGTCTGGAGCAGGATCTGAAGGTCTGCGAGCTTGTCTGTGTATTTGTCAGTGACCGCAGTAACACCTGTCATCACTCAACACTTTTACACTGACATTTTGTCATGCCAAAGTATTGCATGTGTTCACACATAACGCCAAAGTTATGAAGAAGGATTTTTATCTTTAGGATAATTAATAATCTGAGCTGTAAGTTTATTCACAGCATCTTTTCAGTGTGGCAACATTATGACTCTAAGCCAGTCTTTCTTTTTCTGGCATTTTAAAATTTGGGAAACTGAAAAAAAGTTCAATCCTCAAGCTCTATATTTTTAATCAATCAATAGCAATAAAAAAGCACAACATTTAATTTTACTTAAAGGTCAGTGTTTGCTTTACCAAAAAACCCCATATACCTTAGCTTAGCTTCCCTTCATTATTTTCACAGTGGACCTGCACCTCCCTAGAGGGTGAGATTTAAGTCCAAGAAGTCCAAGTGGAAACTGAAATAGTTCAATGACTGATAGTGTCACAAGATTGATTTAAGAGAGAAACTAATAATCATTGTCATTATCAACTAATCTGTCAGTTTAATAGTAGTAATGATAAAGAAAGTTTTTCCTATAGGGCAGCAAATTATATAATAAAACGTGTGTGGATGTGTTAGGATGTAAGTCAGTAGAGGAGTACCTTAATCAACATATTAACACGTGCATTATGTTTGAACCTTTTGGGACCGTGTGACCTTAGGTGGCCAAAGATGTATCGGTACGTTTGCACAACGAGCTGGAGATCGTGGAGGACAAACGCAGCAGAGCTGAGGACGAGAACGAGCTGCTCAGACAAAAGATCATCGAGGTGGAGATCGCCAAACAGGCACTGGCCAACGAGCTGGAGAGGACCAAAGAGGTCAGAGAATAACAATGCAGTAGTTGAGAGTTTAGTTTGTGGCTTTGCTGTAAATGAACAGCCTGTAAATATGGATTTCCACATATAAACAAGGAGGAATTTTGGTTAATGTGACCATGTTTCAGATGAATGGTGATCACTGACCTGATCAGCAGGAGGGTCACTGCAGTCAAATTTTGCCTTTAAGTGCAGCATCTTTTCTCAAACACTCGCATCAGGATGTGTGAACACGTTACTTTCACTGTATTATTCAAAAATAAGGCCAAAAAACCCCTCCCACTCACAGCTCAGGTGTGTGAACAAGTTGTTCCCCATAAATGTGCGTTAGGAAAGAGGTTCAGCAACTTCTTTTAGCCAACATTCATAACAATAAACAATGAAAGAGCTCGTCAAAACCAGATGTCTTGCTTCTCGTGCTTCTCTTAGTTTAGACATTTTGACCTCGATGGCATTTCCCACTACACGGTTTGGCACATAATGAATGGCTACATCCCAAGAAGCAGTACATAACATTTTGTTCTAGATGTTATGAGCTTCAGACTAACTAAACTGAAGGTATGTGATAGCTACGAAGTCAGAGAGGAAATTCCAAGTAATGTCTGAGCTCTATTTTTCTAGTTTAGTGGTGAATCTGAATCATGGAAAGTCATGCTTCTTTAGGTGCTAGGAAGTACACTCCCACTTTAACTGCAGTGTACCCACACTCCCAATTTACCCATGTTCTTTAAATATTTTAATTTTGTATTTTTGCTGCTGTATCAGTATAATTTAGGCTTTTGTTATACTTCAATATCACTGTTTACTGCATCTGTGAAGTAAGGCCGTCTCACAGGTAACGAGATGAGCAGAAGCTATTCTCAGTGCTGCTCAGCTTCAGTTGCTTAGACTAATCGATTCTGACAACGGGAGGTAACATGCCATCTGCCAACAAAGTAAAAACTAGGCTAATACCAGACCGGTCAGTCTGGAGATGTGGCTTTCTTTTGGCAGCAGGATGACACTGTTACTCGTTTCCTGTCGTTATGTGCGCTGCTGAAGATGCTTTGATTTTAAGCTCATGCCACATTGTCTCCGTGAGACTTTGCATGCTTCTGCGTACCCTTCAGAAAGGTCTACCACTGGTTCAGAATCTATATTCTAAAGATGTTTCTGACCTTAACTGTCAGTGCTCGCAACATCGCTGTTTTCAAAGACAGCTTATCAGGAACTGACTGAGAGGCAGAATTCATGTCTACTATGGATGTGCTAATGCAGTCAACGCAACTCTTGTTGCTGTAATCCTGATAACCTTTTAAAAGAAAGTTATTGGGAAAGAGCGAGAGTGCAGTGTGAGGAAGCTGCACATTGTTCTTTTGACATTTTTCAGATATCTGTAATGCGGGGCGTGCTCTGTAACTGTGGCTCGGTGCAGTTTTATGCAGCTCGGTGGTGGTGGGACGATGCATACATTTATGAGCATAAGATGACACAGACTGTCTTGTTCAAAGAGGAGGAGTGGAGGGAGTAGTAAGTAGAAAGGCTGAGACAGCGGCTGCTCCAAATGATTTTTTTGTGTTTTCCTCCGAGCTTTGTCCCAGAAAAACATAAACCGTCTCTGGCTCTTTTATAATACAGCACCCCCAAATGTGTTCAGAGTTGGTCCACATTTCTTTTTCCGTGGGCTCGCATAAAGTCTTTTGATTGCTTTAAAATTCAGGATAACCATTTCAGGAGATTATTAGAGTGTTTACACGCAATTTATTTGGCGATCAGCTTCAGCAACTGAATCTAAGAAACTGCCCTTTGCTCTCAGAGCTGCTCAGTCACAGAGATAACATCAGTCATAGACAGGAAAGGAGCAACACACTTACTGATAAGAATGCAGCTCAACTGGATTGAGGAGTACTTCATTTCCTTTTCAAATTTAATTACACCTCGTAAACCATGACTCAGGTGTACCGTGACGCAATTTACAGAAGAAAAGGGAAGCACATAATCCAGCACTGCTTTGAGTTTTGTTCTAGTTTGTATGAGTCAGCCCCATTACTTTTCTTAGGATATCTTTTCAGCTCCTTTATCACTAGTGTTGAATGCTAACATACACTTTAAATGCAGACGAGCACCACTGCATGAACAAAGCACCTTAACGTGGGCTTCTCAAATAAAATCATACTGTCGATCAAAAAAACCCCAGTTCAGCTCAAGTTCATTATAACCATCTATTCAAAAGAACTCTTCAGAAATAAAGAATTAGATTAAAAATTTTATACACATAAAATTTACTTTAAATAAGAGCAGAGATGGCTAATCCAAAGAGCATTGGTTGGATCCCTGCCTCCTCCAGCCTGTGTATTTAAGTATCCTTGGTAAAGATAGTGAACCGCAAGTTGCCTCTGATGTGTCCATTGGTGTGTGAGTCTGTGTGAATGTTATATAAGTACCGGTCCCTTTACCGTTTCTATCAATACATTGATCTGTTACATTAAGCATCTTTTAGTAACCATACAAGTATTTATGAAAGCAGGAGTTGCTGCACTGATCCTAAAACACCAAAGTTACACAATAGTACAAACAAACCAACCAGTCGAGACTAACAACTACCATTTTTTTGTGGGACCTACAAAATCAAATCGCATTTTATATTAATTGATCTACTGTAATTAAAGTTTTTGTGCTTGCGTAAAAGATACTGAGATGTATTGTGTAATCTGAGAGTAAACATCTTTGTCTCTGTACCTGAATTTGGCTTTTATACAAGGCGATCTAAAGAGCCGTGCTACAAACCTCATGTTTGACACGTTTCCCTAAAAACCTCTAGTGAAACACAAACATTGATATAATATTCTGTGTGTAAAAAACAAAATCAACTGTTTTCTTCCTCATTCTGTGTGTGTACATTTAACAGCTTAAAATCCAGCCATCAGTAAATGTTGTCGTATTTGCTAATAGTTATTCTGATGTTGGGCATATGTTATATTTATACACATTAATCCTCAATTTGTTTTGAAAAAGTATTATGAAAAAAAAATCAGTTTGAATTTTTTCACTGCATTGCTAAAGGTCGGCTAATCTCCAACAGTTTGTGCATCTCTGCCCTTTAAAACCCGAGTCCTCATGTCCCTGCGCCTGTTCTTGGCTATTGGAGGCTGCACAATGTGACGCTGGCCCAGAGATTGGCACCCCAGCATGGATTAATCCAACAAGAAGGGCTGTTATAAAACAGCCTGGCGTTTTTCCGTACGCTCAGATGGGAGGGGAGAGCGAGGGAGAAAAAGACAGAGAGGTATGGGATGGCTGTAAGCAGACGGCCATAGGCCACGTGTGCGCCCTGATATCAAACAGTTTAGCAGAGCTGCCTGACGGGATCTTCTTCACTTTAAATTATGGTCTCGTTGCTGGTCAGCACGAAGGCAAACTGTGATCAGTTGGGAGATTTTTCATTCTGACATTTGAAGAAAGGCCCACTGATGTGTGTAATGAACTGGAACTAATGAAATGCCAACACGCAGAACACGAGCATCAGGTGATTTATCTGCAGTTCCTGCTTCGCTGTGATAAACTCATCTTTCATTAGGCCAAAGGATAATCCTTTGTGCGGTGGTTTCCCCCTCAGTGACTCCCAGGTATGTTGCACGTCAGATATTTTCATATTGAAGCATTAACTTGACATCAGATGTCATGAAAGCAGTGATCAATAAAGTCTCATTGAGGGTTATGCTGGTAAGATGAGGCTTCTTTTGGAGTAGGCAGAGAGCATTTAAGTGTGATTTTGTAGCGTTTGTTCTGCTGAAGGAGTTCTAATAAAAGCCGTTCACAGCAGTATCTGTGGATTATTCATCTTCTTAATGAATTTGAGTGGAGGACATATCTAAAAAGGAAGGTGACCAAATAAAGGCACTATTAGTGGGTCCTACTATATTCATTTTGATTTAATCGAGTCATAGCGAAGCCCTAAAAAAGAGAATATATCTGGAACTAAGAATCTCTAATCACTTGATCCCAGACCCTGATGTGATGTTTCAAGAAAGCCTTTCTGGTCTGTCAGACAGCCCAAATTAATTTCACACTGGCCACTTTCTTTTCAAATCAAATCACTTTTTATTGTCACATCACATGTGCAGGTACACTGGTACAGTACATGTGAGTGAAATTCCTGTGTGCGAGCTTCACAAGCAACAGAGTTGTGCAAAAATACAATAACGTAAAACAAGCAAAATATAAGAATGGCTAAATCTGAGACTAATAAATATATGTACAATATATAATAGTATATGCATTACTGGATGTGTATACTAATATGTTTTTCTATATATGTGTGTGTGTGTATACATATTTTACAAATTAAATAGATTAAACAATAAAATAAAATATATAAAAAATATACAGAGTTGGTTGAGACATGTGCAAAACAGTGGCATTAATGTACAGTATGTAGTGCATAATGGGTTTTTTTTTTTCAGTCTAATTGATTATTAAATAAATAAAGAAAAACATCTGCTGAGGATCATTTGAGATTGAAAGCTGCCATTTTTGGGAAGTGGAAAAGGGTATGTCACCTGAAATATACATTAAAATGAAGAGCATGTGCAGGCAGAATGTATTCGAGTGAAATTGTTTACACGATGCAATCTGTTCGATAAGGGTTGTATTCCAAAGGCTGATTTGCTTCAAGTGCTTGTGGATGCATAGAGTCGTCACCTGTGCTCATTAGCAAGCTTCTGTTTTGTGTGTTTTTGGGGGGTTTGTTTAATCTTTGCAAAGCGATGGTGTCTTTTTCCTTTTATTGCCTTGTTTCATGTGCAGTTTGCAGTGGAGACGAATCAAAAATTTGCAAATGATGAACTGATTTGATGTGCATTATCAGTTTAACTACTAACTAAATGCAACACAACTCTGCTGGTTTTTAACTATGAAAGAGCCACAATAACTGGGTTCACTTATGCAGAACCAAAAATAAAGACTGAAGGTGTCTACGAGAGAAGTTCCAACCTTTCAGTTGTTTTGTTGCTGTGTTTTCCCCACTACAAAGATTTCAGAGGGAAATGCCTGCATTCTTAATAAGTCACTTCAACCGTATCTGAGCGAGAGTCACCACAGACATTTGTTTCATGTCAGAGCTGCTGCATCGTTCCCCCCCTTCCTTGGCGGAAAAAGCGTTGGCTTTGAAGAAGCATCTCCTGATCCTTCTGTTCTCCTTGCTTCTCCACACCTCTCTCTTTCACATCTTCCCCCTCTCCTCTCCTCTGCTGTGGTTCCCCTGTTGGAGGAGTGTAAAGGAATCTCATTGACCTAGTTAGTATCTTGTGTCTGACTCCACCAATAGGAAGGAGAACAGGCGTGAGGAGAGGAGCAGCGTAGGGACTCAAAATTTGCTGCAGTGACACACATCCATATAAAGCTTATCATCGCGCAGCCACTGTGCAGTTTGCTCAATGTGCAGAAATTCTTCGTAGACGTGATTGAGAGGAGGACGCCATTACTTGCACATTTCTGCTGTTTTCAGGTGGAAACCACATCTTCAGCTCCGATTTAATGAGAACGGCATTAGAATAACACCATAAACGCACGTCTGAAATCAAGGCTGTGCTTGACACATAGCTTTTTATTTTACAACAGTAATGTGTATCATGAATGCCTAAACTGTGGAGTAGTAAATCATTTTAGAGGAGACAATATTGTTACCCTATAGGCAAGCTATCGGAGACCCAAAGCAAGTAATGGAAAATCGACAAGTGCATGAAACCCTGGAGTCATGTGTTACAACTCTGAGGCATTTGGCCTTTGAAGTTAAAACCCTTGCAAGATGGAATTTCTCCTTTTCTATTTATTTATTTATTTATTTTTCATGCACGCCGTCGTGTTGCTCAAATGTTTCAATTTGCAGTCGTATCCAAGCCGTCGTTTTATAATCAGAAAACACCCCGAAGCATTCGCCGTTCCAGCATGAAAGTGTGTCTTTAAATGTCTTCAGACACATGAAGGGGCATTTGAAAGAAATTCAAAAACATATTTGTCGCCATCCTAAGTGCAGTCTTCAGAAATCGTGAGCCTTGGCATGTAGTTCACATCTGATTTGCATTTAAAGTGCTCTTACAGGCATCAAAGCTGGTAAAATACTTTATCTAAAACAGTTGATATTTGATGATGAAATTAAACTAAATGTATCCTGAGTTTTTCGTAATGTCTATAAAATTAAATCTGTATTTATGGAAGCTACCTGGCAACTAGCCATGGCTGGTTGAAAATTCAGATGTTTCCACCTTTTTTGGGTGCCATCATTTGATGTTTATAGTTGAAAATGGGGAAAAATCTCTATAAAGGCAAAGCTAATCTTGCATCTGTGCTTTGAGCTGGTAGGTTAACCCTGGCCCAGTTGGGTGTTTTTGGAGAATGAATATTTAATGTGCTGCGAGATGATTAAGTAAATTAACTATACAAGGGGGAAAAAAGAAATGAAAACAACAAGTCCAAGACAGAGCAGTGGTGCAACAGAAACGTGGCTGAGATACAGGTGCAGTGGTTTAATACAGTTTAAATATAACAAAACATCTGAAAATGCAAATAAAGCTGGTGTCCTGAAAACATCACCTCATTGTCTCACAGTATTTTGTTCAGCTTAACCCAGATCTGAAAGCAGGAGAAATCCAAGGTTGGTATCATGGATGCTTCTCTTCTTCACTGTAACAAATGGTATTAGCAGTTATATTTAGGGTGTTTGACAGCAGCTTGGCAGGCTGTAACTCAGGCTGATTCATTGTGTTGCTCACCTCTCCTCCAAACACAAGGAACAGACAAGCCATCAGGAAAATAGAGCTCCCACTAGTATGTTGGGGGCCATCGCCTTGAGTGAAATATAGTCAGAAAAAACTGTTCTGGCCTCGCCTGAGGGTATGAAGAGAGACGATGTCAGTTCTGATTTACATTATCCTGCTGAATTGTTTTGGATGCTTCCAGACTATAAAGATTTTTGCTCAAAAAAAAAAAAAAGATAAGGCGATAATCCTGTTAAGGCTCCAGTAATCCATATTTTCACAATAACAAATAATATATATTGACTACGTGTAATGCAAAGTGGGTCACTGGTAACTAAATTCAGACATTTTCGTACTAAGTTTGACTCTTGTAATCCTGTAAGGATCATGTGAGAACGTTTTAACTTTGTTTTGATTCTGCAAACAATTCTCCCACCCACAGCCTGAATAAAACAATAAATACAACTGTAGTGTATCACAAACCTATTTCATGTATAAATAAAAAATTATCCCTCGACACCCATCTGCCGTTTTCTAACAGCTCTGTTGTCTGGAAGAGCAAACGGGTCAATTTCTTCTGGTGCGTAGTGACCAAAACAATGAGCTAATGCAGCTTAAAGTTATATGGAGAAGAGCTAATATTCTTACTAGGTCTAAAAGTTTCCAGATGTTTGAGCTTGAGAGCAGAAAAAGGCATATAGAGTGATCCTGATGAAGCAGGAACTCTTGCCATAAGGCATTACAAGGAGATGATCTATGGTGGCCCAGTGTTACATCTTATCAGGATGCTTACAGCAACTCTGTGCTGGCCAGTTTCCATTTCTTTTACTCCAAAAATAAGCCCAGTTACATGTTCCGTGCACACCTGCAGTCCTACTGTCAAAAGCTGCTTGTAGCCATGTTTATAGATCAGGCTACAGGGACTTTGTGGTGTCAGTGAGCTTCGCTGTAGTCTAAAAAAGTTCATTTGATGAGGCAGCGGTCAGAGATCGCCTGAGTCACAGAGCGCTGTCACCATGTCCTCACCGACAGCAGCAACAGGGCGAGACAAGGCTGCATCAACATAAATGTAAACTACAAGAGACTAAAGTGACTTATGGGAGGATTGTGCAGCCCTCCTGCTGCAGAAGAACACGTCTACTGTCAGGGGAAAGACGAGTATATTATTTAGCACGACTCTTGTGCAAGACATTAAGCTCTGTTCTGGCCTTTAACTAGAATCTGTTTCCAGAATGAGTACAAAGGCACATAGAGATGCAATCATATCCAAAAAAATGTTTTCCTTATTTTCCTTGTTGTTATATAACATGTAACATTTCGAAGAATGTGTTGGCTTTTAACATTTCCAGTAAAGCCAGAGAAGCATTATCACTCATTAGGAGTCCTATTTCTGGCACTGGATGAATATAAGTTCAATAATAACACATCTTTTAACTTGTCCAGGTCTCTGTAAACTCCTTGGGGAAATACCTGGCTGAAATATCTAGTTGATAAATGCTTCAATATGTACTTTATACAGTGAGTCTTTCATAGTGTTTTTCACAGAAAACAGCTGCCTGCCACAGCTGAGAGCACTGAAAGTGACCAGAACAGTAAAGCTAGGAGTTTTATAACTAACATGATCATTTAAGGTTCCTGATTATTCTGTGTGCTCATCACTCCCTGCAAAATCTTAATTATTCTACATGAAAGGCTTAGTGTTTTTAAAAAAAAATATGGCACTATGAATATTAAAAATGCAACTCAGGATATTGCATATGCACAGAAAATATACGGCTACTTTCATAAATAGAATAGCTTGTTTCTTTCCAAAAAGAGTTCGATGCACATTTTGATGTACACATTTTTCATCAAGATGGACTCCAATAGAATCACAAAGCTGTTTATGTTTTTACAGTCCAGGAGTGTATAACCTTCCTGAGAAAATAAAGAGCTGTGCCTGGTCAAGCTTGCAGTATCCAAGTGAGTTCTCTATCATATTTAAAGTGATCTATTTCAGGCAATGTATTAGTCTGGGGGGGACTGTGTGGTCTCTCACTTGAAGTAGATGGGGCTGCATGTGTCTGAGAACTGTGGGAGCCTATAGATCTGTTTGTGCTTTAATCCACAGTGCTTGTTACAGAAGAAACTATGAGACTGGGAAAGAAAACAGAGGCTGTCACTGCTTCCTCTCCGAGGTTATATGTTGCACGCAAACAGTCATAAGCAAATAATGACTTCGGTGATATGGACAGAGACCTGCTGCATAGCTTGTTAAGACTGAGGGAGACTAAATCAGAAAGCTGTGAAATCTTGGTGACTTATCCCTCCTTTAATTACCTCTTCTATTTGCTTTCAATCCCCTCTTTGTTAAGTACCTAGGGGGTTTTAGTGTAGCTTCCTCGCCCTCCTTTGCTGGCCTTGAATTTCGCTGCACTAATGATGACCTGGAGAAGAACATCATCACCGTTTGACTATACCAACACATAACGAAGGTCGAGGTATTGTAGTTTCTAGAGAGCTACTGCAAGCCTGTCGTTTCCATGTCATGCTGTGATATTCAGTACTAGATGAAGTTGTTTTTTTTTTTTTTTTTTTGAAGCTTCAAACTGCTCTTTAAGCTATCAGCAGTTCACATGATAATGCACATTGCCTGTGAACAACCATCTGAGATAGAGCCATTCTTTTTATGCTTAATTAAGTGTGATTCAGACATAGATGTTTATAGTGATAGGAACGGATATACTGACCGCTAGGCTTTTAATTTTAAGTGAACTTTAAAATACCAATTTTAGGGAGTTTGTACTGTGTTGATGCTTAGATAACATGGATAACATTAGTTTTGTGAGACTTAAAGTTAGACATATACCCCAATTACCAATATATCTCCAATAACCTAATATTGGCTGATGAATTAGCTGGCTCACGTGGTTGGTTTTAAAATACAGCCCTGGAGTTGCAAAATGTTACAGGTTATGAGTGTAAACTACAGTGTTTAGAAATCAAACACTGGTTAACCTTTAATTAAATAAGCGTATCAATGCCTTAGACCCCCTCTAAGGAAACTGAGAAAAGGCAAAGCTCCAGCCCAGCTGAGGGAGGAAGGCGGTCATCCCAGAAGAATCAGTTAAAAGCTCCACTTCAGGAGCTGTGACATGACACAAACAAACACTACCCCCCGACTTAAGCCATCATCTGGGCTAATAACAAGTCCGGGTAACAACTCTGTAGATTACTGCACTCCTTGGCCGCCACCTGAGCTCAGACTTCGTTATCTTGTACAATGTCCTGTGGCAGCTTGGTAGTCTGCTGGGATTTCATAATAGTTCAGTATTTCACCTCTCACTTTGCTCCTTTATTGGTTCCCCTCCTAACATTTTCTGGCCACGAAGCTCCCATGTGTGCAGAGGCGAAAGCCCCTCCTTCTTATTACCAACCTTTTGTGAACCTTTGATGCACACTAGGGCACAGTGAAGTGCTGGGTGGTGGGAAAGTGGCGCGGGGGTGAGGCCGACCTCATTATCAGCCAGCTGGACACTCGTACGCATCGTTTTGACCCTCATCCCCCCCTAACCTACACCCCCCTCCAACTGTGCGCTCATTCAGGCTCCTTCCATAGATTATAATAGTGCTCTGTTGTATGCTGTGTGTATGGTTCCTATTAGTGAGCAGAGGAGACATGGCTGATGCCTGAGGGAAAGCTCCAGATAAACAGACACAAGTTTATGATCATGGGGTTGTAAGGTTTTTATTTATCCTTGCTTTGTTACCATAGACACATGCTTGATGGTAACAGAACGAGGAGTCAGTCTTGAAAAATAACTTGGTTCCTGCTAATTATGAATTGCAGATGATGTGAGAAGAGGCTGCCGTTCCTAACTACATGATAATCATGGGCTAAAGGATAATAAGCCGCTGATAAGGGCTTAATTGGGCCTGGAAGCTATCTTGAGAAGTCTGTTTACAGAAACAATCAGATGCACCAAAGTCTAAATGGGCTTATTTCTTTTTGCACTGTTGCATTGGAGTAAGATTTGAGGGAAGTATCTGATCTTTTGATTGCACCAAATCTCAAAGAAAGGGATTTTTAGTAACAGGAAATTATATATCGACTGATCTTTTAAAATGCCAATTTAAAAGATTTTTTGTTTTTACTGGTTTTTGAGACTTAAAGTTAGACATATATCCCAATACCAATATGTCTCCAATACTCTAATATTGGCTGATGAATTGGCTTGGCTTGGTTGGTTGATTTTACAGGACAGCTGTAACTGGAACAAAGTTTAAATGTCCATCACACAATATCATTGCTGCTATAGCCTAAGTTTGGAAACCCATTGACTAGTCTGCTGGCAAAGTCTCTGAAGACAAGGAGCAATTTTTCAGGGCTCCTGATAGAGCTGATGCGTGTCTGAGCAATGACTTCCTGTTGTATTCAGTGATAGTTGTTTCCAAATACTCAGTTTTGGGCACAACTTTTTTTCTATGCTAAATAGTCAATGTTTTCAAGATTGCATTTCAGCAAATACTCCCCCAGTCTCTCCTTGCTCTTTACACAGAGTGTTTACCTGCACACAATCAAAGGTTGCTTAAATGTGTTTGGTCAGCAGAACTCAAGCTGACTGCATAATGACACCAGAAAACCTTTGCCTGCAGGTTCTACATATTCATAGGCAGATATCTGTTTATGGAGATTACTGTGACCTACTTCCACCATTGTAACCAACCCATTAGGAATGCAGCATGAACTGGTGTGATGATCAGCAAGACACTGGTGGCATTGTGGAAAAACAAAGCAAGCCTGAATGTTTGGACTTTTAACAAAGAGGAAAAACCAGTTCCTTGTTTCTATGATGTTTCCTCAAACTGTGACCTCACTAAGGAGGATGGCCATAAACAAAACCAGTACACGAGTTGTAGCTGTACATTATATTCAATGAGTTAGTAGTTATTAGTAGGTATCTACATAAGTCAACCTTGAAGTTGTGTCCAAGTGTGTTAGAGCTACCTCTCACGATGAAGTAAACGTAATCCTCATCTCCCTCAGAGATTTTGGTTCATGTTGACACAATAGCCTCACACAGTTGGTGCAGAATTGGGCAAAAAATGTGCCAAGAAAATGTCCCTCACCCCACTATATCCCCAGCCTGAGTGGTTGGTTTTATGCTCTCTTGTTGTTCAGTTCTGACCCTACCATCTGAATGTTGGAGAAGAAATTGTGACTCATCAGACCAGGCAATGTGTTTCCAGTCTTTGATGAGCCTGTATGAATTGTAGCTTCAGTTTCCTGTTTCTGGTTGACAGGAGTGGCAGCCAGTCTGAAGATGTTCTTCTGCATACCTTGGCTGTAATGAGTGTTTATTTGAGTTACTGTCTTCCTGTCACATTGAAGCAATCCAACCATTCTCTTCAGACCTCTGATGTCAACAAGGCATTTTTAGTCAGAGAGCTGCCGCTCGTTGGATATTTCTCTTTTTTTTTTTGGACCATTCTCTACAAACCTTAGAGCTGGTTGTGTGGAAAATCACAGTAGATCAGCAGTTTCTAAAATACTCAGACTAGACCATCTGGCACCATTTCACTACATTGGTGGACCATGTAGTGGAAAGAGATGACTCAGAGATTCTGTTCCCACTAAATGTATGCTGTATGCATGTACACATGAGTAAACTGCACAAGTGAGCAGGTCGTGGATGACTTCAGTTCTGAGATGCTAGAGTTGGGAAGTTGTGAGTGATCTCCAGAGTAGTTCTTTACTTTTCAAGAGTTTTGATGTATTTTTTTATGTCAGTACAACTTTCTGTTTTTCTCTGTTTTCCATTAAGAAAGACAACAATGACCCAGTTTGTTAATTTATCAACATAAAACACCCACTAATGATATTCAGACAAGTGAAGACTTCCTACTTTTTCTTCTTTTTATATATTCGATCAAAGGAATCCCCCTCTCTGTTCGGCTTGCGTGGGAGTGGGAATGTAATTTTGAGCGGCCTCCGTCTAGGTCACGCGTATAATCACTTTTGACTCAAGTAAAGGAGATTTACATGCCAAATTGAAGCAAAGGTTTGGAATCAATGTAATGAATGGTGCTGAAGTGGGTCAGCTATGAGAAATACTGCAACGGGCTACATTTGTTTGAGTTTTTGGTCTTTTCATCATATTTGTTGATAATAACAGAGATTCATCTGTGCGCTGCTTTGGACAAAAGCATCTGCCAAATACATATGAAGGTAAAATATCACCAGCTTTATCCCTTATCCTCCCTTCAAAGATGAATTCTTAATCTCAGCTGCACCAACTGGTTCAAGATGGGTTGCACAAAAAAATAAGAGAGGATCTTTGTGTTCTGCATGTCTGTGCTGGAGAAATTTGTTCTGGCAGGAACAGCATGGGAAATGTAGTATCTCTTTCCATTTCTGATTTGTCAGCATTAATTTGCCCGAGGGCGGGGTCGCCTCCGGTTGAGTGTAACTCGCTGATCTTATCCGTCTTCTCTGTATATCTTGATGAGTGCAGAGCGACATTCGCCTCCCTTGCCTTCTCCACATGGCTCGCTTTCTTTGTACTGCACACTGCACAGCACTGGCACGCAGCCAGTCTGCTTTCCCAGAATACTCGCTGGACCTGCTGAAGAGTTTGGAGGCAGCTGACATGGCAGCTCTTCCCTCCTCCTGGCCTGTCTGAGCCACAGTGTCACTAATAGCTGTTAGTGGGTTGACTCCTAGTGACGCTTTAAATTATTATTTTATATATGTATCCATACAGTAGCTTCACTTAGACTCTGGGATGTTTGGGAGTTCAGGCTTTTTAGGCTGGATGTGCACTGGATGACCTCCAGACAGAGCAGTAGTATGCAGCGCCAATGCCTTTCAGGTGTATTGTGTATTTTTCACTTGTCTCTAGGGAAGAGTTTTGCTGTGTCTGCAGGCTTTTTAAAGCACTGTCCTGCAGCTCATTTTAAGTTACACACATTCCCACCTGGGAGCTGCCCTGTACAGTCTCATGACTTCACCGCGGGCTTTGTTATAAAGGGGTACAAGGGTGTCCATTCATTTTTCTTTGATTCACAGGTGATCTCAAACAAACAGTCATCTAATATTTGTGGGATTGCTGCTTTTGTCCTCAAGCTTTTGTAGACTTCGGCAGTAAGACCTCACAGCAAGAAAGTTGTGGGTTCGAATCTGGACTGGGGCCTTCTTTGCATGTTCTCCCCGTGTCTGTACGGGCTTCTCTATGGTTTCCTCTCACAGTCCAAAGAGATGTATGGGGATGGTTTAAGTGGTGGTTCTAAAGTAGCTGTTGGTGTGAATGTGAGTGTAAATATCTGTCTCTGTGCATTAGCCAAAAGCCACAGCATGTCTTTTATCCTGCCGTCCTTCTCTCACACGTGGTCGTGGCAGATGGCCCTGCCCCTCCCTGAGCCTGGTTCTGCCGGAGGTTTCTTCCTGTTAAAAGGGAGTTTTTCCTTCTCACTGTCAAAATAAACTATCACAGCTATGCAGATGACACACAAATATATATCACAATGTCACCAGGAGACCGAGGCCCTGTACAGGCTCTTGGTAAATGCATTGAGGAAACTAATGACTGGTTGTGCCACAATTTTCTCCAGCTAAACAAAAACAAAACTGAGGTAATAGTCTTTGGCGCCAAAGAAAAACGATTACAGGTCACCAGAGAACTTCAATCTATACACCTAAAAACCACAAACCAGGCGAGAAATTTGGGTGTAGTGATGGATGCAGACCTAAACTTAGAAAAACACATTAAGACAATAACAAAATCAGCTTACTATCACCTCAAGAATATTTCAAGGATAAAAGATCTGATGTCTCAACAGGACCTGGAAAAACTAGTCCATGCATTCATCTTTAGTAGGCTTGATTACTGTAACAGCATCTTTACAGGTCTACCTAAAAAATCAGTCAGACAACTACAGCTCATTCAGAACTCTGCTGCTCGAGTCCTCACTAAGACCAAAAAAGTGGACCACATCAGTCCAGCTCTGAGGTCCTTACACTGGCTGCCTGTCCGTCAGAGGATAGACTTTAAAGTTCTGATGCTGGCCTATAAAGCTCTGAATGGTTTAGGACCAAAATACATCAGTGACCTCCTGACCCAGTATGAACCTTCCAGATCCCTCAGGTCATCTGGATCCGGTCTTTTATCAGTTCTCAGAGTCAGAACCAGACACGGAGAAGCTGCATTCAGCTTTTATGCTCCTTATATCTGGAACAAACTCCCAGAAAGCCTCAGATCAGCTGAAACACTCAGTTTATTTAAATCCAGGTTGAAGACTCACCTGTTCTCAGCTGCATTTGAATAAAGCACCAAATCCACACTTTTAAGCTTAAATTTCAAAACTAACATTTTAACTACTGATTTTATCTGTGTTGATTTTATATACTGTTTTGTTTGTTTGTTAATTAGTTTGTTTGCTTGTTTTAATCAATTTTAAATCATGCTTTGTATTGGTTTTTGTTTCTAATGTCTCTGTAAAGCACTTTGAATCACCTTGTTGTTGAATTGTGCTATACAAATAAACTTGCCTTGCCTTACCAATGTGCTTGCTCATAAGGGGTCATATGATCCTGTATGTATTATTGCAGGATCTACCTTACAATATAAAGCGCCTTGAGGTGACTGTTGTTGTGATTTGGCGCTGTATAAATAGATTGAATTGAAACAGATTGGCGATCCATCATGGGGTGCCCAGCCTTAGAGTCACAGGGCAGAAGAAAATAGATGGATGCCCACACTGCACAGTTTAGTTTAGTTTAGTTTTTTGTTTTGTTTTGTTTAGCTGAAAGTTCAGAATAATGACGAATAAAGACGAGTGATGAGTTATGCAGTTAGAGCTAGGAGGCGATTAGGTGCATTTTAAATGTTACTGTAAGGTTATAGAGAATTTTCAAGAGTGTTTATTTTGTTATCTGGTTAATTCATGCTGACATTTCATTGAATGCTAATCATTTTTGTAAATAGACACTTTAAAAGATACTAATTCAGTGCAGGGCAGCCTGTGGTATCTACAGTTACTGTTAAGTTAGGTCAAGGATAGCTACCCATACGGAAAAGAAATAGTAAAAACTTATATGTGATTACTCATGAAAGTGGCCACTTTCTCATTACTTTCATATATTGTTTTAGTAAGTATCCAAAACATACAAGTTTCATTATATAATTTTTCAAGGGATCTTATATCTGTTTTCACTCTTATATGCTTTTCATACAAGTTTCACACAAGACAGATACAAACTTTATAAGATTTATATATATCTTTTCCATATGGGTAGCATTGGTTTGAAATTAAGCTCATGATGCTCTTTAGCACCATTTGCCAAAATGCATTTTTATGACTTTATGGGGACTGGACATCAGCCATGGCAGCATAATAGTTCACATCACATCTGCATATATAACGCATTAGACTCAGAGCTGCAGCAGAGCAGGTTAAGTTGATCATATTAGGAAGTTCATAGTGAGTCATTAATGTTTCTCCACCCGCCTAATCCTGTCATGTAACATGTCAGTTGTACCATCATAGTGTCAGCACAAACAAGGACATTAAATAATTTCTAAATTATAAAATCAGGTATTAGGCTTGGTAGCTGAGTCTTACAGCAAACAAATGCAGCTACAGCTATGTAGTTTTAGTTCAGATCATTTGTACCTTACTCAAAATGCAGTGTTGACATAGTCAGGCAAACTATAAGAAGCCCTACCTTTGCAGCAGACTTTACAAGAAAGAAAATAACGAGTTGTTTGGACTTGGCACTCCTCTCCAGGCTGGAAATGTGTTCAGAACAAAATTCACTTGTTCTCTGAAGCTGGTTCACTTTGCCAGACTGTGTGCCTTTCATAGCAGAAATATCAATCACCACTTCCCTCCTCTCGCCTTTAGCGGTCGGGTGCAGTCTCCCCGTTCGACTCCACCACCAGCTCTCTCACCGAGCCACAGGGGGAGGTTGCCAGTTCTGCACTTGTCATCCTTCCATAGCAGCGAGGGGGCTAAATCAGGCCCGCAGTCGCTCAGAGTTTATCATTAGTTGGATCCAGTCTGTCAGCTCGCTCTTTTAGAGTCGCAGTGTTTGATGAAATTTTAAGGCAACTCACAGATACAAATTTTGTGGGACAGCGTGATGCACTCTGTCAAAAAAATGTATTTACCAAAAAATAAACTCAGATTCTTTAGAGCGCTCGTGGCAAAATAAATAAGTAAAACAAAACTTGGCTTATTTAAGATGTCCTTTGCAAATATGTTGGTTTTAAAATGTATGAAAATATTCATATTTACCTAACTAACGTACCTTCTTATACCACACTAACTATGAACATTTTTCCATGAGATATAACAAAGAACTACAAATCATGGCACCAAGAGCTTTACAAATAGAGCCAAAAGTGACAGAATGGGAGCAATATCGCTTGAAGTTTTTACACTGAGCCCCTCTGGTTGTGAGAAATACTGTTCGAATAGCAATGTTTAAAACAATATTTTAGATTTGGATAGCTCATTGCTGGAGGAGATGTCTATGGGGTTTTTGTTTTGTGTGTATAATATTATTTTTTTTCTTTTATGTTGATTTTCTTTTGTGCCAGTGATGATATTCATTGTTGATGTCCTACTACTTAATTTGTGTGTTTCTCAAACTCATGTTTTATATCACAGTAAAATTAACAGATAAACCAGAACATTTCATTCACTAAATGTACCTATTAATGTGTCAGTCATTCATGCACAGACTAGTTTTTTGTGGATAGACTCTTATCCACCCCAGATGTTTAAGTCTGATGGCAGTGCGGCTTCACCTGTGGACCCTTTTTTATTACTTGTTTACTTCATTTCAAAAGTAGAGAAGTTTATAATAGTTATAATAAACAACAAAAAACTAAATAAAAGTTAATGCACATGCTCACTCTATGGGATGGTATTTATGTCAATATGTACGCGCGAGCAAAAACATAACCTGAGCAAATAGTTTCATTTCATGGGTGGAATTAAATTCCTCGCACATAAATGCAACATCCACGCCCAGAACTCGGCAGCAGCGTGCACAAATACGCCATCCCACACGCCAGAGCGTCTTCTTTTCACATGCCGCTGCTGTTTCACAACTCTCTACGCTCGGACATAAATTCTGCTCGCGCGAATCGACTCACTTTTGACGTGTGACTGGTCGCTTTGATGGACTCTTCAGGTTACTGCATTAAATCGAGTTACAATGTGGCAGCAACAGAAGCCACTGTGTTTTTTCAAAAGTATTTCTTTACAAAAGCAACCCTGTATCCACAGCTACCAGATAACGATAAGCGGAAGCGAACGGATGGATGGATATTTGAACTTCAGCCTCCACACGGAGTCTCTTCAGCATACATTAGAACTTCTTACTTTACCACCAACCTTAAAAAAAAGCTTCATCGCGTAGAGTTTCCTTTTAATGTTCCACTCAGCCACTGATCTGTTTAGAGACTAAACTGAAGATGTGCTTAATAAGGTGGATGGAAAAGTGCTCACGGAGATAAAACAATAACACAAAACTGCGCTTCTTTTTAAAAGCGCACATTATCGGTTGAAAAACACCTGATCAGAACATTGAGAGCAGGTGCTGTTAGTGTAATTATAACATCCGTCTGTGTTCAGAAGCTCCCGCTCCTTGTCTCACTTCTTCTATTTCCAGGTCAGATTTTTCGATTTGGCTGTCTAGAGCTATCCGTTACCGTGGCAACCAGTGATGGATAGCACAGCCAGCCACGGGTCATTAATTACTGTGAGAAGATTTTCTTGCTTTACTAGCTACTGTTCACAGGGCAACCAGGCGGTGTGTCCTTTGACTGTGAGCCAGCTGAGACATCTTTACCGTGAGTTAGTGGAAGCATTTTTGTTTGATGCTTTGAGGACTTGAATTCTACATTTCCTTATTATCTGCTTAGTATTATGATGATGGATGCTCTTATTACAAATGGTCAAAGCTTCAGACAGTGAGTTCAGTTATGTGCCATTAGTGTGTGAAGATCGAGCTTCAGACTGTTTCAGGCGCTGTTTCTTTTTTCTTCATACTCTTGAACGTGTAAATCAGAGGCCATCTTAGACACAGAGCTCTGAATATGAGATCATAGAGGCTCCGCTGACCTGCTGTTTGACCCTACCAAGGGGCAGCCAGTTAGGAGAAAGCTCTCTTAAAGCTGGTGGTCTTAAAGACAGAGGAGCTACTGTGTCTAGTGTCAGACAGCTGATGATGCTAAGGCTCAAAATTAGATAATCAGGTGATATTTTGAACTGTGAAACATGCAAAGCTACTTTAGTAAAGTCAAGGAATAGAACATGTGGAGGTGAAAATGAGGAAAATTCGCCCACTTTGAGGAAAAAGTAAAAAATAATGTAAATATTCAATAATCTCAATGTCAACCGCCTCATGTAGATCCGCTAGTTCCTGACCTGGAGATCTGGATCCCATCACTTGGCCACAAGATAAACCAGAGTGTCTCAAACTTTTCATCGCATTTCTAATTGTTACTGAGATGTTTGTTGAATTTGTAATCCTTCAACATTTCCCATTTTAAAGAATGTGTCATGTCTGACGTTGGACATCTTTATGTTATTACCTCAAACTTCCAAAGCTCATGACACAGCAGGTTTTTTTAATCCTTAGAGTAAAATACTAAACAGTTGGTAGACAACGTGATCTCTTTGGTAACTTGACCATTTTGAAGCTGAATTTACACTGAAATTAAACATCAGTGTCTACAGAAGCAGCTACTTGTCCCGCTTCTGGTTTCATTATCAGTCTCATCAGTTATGTGTACATGCTGCAGACTCCTCGAGGTTGACAATAAGGAGACTACCTTCCTTTTCTCACTCTTATCTTTCTTTACCTGCTCTTATATCCTCATGACAAAGATAACAGGGGATCATTGCTGCCTGTCTTTGCTATATTAAATATCTTTTCCCCTACTATACTGCTTATAAATCAGCATTGTGCAACACAGTACTCTTCTGCGCCCTATAAGTTTTCATGCTTGGTCTCTGAAGCTTAATAAAGTACTCAAATGAATGTGGCCTGTCTGTGTTTCATGATGGCACCTTGAGGTGAAGCTGATTGTAATTATACGTTTGAGAGAAGCTTCTGATGCTAATGGGAGCACTCACTGAAGTGAAGCCTCTCCTCTCTCTTGTTTCCTCTTACCGTGGGATCTGCAGTGTCAGCACTGCACCTCAGCCATTCGAGAGCCAGCGTGCATGTTAATGTATGACACGTGCAACACAAATGCACACACATAATGACTAATGCATGTCTTACATTGCGAAATCTGATCTGCTTGAGGAAAACCCTCTCTTGCACAGTTATTTTGTTTTGCTAAATAGTTTCAGCACTCGCGCAGTGATTGACATAATTTGGTAATTATTAGCAGTTAATTGCAGTTTTCTGTTGATTTATTTTGAAGCAGCATGAAATGACAACACTCCTCTGTTCTGTAAAAGAGATTAGCAGGAGTGTTTCTGCTAAACTTCTGCCGAATTTCTTAATGCCCCCGTAGGTTGTGTCGAACTTGTGTCTTTGGATCGTGCCAGCTGGCAGAGTGGCATCGTGTTTTCCACGAGCAGCATGCCAGGCCGTCGGGTTGTTCAGGGAGATTTGTAAAGCGTGAGCGAGAGCGGTAGTGACATGCCCCATAAAAGCTCTTTTGTGCTTCTCTTTATTGCATGTTGGGTCTCAGACAGAGGTCAGGGACGGCTTAGTGGAGAGCAATATGGGAGTGACCCTTCGCTGCTCACGCGCGACCTCCTGCAGACACTCATCCACAAACATTTACTCACACACACACTCAGGTAGGCATATTGTATTCCTGCTGCCTTGCAGGATTTTGCAGGATATATATATATATATATATTTATATATATATATATATATATAAGCTCAGCGATTCTCTGCGCGATCAACCTCTCACATGTTTAAGCTGGGGGAGATTTCACTTGTCATGTTTGCATAGTAAGCTAACGATTAATAAGACGATGTCAGAGGAATTGGTGCACAAATTATCATCACTCACAGATCAGTGCTGTCGCTCTCTATACATAGTTCGCACGATTGCAAAGTGAAAGCAAAAAAACAAGCGCAAATTCAAACGCGACTTCAATATGTCACATATTGACAGTGGCTCACCGATGCCAATGACATAATTACCCAGCTACATTTCTGAAAGAATGCAAAAGCATTGACATATATTTTTCCTACAATAGCCCGACGGGCAGGGATATATTCTCAGCAGCATAAGGAGAATCATGTGCTAACAGCTGTCTAAATGACTCGGCTAAAGTTAGTAGCATGCTTGCTTTTTTTTATCTGCTTCCACTTGTCTTTGCACTAGGATGATGTCGGCGTAAATGTGCAGTCATATTCGTTGTGTTCCCACTAGTGCTTTCAGGTTAATCTCGTTGAAATGACCTTAACGCCACAACACGGCAAATCTCTGTTAACGAGCTACCGCCGATCGCTCCGTGCATGGAGCTAGACGGCCAACACGTTAACGAGCTAACTGCGCTAACACACTAGTTCACACACGTGTAATTGAGCATTGCATGGCACATCCAACATACTGTTTTACTTTAGTCCATGACTAGGTCTATGTTGCAAGGAGAGCTTAACTTCTGTCTTGCTAGCTTGCCCTGCGCTCTTCCTTCTGACTATGCTGTCTGTGTTGAGCGCTCAGTGGATCTGCGCAGGACAGTGCAGCCTAGGCGGAGTAGTCGAACACAGATTCACTGAGCGCTCAACACAGACAGCATCGTCAGAAGGAAAATTGATAAAATAAATTACAAATGTTGTATTGTTCGATACATATGCGTACCGAACCGAAAGCACTGTATCGAACGGTTCAATATCGATACGAATATCGTTGCACCCCTAATAAATAAATATATATATATATATATATATATATATATATATATATATATATATATATATATATACTCTGCAAGTCAGCATAGGTTGCTACAGCTACCGGTGGTTACTCCTTTGAGAATTCCTGGCCTGTTCTTTCTTTTCCCGTCTACATGCTGCTGTAGGACCTGGAAATCTCTGGTGGGCATCCAGGAATAGCAGCACTGTTGATGCTTCATGCAGATCGCCTGATCTTTTCTTTTTTATATATTTTAATTTGTCTGCAACATTGAAAGTCCTGTGTTTTTGCTGGAACATGCATCAGAGAATTCCAGTCATTTTAATGGTCTATCCATCCAAATTCTTCCACTTGTCTAATTCAGGGTCGCAGGGGGGCAGGAGCCTATTCCAGCTGCCATAGGGTGCAGGGTACACCCTACAGAGGTTTCATCTCCATCCCAGGGCTAACACATTCACAGTTGCAGGGGTTTGAACCTAGGACCTTCTTGTCATAGTGCTAACCACTACACCACTGTGTCCCCCCCAGGTTACTGTTACTAAAAAATTGATTTCTAGTTTGTAAAATGAACCACAATAGAAATATTTTTAATTCCTTCTGTAGGTGCTCTATTTGGTGTTTTTGTTGGGTGTTGGAATCTATTAACTTCTCTAAATATATAACTTTACATACTGTGTAAAGCAAACAAACCAACATCCTGACAAAGATTGGAAATACTCTGAACACTTTGCCACTGAAAAATATTAGAAAAAGACGACCGAAATCACACAGAGCTGGTTTCAAGTGTTTTGAGCTGAAGAAGATTGGGTAATGCTGCAAAATAAAATAATAGTGTGTGTGTGTGTGTGGGGGGGGGGGGGGGGGGTCATTAAGACTCGGATACAATGAGTCTATCATATTTCTTATAGAAAGAATAAATAGAAATGAATATATGTCGTAAGTTTGCAACAAAAATAAAAATTCTGTACAAAAATCACACAAGAGGGACGTGATGGTAACAACAAGTCAGAGGAAGAAGCTGTTCGTTCTCCTTTTACCTCTCTCTCAAAGAAAACATCTGACTGTACCTGTGAAAAGCGAGAGTGCATTCACCAGAAATGCTGCCTATTTTTTTTGTCTGGTTTGTTTGATAATGGGCAATGTTAAAGATATTTTATTATCAAAGTACTCAGATGCAATGAAATATCACTCAGACACTTAGAGCAGTTTTAAACGTGCACGGGTGAGAGACTCAGGGAGAGACTCACACACCTCCTTGGTGCAGTCTGGCTTTATTTATACACATCATGAAGCATACAAAAAAGGAAATATCATCCTTATCTTGTCAAGAAAACAGGTGTGGTTTATCAAAAAACTTCGTGTTCTCTACAAGGTTGTTTCTTACTCGTGGGTGGCGGTTTCCTGCTAGTGTGAAGGCAAACAGTGACAATGTGAAGGCAAAGACTGATAATGTGAAGGCAAGCAGTTTCCGTTATAAAGTAGGGAGCCAGCAATTAAAATATGCAGCTGGTTGAGTACAGAACAGAAATATAAACACTCTTAGCTGATTATTATATGAATAATAAAACCTTTAAAAGCAAAAATACTCTGACATTCCCTCCTGTTGTTTAGATTTCTCACATGACAGTACTGTTATTTTTGTCAGTTCATAACCTCTTGTCTAAACATTTTCGGTTTGAACGTCATAAAACAGTCCTGTGTTCAATTAAACTAAACATTACTGTATGGATCATCTTTCAAAATTTCTTCCATTTGAGACATCATCACATAAGCATTGATAGAAGTTGTCACCATGTTTGATACCATTTTCTTCAGACAGGGTACTACACATGTTGTGAAAACACATAACAGTAAAAGCAAACATGCTATTCCAACAAGTCCTTTAATCAGAAGGGACTTCCATGAACCACCTAGTAACCATGTCAACCAATCATCAGTGCTTGTGACATAGTCTTGTTGTTCAGCATCTTTAATCTTTCTCAAGGTGTTCAAAGCGTCGGTCATGTTTTGTGAGTGTATGTTGTCTGGGATGTATGTACAACATGTAGTGTCAAACAATACACACAAACCTCCTTTTTCAGCTAGAATCATGTCTAGTGCGACTCTGTGTTGCATCACTACAATGCGTATTGCGTCGAGTTCTTCATTTTGCGCTTTGTTGATTTTCATTGAAGCATTTAGGAACAGTCCAAATCGATAGTCAAGTGTCTCGATCCTCAGCATGTTTTTCCCAACTCCTACCCAAGGGAACAAGGAGTGGAGGACTTTCTGACCATCAGTCCATAGTTTGAAGTTCTTGGGCACATCTGATCCATAGATTGAGTCATGTGGCATTACTTCAGTGACTTCAGCAACTTCACGTTTTGCTCTTGACGTGTGTGTCTCTGCTGTGATCTTGAAGGTGTGGTCTGAAATTAGTACTGGTGCACACAGACCGGTGGAGTTCGGTGGGAGCATGAAGTAGGTTTTAGGCCCGCAGGCCCAAGCGGCTCCCTGGACCCAGAAAGTTCAATTTTTGAAGGTGTGTATTCCTTTGGATTGGGTCAGGTCAAGTGTCTGTGTGCAGTTGCGGTTTCGTCCAAGTTTCCTGTTTCCATCGGAGAAGTTGAAACACATTGGGTGCTGTATGTCCGGCGGCAAAACTATGGCGAATGATTTGTTTTTTGTGTTGTTGGCTTTGACGTTTACCCAATGTTTTTCGTTGCAGGTGTAGTTCCAGTTCGTCAGATTGTAGGCACAAGGGGTTGTCTGTTCAATTAGGATACGTCGTTGTGAAAGTGGTTTCGTGACACGTTTGACGTCTGTGTCACTACACCATGGAATTAGGTCTTCTTTCTTTGTGCTTTGACCTTTTAGGGTCAGTCCTGTTGCCATCAAATCTCTGCGTGTGCAATTTCCAGTTGTTGCTTTGTTGAACACACACATCGCTTCGTCAAGTTCAGGTGCCTTTCCATATATTGTTGCGTGTACGGCTGTTGTTGGCATATGTGAACATACATAGCATTCCGTGCTGTTGTCGGTGCGTGTTCTATCATACACATATCTATACCACGCGTTGTTCATCCATGGGTGGTTATGGTCTTGGTTCAGGTCACGTAGATGCGAATTATCATGTGTCCATCTTTTTTGCAGGTGGTGTTGTTTATTTCCTCTCATCTGGGTGAGTGTTAGTAGGCTCACTAGGAGCGCAATGCTGGCCACTAGGAGGACAAGTGTCTTCATGATGACCAGGCACACCTAGACTTCTGGTGAGTAGACTATTGGCGAGAAGTAAAAAAAGGGCGGGATATACCCGATCAGCCCTTCCCTTCACCAATAGATCACCTAGAAGCCAGGGGAGCCGGCGTCTAAGCGTCTGGATTGTCACTCACTTTTTTACAGTGGCTGTGGTGGATCCAAGATGGTCTTTCTGCTATTTTGCAGGCGGTGGGTGTGGTAAGTAGGACTTGGTATGGGCCCTCCCACCTTGGTGAACTCCAATTCTTTCTCTGGAGTACTTTGATCAGGATCCAATCACCTGGTTGTAACCTGCAAGACACTGGAGAGAAATCACTCGGCAGTTGGTTGTTTAACACAATCTCTTTATTTTCAAACAGTTTAGTCATCCATTCTGCTAGGGTAGTTTCCCTTATTGATTTATTAATAGGTTCACTGGTAATTGGCAATGGAAACGCTCTCCCGTGGATGATTTCAAAAGGTGTAAGTTTCTGAGAACCTTGTGTTATTCTCATCCACATCTTTACTAGGCCTAGACATTCAGGCCATGGTCTTCCTGTTTCTTCCATGCATTTTCTTAATCTCTGTTTTATTGTGCCGTTAGTTCTTTCCACTAATCCTGCGCTTTGTGGGTGATATGCACAGTGATGTTTGATGCTAAATCCTAGAGCTTCAGAGACTTTGCTGATGATGTCATTAACAAAATGTGTTCCATTGTCTGACCTTATCAGACTGGGAATGCCATATGTGGGGATGAAGTGATTGCATAAACACTTTGCCACTGATATTGCATCTGCTCTTTTTACTGGATAGATTTCTGGCCATTTTGAGAATACATCTATAATTACTAGAGCATATCTTGATGCTTGGCATTCGTTAAGTTCAATAAAATCCATGTGGGTTTCCTTGTGAGTTGTGTTGTTTTTTTTTGTTTTTTGTTTTTTGACAGAATAGGCATGTTCTTACAAATTATTCGCTAAAGTTTCAAAATTTATAGTGTGTATTGCATTGTTTATCTATACTATATCTCCCTCCTGTTGACACAGGTGTTTACCTCATGTGTCACTACAACCGCTGTCCTGTGTAATGACTCTGTTAATATAGGTTTTCCATCACAGACCATTAAGTCATCTTTCAGTTTACTCCACATTTCAGCCACTTGTTTTGTTCAGTGATTGTTGCAGCTTGTTGTTCGGTTTTTAGTACATCAAGTGGTATTTGTAGGCAGTAGTTGGTTTCTAGTAGCTCTGCCGATTGTTTGCAGCCTGTTTTGCTGCTTGTTCTGCAAAATTATTTCCTTTTGTGACAATATAATTGTCTTTTTGATGTGCTCCACATGTGCACAGTGCCAATTGTTTTGGCAAGGTGATCACTTCCAGCAAGATTTTTTTTTTTTTTCTCTATAGATGGAACATTACATTCTCACTTGAGGCATTTTTAGATAATTTCTAGTTTTTCAAAGAATTCACACATCTCACACATCTTACATATTTTAAACAAGTATTGTCACAAATTTGTTTCCAAATCAACAAAATAAAATAATCAAACAAAACCGAAAACATACATGAGTCAGGACCCAAAAAGAAAAATGCTGCTACTGAAACAGAGCAGACATGTGAGGGAAAACTGAGCTCACAGACAGCTGCATGTGTTGGCTTTTATGCAGTTTCTGCTCTAAAAACAAATAAATAAAAAAATAAAAGAAAATGTGTAACATGCTCATCAACTTAGCGGTGTCCACATATTTAATTCAGCTTCACAATCCTGTAACTTTAGCTGTTGTCTACAGGGTTTGGCTTATTAGTTGTTACTATAGATGTGCTCTATATCTCAGTAATATTTTATCCAGGTTTTCAAGCATGTCAAGTGCCTCTATGCACCTAAGTAGTTTAGATATTTCCTTTATTTTCTTCATCTCCTATGTCATTATACTGAGTTTGAGCAAACCTTAAGCTTGATGCAGACTACTTCATAACAATTGTCCATCTCACATCATACTGACTAGGTTACTTCTTATTATTATCATCTTTTTCTTTCCATATAATAACAACAGTATATTACAACATTTTATCAGTGTATATAAAAGTGTATATTACTATACTACTACTGAGCCAATTTAATAGTTGGGATCATCTTACTCAGCAAACAGATAACTTAGAATTCATCCAATCTGTACAAATTTGCTTCTTCTCTGAACAGGTTTGTGCCTACTTTTTAGACTGGTCTTCTGTTTGCCTCATCTCAGATCCAACCTTCGGTCACTTTCATTCTTTCTGTTGCATGTCTAACCAAGCAATTTATTATTATATATTTTATATTTTATTTTGTGTCCATCAAGGGCTTCGGGTGATCTGCAGCTTCACCTTTTCCCAAGCTGGAGACATTTACCTTTTCACACACTTTCCTTGGCTGACCAATGACACAGCCTTAATGTACCTTATGCATCTCTCTATTTTATTTAAAAGGTTTTCGTGTGAATTATTTCCTTTTATTTATTTTATACATTCTGGGCATGAACGTCTTGCCAACTATGTTTCATTGTTAATATAAGTTTACAGGTTGTTATCCTTCCTATTATTAGTTTCAATACATTAAAAATAAGTTCTAATGTAATTTTGTCTTTATTTATTTTATTTTTGTACTTCTTATATTTATATCTATTCGTTGAGGTCTGTTTCCAACCTTTTTAAACTACTTTGATCTCTAGTTTTCACTTAATAAGGGTTTTATCAGTCACTGCAGTTTGTCCGGCGCCTGGACATTTTTTTCTCTAGCCACTGCTCGTCAGCAGTGAGTTTTGTTGATTTATTACCCATTTTTCTTTCTTATTATTTTTATTAGCTCATAGATATATTTACGTTTACACACACACATACACACCCGTGGTGCTTTCTCTGGCACGAGGAATGGGAGAGGCTATTGACACGGCCTTCTACTTTCAAGCTAGCCTTGAAAGCGGTGTCAATTTTATGTGATGAAACACAACCTTTTCCCGTTCCACCAGAACTCGAGCAACCAACGGTAAACAATTCGGTGGAGTAGTTCAGCCTCCTTAATGTGCTGTAAAATCAACTTACTCCACCAACAAAACAGTAAAACAACAGATTATACGCGTAATGAGTTTTTTATTCTGGGCAACACTGTGTCTTTCTACATTGCTCCAAGCCCTCTTTCAGGCGAGCTGCTTCGTAACCTCTACGAGTCCTTTTTCAGACGAGAATGTTACTATCCTGTCGTATTTTGACATTAAACTTGCTCCGAGCCCTTTTTCAGGCGAGCTGTAACCTCTACCAGTCCTTTTTCAGACGAGAATGTTACTTAATTAATCTGTCATACATTGACGGGAAACTATTTAATGTACAGACCACAGGTTGCCTCAGTCGTTTTGCGCAAGATGTGAGTGAGTGCTAAATATTCACCTGAGTTATTGTGTGGTTGCTTTGGTTTCCTTCATCAACCCCTGAAGTCGTGGACCTCTTATAAGAACGCTGGCCAGAACCCGAACGTCACGTCTCTGGACTTTATCCTCTGCCTGGAGAGGAGTCGACAGCGTGGGCTTCTCACGACGTCAGGACTTGACGAAGGTCTCCTATTGGAGCATTGAAAAAATATCAATGTCCACTCCGGCTCGAAGGACCAATTAAATGTTAAAGATATTTTATTATCAAAGTACTCAGATGCAATGAAATATCACTCAGACACTTAGAGCAGTTTTAAACGTGCACGGGTGAGAGACTCAGGGAGAGACTCACACACCTCCTTGGTGCAGTCTGGCTTTATTTATACACATCATGAAGCATACAAAAAAGGAAATATCATCCTTATCTTGTCAAGAAAACAGGTGTGGTTTATCAAAAAACTTCGTGTTCTCTACAAGGTTGTTTCTTACTCGTGGGTGGCGGTTTCCTGCTAGTGTGAAGGCAAACAGTGACAATGTGAAGGCAAAGACTGATAATGTGAAGGCAAGCAGTTTCCGTTATAAAGTAGGGAGCCAGCAATTAAAATATGCAGCTGGTTGAGTACAGAACAGAAATATAAACACTCTTAGCTGATTATTATATGAATAATAAAACCTTTAAAAGCAAAAATACTCTGACAGGCAAGTTACAGTTTATCAGCGTTTTGACTGAAAACACCTGTGTCTGTGGCCAAACATGGTACTGAGTAAAGAACAAACCAAACAGTAAGATGCAAAACCTGAACGTTAAGCCTCCAAAATGCTAAAAAGCTTTGCAGGGCTGAGGGGACCCATATGGAAAAGAAATAGTAAAAACTTATATGTGATTACTCATGAAAGTGGCCACTTTCTCATTACTTTCATATATTGTTTTAGTAAGTATCCAAAACATACAAGTTTCATTATATAATTTTTCAAGGGATCTTATATCTGTTTTCACTCTTATATGCTTTTCATACAAGTTTCACACAAGACAGATACAAACTTTATAAGATTTATATATATCTTTTCCATATGGGGAACCGCAGGGTTTGATGATACTTTTCAGTGAATTTGTCACCGTGAAGTGGCAACCTCTGAGGATGCAACAATAAAGGCAACACAGAAGGTGGCATTAACTGGCAGCTCCCCGAATGGCAGTTTGCTTGAAAAATGAGTGAGTGCCCACAGACTTCTCCAAATTTAGAGCAGAAATTTCAAAACTAGCTTGTTCTCTGCAGATAATTTCGTCCTTTGTGACAATTGTACATGGGGTGAATTTTTATATGACTCACCCATTTAAAGCATTTGAAATTATACATGATTACGGATTTAATGCTTTGAGAGACAAGTGGATGGTGTCACTGCAGCTTACCAGAGCATTGCCAGGTCTCAGCTAACCTGAGTCACTGAACTGGACCTCTGCACTGTGTTTGTAGTTTTGGCACCTTCTGGAGAAATGTTCATCATTTAATAGTCCCAAAAATGGCTAACCAAGTTAGCCTATAACTTGGCACACCACCCTGAAACTCAAGGTTCACTCTTGCTACACCTGTTTCGTATAGTCAATCTAGTTCACTACAAGCAATTACTTTAATAACACACAAATAAATTTGTTTCATTGCTTTAAAAAGCATCACTGAGTACAGTTTTAAAGTCTTAGCTGATGGTTTTACTTACACCAGCGCCATCCTTTGGCCCAAAACATGCCCACTTGGAATTTTACCAGCTTTATAACGGCAGTTGTGTGCATTTTCTTCCACCTGCCTCTCCTAAGCTCTGCTCCTGCATTCAGGCTATAAAGACCTCTGAGGTGGATCAAAATCTCTGGACAGCTACTGATGTTAAGACAAAGGGGAGATGGAGATGCTTGAAGCTGTTTACAAGATCACATCCGCTGGGGGTGCCCTGACATTGGAACGACCTCAGAGTGCTGCATGAAGCCTGTCTTACTGCCGATTATACGGACAGACCAGCAACCGCCACAAACGCAGTCGCAGCCACAGACGCACCAGGATGCCCAGACAAAAAGCACAAAAACAGGCACCCACACAATAACACGCTGTATGGATGTCTCGACAACGCATGCGTGTGCAGACGAGCACACACGTGCATCATATTGGAAGCCCACTCTGCTAGATTGCTTTAATTCATTTAGCTTTGATTGGTGAAAGGTTTGTTTTTTTTTTCCTCAAAATATCACCGCTGCTCCTGTTTGCAGCAACTTCACTGTAGCCTTGAGGAGGAATGGGTGGCGGTGCACCATTTTCAGCAGCAAATTGAATTTCAGTGGGTTGCATGGTGCGTATTTGGCTGATGGAGCATATCTAGAAGCTGTATATTTAGACTAATGCAGGTGCTGCAAGTCACAGATTGATTACCGGTTTAAAAATAAAACAGCTGTGTGCATCATGAAGTAGCAGGAGCAGCAACAGAAAACACTTGTGCATCAGAATAATGTCCTTGGATGGGGTGAAAAAAATTAAATCAAGTGACAAAAAGAGAGGGCGTCTGACACTTAAATATATTCAGACAAGTGTGTGTGCGTGTGCTGTATTAATTAATTTATTGAAACGGATTACAGTCCAGATTGAGGGCTCATTCATCCAGATCTCCGTAATATAATCTGCCTCTAAACATTTCATAGCGACTTATCTCTCTGAGCTCTCCCGCCGGGTGAGCGATATTTATTCTGTTGTGTCGGAGTCTTAGCTGCCTCTGTCAGGGCTGAGAAGGGGTTTATCTGCATCCAGCGGCAGTCGCAGCTGCGTTTGTGCTCCGTTACCACCCCCTTCCCTGCCAGCCCCTCCATCCCGCCCCCCTCTTTCGCTGGTCACACCACACTTCCTGTTAAATCCCATTACCAGAGCCAGACGCCCCTCTCTGCAATGTGTTACGGTCTTTGAGCTAAATCATAAATAGGCCAAGCTGTTGAGTACAGATGCTGCTGAAAATACTCTCGCTGTGTTCCCATTTTTACTCATCCTCCACCCCCAAAATGTTTTTCTGTTTTTTTTCCCCCTTCCCACATTGGGATGTTTGGGGTGATGTCACTGTGTATGTCAGTCTGCACTTGTTCCAAAAATGCCCGAGTGTATTACGCAAACAGGCGTGTCAGAATACTCCATATTGTTGTGCTCCAACACTTGTTCCAAGACTGTAGTGAGACTGCAGCAGCAACATGAAAAATGAAATTTTCTCAGGGAAATTGAGTTGTCAGGATTTTGCCCCACATCTAAAAAAAAAAAAAAAAATAAGATATCGCCAACTTGTGATGCATTTTTAATTCTAAACAAATGCTATAAACACTTGTTGAACATAAACACTGTCGCACACAACTTCTGGGATACAACACAGACGGTAGCAGTTGATCGTTTCTTTATTTTCGAGGGTTATCGTTAGTTCCCAGTGTGATACCATTTTTCATTTTTAATGAGAGAGGAGCATAGACTGTGTAAAAGAATTGCCTTAGCCACAGTGATGCAACTCATTGGTTTTCAGCCTCTTGACCCTCAGCTGAAGAAAGTTTAGTAAACTGTAGGCATTAACTATACATTCAAGGACACAAATAAATGTGAGATACAAGTAAAACACCAGGATTTCACTCATTAAAACTGAAAATACAACTTCTTGGATGGTCTGTACCACACAACAAGCTAAAATATTCATATTACACCGATGATTTGACATGTTAGTTTGGAGCCAGCTCTATGTAAGCATTCGCTAATTGTGAAACCAGTTAGAACGAGTGGTTGTTGTTAAATTTGCAAGTTCAAAGTTGTGGAAGCCTGTTTCTCCACCTGCAAAAAACCAGGGGTCAGTCCTGGGAGGATATTTATGGAATAACTTCAACACTATTCTTATAATGTTAATGCCAGACATCATCTGGCTAATAAGAATTTGGTGAAATGTGAACATACTAACCCGTCCAACCACCAATTTGACATATCAAACTGAAACACTCAAACCCTACATAACTGTTTATCATAGTTTTATTTATTTTTTTATACTGTTTTAATTTGGTTGTACCTACATGGGCATTGTAAAGCACCGTGTGTACTTTGTTCTCGAAAAACACTATATTAATGAACCTTACTTAGTTACTTAATCCAGCAGACTAGTGCGCTGTCTCAGCTGGGGCTATCAAAAAAGCCACAGATAAAGATGGCTGCATCCCAAGACGACTCTATTCACCAATCAAAACATTCCAGAGCAAATTCTGATGATGGGAATTTTTAGAATTTGTCGACTAAAATTTAAAGAAATGTCTCGGGACTTGCTGGATTGTACAGTCCAGTGTACCGACTCACTGAGGGTTTATAAGAGTGGAGATGTTATTTTTCAAAAATCAGCTTTTTGTGTCTTCTCTTTTTAAGAACCTGTCGCCCAAACTCCTCCCTGACATCCTTAAAGTGTCACCTCTAAATTCCTGCCCCTCATATCTTGTGCTAAACCTTATCCTAACTCTGTCATCTTCAAATAAATCAAATCAAAGTTTTATCTGACCTCAAACTGCCAAAACAAATCCTAAATCTCATCTTAGTGCTCATTTATAATCCTTACCCAAGTGAAGCCTTTAAAAGAGATTGAGAGGCTACATTGACCTCACTTTGATGATCTAAACTCAAGGTGCTTCTCAAAGATAGAACGGCCCACTATGAGCACACACATATATAACTTTAGTTGCCACATACATTTCAGATGTCATTCAGGGGTGATTTATGTGGAGCTGGAGTAAAGTAAGGAAATGTGGAAGAAAGAAAGAAGCAAGAAGGGAGTAAAACGGGATTAGGGAGTCCAGGAGGGAGGTACATGAGAAGGCCAGTGAAATACAGACTGGCAGTCAGTCAGTCAGGGCCTGCAGCGACTGCTTCACTCGGTCCCACCAGAGTAACGACTGTGTAACTACAATCTGCTAATCCTGCAGGCTGGCAGAGGTCCAAGTAAAAACCAGCAGCACCAGTAATGCAGCCAGTTCTCACACCAGCTGGATCTGCCTGCCAGACTGCATGCTGCTCCTGCGTGACTGCATGACTGACTCTCACTAACCCGAGCTAACCGGCTGTTCAGAGCACCACACGTGGATGATGATGATGATGATGGGGGAACCTGTGTGCATGTTTGTGCTTTTGAGCGTGCAGGAGGACGAATGTGTGTTGAAGTGGAAGAAAAGCAATCACACAGAGGATGTGAAAATGTGGCAGAGCTTTCAGGAGGCACAATTAATCTCAGTGGTTGAATCAAATTTTAAAAAGTAGAGCAACAGTCATTCACACTATCAGGGAGCAGTAAAAGGTCTTTTAGAGGTGCAGATAATTATTTCCATTATGGAATAACGTGGTGATTATTGGAGCTAAATATTTGGTCTTTGCCGGTCCACGTATCCCACACCAGGTGGGGAATGATTACTGCCTCAGGTGGAGGAGTTTAACTATCTTGGAGAAGTATTGTTGTTCATTTCATGTTATTGATCCTTAATAACTGGAAAATTTCAGCAGGGAACTTTGAGTTAGCGTGATGCTGTAGTGTGGTCGGGATATTGTCTGGTGACGGGTTGTGATTAAAGTTTGAAATCAGCAGGTGTGGAGAAAGAAGTGTTTGCCAGATCTCCGCAGCTTGAAGCTTTATTAGTGATTATTTGCATAACACACCTGAATCTCAGTTCAAAAGGTCTCCACACACCATAAAATTGCCCTGTCCACGTACAGATCTGTGATATGAGTTTTAACACGATTTTTATTTTTATTTTTTAACACAAAGTTTTTGCACGCTCGAATTTTAAAGTGACTACAAAAACATATCAATAGCTGCACTGGCGTTATTTTGAGGATTTGGTAATTTCAGAAGAAGCAACATCAATTTGTCAATTGTAGCGTCGGATTTATGGAACCATGAGTGGAGTGCCAAGTTATCAGTTAAAGTTAGAAATGGGATTGAAAATGGCCTTCATTTATAGGACACTTGGTTAACAAACTGCTCCTATAAACTATACAGGTGCAATGCATTGATACTGATACCTGCTGATGGCTTTGAAGCAACATATAAATAAAATATTACAATTTAATTCACCAAACTTCTGTGTCTATGAGCATGGCTCGCAGTGTCAGATAACTACAATAAAACAACAGTTATAGCCAAGAGGTCAGCTACCTGCCTAGTGGGAACCTAGTTGCCAGTAAAAACAGCCATGCCTTTAATAATTCAAAATTTAAGCTGTAATAAAATTCAAATGGGTATTTTATTAGAAGGAAATCAACCTTTATAGTTTTCATGAAGGAAAGAATTAACGAAAAATGTTTATTTATGCTCTAAAGTTGTACTTCAGTGTTGTCTTCTTTCAGCCCTGAAGTTTCCCGCTTCTATGACCCACTTGAAGCCAAAAAACTAACAGCTCAAAAAAAACCAAACCCTGTTACTTCAGTTTTCGTCATTAGATTAGAAGAATAACAATGCCATACAGATATCTGACGTTTAAATGACTACTCACTGTTAATGTATGTAATATAAGGTCTGTTTGTGCAGTTATATTTGCAAGCGAATCGCAGATGAGTGTCTTTGAGTTACTTGATCACGTTGTTGTTTCTCTGACTCTCACATTGGCTTGTGTGTAGAATAAACGGGGATCCCTGACAATGGCAGTCTGAGGAGCTTTGTACAAGATGCTGTCTAATCCGCTGTCTCCCCAGAGAGATTAGCCCCGTCACCAGGGTGGGGAATTAAACCACGGCTGGTGTTGGAGAGACCCTGAAAACAAAGCTGAAGTGAGACCCGAGGGGCTGTGGGGGTGCAGATGCACAATTTTGATGCAGCTGATCAATAAATAAAGTAAACTATGAATCTGTCAGTAATTGTTGTATTTAAAGAAAATGGATTTCTGAGAAACATTGAGGTCTGGTTGTAGGGAAAGATCAGAAGAGGTGTAGTTTCCTTCAAGGGCAAACTGTCATCTTCAGTCATTTTGACATTTAGCTTTTTCCAGTGTCTAAAAAAATCAGTTTGACAAATTAAATTTAGGGACATATTTAAGAAATCTGTCTTTTTTCCGAGGGAAACCCAGACAGTTGGTGCCACAGTTCGATCAAACAATCAGATCTTGTAAAGGCAGCAGGCCAAGGTTACTCAGCCTATAGAGAAAATGTTTTTTTTTTTTTGGAGAACAGCAGCTCGGAGGTCAAAATGGACTGAGACTGTGGAGAGAGCAACGGGAGCAGATAAAGAAACATGTTGATAAAGGGAATCGTACAGCAGTTAGGAAATGAAACAAAACTATAAAGCTCTTTTGAGCAGCAACAGAGAAATGTGTCTCATCTGTGCCCTGCTTGAACTTCTCTGCATGCAAACCTTATAAAATAAAATAAAGTTTCAAATCAAAACAGTATTTTCATTCAAATTTGTCACGGAAAGCAGCAGACACAGACGTCTCTCTGTAACCGTTGCCGCCTGCAGTTTGGTTATGCTCATTTTTGCGCCACCGTTTCTAAGCGGGCGCTCCCTTCCTGTCGCCGAGCCAGCGACTGAGTCAAGGTCCGTTCTTGCTCTGGGCAAAACAGGTTCTCCCTCACACTTTCCATCCGTCTGGCCATGAATGATTCACACTGTCCTTCTGGTCTGTTTAGGATGGCAACAGAGCTTCTGCAGGGAAGAATCTGCTGTATGCCAAGTGAAATGAGAGTGAGTGAGTGTGTGCTGAAAGAGGAGTAGCCAACACTGATTCTGCTCATTGAGCTATTGCACATCTTTGGTGGGCAGGACAAAAAAATCAGTTTCGTTCAATTCAAATGACATGTTCATCCCACCAGTGAACATCCCTCGTGCACCTTTCAATCTCTGCTACGTGATTCGACATGAATATGCGATTGGTTAATTTTAGGTTAATGCAATGGTTTGCAAGCTTTGGTGCTTCAAACCACTAAAGGTTGGATTTTGATCAGCAGTGGATGAGTGGAGCTAACAGACCATCTCACTCAAGCTTGCAATCAGAGTAAAGCAAAAACAGTTTTCCCAAAAAATGAATAAGAGGAAGCAATATGCTTAAAAACTCTTGTTGCAGTCGACTGCAGTGAGTGACTGTGCTGCTGCTTAGCTCGACCCCAGTGCAGTATTTTTCATCAGTGACCTGCAGTGGTTTATATCAGACAATTGGCACTATATAATGTATATATACAATATGTGCCTTTCTGAAGACTAAGGAGTATTAAAATTGTTGTGACAACATGTCACATTTACAGTTGTGGTCAAAAGGTCAAAAATCTGGAGCATGACTATCGTGGGCTTTAATCGTCTTTTAAACACCTTTAATTACTTTAAAATTAAAGATGTTTAGCACTTCAGCACTTTGCGAGACACTTGATGTCTTTTAAATGTGCTAAATAAAGATGACTTGACTTGAAAATAAGATACGGGTGCACAACTTTTGAATTTATTTTGGATTTTCTCTAATCCGCACACGGTTAAAAGTATACATACAGGCTCAAATATACACATACGTACACCTCCGCTGACACAATAGTCCTGGAACATATTCGAAATATGTAATAATCTATTTGATGAGAGACTTTAAGATGCTCGGGTTGGTTTAAAAAAACCCATGAAGACGTTTCACCTCTCATCCGAGAAATCGCTTTCTTTCCGAGCTCCTTAGACTACCATGACCTGGATGACAAGAACCTACACAGAGATGTGTGATTATGACTGTGACATCAGAAATATTAATATCAAGTTATGCTTCCTAGAAAGGAAGCCATCCGTAGCCCAACTGATCATCAAACCTTTAAATAACCCTGCCGGGGCAGCAGTCTGCTCCTGGAAAAGGCTCTGCATTTATAGATGGGGATTTCTTCCTCCCTTTCTCTCTCTCGCTTCTCCTCCTCCTCTCCCTTTCCCCCTCTCTGTGATAATTTATCTTGCCCCAGTCTGATAGAGCTGTAGCTGATGTAAGAAAGTGACTTGATAAAAAATGAATGATTTTATTAGTCAGTAAGACTAAGCTGGCGTGTAGAAGGCCCTGTTTTATCCAGGCTTTGCGTGCGATGCCTACTGTTGTATTAGCTACAGGACAGATTTCCCCACTGGACGGGCAGATGCTTTCCCCTCCGAGCGTCGTGGATGCACCATGTGTCACTGAATCTGAGCCGGGATAAGACGTCTGTCACACTGAGCTATGAATGGGATCTAAAGCACCCTGGTGCATTATACATGACAGACATTAAACCGCCTTTATCTGAATTCTCAAGTTTTCTGAGTTGAATAAAAAGCAGAATCGTCTCAAGGGGCATTTTAGTTTATTCATATAAATCATATATATTGTCTGTTCAATCTGCCGCTCCATTCAACCACAGAAAGAGTGACATGCTAGCCAGATGTTAGCCTTGGATGCAGGCTATTACCAGGACAGTCTCTGACAGTAATTATGTCATGATGTGCAATGTGATCTAAAGTAAACACTTCCTTATTAGATCTAGCTTTGACCTGATGATGCCAATGTTATATAACACATGCAGATAGATTAATGCGCTTCTTTTTTCCAGAGTCTTCTTCACATTAGGGAGTTGGCATACACATTAGCAAACGCCATCATCATGATTGTCTATATAAACACTGGCATCGTGATTTATGGAAATATCAATAGAGCTGCAGAGATCCTCCCTAATAGCCTTCTTATGTCTTTATCACTCTGCTTTAATGTTGGCATGTTTTAAAAATTTCTTTCCTTTTGTGCAGCAGTGAAGAAGTTTGTTTCTGATGAGGCGTTTCTTCTGTTTTGCTCTTTTACAGACTGCACTGAGGCGACGAGGTAGCAGGGAAACATTTAAAGACAAAAAATCCACAAGTCAGGTAAATAAGAAAAAGATGTCAGTGTTACTCACTCTGCAGAAAGAGAATAAGGCACTTTTTTCCACCCTTTACAGGCGTGGATTAGCAGATTTAAAGAGAAAAGCAGCTTTGATAAAATTAAAGAAAAAAACACATCCTGAAGGTGGAAACAAAGAAATCACAACAAGAGGAAAGAAAATAGAAAAATAAGTGTGAAGTCAAAAGTTTAAAATGAGAAACCGTAAGTGAAGATAACAGGAAAACAACCAGGCTGCAACATTTAAGCTGAGCCTTCGGCAGAACATTTACTGTAGCCCACTTACTGCTTTTATCCAGTTCAATAAATGTACTGTTGCCTTCTGGGCTAAATTATGTATCGCAGTGATTTCCAACCTTTTTTTCAGTCTGTGTTTAGTCATTTTGGTACATTTTGTAGTCATACGTCCATTTGAAGGCAGTAAAAGTTACGAAAACCGCAATAGAATAGAATAAGATAAAATAGAATAACATACTATACAACACGAATAAAAATAAAATGCTCTGTTATAGTAGGAAAAAATTGCTCTTGGACTGGATTGGAACTTTTATTGGATGTTTTTAGACAATAACAAAAGTATGAGACGACAGCAGCTTTACTGTCATTTTTATTGCATTAGGAGGACAGTGCGGACCTCAGGTGCCAGCTGCAGTTTGCCAAAGAGGAGTCCGGCCTCATGAGGAAAAAGATGGCCAAGCTCGGCCGTGAAAAGGATGAACTTGAGCAGGAGCTGCAAAAGTACAAATCAGTTTACGGGGACGTGGACAGTCCCCTTCCCCTGGCGGAGTGCTCTGGCGGCGGCCCTCACACCACTCGAGAAGCCGAGCTACGATTGCGTCTCAAGCTGGTGGAGGAGGAGGCTAACATTCTGGGCAGAAAGATTGTGGAGCTGGAGGTGGAGAACCGCAGCTTAAGAGCGGAGAATGAAGACATTCGCTGTCAGTATGAAAGAGACTGCTTTGGGCGCGAGCCTTTCTCCAGCATGCCCTCGTCTCCATATGGCGGCGATGCGCTGGAGTCGGCCAGTGAGCTTCGTCGCCATCTCCAGTTTGTCGAGGAGGAGGCTGAGCTGTTGCGCCGCTCCATCTCAGAGATTGAGGACCACAATAGGCAGCTTACGTCTGAACTCAATCGCTTCAAATTTGGTCCAAGCAGCACCTCTGGGGCCGTTGGTGAAGAAGGCAGTGAGGGGGTACTGTTTAAACCCGGGAACGGGGGCACGGGTAATGGCTCCAGTAGTGGGATGTTGATGGAGGAGCTTAAATCAGCCAGGATGCAGATCAATGAGCTGAGCGGAAAGGTGATGAAGCTGCAATATGAGAACCGTGTCCTCATGTCTAATGTCCAGCGCTGTGACCTGGCTGCACACTTGGGCCTGCGAACCGGCAGCCCTCGAGACAGCGATGCGGAGAGTGATGCGGGCCGGCGAGAAGCTGCGGAGGATGAGGAAGCAGGGCGACTTCTCCTCCTCCAACCGAAGAGAGAAGGACCTATTGGAGGTGAGAGTGACTCTGAAGATCTGTTTGAGAAAACAGCGACCACCTCGGGGTTTGGAAGCATCAAACCATCAGATGGCAGCGAGCTCAGTGCCACTGAACTGGCCAATCGTAGAAGGGAAGAGCGGGAGTCATTCGCTAATGTGAAGCGAGAGGCAGAAAGGCTCGGGAAGACAGTGGACCGTTTGATCACGGACACTGACAGCCTGATCTTTGAGGGCAGGCTCCTGGTGACGACAGGAGAGAGCCTCGAAGGCGGGGCAGCCTCTGGATCCAAACCAGACACTCAAGTCCTGGACACCATTAACACCCGCATGAAGGCTTTCCGCACTGAGCTGCACATCTTTATGGAGAAGCTGGACCACATAGGGGAGGGGCTGAGAGAAAGGACAGATGATCTGTCACCCATGCCAAACCTCACAGAGTCCAGCAGCTTCCTGTCCACCGTCACCTCCATGTCTCGTGACTCTCCCATTGGCACGTTTGGCAGAGACCTGGTGACCGACTTCCAGGTAAGTTCAATGGATAGCCTTCTTCTGACCTTTTCAATGCCTTTCTGTACTGTAAGGTGACATGTTTTGGTACACAGAGATGTTCTTTTCACTTTTGTTTGTCCAAAAAGAAAAATGTCTCGTGTTCTATAAAAATTGTGAATAAGAACATCAATTAGCATTAAATCTCCTGATTATTCCAGACAATCTTAAGCTTATGAGAAGCAGATATCAAGGCTTCGTTAACTTGAAAAGCAGTAGGAAACATTAAATTGTCCAAAAAATGACTTTAACTAGCAGGCAAAATTAAGATGGGTACGAGTATACCCAGTGGTATATTGTAAATGTGAGAATTCATTTAGGTTTGAGTTAAATGTCCCTAAGTGTGCATTCATTAGTACACATTTATGGCCAAAATAAACTAAATGAGAGTCCAAGTCAGCAGAAAAAGCATCTCTAATTAAAGGTGCAGCTCTAATTGGCGGCTCATCTTTAGCAGGACACACACTGCACAGCCGTGCCTGTCAAAAGGAATCTCATTAAAGAAAAACGGCGTGAAGGATGGGTTCGGACTTTTTCATTGTCTATCTTCATATAATGCTCGTATGTTGAGTTATGAGAGTGAAGGCCCAATATAATCTTTCAACTCCAATATAAGAAATGAGGGGTAAAATGTAGGAAAAGTTCCTGTTCTGTGTAAAAATCTGCTTATGAAACTGCGCATGAAAACTTTGGGGAGTTCTGCTGCCGCTGTGGCTGCTTCATATTCTCGGCTCAAGGCTAAATGAGCTGCCACCAGCGTACCACACAGGATGGGTCGTAGAGAAGACACTTTTACATTCACTATCTTGGGTGCATAAGTATGTTCATACTGACAAGTGAGACTGCATGAAGTGCTCTAAAAGTACGTGGCTAGTACTCATGACCGGCATAAAGCTTTGTGTGGAACTCTCGCGTTGGTCGCCACGGTTGCATATTTGGAAAAAGAGAGAATCTTCAAATATTTATCAGACAAACCGAGGACATGTGGGGTTTCAGAAAGGAGATGACAGTGCCAGCTAGTCATTGTTTAATATTTGTGTGTCAAATTGTTTCCTTCACCATAGAAGAATTTAATATTAATTCTTATGTGAAGCTCGACAAGTTGCAAACATTCACAAGACATGACGCTAGACGACAGTTGTGGTCAGAGTTCTCTCTTGTCATTTCCAGTAAGTGCAGAACTTTGTTAAACCCTGTCAACATTCATACAGTGCATCACGTGTCTGCCTAGTAAACTATGCACAGTGTATATATAGTTTATATACTAACTAGGGGAACTATAGTGTCCAATTTGGGGAAACAGTGTCTCTCTCTAATTGCATTAAAGTACTATTTGAGTACTTTTAACTGGTTGAAAAAATGTCTTACGAAGACCCAGTACAGACTAAATTTGATAACGTTGATTCCTGAAGCTTTTTGCATAGAGTGAGTAATGGATGTTATATTTTTGTAGTGTGGTTTGGGTTAGTGCAGGTTTAAAATGGTAGTAAACGGGAGGTAGGGAAAGCAAAAGCCTTCATCTGCTATCTTTGGGTATTTATCTTGTTGATTTTCAGTATCATTGAATCCTCCGGCCTGTTTACATTTAGTTTTGAAATATGTCTTGGAAGGTCAGATCATAAGTGGGCAGTGGTTAGTACCAGTGTAGATGTAGATGAGACGCTTTGTGATATGATAGCTTTTGTGTTTTGGCTAGGCCACAAATCTATTGGCGTATTAATTCTAATGCGTCCTTCAACATTTTCCAAGGCAGAAATTAGGTTCCCCGCTAATTTCAATAGTTGGAACAGTTCGTTTAGCATTTTATTTTCTATGCTAGGACTTGCAACACAAATTGGGCACCTGATTGGTGTACAGGGACCTTTAACCTCTAGTGCCAGTATTCACAAAGTGTAGGCCAATGACAGCCTTTGCTTGGTGCATCAAGATAGGAAATAATGAGCTTCGTGTCATACTACACCAATTCAAAACAAGATTAAGAGAATTTGAACTGTTCTGTTTTATATGTCATAGCACTCTAATCCTTGGTACCTGAATACAGTTGATGTAAATAAATGCCATAGGTAATGAATAAAAAATATAAAACTGTAAAAGAATTGTAATTACAACCATAAACCACCACTCTGGAATGATTTGTTACAAGTAGAGTGAGGGGAGTTTTCGCAAATGTTAGGCAAATATGTAAACCACTACACTGCAGCTCTTGGCTCCCTAAATTGGACCTCCGTCCTTGACAACCTGTTTATGACTTGGACAGTAATAAAACACCTGAGAGGCACATGATAAACAAATGCCCAAGATGGATTTTAAAACAAAGTGTAAACAGGCTCTCTGATTCTTTAGATTAAACACGAGATATCAAAAGTTACCTAAGAGACAATGAGCGTGTTGCAGACAGACGTTTGGCAGTTAAATGCTTTGAAGCATCTCAACTGGTCAACCAGCAACAAGGAAACTGAGCTAAGGGTTAGATAAACTGGAAAAGATCCGAACCGTAAGCTTTAAAGGAAGATTGAGATTGAGGGCCTTAATAAACCTCCAGGGCTTTAGTAACACACAGCGTCAGGCCCCACACTCACCCCAGCTCGACCACACTGGCACCACCGCCACCCCTCCCCAGACCCACTGCCACCACCATTGCTTCCTGCTGCTGCTGTTGCTGCTGCTTTCACATCTGCATCTTCATGCACATCCTCATAGCCAGAAGCCCTGCCTGCCTGCCTGCCTCCCTCTCCATGCACTCACTGTCTGCAGCTGCCCTGCTTTCAGTCAGCCAAGGCCAAAGGAGAGTGGCTGGCTTAAGAGGGTGCTTGAAAGGGTGCTTGGTGTGAATGGAGTAAGTACTAAAGGAGTTTAGCAGCTTCTTCCACTTGGCCCGACTTTCTTGACACTACAAATTGCCGCATGAAGTTCAGTTGGTATTTTTCTCTTTATAGCTCCGCTGCACGATACTATCATTACTGTGACTCATTATGACACAAAAATGGTGTAGCTGTTATGTTTGCACAACATATCATCACGCATACACAGACACACGTGGGATTGGATACTCCATGGTGTTGTCAAGGAGACGAACCATAAAAATGTGTGCACTCACTAAAATAACCTGTGCTAGACCAAAAAAAGAGTCTGAAACGTTGTTGCATGGCAGTGTGAGTTGCCTGTGGAAGAACCTCGCTGGCTGGCATCCTGCTTTCTGTCCTTGTTTTATCGCGTCCTTGTTTTATAGTGTAAATCAACATGTCAACATACAGTGTACTCTACCAAAGCAGGTTCATTATTCCTGTGCTGCATGATCAGGCCGACATCTTGGATGTCATTTCTAATTAGCCAGACTGTCGTATGGAATAAAACAATCAGCTCTTTAAACATCTCTCCCTTGAAGAACCCAGTGTGCTTTGTAGAGATAATAGAGTGAAGCTGCCTCCATACTCATTCTGTCCAAGGACTTGTTTCTGCTTTGCTCCTCTGCCTGTAGGATTCACTTGTTAGTCTGGGTGAAGCTGGGTGGGTTAGTTAAAGCTAACCGCTGAACTAACAACCTTGACTTGTTCCAAAAAAAGAAAAGAAAAAAGCCTTCAAGCACTGAGAGCTGCTGAAGGTGGATTAAGCTTGAGAATGTAATTAATGTAGTTAATGTGTGTGTAATAAATTTAAATATGAAGCTCTTTATAAAAGTGCATTCAGAAAGGAGTAAAAATAGGCATTTTCATGTAATTATTTTGTAATTTTTTTGTAATTCTACCTGAAAATTATCATTAAAACGTCTCTTTATGACTAAGTATGTTGTGTCAATAAGAAGCATATTTAATGAATTATACAATTTAAGACGTGTTCTCAATTAAAACATTCATATGTATAAATTCACCCTTAAAAACACTGATTTTTTTTCCTACATTTAAACTAACCATCTCGGTATTTTCTCATTCTCAGATTTCTCTCAGTTATAATTATGACAATTTATCTATTTGAAAATATTTTTATTAACGTGATTTCCAAATTCCAAAAATGGCTCGGCAGTACTGAAATTTTGTAATAACATTGTGATAATGAAACCTCAATTATATTGAGAGCAAAACACTTAAAATGAAAAATGCAGGTTTTGTGATTATGGGAGTTTTATGATATTAAAATGTTATAATAAAAACAACAGCTTAGTTTGAATATATTCTTGTAATAATGACAAAAACCTCATATACTTATTTATGAGGCTCTGAAGAAGTTGTTCTTAACTTAGAAGATAGTTTCTGAATGATTCTCAAACACTCATGGAAAATATTGTCAACATTGCAAGATATAGAAAGAAAAACTATAAGAAATTAGAGCACATCCTGCATTAGGATCGCAACAGCTGTAACACCAATTATATTTCACACTGCAGCCATTTAAAATATTAAATGTTAAATATTCTCTAAACTTATTTGATATATAGAATAAAATGCATTAAAAGAGAGAGACTCTGTGACAGAGGCGTAAAGAGGGAAAAGGACCATGGGCCCCCTGGTGCCCCTTATTCAGTAATCATAAGATGGATCCCATCTATCTTTTGACCCCAGCTACCTATTTATTAAACTTTTGGGAACAACAATTTACAATGTTGCTGCATTTTTGCATTGACAAAACCCAAACAGACAAACACACATGACAAAATTCCCAAAGCTGCATTCGGGGGATTTCCTGCTAAAGTTTCGTTGGCAACGCTAAATTTTCGAAAGACGACACAGACTCACAAGGTGGAAACAATAAAAGTCGCTCTGTTGTAGCATATAAACTTACCATTGTTTTTTTTTTCTTTGATAAATACCTTACCTCTTTGGTATGATGACTTAACTGCTTGCTAGTAGCAATATTACACTCAAAGAAATGTGTGAGCACTGCTACAAAGGAGGCAACTAGCATGTTGCTTCAAAAGCTTGACCGAAGCCTCCAATGACTTCAGTGTATTTTCAATGCTGTACTGTCTGAAAACAATGTGCATCATACAGGCTCAAGATGCAACTTCCCTTTAGTTTACTGCTTCTACGACACACACGGCTGTGCACGGGCATGTGTTGAAAACCTTTAGCGTGCTAGCTCTGCAGTTTGGCGCGGTATCTCTCAGCTGTTGGTTTGGACTCATGTATCCCTCATTGCATGCGCTTCATAACAAGTGTTTTGCATTCTTTTCCTCCCCGATTCCCTCTCTTTGTTCCTCTTTGTGTTCCCGCCAGATGTTTCAGCCCATGATTTTGTTCATCCTCATTCTCGTTCTCTTCTCATCTCTCTCATACGCCGTCATCTTTAAGTTGGTCTTCCTCTTTGCGCTCTTCTTCGTACTGTAGTCCGTTTGTTCTTCTCCACATCGTGTAGTCTGTTAGTTGATTATTACCCCCCCCCCTCGGCTTATCTTCTTTACCCATTTTCTGTTTTTGTTTTTCTCTGCCCGCTTTCTCGTCCCCCTCACACTGTTTGGTGTCTTCTGTCTTTGTTGTCCACAACCCACCTCACACATCTTTCCCTCTCCAATACCACCATCACCACCACCACCTGCACCCCGTATCCCGCACCTGTCACCCATCTCCCTAATCCCTTACACCCACCATCCACACTACCCCCCACCCCCTTTCCCCTCCCTTCCCTCTCCTTCCCTCTCCCCACCCCACGACACTCACAGTCCGGTCAGAGGGATGAGCTGGAGTGGCGTCTAGGACAGGAGCGAGGCGTGGAGCCCCAGAGCCAGGGTGGGGGCCAGGCCCAGAGCAGGGGAGCCACTGGACTCACTAGGTACCACAGGCCCCTGGCTTTAAAAGTAGAGGTCAGTGCCTCCTCCATCTCCCTTCTGCTAAGTCTGAACCATAAATCTGGACAGTTTTTCTTTTTCTTTTTTTTTTTGACCTGAACACTGTTTTTATATTACTCCATTCCCAACTGATTCAAATGCTCCGCAGGGTGAATAACTGTCAAGTGCAGCTCTGCAGGATGAATGTAAACTCCAAACAGCAACTCCAAAACTAACTCAAACATTTAGATCTCAACATATTGATATGTGCAAAGCTTTGAGACATCCTATTTACATATTTTATTTCCTCTCCTGAGAGTTGCAGCTCTCTATCTCCAGATTTTTCTAGCGCTAACCTGACACAGGTATTTAAGATACAATGAGTGCGGAGCTTACCTTTGAAATGGAAGTGATCTGTGCATGCCAGCTGATGATATCTGTTCTGTTACACCTGTGACATTGTTTGGTGATAGTCAGGGGTTTACAGTTTGGAGTTGATTTTTGGAGTTGACTCAAGTTGAACACTTAGGTACAGGTACAGGTCAAATGTAACGTTCGATTTCACAGATTACTTATAAATTAAAGAAAAAAAGCATAAGTTATGTTGATCCCTAACAAAGGCATCTTACATTACATCCAAATACACTCCAAATTTGGCTGATTGTAAATGACAGTGGGTTAAATTTGAACTGTCCAGAAGGCCTCTAAGTCCAGCATGTCTAGTGACACTCCAGCCACGGTCACTTCTTGATGAACACGATGTCACTTCATCCACTCGCTCTACTTCCACACTAAAATCCACTCCCACGGCTACTGATGTTCAATTTATTTTATTTCTCCTTTGGTTTCACATTTTCGTCTTTCTTTGAAAATTTGTATCACCCCTGGAAGTAGGTTTGATTACCGATAAAAGTTCAAAGGAGCTTGAAAACATTTTGCTCATTCATTGCAGCAGATTTGCTGATCCTGTATGCATCTGCGGGTGGGCGGGCAGTTTGTTGCTCTTTTAAACAGCAGCCGTGTACAACTGCAGTACATTAGGATGACTTGTTAGGCCTGTGTGTGTATTTAGTGTATTATAGCTGAATCTGCAGGCAGTGCACTCTGCAACGATGCCCTCTGGCTCTGGTTCATCACTACCAGTATTACTTTCGTGATTCAGCATATTTAATGTATGTAAAAGTGCAGCTGACACAGGGGAACCACAATACCCACACCCCTCCCCTCACACACACAGAAGATCAAAGACCTGAGCGCTACCAGCACACATCATCTCAGATCTGGTAGCTCGTTCGGTGACTCGGCTGATTAATAAACTGGCTGTGTAATCGCAGGACACCGTGATTCATAATCGCTGCCTCATGTTTGTGCTCATAGAGAAATTGCCGGTTGTTATGTAATGCAGAGCACTGGCAGCAGCGACAGCGATGTGACACACAACTATTACAGTTACAGTTATAGCACATTCGTGTGGATTTCTTTTTATCCCCGCGCTCTCTGCTGCAGTATAATCTGCGAGGTGCAGTGAATGAATGGGGAAAGCAGCTTGGATATGGCAGGATTAGCAGTGCACTGTTGGCCTGTGTGATTTGCATTTGACATTGGGCTGACAGGGAGGCGATCCAGGGTCAGTACACGCTGAACAGCTCAACTCGCTGTTGGAGGGTACAGTATAGTCCCAGCAAAGGATAGAGAAGAGAAATCGCATTATAAATTGCTGGAATTTCCAAATTGTCAGTCTGCAGTTTGGGGTATTTTTAGAGGGAAAGATGCGGATGTCTTATGAAAGAGCTGAAGACCGAAGACAAATCATCACATTCAAAACCATAAACATGGACATATCATTTCCCTAAGAGCATTTTTATCTCACTTGTAGTTAAACAAATTTTGCCAATTCCTTTTGCAGTTGGCATGTAATATTTTAGCTTTAATTTTTTTAGCACCACATTTTTTTCCAGCATTTTAATTATTTTAATGCACTTTATCACTTGGTAATTTTTGCAAGTTAGTTAATATTTAATTGGATATTAACTCATTTTCATATTTAAAGATGCGCTTTCAGAAAACTTTTACACAAAAGAATCAGTTCAACTGCAAATTCTCCATTTATTAGTGCATTAACAATTTTCGCATGTTTAGAAAGATTTATTTTGGAGATAGAAATCATTCTACACCTGCCCGATTAGACGTGAAGCAACTCTTTGGTAATTCACAAAAAAATGAAAAAGTCCAGTGCTTGAAATTTGATCATAAAGCTTTGATGCTGCTAAATAAAGAAACAGTCCAGCCTGAAATGAGCAGCATTAAATCCTAATCATTTCTCGAGATGCTGCTGAAGAAGCTTTAATGGGGTTTTTGCTTGCACAAAACTCGGATCTCATTTGAGGGTTTTTTTTCCCCCTCATCTTCCTTGGCGAGTTTTTATTTTGCAGTGGATTGAAAATTATAAATATGATCAAGTAGAATAATCTCGCCCACAAATCCCTGTTTGACTTTCAATTATAGCTTCAAGACCGATCGTGAGACATCTGTATGTGTGTAAATTTATCCAGGGATATGGTTAAATAATTGTTTGCTGTGCTGTTGTGGGTTCAGCTCCGGGACACGCCTGCTTCTGACATCCAGTTTCGTCTGGATCACGAGCGAAGGATGAGGGCGACAACGGAGGAACGGGAGGCCGTCGCTTCTCTGCCTCAGGTACGGTTATTCAGTCTGAACGCCTTCAGAGAATGAGCGCAGGAGCAGCGGCATCACTCTTTGCTGGGTTTTCTATCTTTGCTGGCTGAGCAGAATTTTAAGTGCACGACACCATCTGATGGGAAAGAAAGTTTCAGTATTTTTATTGATTGATTGAATAGTTTTAGACCAACACTGATGTGATACAGTCTTCAGTATGCGTTATCAATGAAACTGCTCTTCATTTGATTCAAGTTTGAGTTTAATTCTACTTAGCTTTGCAACAAAATTTGTTTTTGTTCATAATTTTGTCTTTTTTTCTTATGTTTTGTATTCTTGGTACTTTATGATTCATCCCCAACTGTCTCTTGGGTAATTTGATTCCAAATCATCAAATTTCTGACCATTTTCTGCTCAACTGTCACCAATTTACATATAAACTTCATGGTCCAGAGTTTGATGATATGTACTGATTGGTGTGAAATTTTGGCTTTATATATCAGATACTTTTTAAGATATAGTTTTTGAAAAATTTCCAACACACACACACACAGATCTCAAAAACTATTGAACATAAAAACCATAAAATAAAACATACGTTTTAGCATGCTGGAGTACAAAAACAAAGATATTAGTGGAAGGTCGAATCCAAATAAACAAAGATTTTATATGTATGTATGTATTTGATCTGTTTTGTTTATTTCACTATATGAATGGAGGTTTTTTTGCAGCAGGATGATGAGCGTTTACGTCTGGAGGCCCAGCGTGAGGGTCTGGAGCTGCAGGGCCTTCAGACTCACGAGGTGCCCTGGGCTCAGGAGAGAGCCATGCTGCAACAAGAGGTCCGCCTCTATAGACGCAACATCATCATCATCTACATGAAGCTCAGGTGGATCCTTATGCACTGGAGGCTCGGACGCAAGGAAGACTCTGGAGACGACGCGGTGCACCCAGAGGTGAGTCCGACAGGGGTTTTGTGGACTTACTTTTTACTTAAGCTTTTATCGATGAAATGATTCTCTTCATTTTTTGAGCGCTTTGACTCTTCATTGCACCAGAAACCAGACACAAGTGATGATGAAGCAAAGAAATAATTGTTAAAAAAAATAATAATTAGGGAATGAAAGGGAAAGGATCAAAGAGTTAAAGCAGGGAAAAAAAGTTTTTCTTCTTTTTTTTAACTTTTGCCCCGCAGCCAGCTGAGTCTGATGAATTTTTCAGTATTTTTCGCTTCACTCTCTTGTGGGGGACTTTGCACAGAATCCAGAAACAGTTGTTGGTTTTACCTTTTGCATCATCCATGAAGATGATCTGGTGCACAGAAGTCAGCATTTTGGATTCATTCCATTACTCTCATCATCCAGTGAGAATTAAAGGTAACCGTGGATATACTGAATAATAAATAAAGTTCCAGGAAGCTGTAGTTCAGTGCAGATATGCTGTCGGAGTAACCCAAATCTCTTAAAAATGCTGCAGATAAGGTGGGTTGTGGTTTAAGTCAATCATTAGGAACAACACGAGGAAAACGACAACAAACAAGTGACTCATCCTGATTCACTTCCAGCCCCGTGCCTCTTACTGGTGTGTACGTCCCACCTGCGATGGTTAATTGGTTGGCCGGCTGATTGAGCGACTCCATTAGTTGCTCACCTTGTTGATTCAGCAGTCGATGTTTTCCTTGTTATCTTCTCCTGCCCCTGGTTGATTAAACTCCTAATTTATAAGATTCATGTGTTTAGTTTTGTTTTTCTTAGATGAATACACTCACTGGATTACTCTATGCACCGCAGCCAGCAGCGATAACTTCTTTTCCTTTAATTTTCTCCTGATGGACAATTTATTTTCTTTCTTCGAATGAGCTGTTTTTGCATAATTCTGTGCTGCTGTTTCTAAATCCCTCGTTTTTTCTATCCTGACTCATCGAAGCCTAATTTGTGTACAGATGGTGGAGCAGCGAGTTACCAGCAGGTTTCTTTCTGTGTGTTTACATCGTCCTTATCTTACCTTGACCTTAAATCTTAATTAAACTTGATTTTTTTATATCCTTTAATCATCATAATACCCTCAAAGAGCTTTACAGTCCTTAGATTCAGAAACCGTAAAGCAAATTGATGCTTCTCACCTTTAAAAAACAAAAAAAGGTTGAAAAAAGAAAGAGCTGCTGAACTTATTTTGGTGTTTAGTCTGCAAAGGCTCAAGGCTGCTGAGACCATGTGTTTGAGATTGCGCTGGCTTTGTTGTTAGAATAACTTCAGTTTATTGACGCTAAACATGATCGGAGAGGAAAACTCTCCAATCACGTGGAGAGAATAATTAATCTACTCAAATTCAAGTAACTTCATTTATTCACAATTCTGTATTGAGAACATCTCATTTGCACATTGTCCTGTGTCAGGACACTTGAAACAAAAGCCATCCTAGTAAGAATAATAAATACACTCAAATTTACACCACCAATAGAAGATGGTGTAGTTGTGAATAAGTTTACTTTACTTTGAGCAAGTTTTACACAACTGTAAATCCTGGATGGGGTCAGCCTTCAATCAGAACATCCACCTGCAGGCTGGATAAGCCAAGGAATGAGTGTCCTCTAGCAAGACGGTGAACCTCAGATTGCCCTGATTGGTGAATGCAGGGTGTAGTGTGAACCATAAAAGGTTTAAATAGCATTAAAGAGCATTAAATATAATTTAAAAAGCATTAATATGGTATAAGTATAACACATGAAGAAATCAAATGAGTCAGCTTCAGTTGCTTCTGCTGTGTTTTTTCTGTCAGAGTGTCGAGAAACATTTGAAATATTTTGGATTTCTTTTGCTTGTTTCTTTTGGGTTTTTTGAGGATCTTCTGATTGATGCACTCCATAGACCTCAATGAATGATTTTTGCCTCTAGGCTGTTTCCCTGGAACAGAAAGCATAAAGAGCACTGAGCTCCTCTAACTGACAGGGAAGGCCATACTACACTTCTGTACAAGTCACACTGAGAAGGCTGTGATATGTAACGTCTAAAGCACAAAGCAGCAAGCACTCTATCCGCCTCTTAATCGTGCAGGGGCATTGTCATTTTAAGTGTGTACAGTCCAATGCCTCAAATACGGAAAGATCTGTAAGTGCACGCTGTTCCTTCTGCAAATGTTCTCCATGATTCCCTTCACTGCTGACCTCGGTCAGACGTACGTCTTTGCTGACATGCATGCAACGATATAGGACGAGCATTACACCACGCTCGATCATTTGTTTTGCTTTCTATCTGTTGCATCAAATTTATTAGAGTTACAGCCGAGACTTTTTGGAACAAGTTCAATAACATCGGTATCTGCGGCGTTACAAAGCTCCCATTTATTAAAAATGCCTTTTTTCCTTTTTTCGTTGGAGTTTTGCCTCACTGTCACCTGGTGATAAGGAGACGGCGACTTATTGTGTTTCAAAATTCTCCCAAGTGTCTCTTATCCTTGGAGCCCAGAGATTTTCATTTGAGGGCTTAGAGTTGTGGAGCTTTGACTGACTGAATTTCGAGGATGTTTTTCAGGTGGAAAATTAAGGAATTAAATGGGTGAAGGAGCAGATTATCCAGCTGTCAAAAAAGGGAAAAAATAATAATAATTTTTGCATAACTTAAGTGTGAGTTCATTTCCTCCAAAATAACCCAGACTGAATACGTGTGTGGTTTAAACTCACGGGTATGGATTTTGAGCAGGACTTGTTGTTCGTATTAGATAGCTCAGATGTGTTGGTGAAAGACTTGGGTGTGTCACTAGCTTCTGTCTGTTGCATGCTGGGAAAGGCTCAGCGATTGTGAGCCTGAAACAGAATGTGTTGGTACACAACAAAAAAATCCACAAACTAAGCGCACGAATGAAAACATGGCTTTTTGTTGCTCTATCATCTGTTCCAGTTTGAGAAGTTGGAGGGCTTCCCAGAGTTGGGAGTGATCATGGAGCAGGCGGAGGGGGAGTCAGACCGAGACGACAGACTGTGTTTACCACAGACTCCAGGGGACGTCCCCGACACCACACCCATCATCCCTCTGCCGTCACCTGACCGTCACCTGCAGCATCAAAGACAGGTACAGCGCCTCTTACAGCAGCTCCACTGTCACACACGCTTTATGAAATGTAAAAAGGCAAACACCGTTTTAGAGACACCTGTTCAGCTGCTCATTAACACGATTAGTTGATTAGCCAATCATATGGCAGCGACTTGGTCTTTCGTGTCATGTAGGCATGGTCAAGACAACCTGGTTTAGAAATCGACGAGTCTCGACTTCTGCTGCAACATTCAGATGGTGGAGTCAGAATTTACTGTAAACATGATGAAACCATCCTGGCTTGTATGAATAGATCAGGTTGCAAGTAGGGCTGTAAGGGTGTGGGGAATTTCTTTTGGCACACTTTGGACCCCAAAGTACCAACTGACCGTCATTTACCTGCCAGAGTTGACCTGAGTATCATGTCCATCCCTTCATGACCACAGTGTGCCCTGATCTCTATCCAGTTAGAGCCTCTTCCCATCTTGAATCCGACACTCATTGCAAATTCTCCCAAACTGAGCCCCAATAATGTTTTAATTTATTGCCATTTTAATCCGTGTGGATAAGATCGTCTTTTTCTGTTGCACGTTTAGGGCAAAGATCTGAAATTGAGTCATTCGTCTGGTGGAGTCTTTCTGGGCACTTTAAAGAGCAAAAGCTTGTTAATGCTCCCTCACATAATGACTCTCACTTACTGTGTTCAAAAGCATGAATTTGGCAACCTTATGAGTATAATATGAGCACAACGTGCGTCAGAAATGTAATAAACTTGGATAGGATGTCAAGTTTGAGGCACGATGACTGTACGATGGTATTACTGAATGAAAAAAGGGCTTTGGCTGCAGTTCTACTACTATTTGTTTCAAGCTCCATCATCCTTAGTGCAGTTATGATAACACGGTTTCTTTGTTCTTTCTTCAGCACAGTTTTCTGGATGAATGAATTTATATTTTCAGAATGACCGTGAGCTCTAACACAAACAAAAAGGTTCAAAGCTGTGTTTAGTAAAACAGAGTGGAATACAGTAAGATGTAATGGAGACTTCAGTAACTGTAAAAAGAAAACACATCAAAAGTTATACCCTTTTTTTTTTACTCTTTCATTGTGTGCAAATGAGTGTTTGGCAGATATTCATTGGAGCTGCTTGGCACAGTATGCAGATGGGAATTTTGACCTACATAACTGGTTAGAGACGGTAATTATTTTGGGTAAACCCAGTTTTATGCTTCTTGTTTATGCAAACATCAGGAGACAAAAGGAGCTTCCTTTTTTTGAGTTTCTAGATCTTTCATGTGATGAAATCTCCTTTCAGTACCTCAGCTGACCCCCCTTAAAGTAAAGAAAGCAGCTAGACATTTTGGGTCGAATGCATTATTAAGCAGCACTAAGTGCTCTACTTTGTCGTGTTTTGATTTTTCCCAGCATCTCAAAAATGGTGTGTACAATGATCTGACATTGTAGCTTCAGTATATGAACAAGCGTGCATAGTAGGTTAACGTGAGGGCAGAAATGCAGACTTGATATAGTAAGCATTTGCACACGTGCAGCAGAGCAAGCACAGATCATAGGTCCTGCAGCCAGAGTGAGATATTAGTGACATAAGATTATTTTAAGATGTGAAAGGGTCATTCTCAGTTCTCAGTGACAACCGGAGAAGAAAGTAGGCAGATTGGTGATGAAGAAATCCTTCATTACTTCGGGTACTGCAGTTGGCTGATATGATTGAAGTGCTTAAGCATATATGAATAGCCTACATACGGCAGATAAGTTCTGCAGTCGTTGTGAACTTTCATCACATTTCTGGTAGGGAGAGCTCCTCCTTTAATTAGACTAAGCAGTCTGTGAACGTGGTGTTTTTCCAGCAGCTGAATGTTGACGTCTAACCGTTGACTTCACAGCACTCAGATACTGACGTCACCGGTTTTGGCAACGACGTTTGAACCAGATTGTGGTTTTTGTGTTGCTGCTTAAACATGGGCAGGATCTTCCATTCACTCCACTTTCCTCAGTCATTCATACGAGGTTTAATCGCTGTTTCTGGTTGTTGATGCTGAGATTGATGCTAGAAATTCACTGCTGTTGCTAGCATAATACTAGCTTTAAATCACAATGGTAGATGATGTTGTAAAGTGGCTCATTGTGCTGTGACAACCTACATATTTAAGGGAAAGTAAAGAAATGCTTCATAGGAGCCGATTCATTTCTTTAAAACTTGGCCTGTGGTCCTCATTCTTTATATTAAACTCACTTGTAGAATTTGTTGTGTTTTATAGCGACTTCTGAGTGAAGGTGATTGCTCACTCTTGTAGTTATAGAAATGTGAGACCTGTGAAACCTTGATTGTTTTTATCCTGTGGCCTTACAAGCACAACAGGAGGCAGGCTGTAAAGGCAGAAAGGGAGTTTTACTTCAATAGTACAGGTTCAAGGTTACAAAAACAGGCAGACGGGGAGCACAGGGAGGATCAGGCTGAGGCAGAACCCAAAGTATGAGGAAAGGTTAAGAAAACAGAATGCTTGAAAGGTCAGGCATCAAGATAATCTACCAAAGGTGGAGGTGTATGTACTGAGGACTGGTGGGAGTGGCTGGTCTGAAGAAGCATAGGAGCAGGTCATAAGAAAACAAAACCCAGGCTGAATGATTTTTGCGACTGTGACGTCTGCTAGATATGAGCTCTTCTGGTGAAAGTGATATAAATGGTCAAATGGCCCCTTTGTTTTTAATCTTGTACGGGTGAAAATGTACTACTATGAAAACTGTAACAGCTGTGAAGGATATGAACACACAGGGAGTTAAAAGAGGGGAATAGAAAATAAATGATCGATGAATCTGAATCACAGGAAATCCACCAGCAGGCTAAGCCAATAGCAGCATAACTAAAAGCTGATCAGCCTTGATTAAATCAGACTCAGAATCAGTTCCAGGACTAACTTTACGTGTTATCAGAAAGGAAACTTTTATGTCTCATCCTAAAAGTAGAGAGGGATATCTGTGTCCTAAATCCAAACTGGGAGTTTGTTCCTGATAGCTGAAGGCTCTTCCTCCCATTCTACTTTTAGAAACTCCAGAAACCACAAGTAAGCCTGCAGTCTGAGAGGGAAGAGCCCTATTGGGAAAATATGATACTAGTAAGTCTTAACAATATGATGGAGTCGAGATCAAGATTTTAAATTCAGTTCTGGGGCTAATATGGGAAAAACATGTCAGGTTCTTTTCTCAGATCATTCATCATGTACTCCGTAGATGGGTTCTTCATTAAATTTGAACATTTTTTATTGTTTTACACTAAAAGCAACGGGAAAATTATGAGTTTACTGTGCAAGAAATTCTCTGACATGGCCCACTTAGAATCATATTGGGCTGCCTGTGGCTCATTAATTAAAATGAGTTTGACTTCTGTTATATAGAGTATGCTAGAAAGGTAAAAGCACAGCTATTTATATTCCTTTTATAATGAGTGCCTCAGTCTTTGGATACTTTTTTCCTCTTATCTTTGTTTTGGTATTATTTACCCTAAAAACATAAATAAAAAAATGAACTATAGAAGACTCAAGCAAACAATAGTTTGCAACTATTGCGCTCATGTTATGTTCTCAGATCCGGCAGCGCTGTATTGACACCTCGAGGTGATCAGACTCTTTTTGTGATTCACTGCCTCCTGCCAAGACCTGAAGCCTCTCCACAGCAGGACCACCAGAGGCAAACAGCTCTGCAAACACCTCTCTGAGCAGACAGCTCAGGCAAGCACCGCTGTTCGTTTCCCTGTGCTCGACTGGATGCTGCTGCTCATGTAGCCATGAGCCATACGAATCCGAATCCAGATCCTGGATGACGAAAGTTTTTGTTGCAGCCATAATTAGCGCATTGCTCAGAAGTTCTGAAGGAATTTTAAACAGTTTTTTATTCTCACCCAGCTTTCAGCTCTTTACTCGACGAGGTCAAGAAAAGGACAAGGATAGAAAAAAATAGAGTAGAATAGACAAGAAGAAAAGTAAAAATGATTTTATAAAACGCTCACAAAGCAGGTTCATCCCGAGGTGATTCAGAGAAAAAAGGACGTGGGTTGAACGAATCACAGTTTTCAAGATAAGGATTCTGAGTGTGTTCATTCACAGTTTGCCCAATGTGTGTTTCTGATGATTGTTTTGTCTACATCCTGTTCGTGCAGTTCGGCGAGACACGTCGAGTGCTGCAGGTCTTGCGGACGCTGCTGGAGGAGTTTCGAGAGGAGCTGCGGGAGGAGGAGGCGCGGCGATGCCAACTGCAGCAATCCTACGCCAATGACAAAGCCGCCTGGGAGGTCAAGTGGGCAGAGATGAAGTGCCATGTCGCCCAGGTACAGATGGCGTCTCAGCACCCACCTTTAAAGGGACAGGACACAATCTGCTTTTTTTTTTTTTTTGCCTTTTTGCACTCAGAGAAAACCTGTTTTGTTTTCCCTTTTTTCTACCTGTGAGCTCACTGCTCCTCTTTGGCCAGTTTTCTGATTTGAAAGTAAAGCGCTGGAATGAATAATAACTCTAAATAGTGTCTTAAACCATATCACATCTGACAAACAAACGAACATTCATAATCTCTCCTCACCGATTAAATTTAAAAAAAGAACCGCATCCAAGGAAATAATGATGAATCACACTCTTGGCACTGCACAATGGATATAATCTGTCTTTGCGCAAACTAATTAATTCAGCTTTGAGCCTAATTGTTCAGTGTGACTCTGTGCACATCTTACAGAACTGAAAACAGCTGTTAAAGCACTCATTCATATTCCTAATGAGATAGAAGTGCTTTGTACTTTGAAAGTATACCATCCTCATCTAAAAATGACATGGCTGTGTGTAACCTGATGTTTGTGTTGGTGTCATAAATGCTGAAGTCTGCTGATATAACAAACACATCTAGTTTTATTTGCTAAAGCATGCTTTCCTGCATCAACTATTAACTATTAAAAAGACCAGTTTTAGTAACGGATCGACGTATCTGATTAGTTTTGGCTAATCAAATGGCTCAAAAAAGAAAACTGTTGTTGGCAAAGCCCTGTGTGATAGCATGGCTGCTGTCTGGCAGAGCAATAAATAAAATGATGAGGAAGCCGTTTACACAGTGCTGTATGCTGTCTGAAACCGACTGTCTGACAATTTTAATGCCAGATTGTGGTGGATTAGCGAATCTGTAAGTGTAAATCTAGTGTGGATTATAGCAAAGACGCATGTGGCTCAGGTCTGCTAATGTCACAAGCCTCCTCAGTCTGCATGTCGGAGTACCTTGGCCCGAGATATTGAAGGGATCGTGTGTGTTAGCGTGTGAATGGGTGGATAAGGCTCGTAGTAAGAAAGCACTTGGACTGCTTTCTCACAAACTAATTGAGTAGAAAAGCATCATGTCAGTACCAGTCCATTTATCATTTTATATTTGCTGAATAATGAGACATCCTAATAGAAAATAAAATCTGCACCTCGCTAATAAAGTAATAAATAATTCTTCCAAAATTAAATTAGATTGTTTCCAGAAGTTAATCTTAGATAAAAGTCTTTGTAAATCTGTCTGTTAGGAGGATTATAGATGGTTAACACTCCTGGTTTAGCTCGAGGGCTAGAATCTGCCCAGCAACAACTCCAAATTTGGCCCATTGGACAGCTTTAAAAAACATATGGAGTGCATAGATTTTGAACTTTTAACTGTATTTTCATATTTTTTAACAGCTTTTTGCATTAGTAAAGACCCCCATCTTATAGTGGAATCCATACTACCCAAAAATACAAGGACATTTTCTGTTACCTTTACACGTTTATCATGTAGCTTCACTGATATGACCCACTTCACATCAAAGTGGCCCGTATGTAGCCCACGATGTAAAACGAGTTTGGCAACCCTGATCTAAACCAGTCACTTCCTTAGAGGAGGTAATTAGTGTTTTATAAAAATGTAAAGGTTTGTTATAAAAGCACTTTTAAAACCAGCTGATTGGTGAGCCACATATTTTCTTTATGACTTGGTGGAGGGCAGAAGCTAAAAGAGCGAGTAATGGACCTACCCCTCTAAAGCAGGGGTCCCCAATCCCAGTCCACGGGGGCCGGTGCCCCTGCAGGTTTTAGATCTCACCCTGGGTCAACACACCTGAATCACATGATTAGTTCATTACCAGGCCTCTGGAGAACTTCAAGACATGTTAAGAAGGTTATTTATCCATTGACATCAGCTGTGGTGGGACAAGGACACATCTAAAACCTGCAGGGACACCGGCCCTCGTGGACTGGGATTGGGGACCCCTGCTCTAAAGCCACGAGTATCGTTTTAATCCGTGTGTTTTTGTGAGGTTTTGAGACCCCTATAGCATCAGTGTCATTTTCTTTTCCTTGGAAAACCTGAACAAATTGCACAACAAATTTTTAAGCAATAAATTACACAAAACTGCTGGCTGTAGCAAAAAAAGATCTAAATTAAAACTCATATTTGCAAACTGATATTTTTTTTCTTTTTCATTTGTCAGAAGATTCAGTAAAAACTCAAGTTTCAAGAAATTATAATTTTTTGGGTATTATTTCATGGTTCAAACTTTATAGGGTTTAAAAAGGGAAACGTTTGAGGTATACGTATCTAGATCGATGGCTTACTCTTCTGATGTCATTTTTCAAAACTCCCCTCACAGTCTGGCGGTCTAATTAAGATACCTGTTGTTTGATTCCCTCCCAGCTCCCATCTGTAGGCTCAGAGGAGATAATTAGTCATCAATCACTCCTAAATTTTGTTGTAACAGATTCAAAGGAAGCGGGGAACTCTGCTGCAACAAATCTGTCATTTTGAAAAGCAGTTCTCTGACTGAAGTGTCGGGATTGTGTTCACAGCGTGTTTCTAAGAAAAACTGTTATTAAAGGTCAAACATAATTAAATCGTTTAAATCTCACATGAGGCGAAATAAACAGCAACTTTATTCTGAGAAGCAGCACATTTGTTTGGCAGCGTTTGCTGAGTGTGTTTTCTTTGCGTGCGTCTCTGTGGGTACCTTGCTGTCGCCGCGCGGGAAATCTAAAACTTTCTTTCCCGTTGAGAATCGAACCGGGTCCTGAATGTCCTCTCTGACCACTTTGCTGAGAGCTAAAAATTTGAAACCCTTGGTGGGTGGAGAAGTGTCTCTTATCAGCCTGAGCTGATTTTTTTTTTTAAAGGAAACTGCAGCTTTGGGAACCAATTAAGAGGCTCGAGTCAAAGGAGGAAGATTATCTTTTTAACTCTTGTGCTTTTAATCTGTAAATCTCTTACACGGTTCAATCCTTCCACAGAGGAGAGGTCGCTGAAGGCCACAGTGGGAACTAATGTACTTATTTGCTCTGATAACTGTGCAGAGTTCTTTACTTGCTTCACTTATTAGGACTTTAGAAATATACTTCTCATTCAGGATTATTATACAGCCCAGTAGACCAGAGTCGAATTGGAAATTGCTCTCACCTGTGGACATAACCAGTGATTATGTTATTGCTTACGCTGCCTCCTGTTTCATGCTCTGGTCTGGCCACCTGCTCGCCCCTACAGAGCTGCCTGTATTAATAATACCGCAGAGTCTGACTTATAGAATTCATTCAGCAGCTCTAAGTGTACTCATCGTCTCCTCCGGTGTCAAATTAGGCAGGTTTAAAACAGATAAAAAGCCTACAAGGCAAATATTTGTGAATGAGAGAACGGAAGCTCGTGTTTGAGGAGGTCCGTGTGCACGACTCTCCTGCTGCAGACTCTACTTTGTACCATTATGTCTTGGAATGAAAGCATGTCTGAAGACTACAAAGCTCCGCTCTGCAGAAAGAGAAGCTTCCCTCTCGTTGTTCTGCAGCTTTGAAGAATCTGCAGAATGCCTGATTCCCTTCTTCTTCCTCCCCCCCTCCCCGCTATTGTGTGGTTAGACATATAAATTCAGGTTTGAACTGTCTCTGCCTGCTGCAGAATAACCGCTTTGTCATCCTCTCTTGTCATTTCTCTGTGTACAGCAGAGATTCAATTCATTTTAATTAATTTGAACTGGTTTTAAGTTGGGAAAAAGTCACCTAGCAGCAAGAAGGTCCTTGGTTCAGATCCAGGTGTGGTGTTTGCTTGTTCCACCTTGTTCCTATGTGGGTTTTCTCCGGCTACTTTAGGTTAGATAGCAATTCTAAATTGAAATTAAGTGTGAAGGTGAGAGTGACTGATTGATTGGACCCCCCTCAGACCTGTGACCTGTTCGGGGGATACCCCCACCTCTCGATCCGTGACAGCTGGGTTAGGCTCCAGCCTCACCTGGGCAATAAAGTGGATGGTTTTTATCGCTTATCGTGCCATTTTACCCTTTTATTTGGCCCTTAAGTTATAAAAGAAGATCATTCTCACCTGCATGTCTGCACAGTAATTGTGTAACGATAAAGAGTTCAGCGTGAAAAGTGGGAAGAGTTGGACCGGCACAAGAACCGTGCTGCTTTGTTGTGTTGATTAGGTGAGTGAGCAGCAATGCTTTGGAGAAGGACCCAGAGCCGCAGTGCTACTTTTAATTTTCTCTCTGCCTCGTCCTTTTTTTTTTTAACTTCTGTGTTTGGTGACTTTCACCCTCAGTTCAGCAGAACTTTGATAACAGGCTGTTGAATGCTGCTACAGCCCGAGTAAACGGACAAAACACAAGGAATATAAAGTTAGAGAAGACTGTCGTCAGTTTTTTTTGATACATACAAGAGTAAAATGTTTCTAGGAAGCACTGAAAATATGATAATATAGTTGTTTTGTTTAATTTTATTTATTTTTGTCCTGTAGGAAGATGTGGTAAAGAGTTCTTAATTAGCTTTTGTTTCGTTTTTTTTTTTTCTTCAATTTGAAATGCACTGAGCTCTGAGCTCTCAGGATCAACCTACATTCCCTATCTTTTCAGTTTTATTCTAAGCTAAGCAAACCGTCTTCTGGCTACAAGTATGTATAATAGAAGCCTGAAAGTGATATTGATTCTCTTAAATTTCCCAAAGGTTTTTATCGACTACTCTTTTATTTCTTCAAGCTGCTCTTTGAACCAACGTCATGCCTAAAATCTTCCTTTGTTGATTAGGATTCAAACAAAAATTTGCATTGTAAAAGTTTTCTCTTACTTATTAAAGACTACAGCGTCTGTTTACATCTTCATCTAACACGTATGCTGCTGCTGGCATAACACTGTGATTTTCAGCATTGCAAAATGACACCGATCAGTCCCAGTGAGCCGTTTAATTGTTGGCTCGTCCGCACGTGTCGATCATTCGTAGTGTGAGAGTGAGCGTTTGTTTCAGCCAACGCCTTTTCATTCGTTTTTCTGTTCTGTTTTGACATTGATTTATTATTTTGTGGTTTGGTGACCTGCTTGGCTGCACTCACGTTTGTATGTTACTGAACTGACAGAAAGTTTGGAAGAAGATCTTTTAATTGTCTGAAAACTTTCTATTTACAAATGTTGTGCTCTAAAATTAAAGCAGTCTTTCACAGAAATTACAAAACAGTAGGATGGTTTTGTAATAAGTGTTTTGCCTTCATGTTAATAACGTTAAAGCCAAATTAAACAGAAATGCTATCAAAAATTTAACAGCAAACTGCCACTGCAGAGACTTTTACTATTCTCTGGTATTTTCTCTTTTTCTGTGTTTTTTATTTATCGTCTCTTTTCAATATTTGTGTCTCATCTTCGACCAGCTGGAGGAGGAGGAGCAAGGTAAGGTGCGAGGTGAAGCGCAGGGAGGCGAAGGGGAGCCAGCTGCAGACACCGAGTGGGCCCTGAAGCTGGAGCGCGAGGAGCATCGTCGTCTGCTTGCCGAGAGCCACAACACGTCGCTGGATCTGCGCTGGAAGCTGCAGCACGGAGAGAAGAGGTGGAACCAGGAGAGGGTCGATCTCCTGGAGCACTTCGACAGGGAGCGGCAGGAGTGGGACAGCAGTATGCGGGAGCTCCACCGGAAGATGGAGAGGGTGAGAGAAGGGCGGGAGTAAAAATAGACAGAATAGTAGTGGTAATAATGGCAAAGAAGGAAAGATTTGACTCAATCTGAGGTCTTTGCTGTAATGTAATCATTGGAATCATCTGTTTACAAGGTTTGAAATTAACTTTAAACTGGACTACAATTTCCCAAAATAAATGTGAAGATTTACAGCTCCATGACAACTTCAGCAGCTCCTCCTGCTGAACGTTATCAAGAAACAACAGTAGAAGTTGCAGGTTTCATTCTGGGATCGAACTTTCCTGATAACTGATCAGCAGTTCAGTTTATTGACCAGTAAGTAAGTTAAAAGAAGACTCAGACATTTCAATTCTTAACTCTTACAAATAGCCAAAACATTTTTCACAGTTAATGCCATTTTATAGACGTGTTTTCTCTTGTTCACAGGCAAAAAAACAAAATATTCCTTTTATACATTGATATAAAACAGAGAAAAGCTTTAAATCTTCATATTTGAGAGACGGTCTTGTATCATTTTTTTTGTAGCACGTCGTCACGTTACTGCTTTCTGTGCTTTGACATAGAAAACATGAAGCAATTTTTTTTTTTTATAATTTTGCCATATTTTTATATTATGATCATTGCATTCATCCGAGTCCTGGCATTTCTGCTAGACAGAAGTTCTTAAAGTTTATCTGAGTTGCCTAATATCCCTCTTTTGTGAGGGAGACTAGGCAAAGATGGCAGCGTATAATCTTTATTTAATCTCTGTGAGCTCTGAATGTCTTTTGCATGAGTCTTAGACCTGAGACATCGGAGATAAAGAGGGAAAAACTAAAGGTATTTAAAACTTTTTAGAAATAAAGTTTTAAGGGGAGACAATCAACAAAATTATAGCTAATAGATTTTTTTATGCATTTCTTTTGCTGCATCAGTGTTTTAATAAAGGAATGAGAGAAAGAAACCCAGACAAAGGACTCAGGGCGATTATAGTAGATGCAATAATTGAGCATAACTGAATAATTTATGTCCTTTGTGCGATTTAATTAGACGAGCTGTAGCATTGCACTTTTTGCGTTTTGATGTTCAGGGCAGGAAGTAGAACTACACACTGATTAATATGATGTGTGTGTGAGCGTATTATCATTCAGACCAGGGGACAGGAATACACCTCTCTGAATATAGTTTACGCTTTCCAGCTCAGAGAGGGGGAAAAAACTGCTGATGCACCTCTGAATGGAGATGCAGAGCAGGAGGTGGAAATGCATTATTCAGCAATGTTGCAGGAAACTATAAAGCACAGGTCATCCACTGAACTGCTCAGACTGGCAGGCTGAAAGTGAATGAGTAATGTGGCTGTTCTTCCTTAAACTTCAAGCCAGGAACAAGGTGCTTAACCTCAAGTGCTGCAGGTGGATTACTGTGCGAGTGACATTGGAGTAACAGAGCACAAGAATATAGTGCGTGTGTGGTAAAAGCCTCCTCTGCTTAACAGAAATGGATAATAAAAAAAAAAGAAAAAGAGAGAGGTGGAGATATGTTCTGGAAAGAAGAGGAGTGATCAGAGAATACATGGTTGTGAATGAGAAGAACAGATGGAGATGTACATGTGCAAGGAGCAGAGGCAGTGAAGGCGGTAAGGAGCGTTGGTGTGACAGAGGGATGCTAGGGACAGGGTGAGAGGGAGGTGACCCCTAAAAGGAGCAGAAGAAGCTAAATTAAAGGATAGATACACTTTAATGGGAATTCCCATTTTGGAGCCTCGATTTAGGCATCATAGCATCACCAGGTTGGCTTATTTCTGTTTTTTATTTTTTTTTGTTTTGTTTTGTTTTTTGAGCTAGATTTAATGAGAGAGTTGAGTGCTGTGTACTATCAACTAATAATGACAGACAAGCTGCATCCATGTACAGATGTAGCCTTTCTGATGAAACCCTCCCTTGTATCCAGGCACGGGTCCAGCACTCCGAGTGCACTAACATGTGATCGGACAACTTTCTGCACTAAAGTTGTGCATTTTAAAATGGGAGCTTTTTTGCACACTTCCCTTGACTGCAGGACCACATGAGAGGTTTTGCATGCTTTATAGTGCTAAACCTGTGAAGGAGCCAGTAGGGTGAATGGATGAGCTTGGTTAAAACCACGCAGTGGCAATGTTTCATGTCTCAGAGAGGTGTGTCTAAAGATCACTCTTCAAAATTAATTTTAAGGGAACTTGATGTCAAATAAAAATCTGTTTGCTGCTCATGAAAAGAAAAAAACTTGTATATTATCTGATATAAAGCTGTAGAGCTTTTAAAATTCTTAATCATCGACCTCAAGATTCATTATGGCAAATGTGCCACTTTCACTAGCAGCTGATTAGCTTAGCATACATAGAGTAAAAAGTCAGATTGCTTTTTTTATACCTTTGTACAAACTTAGGCCGGCTGGTCTCTGTGGTTCTGCCAGTCTGTGTTACTGTTTGGCACCTCAGTTGGTTTAAACTTGGCATGCACACATGAGATCTGTGTCATTCTTCATTGAACACTCAGCACATGCCAGTGTTTTCCAAAATATCAAGCTGTTCTTTTAGTTTAGCTTCTTAATTGGATTTTATTATCCCATAAATAAAATATGTCACGTGGTAAAAATTTAATTTTTGCATAAAAAAAGAAAATAAAAATTAATGAGATCAGCACATCATGAATATACGCTTAACACTGTGCGTCTGAAAAAGGAGCATCAGGAAAGAGACACAACTCAAACCTTTTTCGCATATTTATTCCGCTTATATTTGTTTAAAATTGTCCTGACACATTTAGTAATTACAGTTTTATTATGTTTGATGACTGCGCTCGCTGCATTTACAGGTAATAAGCTCCCAGACTCTTATCCAGCACATGTGTCGTACTTCATGCAGATGCAGAGGGAACTTAACTCTCGGCGAGGTGAGGGCTCTGACGTTAAAGATGGCAGCACATCCTACAGAGGCATGTTTTCACCTCAGGACAGTCCCTGCCAGGCTCCCCGGTCGCCTCACACCCCCCGCTCCCCCTGTACAGCTACACCTGTCCTGATGCCCCCCACACGTTCCCACTCTGACTCCGAGGCCATTCTGGAGGAGCAGGGGGCTGCGATGGGGCTCAAAGGCTCAGCAGACAACCTGTTCCTGGACGCACTGTCTCTGGACCCCATGAGTGGACCGGAGGTCCCTCCACCCTCCAGACTGGAGAGTGAGAAGAGGTTTCCCTGTATGAAGGAGGTAACGCACATCTGTATGAGTTCAATATGACCTTTGAAGAGACAAAGGAAAATTTGTGCATGTGTGTGATAACTACACTATGTGAAAAAACATCTTCCTTAGATTTTGAGCTGTTACTAATGAAAATTCATCTTAATGTAAATTTGAATCTAAAATAAAGGTAAAAACAAGTTATGTTATGTTTTCATTTTAGTTGATAGCGTAATCTTCATTAATACGTGTGTTTCATTTCTTCTTTCATTGTTTTATATTTATTAGTTCATTTAGCTATGAAGTGTGAAACATTATTCACAAACACCAGTTTAGATTTTAAGAGGTTATATTTAAAAGTATATTAAAATCTAAGAAGCACAAATTTATCATTCAGTGTCTGTTTCCAGGAGAAGATGCACTTACTTCTCTAAACTGTGTTGCACAAGTGAGCCAAAATTCCACAATATTTAGATTAAATAGGGTTATGCACCCCCTTCCCTCAACATGTTTTAACTGTTGTGTCTGTTGCCTTTCAGGCCCTAAATGAGATTTCGGAGAGAGAAGATGCTGCTGCTTACTCAGAAGACAAGATGAGGGAGGGTGGGAGTCTGCTCAGGTAACCACCAGAGACAGAATTATGTTAAACTGAGTTCAAAAAGCTGGAGTATTGTAAAGTCTGCTGTAAATTTTTAACCAATAACTAACTGGCTGCAGATTATCCGGCCTCCTGCAGTACTTTCTTGCTCGTACGTACTGATCGGCCCTGCTGATTCTGTTAAGTGTGACTTGTAGTGACGGGGAGACTGGTGATTGTTCTTTTATGGCAGCGATGAGATCCAGCTCACTACGCTGTTAAATAATTCACAAAGTTTTAAAACACAGACCGAGTTCCTTTGTAAAAAAAAAAAAAAAAAAAAAAAAAAAGCAGCCACAGATTTTTGGGGGGTTTTTGTGGGAAAATAAAGGAGATGTTATGAAGATCAGTTTGAGACATTTGACTTTAGCTGTAGTTAATGATCTCTGTGTGTGTGTGTGTGCGTGTGTGTGTGTGCGCGTGTGTCCAGAGCCAAGTCGGTGTGCTCCATGAGCGACTTCCAGCGGTTAATGGACAGCTCACCGTTCCTCCCTGACAAGACGCGTCATGGCGATCAGGGCCAAGACGACGTCACCCCGCCTCTGTCTCCAGATGATCTCAAGTACATCGAGGAGTTCAACAATAAGGGCTGGGACTTCCCGTCAGCCACCTCTGGTCCGGGACTGTTGCGGGAAGTGTGGACAGACAAATCAACAGAGGCCCGGGAAGGAGAGGCCGTTCCTGGTCCATTCCAACCCGCTTCCTGGTTCCTCACCACCAGCGCCACCCTGACCACCAGCACCCTGAGCAGCCCTGAGCACTGCCACAAGTCCCCACTGAGAGGCAATGGAGCAGCAGCAGCAGGGGTGGGAGTGGAGCACTACGGGGTGCACATCCTCCACAGCCCCACCAGACCCGGGGCAGCTGAGCACACCACTGCCCAGGATCCCGATTTCCTGTATGCAAAGGGGACCAAAGCAAGGGGAGGAGTGGAGGCTGGGGTGGGTGCCAGTGGGCCGGATGAAGTGTTCAGCAGTGCAAGGTGGCCTTGCCTTCTGGAGGGTGGAGGACTACGGACTTCTCCTAGTCAGTCTCCTATCTGCCCCACAGTGGGCTATGCATCCTCTCTGGATCTTCAGCTCTCCAGAAACATGAGTGACGACATGAAGGAGGTGGCCATCTCTGTGAGGAACGCCATCCGCTCTCCACCGGGGCCTGTTGTCCGGGACACCGCCTGCCAGACCAACGGATTCACCACAAGAGGGACTCAGACCACCCAAACCATCAGCGTGGGTCTGCAGACAGACCTGCTGAGGAACCTGACCAGCAGCCCCCACCGCTGCCTCACCCCGAAAGGTGGCAACACGCCCATCTCGTCCCCATCACGCAACACAAGGAAAGTTCAGTACTCTCCTGTGGTCCAGAGCAAGTTCGAGCGACCCTGCTGCTCCCCAAAGTACGGCTCACCGAAACTTCAGCGCAAACCATCCACGTCCAGTAAAACCGAGCTACCCAATAACAGCCGCGCCCCCATGCCCACAACGCCCCAGAAAGGGAACAACGAGTCGGCATGGGCCCGCTCCACCACCACTCGCGACAGCCCTGTGCACACTACCATCAACGATGGGCTGTCCAGCCTCTTCAACATAATCGACCACACCCCTGTAGTCTATGACACCATTCAGAAATTTAATAAGTCCCCAAGTCGCTCCCGCCCCACGCCACCCTCCACCACTGAGCCGAGCCCCGCTCACGGGCCTCTGTCTGCAGACCCCAGGAACGCGCAGGAATGCCTGCGGCCTGCTCGCGGGCGCTCACCAAGCCCTGTGCAGCTAATAGTGGAGACGCAGGGCGACAAGAACCCAGAGGTGGTGAGCATTCGGCAGGATCTATCGGCCCCGCCGGGCTACACGCTGGCTGAAAACGCAGCCCGCATCCTCAACAAGAAGCTGCAGGAGCAGAACTTTAGGGAGGAGAGGAGGCTGCCGGCGGGAGGACCGAGCAGCCACGGCAGAGACAACAGCAGGCAGACCGAGTCAGACAGAGGACAGTCAGGATGCATGGAGGTAAATACACAGATGCACTGGATTCATCGCTTCATCATTCATGTGATGTGGGGCCCATGTTTTATGACACGGTGATACTTATGGTACCGCCTTGGAGTTCCCGTGTAATGTCTGAAGACATCTGTGTTTAATCAGACAAACGATGATCAAGAATTCACCTTTAAAATGTGCACAATCACTAAAATGTTCATGCTCTTTCCTCAGATCAAAAGCACTGACTGATGCAATGGTAATGTTATAAAACATTTAACCCTCCTCTGCAACACACTGAACTTTCTCTTATCGCTGCATGTAGAAACTCTTGAAGGTTTCTTCTTCTGTACTTTCATCTCTGCTGCAGTGGCTTCCTTGTAGTGTGGCTTTTACCTCTGTGCTTAAACCATCACTGAGGCCCGACTGAAGTCTGATTTATGTCTCTGATAAGTGGAGAAGTGAAATAAATGGTCTAACAACTGCGATCTGAGTGGGATCACTATTACACAGTTCCTTAATTAATCATTAGCAGCGCCTTCCAATCAAGTGTTCAAGCAGAATTTTAAGTGGCTCCGGTTTTTAAAGGAGTTGGATCCCCGCCCCCGCGTACCAAAATAAACCTGGGAAAGCGCTAACTTCACTCAATGAAATCAGTTCAGGCTGTTTTCACCACCCATTTCTCTGACCCGTGCAAAAAATGTGACAGACTTTTAATTAATTAATATATGTCCTGAATGAAATAATTACAGTATCTGCCGGCACGCCTCATATTTGACTCTCCATAAACCGATTAAAACCTATGAAAAGCAGGTCATGCTGCATTACAGCTGTAAAAAAAATCTGTGTTCCCCAGACCAGTTGTATATTTGAAATTGTGTACATGTACAGGGAGCAATATAATCGCACATATGCTGGTTAATAACATCAAGAGTTCACCTGCTGCTGTTCACTGATGTGCAGGAGCAAGATTACAGTCTGATATGTGACTTTATGAATGGCACTGGAGCGTGCGATCATTCATGAAACAAAACTGTGACTCTGTGGATAATGATTACAGCATGATAATAGCACGAAAGTAATGGATTGCGATGGCGCGTAACCACGCGTTATGTCAATTTTTTAGAAGAGGTATGAATGTGGATTTCGTTTTGGTGTCTCTGTTTGCTTTGTAAGAACAAACTCACAGAAAATACTTTTTATTTCTTGAAGTGGCAGGCAGTATGGAGCAAACCTCGTCTTAATGCAGCCTTTGTCTTATAATTCAGAAATTAATAAAAGGTAGCAGTAAATAAGCTGATATGAATGAGCTGCTGGTGACTGTTGCACAAATGTGGCCATTTCGATCAATTACCTGAGGAGCTTATGAGTTTGAAAGGGACCTTTTATGCTTTTCCTTATTTTCAGCCATGTACTGGTAGATGCTCATATTAATTATACCCAAAGTTTTAACTGTTAAGGACAGTTTGGAAGTAATCCAGGCTGCTCTTTAATGCTCAATTTCACACATTTCTTTTCTATTCCTCTTTCTTTATTTTGAATAAATATATTTTGTGAGTTTTTTTTAAAGATGTAAGCTTTTAATATCTATTCTAGTCACAGTTAGCAATAAAACTGACTCTCTGGGCTGCGAGTGGTGAAGCTGGACCGTAACCGTGACATTGCCAAACTAACAAGGTGCTCCCAGCCTAAATGTTGCCGTGCATTCTTGTGCTTTCCAGATTTGCTGCTTGCAGTAGGTAGGTTAAACTGGTCACAAAGAGGGTGCCGCACCAAAAACCTTGTGATTCCTTTGCTTGTCAGATTGCCATGACTCACCCACAATGTGCACTAAAGACACCAACTTGCTAGGTAACCATCAAGTTTCAATGAACCCTGAAAAGTTGTGGAGACCTTTCACCTTCAAAGTAAAACTTGTGCCTCGCTGCTGAAAAAGGTGCAACCTTTACTTTGAAAGTAAATGGTCTCAGTTTCTAGTTCTAACTTTGCACTCTTGCTTTGATGTTCACTCTTCATGAGCACTTAGTGAGTAGTTTGTGAGTGGGGACTTTCTTAGCAACTAAAGAAATCCGGTTGTTCAGTGATGACGCGACGAATCCTACTTCCGGGTCTAAAGTATTCTACGTTTCTTCTATTTGATCTCAAAAAGCTCCTAAAACAGTCAGTGATCACTGTTGACCTCCCTCGGCTTTTATTACCGCTAATCATTTATTTAAGCTCAGTTTTTAAAACCTAAGGATGTAACTACAGCCCAGCCCATGCAGCAGTATATGAATGACTAACCTCGTATTGTGGATGGATTATCTCAGTTGTTCTCCTGGCTGAAGTTTGGTCCTTTTACAGCATCCTGCCATGTGATTACATTTGTTTCTGACCACTGACAGCACTCACGGTAACTTTTATCGAGTGGAAAAAAAGTTAGCTTGTTTATATTATGCTAACATAGCTGTGTCGCTAGCGGTCACGTAGCACATCATTATATACCAGCTAGCCCAACTTCAGTAACCCTACAAACGTCACTGCTGTTTAGTTTTCTGTCTTCATTTATGCTGGAAGTGATAGCAGAGCTGTACGTTTTAATTTGTTTCCAAAACCCCGCAGTCAGGACATGCTATATTGTATTTAGATAGAAGCTAGCGAGCTAACTCCCTGCTAACTTCTAACTCCGTTAAATGTCATAAATTCCGTTTTCATGGATGCCTGGATGTTAAACTCAATTGTTACACCTGGTAGAGCAGAACGCTGATCATTTTATTAAAGATGAAAGACTTTAGACAGTTTTTCAACTCTCAGTAATGCCATAGTGATCGTTTGATATATGGACCTGCAGCAGAGTTTAGACCCAGACACGGCTAGTGACGTCAGACTGAACAACCGGATAGAAACGAGGTTTTTGATGTATACCACTTTGCAACCGACTTCACCTAACAACAGCAGGCAACCACTCCCTAGCAACCAGTGGTTGCCAGGTGGTTGCCAACCAGTCTCTAGGCCTGCCCCCCTCCTCCCCTTTCAGAAGTTCCAGGTTTTAAGTGAAGCTGTGTGCGTGTGTTTATTGGGTGGTCCGCCTTATTTCTGCCTTCTGCCTTCGACATACCTGACTTTTCTTTGATCTCTTCCCCTTTGCTTGATTTTTACCAATTAACATTTCCCGCTCTATCTTTCTTCCTTCTCTTCCCCTCCCTCTTTCCTCCCCTCTGGGCTTTATCTCCTCCTCCCTGTCCTCTGTGCTCTGATCCAGAACCACACTGTCATACTAACAACTCCTTGGGGACTCTAAATCTGCTAGTCTCCGTGATGTAAGTTCCTCTTCCTCCTCCTACTTTGCCTCTATGACCTTTGGCGGTGGGTTCACCAACCACAGGAACCTCACGCCCCGCAGACCTCAGCCCCCCCCCCACCTCCTCCCTCTTCATTAATGCATGCTTCACAGGATAGCACAGTGACAGTGTGTGAAGCCATTGGAGTGGTGTCAAAAGTCGTGCGACGGCCATGCATCTGTTTCTCCCAGTTAATGAGTGCATGCTCATATTTTTTGGTGGATCATCAGTTTTTTGTAAAGGGCCATGCCGGTGTTTTTGCATGCTGCAGAACATTACCCATGATTCCCATCCACTATTGTAACTAACACCATACTATATGTTCTTGGCTTATCAAAATTTTAATAAAAATGTCTCTTTGTACTGTAAAAAAAAAACACGTTTAAGTGACTTGCATAAAGTGAGAGATGGGGTTTATTAAGCAGCACAAATCAGTGAGTTCCACTGCAGCAAAAGCAGCCAGAGCAGCAACTTCATACAAGTGACCTTACAGGTTCTTACCTGTATATTTAGCACTTAAAGAATAATCTTTTGCAGAGAATGAAATCACACTCCTTCTGTGTGTATAATCTGTGTGTCTTCTTTTTATGTTTTGGTAGCCATTCGGGCAGTTTGTGCATTTTGGTACACATAACTTCCTCAGTTTGAAACTATTAGCCCTCCCGTTTTGTTTATAAAGACAATTTCAGACATACACTACAGCCCTAAACTTTTCTAGACACTATTCGGTTGAGGTGCATGTGAGAAAATGCATTTCTGATGCATTTGAATCGGACATTAGTTGGGAGGTTGGATTACACAGTAATGTCCAATTGAGCCCATGTCTGAAAAGCACAGCTAATAGTCCTGGAGTAATTTTCATGCCCATTTTTGCCTCAGAATAGTAAAGAATCCTTCCAGAAAAACTTCCTGGATCAACACAGGTGTAAAAATGAGTGCTTGCAAATCTATTCATTACCTTTTGAGTAATCCTGCTGTAAACACATTTCATAAAACCTTTGCAGACATAAAAATGAGATTAGATTTATTACACAGTTTCTGCTCTCTGTGCTGGATTTTTACTGCAGTATGTATCTAAAGAAAAATTCAAGCTTCAGCGAGTAGCTCGTCACACTTAAATATAAAAGCTAAATAGTTTTGTGGTAACATAAAATATCTGCTATTTGCCACTGATTGGGGGGAAAAGAAGTCATGCAAAAACACTGGTATGGTCCTTAAATTCATGTAACCCAAAGAGTCTTCGGTCTTGATCACTGGTGGATTTTAATATTTCTGCCAAAGTGTTTGCCAGTGAACATGACATAAAAGACGACTCTTGGACATTTCACACATTCACAGGTCGATTGTTGTCTGTTCGGGCTTCATAAGGCATTGCTGGATTATTCTAACACTGTGTTTCTACCAGGTCCTCCTTTTTACGTGCACCGCTAGACGGACTGTGATGTTTTCTTGTAATATTGTACTTTTTTTCTCAAGTGTTTGTCCACACAGCGCTTTCTTACGTCTTCTTACCATTTCCTCTCAGACTAACAAAGATTAACCAATGAAGACGGGCTGCTAACACTCGCCATTTCCTCTGCACTGTCTTGGTTTTGTGTCATTTCTGGTAGAAATGAACTAAATATTCTGGTACACTGTGCATGCTTAAGGAAAAAATCCACTGTTAGAAACTGCAGGGAAGTGTGTCTATTCTCACCATGTCATATTGGTCATTTCAGATGTCGTGTTGGAACGAAGTGTTAGCAGGTCGTAACTTCTGATATTTCTCAAATGCTTTTGAAAGAACAGTGGCCATCGGTAAGCCTGGCTTATAGTCACTGCGTTCGTTGTGACAACCGCCACTTATATCGCCACTTGAGGGTACATCAGACTCACTACAGTCCTGTCACCACTCGTATAGGAACAGAAGAGGTGAAAAATACCTTCAGAAGTTTCCAAATCAACATTCTTAAAAAGACAAATAAACTAATGATCACAGAATTCTTTCCGTGGTGAAAAATCTCCTTCACAACATCCAACAAAGTGGAGAACACTCTGAGTGATGTCGGTGAACAAGATGCCTTCATGGATATAAATACAGATCCTTTACAGCAGGCCTGGCACAAAGGGAGGAAATGCAGCATTTGGTTAAATTTAGAGGGGTGTTAAGACATTTCTCCATTTCTCAGTAAGAATAACAAATAATCATCATATTTTTACACAAGTCCCAACAGCTGATATCATCAGTGACAAATGTATACGAACCTTTGTGGGCTCCCAGACTGCTGTATTGCTCCTTGAGTAATACCGTTGGTCGGCCTCTCCTGTGGAGGGAAACGATGCTCCTCACATTCCTCCATTTGTACACAATCTGTCTGAATAACTTCAAAATCCTTAGAGATGTTGAGCAGCAAAAACTTTTCTAAAGTCCTCAGGAATCTTTTGCTCGTACCACGATTCTCGTCCACAAATGAGTTGTAAAAACCAGATTCCTTAGATAACACAGGATGTGAGTACCTGATTACGGTAGTATTCCACTGAGCTTTAACTACTGATTATTTTCAAGGTTGACATAATTTTCCCCCTCACATATATTAAATACTTGACTGTTTTCCTCAGTAAATAAATGACAGACTTTAAGATTTTTATTTAATTGTTTTATCTGGGCTCTTTTTTTATCAACTTGTGTGAAAATCTGATGATATTTTAGGTTTATTCTTGCACTAGAGGGTTTTAAGGTGGATCTTTTTTTAAGGTCAAAAACTTAGAAGCTGTGGTCCATGTACAGGTGTTGACTTTGCTGTTTTTTAATATCCGCTCGTGTATACTGACTTCCTGTATACAGGTGCCTGACTTGTGGGATTGTTTGATCTGATGCTTTGGCGTCACATGGGAAATCTTGCACAAGCAGTATCGTCTGTATTCCCATCAGCTGTATTCATAAACTAATGATTTATTGATGGTTTGGCGCAGACGCCTCCTGTCAAACTCTGCGACCTGTTTTTCTGCAGGACTTGCTGCAGATTGTGTAGCACATCTGTCCATCCTCCATCCACGTGTCCATCCATCCGGTTATTTTTCCTCCAGTTCATCTTCTCACACCACCGCAGCCTGACTGTCATGTATTTTTAGCCGAACTAGATTGTTGCTTTTTGGTCTTCTTGTCCTCCATCCTTCAAGTGAAATCTAACGCCTGGAGATGAGCTATTAATATTTTAGGCCAGTGGTGTGATCGTTCACTCGATTCATGCTCTGACTTCACTCGAAGGGGGGAAAACAAACTCACTCATAGTTTTAGTTTTTTGTGGCCTTTTTTTCTACACTTTCTGTTTTCATCCAGGGGACAGATGCATAAAGCTTTGTTGCCAATTAAGCACTTAACAGGTTTAAATATTTAGACGTTACAATCAATGCAAAATTGCACAAATGGACTGCATGTATTTATGGACTTCTATCACCTGATGCCTGCAGTGACCTCTGATAGCAGATTTGTGGCACGCAAGTGATTCATCTGCAGTTTAGGACTTCTTTAAACACTGAGATGACTTCAGAGTCAGGGTTTAAAATTCTGAATTAAATCTAATAAACTTCTAATTGTGGTCTAATTATGCCACAGTCATACTCAGGAAAACAGTGGTCTGAGCAGTGCCACCGTAACATTGCCAGCTTTGTGGAATGAACTTGTGTGATCTTGTTCCCTTTGAAATGGTTGCTTTGAAGATTGGGACCAGGTATCCAACCACTCGCAGTCAGCTGCCATTTTCAAAGCAGTTTTTGTATGTCAAGATGAAAGAAGATTATAAGTTTCTGTTTTTTTTAATGTGGAAAATGATAAATCTTTTGCCATCTGTTGGACAATCCAGTGATTTAATGCTCTGACCAGAACACAACCAGTTGGCAACCAGCTGAGTTCCTCATGAGACCTGTCACAGAATTAGAGTGACTGCAATATGTTGGCAATCTGTCTACATTTATAAATTAGACAGCAATTATTTGCTAACCTTTGCTAAGTCTGTGAGCGACTATAGTCAGTCCAAGTAGGATTATTTGGACAAATGTATTATTTGAAGACAGCTTGCCTCCTACCAGGCAACCTGTGTGCAGTTACCTCGTAACTGAAAGTGGTCACCTACAAGAATTGTCAACCTCTAGGTAACCAGTTGGTTTTGTTTTCTTGTTTTTTTCCACGTGGAGGTTGGCATCTGATTTTTACTCTAGTGTACCTGAGACATTTCTTTGAACCGTGGATTTGGCTTTTTCAGTGTTTCTGTATATGTTTTCTGCATTATAAAGCCTGTCAGTCTTAAGCCTGTATTCTCTCTAATGGCCAGCAGGGGGTGGCTTCTCCAGTTGCAAAAAGTAGTTACATTGAATAGGAGTCTATGGGAAAATAGACCTTCACTTCCTGTACTCTAAGACCCCAGTAAATGCTTCTCTGATAAGTTTAGATTTGCTGGTTTTAAGTTTTACTGAATATAATATAATGTTCAGTTTGGAAAGTAAAGCCCTCATTAGACTGGAAATAGACTGGGCAGTAAGGTGGCCTTACTTTCCCCTTAATGAGTCTCTACCGTACTGTGTCTGTCAGTTTCTCAGTCGGTTTTTAAAACACCAAGAGACTCAAACGTTATGATGCTTGATTGCGGAGAATTCTTAAATTATATCTGTCATACCATTTGTGTTTTGCCAGTGTACCAGCCAAATATAACAAATCACTGAACAGAAGCTTCTTTAAAATGTGTCAAATGAAGTGATGTTAGGCGCTTGCACTGCTCGCTCAACCAGTGATGGTGGTAGCAGGTGTGGGTCATTAGCTGCTGTGTCCCCTGAGTAACTGAGTCCTATTAAGTGGCAGAGGGAAGGTTGAAACAGCTGCTCAAATTGACTCTTGTCTGCTTCCGTAGCTAAATGTCTGCAGTAACTATGTAACCTTTTTTTCTTTCTTGGTTTGTTTGCCTTTTTCACCAGATTGCACATTCCTGTTAGGTGAGAAGGTTAAACGTCTGTCACTTATTTAAGTTATTTAAAGGCTGACCTGCTGGTTTTTGCTCCAGCTTCAAGCAAACAAAATGAGTTTTAAGTTAAATCCTTTCAGATAAGGCAGGCAGAACAGGTCAGACTAAAAACTGCATTAGGAGCAGTATGTTAGGGGTTGAAGTTCTTATATCCACTGAAAGAAAACTGCAACAAGAATAAAGTAAGAAACAAGTGAAAACATAAAAGTTCCTCATGAAATGGCTTTCATTTAAAATTCTTTCATTACATTGCTCCTTATTTTTGTTTCATGTGCACGTCACTTCTACATCAGCACCTTTGCTCGCTTTCTTTCACTCGCTCCCCTTCATCTTTCTGTATGAATCTCCTCACTTCCTGTTTTCCTCGGTGGCAAATGGCTGCAGGCGCCCCGTTGCTCCTCTCTGACAGCTCCTTGTCGTTGGCAGGACCTGCCTCGCTCTCCGGTGGCTCCGCCTCTGGATTCCTGCTTCCTGAGACCGGCGCGCCCGGCCAACCGCCGACCCCCCTCGCGCTGGGCCGCACGCTCCCCCTCCTCCTCCCCAAAGTGGAGCGAGGGCTCGAAGAGGAGGTTCACCTTCCCGCCGCCGGGACACCGGAAGACCATCCTGGAGGGTGAGGAGCCGCCGTAAAGCCGTCCTCTACCTCCTCCTCCACCTCTGCCTAAACAGACCCAGTACCTCAGAAAACCCCCTCCAAACATATGGACTCCCTCTAGAGGAGCCTGAGAGAGGGGTTGGGATCTAACCAGTAGCACCAGCTGACCATCAAGGAACCAGAACCTTTTTTTTTTTTTTTAAGAACCTGGAATGTACTGTATTTAAAGACAACATACAGAAAAATAGGTTTCCATAAGAGGTGCCTGTATACTTGAGTTAACCATCACCCACGTGTGTGTGTGTGTGTGTGTGTGTGTGTGTGTGTGTGTGTGTGTGTGTGTGTGTGTGTGTGTGTGTGTGTGTGAACCTATTTTTCAGGTAAAAACTCCTCCTGTGTTTACATTTTTATTTTTCTTCATCGCTGTCCCATAAACATTCATGCAAACTTTTTTTAAATCCTTTTTTTATTTATTTTTATTTTGCCAGCCTTTAAAGCTTCACTTTACTTTTCTGTTTACCTTCAAGGAGAGGAAAGACAACAAAAACAAGGAAACAAACAAACAAAAAAACAACTTCTGCTTCACCGGGTCTGAAGCGGAGACACATGATGTCATTTCTGATGCTCGTGTCCGTCTTTATTTTTACGTTGAGATGAATGTTTGACTCTGTAGACATGTAGAAGATGGGTGACAACAAACATAATAACCTTATGCATATTTGGAAGGCAGTTGTATAAATATGGGTCAAATATTTGCATGCCTTTTGAATACTAGCACTTTAGTGCATGTACATAAAGAGCTATAGTCATTTGTGATTGCTCAGCTCAGCTGTTTGGGGGAGGGGACTGTTTTGTTGTCACATGATTTGCATTGATGAAAATAAGATGTTTTTAAGTAAATTATTGTACTTATCAGGCTGGCTTTGTACAGTTGTTACTATTGGATAGGAAAAACCTTTTCTTTTGACAAGAAAAAGGGATTGTGGAAAACATGAATGTTTTAAATGAAAAGTCTATGTCAAAAAAAGTCTTAACGAGCTATAGTCCTATGTAAATACTAAATGGTAATAAATATGAATGTGTATTTCCAAGACCGCCTCTTTTCTTGTATCTCTCCATGACATACGTTAGCTGTAGCACATGATGGATTGTGCGCTGTTTCGTTAGACCCAAGTTTGCGTTCTTGGCAAACACGCCATCCTGAACCGTGTGCGTGTGGATTACGGTGCAGACCACAGGGTTACAGCGGGTCGGGGTGGGACGCACACAAGAGAGAATGCGAATAAGAAGATTGTGTCCTCCCAGAAGTCAAATCCTCTTGCATCACGTTGTGCCATCTTACTCTTGTTTCCCAGGTTATTGTGCAAGTCAGAGACCATTACTACTACCCCCACTAGTTTATTTAAAGGTCTGCAGGACCGAATCTGCTGTTTTACCTACCCCTGGCAGAGTCAGTCACTGTAAAGAGATTATTTTTTGGACATTTTGCCCTTATTTAGATAGAACAGTAACGGTCAAGCTCACTGGAGTCACACTGGGGATTCAAGCTGCTACACACCATATCTGACCCAAGTGGTGACCTCAAGAACTTGAAAAAAAGAAGAAGAAAAACAACAACAACAACAACACCAGCGTACCAGTTTCTTGTATGAATACTTCAGACTGACTGCAAAAGGGAGTTTCCGGCAGGACAGGATTAGAAGAGTGTTTCAGAAGGACGGCTCAGGTTGATTAGTTTGGAGACTAAGTTAAAGAGGCAAGGCTAAGATGGTTTAGACATGTGCAGAGCAGGGATTGCGGTAATATTGGACAAACAATGATGAAGGTGGACCTTCCAGGCAGGAGGAAAAGAAGCCCACAAAGAAGATTCATGGAAGTAGTGAAGGGGGGCATTGAGAGGGTCGGTGTGGCAGAGGAGGATGCTAGGGATAGGGTGAGATTGAGGCAGATGATTTACTCTGGTGAGTCGAAAAGGAAGGAGCTGAGAGAAGAAGAAGAAGACTAAGAGCAGTTCAGGCCTTAAGATAGTTTCCTTGTGTGTGTGTAACCCATCCTTATGGGCAAAAAACTCAAGTCAGGGGTGTAGACACTCTGAGGGAGAGGAGTGCCAGCAGAGGCCACTAGTATTTAGCACTAGTTTACAGATATGTGTTTCTACACCATTATAACTTATGGATGTAATTGACTCATCAGGTTAGTTAGAGTTAGCAGACAGCAGTAGCTTCAGGTTTAAACAAAGCATGAGGCTGAATTCACCAACCTATAGCCTGTATTATTAAAGCAGGAGTTCACCAACACACCGACCCCTCTGAAAGCAGCTGACTTCCTTTTATGCTCTACCTGCCTCAGGTGAGTATCTGGATAACCAAATGAGAAACTAAATATCTACATTAACCAGGTCCAACTAAAAAATAAAGAATAAACACAAAGAACTGATATTTACATATATTTCTAAAAAGAATTGAGCAGCACATATGGTTACTAGAAATACCCTGACTAAACTCACCTAACCTGTAAATTCAGTTTTGCTAAAGGGGCTCTTAAGTAATTTATTTTGCTCCACATCCTGCTATGGAAGTAAACAGGAAGCCAGGATAACAATTATATTAAAACACAAGCAGAATTTATGTTGTGAACAGTCCTAATTAAGGTTTTCTTTTCAACACAGGCCTGTGCTTTTCCCTCACATTCCATAGACGGGATGGATAATACTCCCAAAATTCTCTCGATGTAACATCCCTAAATAATAAATGTACGTTTTTTCATTAAGTGTCCAGTATCACCTATTCATAAACTGGTGAAATGTTGGTAGATGTAAGGGGGAGCTCTGGTTTCTCATTATATTTATATACTCCACATCCAAATATGCTGACCTCCGGGTCCGGTCCACATTTGTCTGGGGCATCCATTTACAGTTTAAACAAGCAGAACCAAAGCGCAAATGACCTAAATGAGAGTGAGAAGGAAGAAAATGTTTGTGTTAATTGAACTGAATACTCAGTTTTCTCAGTTTTGATGGGTCTGCGCTCCATCAAGTCAAATTGTTTGGTTATTATTGTCATGGTCCGGGTGTGTGCCAGTGTGTCTCCCTCCGAGCCGGCGTCTCCACCCCGGGGAGGGGCCTCAGTGTTTTTGCTGATCGCTTACACCTGTGGGTAATTTAGCCGGGGACTCATAAGGCCAGCGTACTCAATCTCTCTTCGCCAGATTCTCTGCTAACATCACTACACCCAACTGTCAACCCCTGTCGAAGAGCTCCTACTTGGATGCTGGACCATCTGGCAGTCCCACAGGCTATTACCCGAATTACCTACCTGCCTCTCTGCCTCCACGCCAGGAGTTTTTTGGATTTCACACCCGGACTACTCACCCCTCTACGTCATCTCCGACCTCCTTTGGCAAGTACGCAGTACGAAGGAGGATTCTGAACCAGCAACATATTCATATGTCTCCTAATCCGTATCTGAACATCTGCACTCTCTGACCCGGACCAGATCATTACTTAGTTTCAGTGGTGGAACGCCGTATTTGTCTACTCTCACCTTTTTGTTTATGAATATTTGTGGAAACATTAAACATTATTCTTAAAATCTACTTAAGAGCTGTTCGGCGTCCTGCGTTTGAGTCCTGTCACTCGTCCAAAACGGTCTCGGCCGTAACAGTTATATTAAAATTACATGTTGGGTACCTGAAAATAATTGTTACTAACTAAAACTTTAACATTAAGATAACCTGAAATTTTCACCTATGGATGGCAGAAAATTGTTTTTATTTTTGTTATTTTCAGTGACAGAAACAAGCTTCCATACATTAAAGACACAGGACCTAACCCCATTTAACAAAATATATAAATGAGAAAAAAAAGTCTTATAATTTCAGGAATGTTTAACAAACAGGGTAAAAATAGCTTTGGGTCTTTGTGGCTCTAGTAATCTTCTCAAATGTCACTCTGGCTTATTCCTAAAATTTTGTTAATTAGCCTGGTAGTTTGTTTTTTAGTTTGCTATCATCTTATGAAAAGTGATCAGGAAACGTGTTTATTGTCAGCGATAAAACATCTCTGCATGATGTCATAGGGACCCTAATGTGGTCTGCTGAGGCACACAGCTCTGGCTTGGAACCAAGAAGCCCCACCCACCTGCTATTCAAGCCTTTTACCTGCTCACGAGGGGGAGCCAATCAGTAATAAGACCCTTTAAGTGGTGTTAAAGGGAGAGGACTTAAAACAGCTACTTTTAAACATTGGGGGGGCTGCACTGAGAATCATGCAAAGCTACCCTAGAGTCCTACAATACAAACATGGAGCTGGAAATGTGCCTAATAGTTCCCTGTACAGTGCAACAGGCTCTTTAAAGTACTTGACTGGCAGCTAATACAGACAAAGGTCCTATTTCTTCTCTTGTTTATTTGACTACTTTTCAATGTTTTAATTCCAAACAAAGTTCAAGAATTTAATCTCTAAACTGAATTTTATTTATTTATTTTTTAAACTGGAAAACACTGGGCTTTTATTGGCTCAGAGGGACAGCGTGTGATGGTGGCAGAGAGGGGAAAGAGAGAGTGATGAAGAGGCAGAAGCAGAGAGCTGAAGGCCTCCGTATACCTTTCACTGAGTTATAAGAATGAATAATTAAAGCGTCCCGGCTGCACGCTGGGAGCTGCTGATGGCACTGAGTGGGTCAGCGGCTGGAAGGAGAAGATGCTCTTCTTTTACTTCCATCCACCTGAGAGGAATCCACCACAGCTGAATAATTTACTCCAGCCCTGAAGTCCCTGCTGAAACACACAGACACGCTGCTAAACACCGGCCACGGCAAGAAGGGTGTGACCTCTGCAAAATACAAGTAACACCCAAATACAGTACATATCCTGAAGCAGACACTGACATATGATGAATTTTATATCACTTGAAGGTCAATGTGATATAAATGGATGGTAATTTTACTAAATATTCAAGCCATTACAAGCTGAAGAGGAAGTTTTTAGCTTTTTACCATCGTGGTGGTGAGCTGAAAGTCTGTGTTTGATTGTTTTTCATACATTTTTATGATTTCAGTTAGATTTTTTGCCATTACCTTATTTTCCTTTCATTTAAACGATTTGTGTAGAGTAGGGTGAGATTTTCATCATCCTCAGTGTAGATCAGGGCTGATAATTTCAGATGAGAGATCAGCATTTCTCTGAAGTAGGCAGGACGATTTCCAGTATTATGCACATTACTGCTGAAATGAGCTGAAGGGGACAAGATGGTCTGTTTGGCATTTTTCTTTCCGCCCTAGTTTAATGTCTATGAGCAGAACGATCATAACACTGACCAATATACAGGTGAGAAATGTAAAATATACAAAGAGGATTTCTTTCCTACTGTCGCGCATTTGTTTGGTTAGGGCCATATAGTGCATTTCATCCAGGTGACGTGCACTGGCTGAAAAACACCTCAAAACATTCCCTTTCAATACAGACTCAATAAATGAAACACCTGGACTCAAACCAGGAGAATATTTATTTCTTGGGAGCAGTATTAAAAGGCAGATCAACACATGCAGTGTCTGATTTTAAGTGCTTTTGAGTATGTAGGGGAGCAGGAATTAAATGTGTGGCGGGACTGAACCAAAGTGCCTTGTATCCAAAGATCAAAGATAGAAATAACCTGTCTGTGTGTCTTTGTGTGTGATTTAACATGTGGATATTGTGTGTATATACACGATAGTCTATTTATTAATAGATAGTAAAAGTAATAAAAATTCAGGCTTTTATTTATTCCACATTAACTGTTCAGAACTATAGATACTGGGCTTGATTTCAGAATTAACATATACTAGTTATGGCAGGATCAGACAACCAACTTGTCCTCTCCCTTGTCTGCTCCACTGACATCAGGCTGTAATGGCAAACACGTGCCTGCTAGCTGACCTAATAGCTGATCAGTGTTGTGTTTTTAGTGTTTTTAGTGCTTTTAGTGTAGTGAAGTGTTTTTTATGGATTTCTGTTTCTGTGTTGCTAGGTCAGGTTGTGGTTGGCATGAATCAAACCTCCTGACATGTACTTCCTGTGCCTGGTAGGATTCTCTCTGGTTACTTTCCCCCCCACAGACTAAAAACATGATTGTTCATTTCATATATAATAGAGATTCTAAGATTGAGAGTGCAGGGTTGTTTGTCTCTCTAGTTTAGCTCTGTGATGCACTAACACAGAAAGACTGGTGGCCTGTGAAGGGTATGTCCTGCCTCACTCTTTAAGGTATATGAGATGGCTACAAACTCCTCTATTTCCCTGTAAAATAACCTCAGTGCCAGCATTCACACCGACATGTTCACCTTCAGCCATCTTTACGCTGCCAGATTGTTCCAGTCTCATCATTTATGCATTTCACGTTTGGCTTGAATTCTGCCTGTTTGTGTCCCTTGTGTATCCTGACTCATCCTCTACTACATGTAAACAACTCTTTTCTTGTTTTACTGAGCTGCACGGTGCACAAAGCTAAAAAAAAAAAAAAAAAAAGTTTGACTGATGGACGATCGCTTGATTAGACTCATCGCATCCTGTGTGATGGGTTTTCCAGGAAAAGATTTACCAGAAATCCTGTGTTTGGAACTGCTAATGTACTTAATGTGCAGATACCAACAGAGCATACTGCAGGAAACAAAGGCTGCGATGGGCATTCATTGGCTTTTTCATCATCCGAAAACTCGTTTTGTGTTGTAACTCATTTATGCCTCATTCTCTGGTGCATTTGCCACATGTGTTGATCAGTTTACATGTGTTAATTTATAGCCTCTGCGAATGCTGTCTGGGTAAGTAATGTGAGCTGCAAGTGAGACATTGTGTGAAAATTTGCTCATTTTTTTATTGTTCTATGGTCATTTTGCTGTAGATGTTGTTTATTTTGGGGAGTTTTCTCCTCTGAAAAAACAAAAAACAAAAAAGCAATCACCGCTTGAACAAAGAAATTAAATATAAAGCATTCTTTGCTAAATTTCTAAGATTTGCATTTTAATGCCACCACCTCCTAAGATATTATGCTCCAGAAATGCAATATTTAGCAGACGTTAGTGTAAAAACAGGATTTTATGCTTTTGTTTGTATCTCTCTTTGCCCTCGCTTTCTTAAATGACACTCTGCTTTACAAAGTCACTCGAAAATGTTCCAATTAACTGATAAGAAAAATAAATCAGTCATCAAAGAGGTCACTGGATGTGTTTTAGGATTTTCAGTGACAAACATCTGCTAATGTGATTTTATCACTGAGATGGCACAGCACCAAAAAAGTAACTGTTCCAGCCGGATTCTTATTGCAAACAAATACTGTAAAGAAACCTCTCTCTCTTTCTTTCCAGCCAGCAGCTGTGATATTAGTTCAGGTTATTCTATGAAGTCTGCTAAGTAAAACTGTGTATGTTTATTAAACCACTTCTATAAATGACACTGCCTTTCAATGTTTGCTCTGACATTTGGCTGTGATTGAAAAAGATAAAAAGATCCACGTTTTCCATTCGGGCTGTGATGAATAATGCAGCGGCGGCTGTCTGGCCGTCTCTGAAAGATTGTCTAGAGCCATTTCCCCCTTGAGTTCTCAAATCTCCGTGCATCTCACTGAACAGATGAGACGAGCTTCGTGCTCTCTCTCCTTTGTGGAGTCTTGCAGCTGATGTCTGAGGACTCAGCTGACAGCTTATAGAAGTCTGAGCGCTGGGGATCGACGTGCAGGGCTGAAGCAATGATACTGATTTTATGCCACTGGAAGATAGACAGATGTGCTGATTATGCGAAGGCTCCTGAGGATGGCTGAGCGTTTGTGTAGTAAATGAACAGTCTGAGTAACAACAAAGTACGATGCAGGAGAGACATGTTTCCAGTGACTTTCTATTTCTTCCTCAAGGAGCCCCTTTAATGCTGAGTCCTTATTTTTTCAGATGGTTAACTAAATATATGTCTGACTGACAGGTATAACTACTTGTCAAGGTTTTTCCTTTTGCATGGATTGGTCATACATGAGAGAGTAGTGGATTTCTAGATGACGGCTGGAGGGAGAATTTCAAAATAGAAAACAGCTTTGTAAAATTGTAGACCAAAGCAGTGAGATGGTGTATATATTAGGCAGAGCAAAGTCTGAGGAATACAAAGGCCACTGGTCATAAACAGAGCAAAGCAAGACAACATCAGCTGATAGCAGGGAGGGAAAAAAATCCCAAAACAGCAGAGGATCAGATCAGTGCCAGTCCAGAGAACACAGGTATAAGTGTCAGGGTCCTGGGACTGGGTGACCCTGGACCCCTGGGCAGTCATGGACCTGTGCTATTGTTGTGTATTTTGGTGTTGCTTCCCCTTCTCTGTGCTTGTGTATATGTGTGTGTGTGGGTGGCTGAGCACTTGTTTATAGGCGGCGTCAGGCCTGGAGGGTGTGGCCCTGCAAGGGGACTGGCCACACCCGAAGCCACACACCTGCTGCTGATCAGGCCTCGTCGGGGGAGCTACTTAAGAGAGTCTTGGAGCTCCCACCGACGCGGGATCATTGCTTGGGACTCCACGTTAGTTACCCAGTTTAGGTTTTGGTCGTGTAGTGTATGCCTGCCATTGTTCAGTGTCCTGACTGCTGCCGCTATTGTTTCCCGCAGGAGGAGCGTGGAAGGCTTAAGGAGCAGCGAGCACCGGGAGTGCAGACACGGGAGCAGAGAGCACTTGGAGGACATGACACGGGAGTCTGGGGAAAAACACGGGGATTTATTGTTGTTTGATATCACCCTCTGTAAATAAACGCACTGCTTGAACTTTGAGCTCCGCGCCTGGGTCCTCCTTCCCCACATCCCCACGGTCTGCCAGCCAGACCGTGACAATAAGTGTCACAATCCCCAGTGTTTAAGAGACTGTAGACAGCAGAGACGCTGTGCTGCCGGATGTAAACATTTTATTAGACCAACAAATTTCTAAAGTAATTTTTTGAATGCAGGTGAGACAAAGCCTTAAAAATGTGTTGCTGAAGACGTGAAGGATGGAGGTGTATGCACAGTAGTCTTGCTATGTGCTAAGTGATTTCTACAATCCCATCAGCTGAATTTCTTCAATCTCACTGGATAGATTTCTTTATGTTTGCATCTGTTGAGTATGGTGTGCCACAGGGGTCATTTATGGGACCCTTTTTATTTTTTTTAATGTACACTCTGTTCAGGCATGTAATTCAGGGACAGAGTGTTTCTTTTCATTTTTATGCTGATGAAATGCAGGTACTCCTGACCATTAGATCATCTAACCTTTGTTTAGATGAACCCTAAGTTATTATCATTTGATCACGGCTCATAGATAAACAAATTCTTCCATCAGCTGGTTCCCCATTGCAAAGAACACTCTTTTTACTTGCATTAACAGAAAATCATTGAACAGTGCACAGATGCAACGGTTTAAAGCAGAACTAAAAAAAAACAGGATCACACCACTTAGGTTTTAGCCCTTTTACATTGGCTTCCATTATGTTTAAGAATACCCTTAAAGGTTTTTATTGATCCTTCATGGGCTTGCTCCTCCTTACTCACATTTGTGACCTCTTAGCACTAGTGCATGTCTTGCCTCTGTAGGTGAAGGTCTTTTACATGTTCCAGGCAAGTTGCTGCAACATAAACAGTATGTTAATGACTTTGGTCTGTTTCTAGATTGAAGCTTTGGATTGTGGGTTTTACTCAACCTCCTGGATTTGGGTATTCTTCTGTTCGGTGACTGTTACACCATATGTTACGGTGCTATTATATCACAGAGCTGTGCCGGAATCATGCACAATTTACTTATGATCAAATATTCAGATTTGTTGTGGGCATTCTGCCATCCTCCCTGTGCCATCCTACTGGGGTGGTTGGGAACTACTTTTTTTACTGTGTTAATCTCCTGTTTTCAGGTTAGAGGACTTTGTTTCTTCCTTAGTACTACTGTTTCATAAGAATCTGTTACATTCGGGGGGCTTTAAATGACTGGGATTGTTTTAAAATAAACCAGTTGCATTGCTGAAAACTGAAAATTGAAACTTAGTGATGCATCCACATTTAATGCACCAAAGACTACAATCTGCCACTTTTTAAATTAAATATGTTACCCTAAAAACAAAGAATATATTCATCTTCAGTGTTAAGCAACTCCCTGTCTTTGTTCACATTTTAAACCTGTTAACAATAAAATGAAATGCTCTCTAGAAACTTAAGACAGCATGTACAATCTTTAAAAAAGACATGTTTTATTCACTTTTACTTAACTACCTTCATTTTCCATGTGTCCTGCTGACAGCATTAACCTTTCTGAGGGCTCCACGCTGCGTTGTTCAGCATGCAATCTGTCAAAAAATTGGACCCTAAATTGCACAAGCTTGCAGCTGTGCGCAAAGGCCTCGAACAGACAATGAGTGACACAATGGGCCTGGCTGTGCCATTAGCTGAGAGGTTGTCATGCCAACAGTACAAAAAGCCCCACACTCGGAGCAGGCGAGAGGTTTGGCCCCAAGGAGAATTCATGGAGAGCGAGAGCTTTGCTTAAAGGCCCTCCCCTTCTCCTCCCTCCCTCAGTTACATCGTTATTCATCCTGAGGTTCCCGTCTACAGCCGCAGACCCGTAGTGCCCATACTGGGGAAGCAGCATGGCTGAGGCTGGGTGTCAAGTTTTGGGGGGTATTTGCGCCACAAGAAACACACCATTGTACGAGTAAACAGGCAGACCCTTTGTGTGGAGGAGTGTGACAACCGTTTGAACCCTGAACTGAAGCAGCAGGGCTGGCGCTCAGGCTGGCGCAGAATCAAAAACACAATGTCCACCAAAGAAAACATCTACAGGAAATGTGAAAGAGTACAGCTGCATTATGTTTACAAACGTAAACATAATCTAAAAGTGAAAGTGTTTACAAAGTATTATTCCTAAAACATAAAATATCAATCGTTCTCTTGTTGTTCTTTTAAACCTTTAATCAGAAACATGCTAAAATGCCTTAATCCTGTATTCCTTCTAATACTAAGAGGCAGGCGACTCCTTTGCTTTCAAAAACAAGTACAGAGAAATTAGTGTCCCATCAAATAAACAGTACATATATTATGTTTTTACTGGCACATTTCAACAGCTTCGGGTTGTCTAAATCCAAAGACGTTATGTAGGTCTTTCAAAGTTGGCTACTTTTCTCCTACAAGCAATCTATGTATGTTGTGCAGTGTGTCCTCAAAAAATCTGAGGAAACTGGACAAGTGTAAAAAAACATCTTTAGCAGATGAACAGTATCTGAAAATCATCACTGAGGAAAAACTTGAGAGATGCACCTGTACCTTGATGTACTGTTGATCCATCTATTGTTCACTGAAGCCTAATCGGAAATGCTCTCAGTGGAAGGGCAGCTGTAAAGAAGCCTTGAGGATGGGGAGGTATGCAAAATGTTTTAAGTCATCATAATATGTACGGTGGAGGTCAGGAGAGAGGTAAAACAGTCAGTGTCTACAGCCACCTGTCAAACACAGTGGAGGCTCCGTTGTGGTTTGCGGTTGACTTTTAGTTGGTGGTTTTGGGGATCTTATCAAATTTGTGGAATTTCGAACCCAGAAGACAGCGTTCAGATTTTGATCCACCTGAAAAGTGTCCTACTGGCAAAGGCTTAACTTTTTAGCATGACAGTGATTCCATACACACTGCCAATGCAGTAAAAGTATACCTGGATGGAAAAAACACACAATGGAATAATATAGGTCATGGAAAGAATCCAAAACATTACTGAAGCAGTGTGGGATTATCTCGGCAAACAACAGGCAGCCAACATCCAAATAAAACCTGTGAATGTCCCTCAAGAAGCCTGGAGAGCTATTCCTGAAGACAACTTTATTAGAAGAGAGCTTTTCTAAGAGATTTCAGGCTGTGTTGAAGAATAAAGGTGGTCATGCTACAGTAAATGCTGACAAACTTTGACTTTTATACTGTATTGTTGTGTTTGTGCGTTTTAGTAAAACACTGCACCTGTTTTCCATTTTCCTTGCAAAATGTAAAGAAATGAGGGGTGACTTAGGATTTTTGCACAGTACTGTAACTTTAAGCAGTTTATCTGATTTTTCTATGCCATTCAGCTCTTTTCACATGCGTACAGATATCGCATCTGCTGCGTGTCACACAAGACTGCTGCTGATCCCAATCAGGTTATCTCAAAGTTTCCTCGCAAACACAAACTGAGAAGAAAAAAAAGTCCAACAGCCTTCAAGTTCAGTTAGACCATCTGTCCGTCTTTTGAGGAGCAAAAACAAAAAGAGGCCATTCATTTGGTGCCTCCTTGATTCTTCCTTTGTCTGTGTAATTTGCTTTGGATGTGCCCAGTCTTCTTCATGGCACTGGCACAAACACACATACACACACAGTTCAATTCAATTCAATTCAATTCAATTTTATTTATATAGCGCCAAATCACAACAAAAGTCGCCTCAAGGCGCTTCATAGATACAGAGAAAAACCCAACAATCATATGACCCCCTATGAGCAAGCACTTTGGCGACAGTGGGAAGGAAAAACTCCCTTTTAACAGGAAGAAACCTCCGGCAGAACCAGGCTCAGGGAGGGGCGGCCATCTGCTGTGACCGGTTGGGGTGAGAGAAGGAAGACAGGATAAAAGACATGCTGTGGAAGAGAGACAGAGGTTAATAACAGATATGATTCAATGCAGAGAGGTCTGTTAATACATAGTGAGTGAGAAAGGTGACTGGAAAGGAAAAACTCAATGCATCATGGGAATCCCCCGGCAGCCTACGTCTATTGCAGCATAACTAAGGGAGGATTCAGGATCACCTGGTCCAGCCCTAACTATATGCTTTAGCAAAAAGGAAAGTTTTAAGCCTAATCTTGAAAGTAGAGATAGTGTCTGTCTCCCGAATCCAAACTGGAAGCTGGTTCCACAGAAGAGGGGCCTGAAAACTGAAGGCTCTGCCTCCCATTCTACTTTTAAATACTCTAGGAACAACAATAGGCCTGCAGTGCGAGAGCGAAGTGCTCTAATAGGGTGATATGGTACTACAAGGTCATTAAGATAAGATGGGGCCTGATTATTTAAGACCTTGTATGTGAGGAGCAGGATTTTGAATTCAATTCTGGATTTAACAGGAAGCCAATGAAGGGAAGCCAAAACAGGAGAAATATGCTCTCTCTTTCTAGTCCCTGTCAGTACTCTTGCTGCAGCATTTTGGATTAGCTGAAGGCTTTTCAGCGAGTTGTTTGGACATCCTGATAATAATGAATTACAGTAGTCCAGCCTGGAAGTAATAAATGCATGAACTAGTTTTTCAGCGTCACTCTGAGACAGGATAATTCTAATTTTAGAGATGTTGCGCAAATGGAAGAAAGCAGTCTTACATATTTGTTTAATATGTGCTTTGAAGGACATGTCCTGGTCAAAAATGACTCCAAGGTTCCTCACAGTGTTACTGGAGGCCAAGGTAATGCCATCCAGAGTAAGAATCTGGTTAGATACCATATTTCTAAGATTTTCAGGGCCGAGTACAATAACCTCAGTTTTATCTGAATTAAGAAGCAGAAAGTTAGCGGCCATCCAGGTCTTTATGTCTTTAAGACATTCCTGCAGTTTAACTAATTGGTGTGTGTTATCTGGCTTCATGGACAGATAGAGCTGGGTGTCATCTGCATAGCAGTGAAAATGTATGCTATGTCTTCTAATGATGCTGCCTAAGGGAAGCATGTATAATGTAAACAGAATTGGTCCTAGCACTGAACCCTGTGGAACTCCATAATTAACCTCAGTGTGTGAAGAGGACTCTCCATTTACATGCACAAATTGGAGTCTATTAGATAGATATGATACAAACCACTGCAGTGCAGTACCTGTAATACCTACAGCATGCTCTAATCGCTCTAATAGGATATTATGGTCGACAGTATCGAACGCTGCACTGAGGTCTAGCAGGACAAGCACAGAGATGAGTCCACTGTCAGAGGCCATAAGAAGATCATTTGTAACCTTCACTAAAGCTGTTTCTGTGCTGTGATGAGCTCTGAAACCTGACTGAAACTCTTCAAATAAACCATTCCTCTGCAGATGATCTGTTAGCTGTTTGACAACTACTCTTTCAAGGATTTTTGATATGAAAGGAAGGTTGGAGATTGGCCTATAATTAGCTAAGACTGCTGGGTCTAGAGATGGCTTTTTGAGTAAAGGTTTAACTACAGCCAGCTTGAAGGCCTGTGGTACATAGCCGATTATTAGAGGTAGGTTGATCATATTTAAGATCGAAGAATTAATTAATGGCAGGACTTCTTTGAGCAGTTTTGTAGGAATGGGGTCTAAAAGACACGTTGAAGGTGTTCACATCTTTGTGTCTCCCCCAGCAGGTCTCTGTCTCTACACGGACTGAAATGTATGGTGATGAAATCTTTGGGTCACATGGCATCTAATCCCACTTTGAGGATAGCTGAATCCCTGTCTGAGTAAAAGAACATGAAACAATGATGCCAGATTTTTGGACCATAATCCTTAAAGGAATAAACAATCCTGCATATTCTAGATGTTAAAACATCTTTGCGATGTTTAGCATTTTACCATATTAATATGTTTCGTGTTTAATATGAGCTCCAATTCTTTTCATGCTGATATTAAATGAAGAAAATGTTGCGTGGAGATCAGGGGAGGTACCTCAGGATTGGCAGACCGGGGTGGTGGTTCCCATTTTTAAGAAGGGGGAGTATGGGGTGTCTGGCCTATGCTACGGGCCATTCGATCCTTATACAACCGTTGCAAGCGCTTGGGCCGCATAGCTGGCAATAAGTCGGACTCGTTCCTGGTGGGTGATGGGCTCCGCCAGGGCTGCCTTTTGTCACCACTTCTGTTCATAATTTTTATGGACAGAATTTCTAGGCTTAGCCAAGTGGCAGAAGACAGAAAAGGGTGGAGTGCCCACTCTGGGCCAGGTACGAGTTCTTGCCCCAAGTGGAAGAGTTTAAGTATCTCGGGTCTTGTTCACGAGTGAGGGGAGAAGGGAGATCGACAGTCGGATTGGTGCTGTGGCTGCAGTGATGCAGACGCTGTACCAGAGCGTCGTGGTGAAGAGAGAGCTGAGTATAAAAGCAAAGCTCTCAATTTACCAGTTGATCTATGTCCCTATGCTCACCTATGGTCACGAGTTTAGTTTAGTGTAGTGTAGTTTATTTATTTATATAGCACATTTAGTTAAACACAAGATCGCCTCTGAGAACCAGCCTTGACCTTGGTGTGGCCAAGAGAAAAAGATCGCCCAATCTAAGCGCTCTAGCTGTGGGTAGTGACCGAAAGAACAAGATCACGGATACAAGCGGCAGAAATGAGCTTCCTCCGAAGAGATAGGGTGAGAAGTTTGGCCATCCGGGAGGGGCTCAGAGTAGAGCTGTTGCTCCTCCACATTGAAAGGAGGCAGTGGAGGTGGTTCGGGAACCTGACAAGAATGCCTCCTGGCAACTCCTGCATGAGGTGTCCCGGGCATGTGCCACCAGGAGGAGGCCCTTGGACAGACCCAGGACACGCTGCAGAGATTATATCTGGCCTGGGAACGCCTTGGTGGAGAGGGAGGTCTGGGAGTCTCTGCTTAGACTGCTGCCCCTACGACCCGGAGAAGATGGATAAATGGATATATGAAGAAAACACAAATGCATAATAACTACACATTTGCTATTTATTCTTTTTATTTAACACAAGGTGATGTTGAAAAAGAAGCTGCACACAAATGCAATAGATTAAAAAAAGATGTTGCTAAAACAATTTGAATTTATTCTTCATCTTTTTGAATTGATCATTGTGGTGGTGTCACTTCTACAAACATTTGAGAAACAACTACAGTTACAGTGATAGGATGCCACCTGTGCAACAGGTAATGCTCCCAACTTTATGGGAACACTTTGGGAACGGTTGCTTCCTGTTCCAACTTGACTGGAAGGTCCATAAAGACACGGTGTTCGGTGTGGAAGAACTTGACTGGCCTGCACAGAGTTCTGACCTCAACCCAACATAGCGCCTTTGAGATGAATTAGAGGTGGGACTGTGAGGAAGGCCTTCTCGTCCAACATCAGTGTCTGACATCGGAACAACAGTCAAACATTCCCATAAAGACACTCCTTGTTGTGAGGTGGAGACTTTAAAATATTTAAAAGATAAACTCACTGATAAACCAGCTCTTGAAAACATAGCAAAAACTGTTGCATTCTACTTTATACTGTAAGTACTCCACTTGTTTTCTCTTTGTTTTTATTGTTTTCCTGCTCTTCTCCACAAAAGGACGGAGTTTATTTGGATTGTGCCACAGGCAAAAATATAATTTAACTAACATGAAAAAAAAGTCTGTGCTTTTTAAATGATGGAAGAACACAAAAAATCTAAGCCTTTTAAAATGTAAACCAGAGAATAAGAAAAAAAAACACAGTAATCAGGAAAATTAAGGAAAAAAAACATAGAATTGAGATATTTGATTAAATAAAACCATCCATTTTGTTCCACTTATCCAATTCAGGGTTGTGGGGCTGTTGGAGCCTATCTCAGTTGTCCTTGGGCGAAGTAAACACTGGAGAGGTCACCAATCTATCACAGGGTTAACACGGCGACACAAGCAACCATTCACACAGCCAACCTAGAACCCACGCAGGCACGGGGAGAACATGAAAGCTCCACTCAAAAAGACTCCCAGGACCTCCTTGCTGTGAGGCCATATTGCTAACACACCAACATACTCCCATGAATACATAATTAAATAAAATGAGCACATTTGTTCATAATATTAGAACATTTGCCTGAAGTAGAAAGAACAGTGGTCACTGAGAGATGCAACCATGTGTCTTTAAGCTAATAATAGTAAAATATAAGAAGGGGTAGCATAAAGAATAATACAATAGTGTAATAATACAATGCACAGCTTCTGAAGGTTAGAAATCATAATTAGTATGGAGAGACAGATGGTGTTTGGAGCAATGCAGATATCCTACATCACAACATTTGGATGACGAGCGGCTCATTAATAATTCATTGCCTGTTGTTTGGAGGCTGGATGGCTTCTGCCTGTTGCTGCCACGCTGACTACAGCTTTGTCAGAGTGCTCTGTCAGCACTGACAGCTCGCCTTTTAAAGATACAGTTTGTGCAATTTAATCATTTTAAATGACAGCGTTTGAGAGTGTTTTTTGTGTGCGCAGATTGCGTATGTCACTCAGTGCTGCTGGTTTGGAGGCTGTGGAGAGCTGGACGGGATATTACCTTCTGCCTGATTGTTATATTTGAATTTTATATGTGAAGGTCAAATCAAATTGTTTCCACATGAAGAATACACATAAAGACTTTCTAAGCTTGTTATGAACAGAACAGCGTGCTGCAATAATACAAGACCTCAGTAAGCCATGGAGAATTAAATAAAATGTAATCTTTCTTATTGCAGTCACAATCTTTTTTTTTTTTTGTTATTAAAATGTTTTTTTAATCTAATGATGCATATATTTTTGATTTATTTTATATATTTCATATATTTCATATATTATATATTTATTATATATATTTAGTCATGTCACATTAGAGTCAGAGTTTTTCCTGATGTTGACCATGACTCAAAAATCTCAGTATGAACCAGATCAGGGATTTAGAGACATGTTACACCCCTGTTAGTGTATGATTCTGAGCTCGAGTTACAAATCACCATCATCACTCCAACAGCTAAATCCTGCATCACCGGCATTGCAGTTAATACTGTTTTAACAACTTTATTTACTCAAAAGAAGGACACTTTATTCCCCTAAAATGCACAGCTATCTGTCTAAGGGGCTGGGATAGATCAGTAGGTAAAGTGGTTGCCCCATGATCGGAAGGTTGGGGGGTTCAAATCCATTGAACGGCTACCGTGAGGTACCCCTGAGCAAGATACTGTCTCTACACACTGCTCCCTGGGTGCTGCACTATTGATTAGTAATAATACACATTATTATTAATAAAGCAACACGTGTTCGTTACCTTTATAATGTGCGGCCCAATCATGGTTAGTACTATCACCGTCCATAGTTTTATCCCAGGTAAAATCCTCAGGCTGTTCGTTCCTTAACCCTTTAAACCCTGAACCATGAAATAATTTACAGAATATTATTATTATTATTTATTTAAATGGACTCTTTAGTGAATCTTCTGATGGAATAGAAATTTGCATATACGAGTTTTAATTTCATTTAATCTTGTAATATATTTATTTAAAATGTATCATGCAATTTATTTATATTTATTTATCATTCTTTTTTTGAGGGGGAGGGGGAGAGGGGTCACTGACGATGTAGACAACTCAAAAAGTCACAAAAACTCATTTATCAAATATGACACACTTGACTGGTTATTTTGAGAAGTTGGACTCAGCTAATTTGGACTCAATAACTACTGGTGTAATGTACAGTAAACCTGTAAACCTGTATTTGAATTATTGATATATTTTGTTTCTTTTCTTTTTTGTGAAATCATAAAAAAATACATCTGAAATTGCTTGATTGCGTTACTAATCCTCTAAAATGTCAGGTTACAAAACATCTGCAGACTGCTGATGGGACCAAACGAGGGGGAAGAAAAGGAGGGTGAGCCGGAGAGAGTTGAAGATGTGGGGCGGTGGTGGTGATGGTGGCGAAGAGGTTGTCATGGTAACCACTTCTCCTGCTGCTGGGGGTGATGATGTAACACTGCCCATAGCTGGGTCTCTTTTCTTGTCCTTGTCCTCCCCACCTACGCTCTCACACATGCCTGCATGTGTGCGACGTGGAGGAGACACGCAGGGACAAAGCCAGTGTCCACTGACTCTACACGACCCATTAACATTAAACGGCCCCTTTGAGCTAAAACCTGCTGCAGCCTAATCTCTCTCTCTTTTTTTAATGAACAGATTATAGTTGCCTTTTCTGTCTTTTTCAGAACAACAGATGCTTGTAGTTTCAAAAGAATCCACTGCTCTTAAGATAAAACAGCCCTCTCCTCCCTTTGGTCTCCCATAATCGCTGCTCCCCGCCGTACAGATCACATCATCAAAGCTGCGTGTGTGTGCACTCCTTGCATCGTTAGACGACAAAAGGTAGAAAACCTCCGCATGGCAGTTAAAAGGATGTTGTAGTAACCCACAGTGCGGCCGATGCAGAGGATGATTCCTGCCACTTGAGGGCGTCGATCAGCTGCTGTGCTCAAAGGCAAAGAACAAAAACAACAGCTGGATTAAACACTTTATTCATAGAAATGTACCACAGGTTGGAAATATACATCAGTCGAAAAGAAGGCGTAAATAAGGATTAAGGTCATCCTTCAACATCTTCACAGGAACTAGTACGTGTGACATTTTGGCCCAAACACAAACCATCAACACAACCGCATTCATACATCTGTTTAAAAAGCACATCTGGGATTCAATTTGACATTTTCAATTATGTTTTGTTTTCTCTCATACATAAAAAAATCAGAACATTTTAATGTCTGCTGTATTTTTGTGCTGTGCTTTGTGATCCCATTCCCATCATTCACACCCAAAAAGCAGCAGTTTGTGATTGTCTTCATCTGTACAATAGCATAGTTTGAAGCCAGAGAGTTTGTTGTCTTCTTCTTCTTCTTCTTCTTCTTCTTCTTCTTCTTCTTCAGGCTGCAGCTTCATATCTCTGGCTAAACAGAACCTCCACCACCTTGGGGTCAGCCAGGGTGGAGAGGTCCCCGAGGTCCTTGTCGTTGCGAGCAATCTGTCTGAGGATTCGCCTCATGATCTTTCCTGAAGTGGATGAGGACACGATGTTACACAGGAGGCAAGTAGAGGAAGATGATGTCGATTTATAAAGGTGTTGGACTGTTACCTGAGCGAGTTTTTGGGAGCGCTGGGGCATTCTGGATGAAGTCTGGTGTAGCGATTGGGCCAATTTTTTCTCTCACTGAGAAGAGAATGTAGAAAATAGGAAAAAAAAATCAATCAAAAAAAGAAACAAAAGGCTGTTTTTATTTTGGAGCATTTCCTTAGCTTTTTTCTCAATTGCATGCAAGTGGGGCGATCGTGGCTCAAGAGTTGGCAGTTCGTCTTGTAATCGGAAGGTAGCCGATTCGAGCCCCGGCTCCGACAGTCTCGGTCGTTGTGTCCTTGGGCAAGACACCTCACCCATGGCCTACTGGTGGTGGTCAGAGGGCCCGGTGGCGCCAGTGTCCGGCAGCCTCGCCTCTGTCAGTGCGCCCCAGGGCAGCTGTGGCTACAATGTAGCTGCCATCAGTGGGTGGATGACTGAATGTAGTGTAAAGTGCTTTGGGGTCCATAGGACTAAGTAAAGCACTATAAAAATACAGGCCATTTACCATATAATAAAATAACTTACCCTGTAACATAAACAGTTGGCTGTAAATGAACTTTCATATTTGGCTATTCCAAAGCCAAATAATAAAAGTATTAAAGTACGATGTTCTGTTGGTGCAGAAACAGGAAGCATAAAAAAGTTGGGGAAACTTATTTGAAAACCCATGTATTATACCCTCAAAGGGTATTTTTTTAGTTTTTCAGTTTGTTTTAACTGTTATTAATTTTTCAAGAACATATGGAACATGCTTGAAAAATATGAAATTTTACAGCATGTAGTTGACTTCGATGTCCTGAGTGATTTAGATACTATAATAAAGACACTTTAACCTTTTGACAAAAGTGTATCCCTTACTGTTGGTCTTTCTTGATAAAGAAGTAAAAATAAGAAGAAGAATTAGACCAGACAATGTCTTTTTTCCCACAACTGGGCAAGTTTTCTTAAGCTGTATTAATTTTCAGTCCTGCAAAAAACTGAGTACATCCTTACTGCTTCCATAGCAATTAAGTGGGTAAGTAGCATTTAATTACCATCTGATTGACCACCTCAATAAAACAAATTCACCCCAAGGCTAGCAAAAAAAACCAAAGAGCTGCATGTCAGAGAGTCCAGGCCTCGATTAATATGTCAAATGTTGAATGTTCTGACTGTACAGTTAGAAAAAGACTGAATAGGTATACCTTTGGTTAAGAGGAATAGCGGGAGAAAGCCTCTTCTATCAAAAAGAACATGAAAGAACAGCTTATGTTAGGAAAGTTGCATCTTAACAAATGTTCTTTGGACAAATGAAACCAAAGTGGAGATGTTTGTCCAAAGTGTACAAACCCCACATTGGGAAACAAAAAAAACACAGCACGAACACTTCGCACGAACTGTCAAGTGGAGATGATCTGGGCTGGTTTTGCAGTCACAGGACCTGGGCACCTTGCAGTTTCTTTATCCACCAAGAACTCTTTTTGTATATCAGGCCATCTGTCCAAAAGCTGAACACTTGGCTAAAATTGTCCAAGCACACCAGCAAATCCACAACAGAGTGGCTGAAAAAGAGAAGAATCAAGGTGCAAATATCGGGTCAAAGTCCAGACTTAAACCTGATTGAAAGGCTGTGGCGGGACCATAAGAGGGCAACAAACCTATCCAAACCTCAATGAACTGACACAACGCTGTAAAGAAGAGTGGGCCAGGGTTCTTCCCAAAGGTACGAGAGATTGATAAAGTCTTACAAAAAACAATTATGCCAAGTTACTGCACAGTTACTGCTTAGTTTTTCACAGGACTGAATCCAGCAGAAGTTGTATTTGTATTTAATTTAACATTTTATTTTAGATCAAATGCAAAACAAGAGACCACTGATACACAAAGACGCATGAATTTTAGTGGACTTTAACCCTAATCAAAGGTCTCACCCAGTCTCTTGAGCTCATCCACCAGCGTGTGACTGAACTCCCTGCTGTCTTTGAGGGTGACAAAGCAGTAGAGGGACTCTCCCTTCACCTTGTGAGGTCGACTCACCACCGCAGCCTCCGCCACAGCCGCGTGCTCCGTCAAGGCCGCCTCAACCTCCGCTGTGCTCATCAGGTGGCCTGAGGCGGGGAAAAGATATGCAAGGCCATAGCAGAGATGAATAGCACAATTTCCTGGAGAGGCTAATAAATAAAAATGTGCTGAGAATATTTAAAGTTATTTATGTCAATTAGATAACAGCCTTAAAATAAGTTCTGAGGGACAGCACCGTACCTGACACATTCAGCATGTCGTCTATTCTCCCTGTGATCCAGTAATAGCCGTCCTTATCTCGCCTGCAGCCTGAGAGAGGACAAAACAAAACTTTATATGGGGTCTCGTGGTTCACTTTGGTGCTTTAGTGAGAAATTGTTCATGTTGAGAACTAAAACTCTATCCTGAGTAATCTTCAGCCTGGGAGTGATAGCCAGCTAGGGCTGATTCTTGGATCTCACCATCTCCAGTCACATAAAAGCCTGGGAATTTCTTGAAGTAGGTATTTTCGAAGCGCTCATGGTTCTTGAACACAGTGCGCATTATTCCAGGCCACGGCCTCCTAAATACCTGAAAGAGAGGTGTTACTGCCATTGCTATTTTGAAATTTTATTTGCATCCATACACTGAAGAGTTCAACGACAAAAAAATACACTTCTTCTAATTTTTTTATATAATTATTTAAACTATTTTTAAATAAAATAAACGTCACATCCAGGAAAAATACTTCCAGAAAGCATAAGAAGGTGAAGAATGTAAATGAAAATGTAAAAAATCTAAAAGTATTTGATTACATTCAGATAATAAACATGCTGCTGGTTCATTGGCCAACATTAACAGTGAAACATCGTTTTCGTCTTCCTCTCCTCTTTACCACACATGTATTCGTTGTTGCTCGATACGATCACTGTGACAGAGAGAAATGAGGCTGTGTTGAATTGAAACTTACCAGATAACCCTCAGCTTCACCTTCCAGCTCCTCTCCGTGCTCGTTGAGGATGGTCGGCTCCACCCCAAAGAAAGGGAAAGTCTGAAATATGAGTTTTGGATTTAATGTGAGATAACTGTTTTGTTTCATTTAATAACTCCCCTGCAGCTGCAGCGTTTCTTCCAGATCATTATCTGGATCATAATAAGGAGAACCAGGCTGCATTTCCTGCCCTGCTTTTGTTAAATCATGCTCGCCATTTTCATGCGCACAGGGAAAAACCCTTGCATACCAGCACGACTTGAACTAATGACAGTCCTCACATGCAGGTATGTTTTAGATTTAGAAATGTCAGCGTGGAAGAACTGTTATCACTTACAGCAGAGCCTGGTTTCAGCGGTGTAGCAGCAGGTAGAGGAGTCAAGACATGACCTCCCTAAGGAGAAAACAAACATAAAATATCACAGCAACAAAGAGGTAATAAAGCAAAACATTTGATATGCCTTGTATATTGTTCACATGTTGAAATAAATTACCAATCAATCAATCAATCAATCAATCAATCAATCAATCAATCAATCAATCAAGAATATAATCAATCAGTGGTGTATCTATGGGTGGGCTGGGATGCCTGTTGCCCACCTATGAAAAAGAAAGCAAGCAAAAAAAAAACAATCCCAGTCATGGCTTTTTTTAAAATGTCATTGATTATCAAAAGGACTACTTTCCTATTGGGCATTTTAAAGGTTTTAGCATATGCTCACTACAATTCAATTAAAATTATTAATACCTTTAATTCTTCTACTACTACAAGACTTTATATAGTGTAGTTTAACTGTTGTATTTCAATATTGTGGGAGCAGTGTTTTTCTCTTATGTTACTTCCATGTTCGTTTCCAAATATTTTATTCAATTTTATTTATATAGCAGCAAACCACAACAGCAGTCACCTCAAGGTGCTTTATATTGTAACGTAAAGACCTTACTGTGATATAAAGGAAAACCCCAACATTCAAATGATCTGCTACAAGTAAGCACTTGGCGACAGTGGAAAGGAAAAAATCCCATTTAACAGGAAGAATATGTGACTGGTTTGGGAAAATCCCGCATTGAGGTACTATATATTTTTATCGTTTTATCCCTATTGACGCATACCTAGCATCATCTTAGAATCTAAACACCTACACATCCTGAGAAGAGCTATCCCAGCTCATCATACAAAAGTTGTTTCAGACCCTGCAGTTCTTCTGAAGCGATACGCCTGAGTACGACTTCCTAATAACACCTCTGTAGTCAGTTTCTTGTTTCTTACCGTTTCTGTTTGCCAGAAGGTATCAACGATGGGACATCTGCTTTGACCAACCACTTCATAGTACCACTGCCACGCCTCTGGGTTGATGGGTTCACCCACAGTACCCAGAATTCTAAGGCTGGAGAGGTCATACCTGACAAATCAAAAGATTTCCCTTAGATCACGTCATTGAGTGGTATTTATCATGCTCTTTGTAGTTCAAAGTCTAAACTTCCTTACTGACAACAAAGAAGGAAACAATCTCACCTTCAAACTACAACTTCAGTGCTCTATGTTGTTTTAGCCTTACCATAATGTTGATACTGTGCTCTGTTTAAATAGTGAATTAAAATCTGACTTCGGTGAGACTTTGCATTTTTAAGCTTTCATAGCTGATAATTTTAATTTTTCATAATTGTCTATAATGACTCATTTTTTGCATGTATTGTTGAGAATGTTTGTCTAAGTAAGATTATTTTAAATTCTCTTGACAAATAGACTATTATTTGATTATGCTAAATATTTTCTATCTACAGTTCTACCAAACTTGTAATTAGTGATTTGGAATATTTCTTTTTGTCGCTACTGTGCCAACACTGTGTTCCGATTAATTATTAATTTTGAAAAATATTCTTATTAGTGCTGAGAGCTAGATGAGAGGATTGACCCTCCCTTCTATACTCAAATATGCAGCTCCAGTAACTAGAAGGTTAGCTTAGCTTCACACAAAGACTGAAAGCAACTCCTAAGCTATGCTAACTGGCTGCAAAGCTAGCATAGACATTAATCCTTATTAATGTAAACATAGTATATTAACAAACACGATTTCAAATATTAGTACATATGTTAACTCTCACTAAACAAAATAAATTAAGCCTTTATTTTATCACTACTTAGTAAATATTAAAAATGTGCTCATACTAATGCTTGGCTAATAGAGTAGTAGTTAAGGCATTAGCTTAGCAAGCAAAAGGTCGCTAGTGGGATTCCACTTGTGGGCATCAGGAATAAAATTGCCAAATTAAATGTGGTGGTACCTATTGTGGGAACTCTTTGTGACAAGGCAGCAGCTGAAAGTATCACATAGTTAATATTAATAATATGATAAATTAATAATCTGAAAGAGGTCTTTTGTTGCCAATGCTTACAATAAGTACTTGGCTAAGATGTTAAACTTAGCTTTAACTTAGTACAAATATGACAGTCTATCAATAGTCAGATTAAAGCCCTTAAAGTTTTTGTCAGACTACTCAAGTTAGATTTGCTTAGTTAAAATATTTCGTTAAAATAAACCATTTGTTTGTTGTTTGTCTCTTTGTTCAGAGAAAGAAAAATCTATTTAAACACTCAGTGTCTTCTGTTTTTATCCTGTAGTTTATAAGAAGAGGTTTCAATTGTTCCCATATTGGGTCATAGCTCTAAATCTGAAAACACACTAACCAAATTGTTATATAAGAAGTGAACAAGTTGACGGAGGTCTTTCCAAATCAAGAGAGGCACCACATCAACTGCACCACTTCCCCAGTAAAACTGCGACCTTAAAGCCAAAATATCTTGGAGCTAATGCTGTTTGTAATTATTTATTTATTGCAGCAGATGATGTGTCCACATACTTCTGTAGTGGCTCTCGTCCATACTTCATCAGCAGGCGGATGGCTGTAGGAGCTGTATAAAACTTGGTCACTTTGTACTTCTCAATTACTTCCCAGAACCGGCCAACATGGGGGTGAACAGGGATACCTTCAAACTGCAAAAACATGCAGACACATGCACACGGAGGTTTGGTTTTCCATTTTTTGTTTAATGTTCTATACATGTGACACCTTGCTGATTTGACTCACTAGGACGCTCGTAGCACCGTTTGCAAGTGGACCATAGGTGATGTAGGAGTGTCCGGTGATCCAGCCAATGTCGGCTGTACACCAGTACACATCATCGTGGTGATGATCAAAAACGTACTTGAAGGTCATCGACGTGTAGAGCAGATATCCAGCAACAGTGTGGAGAACACCCTGTTTCAAGTGAGCAAAAAATAGGTCAACAAGGAGACAGAAGACAGCAAAAATAAGGGATCTGTTAATGCTGGCAGAGGAGATGTGTATGGAGGTGTGTTTCTGTGTGCATATTAGTCAAGTTCTGTTTACACGCTCTCATAGTGGGAAAGCGAATTCCTGTTTGGAATAAAAAACAAGTGCCCATAAGGTAAACCATAACATTTTAAAGTTAAAGTTTATGTCTTGAGTGAAAGAAACATGTCTGTGTAAAAGAAAAATCCATAAATTCTGTGTTTTCTATAACAACGCACACACGCACACACACAAATAGAATACACAAATACAACAGTGGAGCTTGCAGATAACTTTCAAGGATTACATTTGTGCCTCTCAGCAACAGAAAACCATTAATTCTCACTATTTCATGGCAGATTATGTAAACGCTGGCCCGGTTAAAGTCATTATAGGCTTATCATTGTAATAAATAGATGCTGCGATTTGTGTAAATGATAAGATTTCCCTCATGCCTCTTGCTGTGTTTGTGGAAAAAAACTCGCCTGCATGTGAACGTCTGCCTCACCTTGGGTTTGCCGGTGGAGCCGCTGGTGTAGAGGATAAAGAGCGGGTCCTCTGCATCCAGCCACTCGGGCTCACACTCCTCAGAGGAGTCCCTCATGGCCTCATCCCACCAAACATCACACTGTGAGTCCCAGGGGGTCTGAATGCACCACAACAGGAGGGAACAAATCAAACTCATAAACCGGATCATTACAGCTGCTTGCCAAGCACACCAGCAGGAGTGCAACATGCCAATTTCAACTCTAATTTAGAATGCCCAGAAGAGCTAAAGGCTAAATATTTGGAAAAATATGACAGAACCATTTTTTTGGTTCTGAAATATATTTTTCCCCTTGTAGTTATTCAAATAAAGACATAAATATGTATATAGAATCGTTTTACAATGTGACAAATATGTGTTTGTCACTGTGTGTTCATTTTTCGAGCTGACGAACCTGTAGTTTGTTGCATGCACCTCCACTTTTTGTCTTCAGTGCATGGTGCTTGATGACGAGGCATTTGGTGACACTAGCTGACCCTCTAAAAGAGAAAAAAAAGAAAAGCAGTGAAAGGTAGTAAAAGCATAAAGTCTTTGCCTAATGGATACTGAGTGCATGCATGCTGCTCTGCTTTCCAAGGATTTGCAAATACTGGATTGGGGTCACATCTTGGTTCTTGTAGGTCGAGCGCCTGAAGTCCCATGAGATGAAATATTTTGTCATGTGTCCACAAGTTATTTATCCAAAAAAAAGTTTCTTTTTGGAAGTGATTACTGCTGTTTGCTCCTTGTAGACTTAACACAGTTCTTTCCTATATTAGGTCACTGTGAACAGCACAAATCTTGTATGTATACTTTGTGCACAAGATTAAAAAGCATACATTATATAATTTCAGGGGATCCATAGATGGGGGACCCACATACACGTAAACGTTCCTGAGCTTTATGTTTTTTTCTCATGTTTCTCAACTCTGTATTAGTATCACCATAACAGTAATTTAAGTAAATAAAGTAAATACTGTGATTTGATGGTAATTATAACAGGGGTTAGGGTTGGTATGAAAATTTGACATAAAATGATTTTTTTCACATATGGCCTCAAAGTTACCTCTAACCACATCTGTACCCCAGATACTCCCATAATCCTTCCCAGCATGCTTTGCTTCTCAGCTAACATTCCTCGTAGTCATGTTGCTATAGCAGATGAGCAGCTTGGGCTTCCCTGATAAAGGTGCTCCATGTTGCCCGGCAACCTCGTTAATGTAAAAGTCTTGCTGTATTATTCTTTAACATCTCTGATATCAGCTGACTGCTCTGTGTGTGTGCGTCTGTGTGTGCAATGACTCATATTCCAGGGGCTGACTTCCATTACCAGCTGCAGCCAGTGTAAATAAGGGTGGTTACTGAAATCTGGGAAAGTGTAGGCTTTGTAAGCAGGAGCTACCTTTCCCGGCACTTCTCCAGAGCCTCGGTTGCAATCTGCTTCAGGTTGATCAGTTTCTCTCCTCTGTAAACACCATCTGACAGGAGACAGAGGGAGGAACAGGTAGAGGCAGAGAGCTATGATGAAGAAGTAAAAGTAAACAGCAGGGAATCATCTTTGCAGCTTCTGGCAAAACAAAACATCTCATTGTGGTGCTGCCATTTGGCACACATGTTTTAAACAGACACATTAGGAGCTACTGAATGAGTGAGGACCACAAAAGAACAATGTACACATCAAGCACAGTTAATCAGTGTTTAGAATAGAGATTGGTGGTTTTTGTTTTTGATCATTTTTAATTTTGTGCTGAGTCCTATTTTTAAAACGAAAAACAAAGCTATGTTTGTTCCTTTGTATATCTTCATATAACCAGATAGTGAAACTCTTAACATCAAGAGCTTCTTTTGCAGGAATATCTTGGATTAACTTGGGCAGCATTAACCTAACATGTTCTGTTTGACACATCAGAGCTCACAGAGAAAACTCAAACAGAAAGGCCCTGCAAAGACGTAAACTTAAGATTGTCTTGCAGAGTGGTAACAGTGCTTACTAGTCAGCTACATCGTAATCTGATGTGTGCAAATGGATAAAATGTACAGTTTATCCTTCTGCCACACCTTGGGAAACGCAGGGACAGGACAAACACTTGGCTGCCTGAAGACCTACCTGCTGTCACCAGTACACTACTCTGGGCATCCACAATCCTTTCACACAGAGACTCACAGGAGAAACCTGCAAACTGAACAAGCAAAGAGAAAAACAGAGGACGTTAGATAACAGAAACAATCATTTCAGGAGCATTTGCACGATTTTTTTAAAGAAAGCACTTTTGAATTCTTGTTTTTTTTCTCTAGTGAGAATAGGGACCAGGTGAAAGAGCAACTGGAGAGGAGGAGGTGAAGAAGCCAGGAGTAGATGCAGTAAAGCTGGATGAGTTTATATACCTGGGCTGCTTTGAATCGGATCATCCGAAGCACGATGGAGGTGAAGAAAAGAGTGCAGGCAGGATGGAGACGGGATGAGTTGTTACAGAGTAAAAGAAGATGGCAGCATTGACAAAAACACATGAGGGATAGAGGATATATTGGATAAAAAGGATGCTGAAGATGAAGCTACCAGGCATTAAGAAAAGAGGAAGATCAAAGAAGAGGGCCATGGGTGTAGTGAGAGAAAACATGGAGGCAGATGATCCACTTTGGCAACCCCTAAATGGAGACCAAACGAAGAAGAATTCCTGGTTTTACCTCCAAATAAAGTTGTTTTGATAATCTTAATGAAGAACTGGCTAAATAACTACATTTTAAGGCACTTGCGGCAGGTGTAAATAAGGTTTTTACACAAAATCATCCAACCAACATAGAGCAACATTTAATGTATATTTGGAGCTGTGTTTGTAGCAATTCATTCACACTGACTGTAGCGTCGTGTTTCAGCTGTACCAGATCTTGAGGGAAATAACTGGCTCTTGATCTGCCAAATTCTCCACTTTAATGCCTATCAGCTACTCAATAACTGTGTATGTTGCCTGTTTGGGACTGACTAGGTAGCAAAGGATGGCTGCTGAGAGAGTTTTTTTTGCAACTTGTTTCAATATAGCAGCTTTAAATGCTTTTTATTTAGTGTGTGTAAGTTATTTTAACTAACATGAGAAATAGATCATAATTATTAGGAAACATCATTTACAAATTTAAAACTGAGTCAGAACCCTTGAGCCAGACTAGCAGATGTTGCTGAGTACTGAGCCAACATAGTCCTTTTTTTTTTAAAGGCTGGAAGTTGTAAGAAGTGTGGAGCCTTCTAAAATCCTAAACTAAGCTGTTATGTCTCTGATATTACACCGTGATGGAGCATGCTGCTCCTTCTCATCATCATTTACAGATTTAGAAACCTTGTTGAATTTTACATAACAAAGCAGACAGACATTAACTGCTCTTTTCTATGACTGTCATTCACATAGAATCCAGACAGGAGGTCTGGATATCTGGACAAGGTTAATGGTTCACAGAGCATAAAGTTTCAGTGTTGATGAAGCATTATGAATCAGGTCACTAAGGATTCTGGACTCAGCAAAATGTCACTGCATGATTGGCATTGGCTCTCCTGCAAGTTTCCATGGACCAATCCTTTTTGCTCATTCATGATTAATATTAGCAGTCACGGGATAATCTAAAAGGCTGGCGCTGTCCCAAAGATTGTTATGTTGCCATGCCAAGTGTTGTTCCTGTCGAAAGTAAATTAATCAGATCAAAACTGAGAGTTGGACGATATACAACAATGACTAAGCAAAGACAAGGTCACTTATATCTAACTCTGCCAGCCTTTGCGAGTTATAAAAAGCGCCCACTTTGGAGTCACATTCTAGAGTTATTTTAAGCAGAGCTACTAACCTTTGCATGGAAGAGCAAGGTTAAATATCTAAAAGAGTGTTGGCTTGCTTGCAGAATTGCAGTGACTCTAGTGCCTTCTCAAACTGGAAACAGCCAGCAACTGTCTGACCTATATACTAAGTGCAGGTGCTGCTGGTGCTGTGTTCATGTAGAAGACAGCTGATAAACTACTGGAGCAGGGCAGTCTGCACTAACAGAAGCAACAGCTCGGGTTCAGACAATGTTTTCTTGTGGAAATCAGAGCAGCAAGAACCAGCAGCCTACTTTCTGACAGTCTGCAAAAATGCACCATGCAGATGGCACATATGATATTAGAGAATGCTGGACAGGAAAAAAAGACTTTTCAGTTTTGTAAAATTGTTGCATATGGTGCATAGTCATAATAGTACTTACCACAATAGAGTGAACAGCACCTATCCTGGCACAGGCCAGCATTGTGTACACAAGCTCTGGGATCATCGGTAGGTAGATAGACACTCTGTCTCCCTTTTTCACACCTTAATAAAAATATATATACATATAAAACAAGTTCCTGCCACTCTATCTCTGAAACTAAGTTTGTCAGCAAAATCTGTAAAGCTATACTTATGTATTATAATCATGGACTAAATAATTATGGACTAATCGTGGACATGACCATAAGCTCAGGTTCTCACCCATTTGCTTCAGCACGTTAGCACAGCGGCAGACATGGCTCAGCAGCTGGCTGTAGGTGATGGCCATTTGATGATCAGGTGAGTTTCCCTCCCTGATAAGACAGCACACAAGAGAGAAACTTTCAAATGTATAAATGTATTACAAAACCTGTCTGTGATTCTACAGAGGTCTCTTCGTCTGTTTTGGTAAACAATTGCACACAAAAGTACTTTCCCACTTTCCCCAACAGTGTTGTCCGGTGAGTTCTTTGAGTTCACAGTAGAGATAACCTGTTCCTGTTTTTGCTAAGTCTATATTAGGCTTGGATGTTTGTCAGGATAGTTATTTGGAAAACAATTTGGCACACTTGAAGGGGCAGCAGAAAGCATGGTACCAAGCCAAATGGGAATGATGAAATAAATGACTGCACAGATGAAATTCTGCAACTGAGAAATGACTTCAAGATGTGATAGCAAATGTTGTAACTCAGCTCTATGTGAAATAGCCTGCATATATGTTGTCAAAGTCTTTATTTATTTTTGGGAAAATGTACAGCAGAGCAAACCAAATTCAGACATGGCGTTCCGCAGGGGTCGATCATGAGACCTCTTTAATTCCAACATTTATATGACTCCACTTGCCAAAATATGAGATAATCAAAATTTCCCATATTTAATCTATACCAATCTATACAAATACTATAGAAGCAGATTACTTTTCATATGTGTTTATTTTTGATTTGTCACTTAAACTTCTTTCACGGCCCCAGATTTTTGTTGAAATGGCACTCTTTGCAGCATTTTTGCTGTTCTATTTAAAAAAAAAATAAAATAAATTTTTGCATTCTTCTACCAGTTTAGACAGTTGTTCAAATTATACTTGGACAAAGCGTGAGCTAAAGTCACATGAGTGATCAACTGTTGCTCAAAACAAACCATGTGGAAATTGATAACTTGTCACCACAGCTGATAGTTATAGTTTCCTTACAGAGTGTACTAAAATAGTCACGGCAAACACGTGAGCAGGTATATCATACAAGTGCTTTGTTTGAGTGTAAATAGCATTAATGCTCTCCTACAGGTGATTTCCAGTATGCCAAGTTCCACTGAACCCTTACATTGCTGAGCGTGCAGAACAACCTTCCTGCTTGCTAAGCTTAAACAGCTGACAGAGCAAATAATAACTGTCATAATATAACAGTAAAACATCATAAAGTAGAGGCTTTATTGTAATATGACAAGGACGTGGGGTCATCAGCACGCAACTGCAGGTTCAAATCATTTAAATGACTTAAAATTTAAAGCTAGAATAAGTTTAAAAATGTAATGTGTGTACATTCGTCTATCAAGTGAAGTTAGTTGCTCTAGTTAGACTTTTTGTAGTTGATTAATCAAATAGAAATAGATTTTTGCATTATAAAACAATAAGAAATTGTTGGACAGATAGTGTATAAAATCTGTAAATTTTTATCTTCTGCTTCTGACAGGAAGAAGAAGCACTGCTGTAGTGATGTGCGCTGCCTGTGGTTTGTTTTGGTGTTCTGGGGTCAGCACAGGGGACACAGCAGTTGTTTTTGACTGGAATACTTAGCATAACTCCAGGCAGCATTTCCCATCATAGCTATTATTTCCTCTGGGGGCATGCTGGTGCTTACCAGTAATAGGCAACCTTTTCACCAAGGCTCCCCTCCCTCACATGTCTGTCCAAGACATTATAGCACATGTTGGTTTTGGCTCCCTCCATGTATTTCACATAAACGCTCCCTTTCGTCACATCGAAGTTGTATTGCAGCATCGGTGCTGTTGCAGGCTTCTTCCAGAAGAACTCATCAGCAACCTCTTTCCAGAAAGCTAAAACAGACGATACCTTTTATCAGTGTTATGGGATGCAGATAAGGCAGATTAGCACAAAGAGATACTGTATGCAGACAGGCTCAAAGAGATATGAATGGCAAGGAAGCGCTGCAAGCGCTGCACTAAAAATACAGACAAGTTTGACCTACCTTCTGGATTCTCCAGAGACTTTTGGTACAATGCCAGATATGAGTTAAAGTCAGGCACATGAGCATCCTTCTGCAGGTCATTAAGAGGGTAGTACATTTTGTCCTGAGACTCAGGAACAACCATTTTGGAAGTACAGATGCAGACAGGCCTATATCATTGGAGAGTGAGTCAGAAAATGGTATAATCTGAGTCCCTGCTGGTCTGTCTGAATCCTCCTGGGTGAGGTAAGAACACTACAAGGCCTGTACTGAACCAACACAATTCAGCATGCAGAAAGACCCACCCCTAATCCCTGATCTGCAGGCTCTGGCTCAGTCTGCTTAGAGTCAGGGCAGCCAATCAGCTCATGGAGTGCAGCACTCCCACTTTTTCATTGGATGAGCCATCCCTGGCCTGCTGATCACATTATGTTTCTAAGCAAGTGGGTGGTGGAGGAGGACAAGGAGGCGTCTACCCCCAGCAGGATAAATGCTGCGGATTCAGGCAAACATTTTTTGAAGGGAGGAGGCTGATGGGTGATGTTGGTGAAAAGAAGAAAATAATAATAATAGAGAGGTATGCAACAATTATTCACTTTCAGAGTAAACAAACCCTGCCCAATCCCCAATGCATGTCTGCTGTGAGAGACAGCTCCTGAATCCTTTTAACACTAACATTTAATAAAACTTAGTCTTTTAAAACATAAATTGCTTATGGGAAAGCTCACTGTAAAACCCCTGCTTCCACCCTGCTTTGCTTTAATCCTCTGACATTGCAAACATAGCACAGTTAAAAAAAATATCCTTAGAGAAAAGAAAACAATATTCCACTAACAAAACACATGTGAAAAACTTAAAAGAACCAAAAACAAATACAGAAATAATAAAAATATTTTATACTCGGTAGAAAATAAGTCATAACAATTTAACCTGAGACAAATTATTATTCGCAATTATATAATGTCCGCTTCTACTTTCAGCTGCTCCCTTTAGGGGTCGCCACAGCGTTTTATCTTCCTCTCACCCTATCCCGCCTATGTCACGTCAACATTCTCCCTGTCCTGCTTCACTGCATCCACGAATCGCTCTGCTGATGCAGTGATTTCCAGTCTTGTTAATCCTGGTCACTCCCAACGAGCATCCTCAACTCTGACACCTCCAGCTACCTCCTGTCTTTTTGTTACAAACACCGTCTTCAAATACTGCAGGTCTCACCACAGTCTTTTTCATTCGTGCACATGTGTTCTATTCTGACTATAATTCATTTTCCCTGGAGTGCATACCTCCACTTCTCCAGGCTTTTCCCACCTGCTACCAACTCTCACTACATCAGAATATACGAAGACTCCTGACCTCTGTCTGTCAACCTGTTCATCACCACAGCAAACAAAAAGAGGCTCAGAGAGATCCCAGACGTAATCCCACTAAATGTATATCAGTATTTTTTACTGCAGTATGTTGTCTTTTTAATGAGCACGTTTATTAAAGTAATATTAGATATTACTTAAAAGTTTGTTGTGAAGCATTTTGTATAATTTTGTTTGACCGTTTTTACTGCGTCTTTATTTCTTGTACTCTTTAATTTAAAATATGATAACAGAAAAACAATGTTCATTATATATTTGCATAATTTTGTTTTTTGAATGTAGAAGAAATTTTCGCAAACACTCAACGTTGACTGACTTTGAGCTCCAACTTGAATCTGGGATCGATTAAGCGCAGAGACGTACAGACGTCACGTCGTGCGTCAGACAGTATGCATCGAACCTGAGCGCGCTTGTGTTGATGGTGGCTACCGCTGTCCCGTTCATTTCCTAACGCACCGGGACCAAACTTCAAGCGACAAGATGTTTCTGTCTGCTGCTGTTCGCTCTGCAGTGTCGCAGGCGGTACGGTTGTGATTTTTTATGGATCTGGGGAAAGGTTTGGGTGCAATTTTCGATAACTTGGAGAAAAAAAAATGCTATGACTCTTCACAAGGGCATGCAGTGGAGGCCGCTCAGCAAAATGACGTTGGGTAACACTAGCATGCTAGCTAAATTAGCTTTCTGCTGTCAAACTTTTAAAAGGCGATCGCTGGAAAAATGTGCAGCGAAAGGAAAACATAGCCGCTAGAATGGGTTTTTAAGCAGGCTCGTGTACATGCAGTTGGCTTTAACTTCACCCTATATAACTGCTTGCATGGCTACTGTAAATTCACAGTATGGGAAAACACAGCAATATTAATCACTTAATATTAATCTAGCTGGAAACTTGGATCAGATAACACTGTTTACAATTTACATAAAGCAATGATTTACGTAAAAGTGGCTCAGCACAAGAAGTTTTGTGTATAATAACAGCTTGCAAAAGCTTTAGATCTGTTAAATATCAATTATACTGCAAAGTTTCTACTAGTAAAGTAGTAATTCTACACATTTGTTACTGTACATGTACTTAAGCTATCTAAGGTATTCACTATGCAGAATGTCACATTTCACAGTCATACACATCGTACTATCAGATCATAAATTTTGATTATATAAGTATAATCACTCCAACATTGCAACTGGGACTCATTTTAATTGTTTTATATACAGCTGTGCAGCTTAAACTTTAATAATAAGGCATAATGTGTTACAAGATGTTTTTTTAATATTATGGTGATGTAGAATTGTTCGCAGCTTCAGATTTCAAGAAAATTCAGTAGTATAAACGTAGTACAATTAATTTCTAAATATAGTGGACTAGAAATAGAAATCTATAGATTTGGGGTTATTAAGTTTTCATATCTTCTTTCGGACTAGTGGGAAACGTTAAAATATAAACGAAGAGGTTTATTTTACACAACTTTACTCACCTTTACACTATTGTGTCATACTTTATGTAAATAAGATTTTCCAGTAACAAACATTTTAGTTTAATTCCACTTCATCGCTTTAGAGGAAGATTTCTCAAAATAATTTTTTTCTCATACTAGAAAACAAAAATCTTGACTTTAGGCGCAAACTAGGGCTGGGCGATATATCGAGTTTTTAAAAAAAAAAAAATGATATATTTTTATACGAGATATAAGATGTGAAAATATCGTTTATATCGATATAGTATATGTTACGTTTTAATTATACTTGTGGAGCAAGTTTGCCTCTCTTTCGTCCACTTTTGTCTCTACGCAACGTTACTCTGGCTCGCCTCTCCTTCACTGAACACAACTCCTCCTCCCCCATAGCTTCACCTACAGGCAGCGACAAGATGGACACGGAAAATCTCCGTTAACGAGTTACTGCGCATCGCCCCGTGCGTGGAGCTGGACGGCGTCAACGTGTTAACGACCTAACCACGCTAACGCCATGCAGCCCAGAGGGGCTGCACAGCCTACAATCCTTGCATTTTCTCAAAAGTTAACAGCGCGCCTGATGTATGAATTCTGGTTGTGCTTGATGACCGCGAACCGATTTTATGTGGAACACAGCGCTCAGCAATCTGTCAAAAATGTTTGAGTACGACTTTGGTAAACTACGGAGCTGTGGAGTAATACGTACTGTGCTTCAACGTAATATTACCGTACTTTGTGTGTATAAGGACCATAAATGACACCTGTTCAGAGTCATGGTTACATTTCAAACTCCAGGCTGTCAGTCACGCAGTAGAACTTGGGAATAGAGCAGCTGTGAAATCTGTCGTTGTTATTATGCTCAGCGTCCTTTAGTTTACATTTTGACTGCACAATTGTGAGCTTTTTGTTATGCACAAAAACAACATTGTTTTAGTTTATTTATGGAGCATTATTAATTAACAAATGCTCATAATATATTTTTGAGTAATTTTTTCATGTACACCTATGCTGTATGTTAATAAAAGTGCCTGTGTGACATCTGGGAAACAGCTTTAACTAAGAACTCTCTTTCTGTTCTTACTTTATGGAATAAAAAAATATCGAGATATATATCTTATATCGCCATCCAGCTAAAAAATATTGAAATTTGAATTTTGGGTCGTATCGCCCAGCCCTAGCGCAAACCTTCCATTTTATTGCTGTATGTATTTTAAAGTTTTATTAATAGTATAGTTGTGTACAAATCAAGGCAGGCGCAGCAGTCACTATAAATTTGACCTTTTACATTGAGCCAGTCAGTCAACAATTACCTACAGTCTTTAGTCTTGCAATCTTTGGGTCATTGATGTGAGATTCATATTTTATTATGTCTAAGTGCATCAGTTCTGTTTAAAATATGACTTGAAGGAGTTTAATCTACAGACTAACATTTAAATAAAATAAATAAGAGGTTTAGAAAACTAACAGATGATCTTAAATCACAATGTTAATTTGACATCTGCAGTTTAACTCCTCCCAGTTCCTGGTTCATTTTAAACTTTAAACACTTCAAACCTTTTTACTCGAACACCTGTATTAACTTCCCAAGGGCACACATATAATTTTAAAATGAAATTTAAATTAAATAGAAATTAAGTTAACGTTTACTTCAACATTATCCTAGTTTTACATAAAAACCTCATGTTTTTGGTTGCACCAACTGATATTTTGGGGTTTTAGTTATCGCTGAACTAACACAACTTAAACTTGGGTCTTAGAGAATGAACTCCTGCAAGTCATGAATTGGATTCATTATTTTTAACATATGTTATGCACTCAAAAGTATTGCATGTAAGTAGCATGTTTACTGTAAGAAATGTTGGCATTTGAGATCAGTTTGAATTTAGCTCCATGACATCACTAGGTATTTTACCTGTTTTCTTCTGTTTTGTAGGCCAGGAGTCTGCATCAGTCTGCTGTACGTGCTGGAGCTGGTGGCATTTTTGTGGTGAGTAGCACTTTCCGTTCCTCAGTGCACAAAATGTGTAGAAGGTGACAGACAAAAACAGAGTACATGCGGATGCTGTACACGCTGATGCTGTACGGGCTTTTTTTTATACATTGTGTGAGCTCATCATGGTGGGTTACTATAGATCAGCAGCTCATGGAAAATTTTGTAAATTACAGCAACAATTTGTAGTCATTTCTAATATTATCTATATCTATATTACTACTAAGTTTAATTGTTACTGCTCATTGTTCAACGCAGTCAGTCTAGCTGTTACTATGTCACACTAACATTGTTTTTTTAGTTACACTGGGGCAGAAGTTCACTTACTTCTGCAATTTTTGTCTATTATTGGAAAATGAATTATTCATGTTAATACATTTTAGAAGGGTTAAGAAAAAGATTTGCTGATGGACTTCATAAAACAGGATTAAACAGCAACACCATATCAGCTTTCTTTACTTGGTGTATGCATAAACAAATTTTCACAAGCATAGACTTTAATCACAAAACTTTTAGAAACTGTATTTATCCTCACCTTGTCTTATTTCAAAAGTGTATTCTGTCTTAGTGAGTGCTGCTCCAAAACCAGGGTTACACAGGTCACGGGAGAAGTGGGAGTCCGATTTGCATGTAACAATTGAGGCAGAACGATGGTCGGAATAATGTCAGAAATGTTTAAATGTAACCATTAATATCAGATACAGACAGACATTACAACAATCTCCATCAAACTTACATCACGCCACAAAAATTAAATAAATATAAACCAGAGTTTATAGAGCATTGAGGAGCGTTTGTGTTTTTGCACAAAGGTAAAGGCATTCTGGCATGAATTTTCCAACATTATGTCAAAGGTTTTAGAGCTACTCTTTCCATTAGATCCTCAAATATGTTTATTAGGGGGTTTTAAAGGTTGGTACCCAATTACGAAAAAAGCCAACAGAAGTTCCTGGAACTGTCTCTATGCATTGTTAGAAAGTGCATAACCATTATGTGGAAGTCCGACTTCCAACTACCTATTTTTAGATGGATCTCAGAGATATGTAGATGTGTCCCACTTGAAAACATCACCTACACGCTCAGAAACGACTATAAAACCTTTGTTAACACTATACCAACTCCTTTATTGGACTGATAGGATCAAATGCAAAGGTTTTTAGAACTTATAAACCTACTGTCACCAGTGTCAAGTATTGTCCTTATGCTGTATTTTTGTTATCCTGATCTGTTTGGGTGGGTTTGGAGTGTGTTTTTGTCCATGCGCCACTAACTTGAAAATTTTGCACAAAAAAAAAGGCTCAGCCATTAATTGAAGACACAGCTCTGCAGTATGTTTGTGCAGGATTGATCCCAGTGGTATCTGTTTTCCAAAAGACCTTAATTTATCCAGGGAGGAGCCATTACAGCCACACGAAAACATCTTGTGATAATTTCATGCATTGGAAACTCTCCTTGGTTCCATAGTCCCCCGGTAGTAACATTGTTTTTAACCTGTGCTTGATTTAAAAAAAAAAATTCTTATGACACTCTTTTTTAATTAATGCATTGGTTGGCTGCTTTAAATTAAAAAACAAAAAACATTAAATTTCTTCCCTCCTCAATTTTTCTATTGCACAAAGGAGCTTTGCTGCTCACAAGGGGGCAGTGTGTGCAGAAGCAGAAATAATAGTTGTCTGTGTTGAGTCTGTTCTCTCGTTGGGTAGTAGCACCTGTTTCCCTCTGGGCTTACATGATGAACTGTTAATATTTTATCAGATACTGTTTGCAGCTCACAGATCTGTTACTCACGCATGAAAGTGGTAGCTGTTAAGGAAAAATTCAGCCTCAGTAGAAGCTTCACAAGATTTAATATATACACAGATAATTATATACCGAAGACGGTTATGTGTGTGTCTGTTATAAATAAAGTTTAATCTACTTTAATGTTATCCTTATTCTTTTTTAGCACAGAGATACTCCTGACAACAACCCTGACACACCTTTTGAGTTCACTGAGGAGAACAAGAAGGTGAGCCTCGCATCTGTGTTGAACAGTATTTTTTTAATGCACTGATGTGGTTTTCATTACCAGTAATAGCAGATAATTGCAGGTATTGATTTTGTGTTATTGTACAAAAGCTGGAATTTCTTTTCAGAAATACCCAAGTTGATTGGGTATTTCTGGGTGCCCAATCCCGGTCCTCGAGAGCTACTATCCTGCAGCTTTTAGATGCATCCCTACTCCAACACAGCTGAATCAAATGGTTTGATCTCTTCAGCATGCCATCATGTTTGGCAAAGGCCTGATAACAAGCCATTCATTTGATTCAGGTGTGTGGGAACAAGGATGCATCTAAAAGCTGCAGGACGGTAGCTCTCGAGGACCGGGATTGGGCACCCCTGGCTTAAGATGTCTCTAGCTTTATTTTGTAACTAATTTAGTAGTTATTTAATTGCCTTTCCACCTTAATACACCAGACACAATGTATTTTCCTGGTATTTTTGTAGAAAAAAAGCTCAACGATAGATGGCCTACCTACTACTGTACTGTACTCTACAATTATAGTATCATTTAATTCATGTACATGAATTATATTAGGACTATTTCACTGTATAAATTGGCCTTATTGTTAAAATAAAAATGGGAAATACAGTTATGGAAAAATATCTTTTTCTGTTCACTGTAGAGGATTGAGGCGATCACTTCAATGTACCCAGAAGGACACAAGCAAGCAGCCACCATCCCCGTGTTGGATTTGGCCCAAAGGCAACATGGATGGCTCCCTATTTCTGCCATGAACAAGGCACAGTCATATTTTTAGTGTTTTCCAGCAGAGTGATGCTCGTCAACACATTTTATATAAATTTTGTATTTCAGGTTGCAGAGGTGCTGGAAATCCCTCCAATGAGAGTATATGAAGTAGCAACGTTCTATACGATGTTCCTACGTAAGCCTGTGGGAAAATACTTCATTCAAATCTGCACGACAACACCCTGCATGCTCTGTAACTCAGACAGCATCGTGGAGGCCATCCAAAACAAACTTGGTAAGAGTGCTTTTCCATTTTATGCTGAGAAACCAATGAAGAGATGAAAACAGATGAAAACAAACTTTTTTTTATTGTGTATGTTTGAGATAAACAGAGACTGAGAACAAATGTATAAATATACAGTTGCCATTGGTATTCAAACAATATCAAGCTGTAGCATCAAACAAGATTGAAATCAAGCAAGGAAACTGTCAACACACTTGAGCCTACGTTACATTTAATAGAGGACAAGGTTTGTTCTTTAAGTCAACCATAGTGAAGTTTTACTCTTCCTTTTAACTCGTATATGTGGCTAACAGCTGTGGCACGTCAGGCTTTAGTGCTCGAGTTAAAAATATTTGTTGTTTTAGTAAGACAATCTGTAGAGTGTCAGTTGAGACTAGCTGAATATGAAGCGTCTCTCCATTTGGTTCTCCACAGGTATCAAAGTTGGGGAGACTACTCCAGACAAGATGTTCACTGTAATAGAAGTGGAATGCCTGGGTGCCTGTGTGAATGCTCCAATGGTTCAGATCAACGACAACTATTATGTGAGTGCTCGAGTCGTCTGTGCAGATGAACGTTTTAACTAAATTAACCAAATTAGATTAAAGCTCAAACGAGTTTCACAAAGAATGTGTACAGAGCACCGTTTCTGGAGTTCTCCTCTCATGTGGAAAACAGTGCAGGTGTGACACAGCCTGCAACATGGAAGACTCTTAAGGAAATTAAGAGCAGGGAGAAAAAAATAGAGAAATAATCAGCTATAACACGAGTGTTTTCTTATTCATTATATTAGTTTGGAAAAATATCAACCAAGTGTGATGTCAAAATTTTTCTTTTTTGATTCTTTTGTGGTTAACCATGTGAAAATAATTCTACCATGGGACATTTAGTTATTGCAAGCCGAGCTGAAGTGAATTACCCAATTAAAGATGACTGTGAAGGAGGAATTCTCCGCAACACCTCAGCTTGCTGAGGTATCATCATTAGCGAGAAAAGGCACGATGTAAGAGTACCTTGTGCTGAGGTTGGCATTTTCTTATGTGAATAATTAACACTCAAGCCATACACACAGCCTTTGGAGATTAGATTAATTCAGTCATCAATTACACATTTAGTTTTACTCAGGATGACACAGTTTGCAAATAAGAGCTTGAACTTGTGTCGGGTTGTTCAGGGGCTTCTAAATATGAAGGTAGAAGCAGCTTTGGAGCAGCACACAGGCAGTATTAATTAAGCAGACCACCCGATTCAGTCTTTGTACTTAAGAACATTGTGAGATTTGAAAAAAATGCCATAATGGTTTTGGGCAAGTCTATATCATTCATTTTTAACACTATGGTTCAGCTCTGCAATATCATAAAGTAGCTGTACTGTAAATAAAATAAAATAATTAATTAAAAAAAGCACTATTTGACACTTGTATCCTCTTTAGCACGACTTGGAAAAAAAGCTAAATCTGTCAGAGCTGGTTTGAACTTTACTGACAGTTAAAGTCAGAGTTATTATTGGCTATAGTTATTAGTGGCCATAAAAAATAATTGATTGGAAAACTGGGGATGCGCTGATCATGAAACTCTGGCCCGATACTGATGTTTAAAATAAGCTGAAGACGGTATATGTACTTTTTTTTTTCCCTTTTTATCGTTTTTCTGTTGTTGTTTACTTCCTCTTCTTGGTTTCCTCTTGCAGCCAAACCAAAAAAAATCTTCATTACAAAAATCCTTTCCTGTTTTAAAGTCGATTAGCTGTCTGTTATGCTGTATACTTTATAGTCAGGGAAAACTGATATGATACAAGAGATACATATCAGCCACTGATGCCTATAAATATCACTGCAGATGTCAGTATTCTTGTTTTAGTGAACAAGGCTGATATTGGCTCATATTGGTAGGCTCATAGATCTTACTATTGATAAATTGGTGCTGCCCTGCATGTCCTAAAGATCAACAATAAGATATTTTGAAAGTTGGGAAAAGTTGCTGTTGGGTGAAATACAGTCACTGACTGACATGGTCAATCTGACATTGATGTAGTATTTATCCATTTATTCAATTTAGAATAAATCATCATAATTTCCTTTGAATTACAAAGATAGTATTTAAAGTATTCCCCTGTCTTTAGAATATAATAGATCTTCTTACAGATTGGAGGATGTGAAAATCAAAACATGGACCATCAGATGACCAAAAGCTAAGCTGCTCTCATCCCTTATTCTAGGAGGACCTTACACCAAAGGATATCGAGGATATTATTGATGAGCTTAAGGCAGGCAGAGTCCCTCCACCAGGACCCAGGTACGTGCACAATTTGCATAATAGATTCTTATATAATTTTAAAGTCATTGAACTGATTGTAGATGAAGAAGTTTGTTCTTTTTCTATAGGAGTGGCCGATTCTCCTGTGAGCCTGCAGGCGGACTGACTTCCCTGACAGAGCCTCCTAAAGGACCAGGATTCGGTGTAAGATCGGACCTGTAGACATTTCTGGGCCACTCTCTGCTTGCTACAAAGGCAAGCTGTCAGTGAAACTGTTATGGTTAAGTCAGATATATTGTGTAAATAAATTGTTCCTGTACATGTTCTCAAGGTGTCAGTGTCTCACTTACATGGATTCCAACAAGGAAAACAAAACTGGAAACATGAAATGCAGGATTTGTAGCAGTTGTTATATTTCTAGATACTTCTAAGCAAAGCTGGCTAAAGGACTGGAATAGTAAAGCTTCTTAATACGTCAATGTAAGCCTAAAGCTAAATATTTTTGTGCATATTGTGATACTACATAAATAGTATGTATTTCTACCTCAGTAAGTTATGTGACAGTTTCCACTGTCATTGCCACTTCAGTGATGGCCACCTATGGAAACCTTATGAAGGGTTTTTACTTAAGTATGAATCACATCCTTTGTACACTCAAATTCATTCAAATATGACATCTCAAAATTACAGCATAGCACATGCACAATAAGATGCATTTTCCTACCATGTATGCCCCTATGGAAAAATCATGTAATTAAAAGCTCACAGTACAAGCTAAAGCTATTAGATGTTTATTGAAGTACTACACATGCTAAAACAAAAAGTATAAAGCCTTTTTAATTAACACTAGCTCTACCAAAGTCATTTTTGGTCCTTAATATTTTGTTCTGAATTTTACTGGATGTAAATATATTTTAGTGGACCAATTTTAGATGTCTTTCAATTACTGTGGATCAGTGACATTTAAATTGTTTATTCATAAAGAAAACCTTTGGTAAACGATAAATACCACCAGATATGCTGCTACGCATGGTGTAACAAATTATGATTAAATTGTAAAGTTATTTTACTACATGTTACCTCTATTTAGTTCATTTCAAATGTGGTTTATTGACATTGTTTCATTATATTTGGTTCTGGACATACATTTAAGACATTAGTAGAGACTACCTGATGGTTCTGACAGGAATAATATAAAAATTATTTCATCTAGTACATGTCCAATTAATATACTCCAAACTAGACTGTGGGTAGTATCATTGTGACTGACTTTATTAACAAAAGAACCACGTATTGACCTTAAGATTCCGCCTGCTTAAACACCTTTAAAGTTGATTCATTCAAGACATTACATGATAAACACAGCCCCCTTAGCCTTGAACAGCACCCCACTTCCTACAACTGGTCCTGTCGTTTCATTTTCATCCCATCCCGAGGCCGTTTTCATGTCTAGCCGGTACCCCTCCCCCACTTTCCTCGTACCAATACGCTTTCAACCCAGCTCTTCTCTGCAACATATAACATTATGCACGGTGACGCATGCGCAATGCATGCAACATGATGCAAATGTCACTGCGCAACCAATTCTAAGCTGGCTCATACACTGAATTGGCGGGCTAATAGGTCGACTTAACCAGATCGGCTAATTACTGAAACTGCGGCCTGAAGTCCGCAGCCATGCTCACGACAAAGAAGGAAAACGCCATTCCTCTGTTAACCTCAGCCGTGATCTTCGAGAAAGTTCCCACTGACCGCAGCACAGCAGCGGAAAAGATGACGTCAAGTGCCCATTCCTGTTCTCTCTCTCCCTCTCTCTCCCTCCTTTCGGTTCAAATACACACGCTCAAAAGCCACTTTGAGGTGCTACACACACCGCTAACGTACAACATGTCTCAGCAAAAAGCGTATTCTTAAAATTAAAGATGCGAATTTACTCACGGCTTCGGTTAAATGAAAGTTAAACCGTTTGACACATACCCATCTACAGTCTATCCAGCAGACGCAGACCTTATAAGCTCGGTGGTGCTCTGGTGGTCACATGATTTCTCCCTACCAATGAAAATGACGCTTGCATGTTTTGCTAGGTTTTTCTCCGAGAGGACGAGCGACGAACTGCTTGGATGTTTTCAAAACCAGCGATGAACGTCACACAGCCGTAGGGTACGGTTAACGTCCAGTATTTAGGAAATTAACTGTTAATATTGCGCAATAGTCACATATAGCGGAACCTGAATGAGTCGGTGGGAACGTGTAACCCCTTTTAAAGGTAAGCGCAAAACGAGGTTTCTTGTTTGACTGCCTCGGATCAGGATGGGTAAAAAAATCCTAGCAATCTGGCTATGTTGTACTGCAAGCTGGCTAACGTTAAGCTAACTTGACGTAAACTGCGTGCGAAAATGGGAATGTTATGTGTTTGCGTGGGCTTGGTATAGTTGTGCGCCACGTGCGTTACACACATTGAGGACTTATTCTACGCTAACTGAAATTTCCACCCCAGTAACTGCCTTTAGTTGCTCGGTGCTTTCAAAGCGAGGATACAGAGCGCTGATAGGAAAATGTCGGGGCGAAGCAGAGCGAGCTGGGTTAGCTTCAGACAGCCAGACAGCCAACGGGACTGTGTAGGTCTGGGAACAAGCTCGCTAGCTAGCTTAGATTAAGCGCTGGGGAGGGGGATCGTTGTGAGGGCAGTAAAGGAGCTGCAGTGGGCTTTTGTCTCGGGCTGTGCTGTGCTCCCTGTGTTGACTGTTGCTGTTTAATCGCGAAACGTGAACTTGAATTTGCCTTGTCCTGGCCAAGCACTAGCATTAGACAACATATTTACTCGCAAGACGAATTTCACCGCCAGATTAATCAACTAACACCACAGCTCGTGTTTATTATCTATGTCCAAGTTGCGAATTTTAGCGCTCAACAACATTACTTTTTGATTATTGGAAGCACGAGCGGCATTAACGTTGGTGGGTGGTGGTTTCTGCAATGATCGAGCCAACGCCACTTCGTTTATTTACAACCAGCGTAGTTTGGCGGGACAGTAGCAGTCAATATGCTGTAAAATGTAGTTATGATTTGTAAATTCTCTCAAGGAACTAGCATAGCTATTAGAAATCCGGAGCTTGCGCCTCCCAGGCAGTGACTGTGACATCTTGGGGGTGTGTTGCCTGATACAAAAGCTGCTTGTCTTTACATGGCTATCTGTGCAGCAACCCGTCTGAATCAACCGAAACGTCAACCTGAAATTGAACATACGTTAAGTTAAAGAGTTTTATTGGATTGCAGCACGTCTACACTGTTAAATTAAGCTTTAATTTTTTTTAGAATCAGTCCGAAATTGGTCCTAGTGGCAGTATTTTTAAGTGACCTCTGTCTCATACAAAATACTGTGTATTCGTCTTATACTATTATATTGAATGCAGTATGTAGACAGTGTAATGGTCATATTGTAATGGTGTTTAATTAATCTGTTTTTTCATACAGTTAAAAAAAACAACAGTATTAAATGTAAAATATATTTTTTATGTCTTTGTTAAGGAACAGCACATGTAAATACAGTTAACTGGCCATTTTAAAATAATTGTTTCATTTTCAATATTACAAGAAATGTTCATTTTGGGATCATGAAGAAGAATGCTATTTAGCACCACAATTCAAACATGAAAACGTGTCATATTCAGAGATTAACTAATCGAGCAGCTGCTTAAAGGTTACATCAAAAATAAAACCATAAGAAACCAACTGTCAGAAACGCATACTCTTATTGTCTCTTTTGGGGGGCTTATTTTAATTTTGGAGACATGAATATTGACTTGAATACTGCTAGTGTTCTAGAAACCTCCATTTACAATTTGAGAGTTACTAAAATAAAGCATTAGTTGTTACAATTCAACTGTTGTGCTGACAATTGATTGTAGCATCAGCTTGCGTCTGTGGCCTTTTAAATAACCAAATCTTACAGGAATGCATGAAAAATACTCTTAAAACAGGGTGATCTGTTTGTCATTTCAGTTAAAGTTATATTTAGTAATTTCACTCTTTAGCTGACCTTAAACCAGGAACTGATTAATTAAACTGAATTTGTTAAGATTATAGAAGGTTGTATAACAGCAAGCATACTTCCAGTTTGCCATGACACATCATAATTGACCTTACTACTAAGGAACAGCACTTAAATACCTTAAATGGTGAGTCCTCAATGATGAGTAAATTCTTGCGCAATTGTAATTACAATTCCTTTAGAATAAATCTTGTTAAATCATTTTTTAAAACTTAACCTTAACCTCAGCTGCAATTTAGATAAATCACCAGGACCATGCTGCAATTATTTGCTTATTAACAATGTACTAAGGAGCAAGTTAGGATGTAGTAATACATGATACTTTTTCATATTAATGTTTTGTTAAATGTAGTCCACTGTTAATCTGCTATTCCTTTACATACATTTTATATAGACAGAACAGTAAATAAAAATGTTATTCATAGACTTAAATTGGCAGTAGCTGATTTTTATCAATAGAACATATCACTCTCATATTAGGGAACATGATTCTTCAGGCATTAAAGTGCTGTCTTCTCCCTTGATTGATTGATTGGTCACTGCTGTTTTGGACTCAATTGTACGTGGTGGGATTAGTAGGCTTTTCATTAGTGTGCTTGTGTCACCTCGAACTTTTGTTTTTTAAAATACTCTTTTACTTTCTGTAATGAGTTTGTACTAACATCTCTCTCTCACTCTCTCATTAAATGATGGTGTCCAATAATAAATGTCAGTTTTAAGTAACAAAAAGGCACTGCCCTGGCTTTTGTTTATCGTTTTGTTCATTGCAAACAACATTTATTTAGTTGTATTACTTAATTGGTGATTTTAAAAATGCATAACCTCAGTGTAACGGTGTGATTCTCTACAAAAGATTAGGTTCTTTGGGGCGTATAGGTTTAAGGGTATATTAGGGCTCTCCAGTTAATCAAAATTGACATTCAATCTAATGATTTAAAATTAGATTAAACAATTAAGGCAGTTCCTTCTTTTATCACATCTGTGCACTCATTTGCCCTGTGTTATAAATCCATGGCACCTTTTCCTTTGCTGCGTGTGTATCAGATTCATGCTCCTCTGTTAAAGTTAAGACACAACCTAATGTGCACATCGCCATTGACACAGTCAGCACAAGCACCGGCATATGCTACATCCTAAGCTCTACATAAATTCCCAGCAGAAGCATAAAGTCAGTGTTCTGTCCTTCTATTAACCGCCAGACGTACTCCTTGACATGCTGTACCAGATTTAGATCATCTTTTGGTCAGCACTAATATTAAAACAATTTTAATTGTCTGAAAACACTTTGGTTTTAACAAGTAGAGAAAGGAGAATTAAATTTGAAAAAAGCTGCTTTCATCTGCTCCCTTATTCACGAGGAATCGCTACAGTGGGTAACTCCAGATGTTGAATTTGGATGAATTTCTTTTTGTACTGGTTGCCCTTCATGACACAACCCCACAGGGATTTGTGTTTCTTCACAGCACTGAACCGGGGATCTCAGGCTTCTTAGGTGAATGTGTAAAGCACTACTGTGGAGCCACTGGAAAGGAGCATCAAATGCCATTCCCGGCTTTTGTACTGGCAATCTGTGCTTGATGCTTTTGTCTGTGATCTCAATGTGAATTGCCATAATTGAGCAGACTTGGGGTATGGGCTCCATGGACTGGACTTGTTGTGCTGCATCAGATAGAGGATAGATTGCATGGGGATCCAGAGAGTTTGTAGGTCAAGTCAATACTTTGAACTCTTTGTTTTTTGTTGTTTTTTTGTTTGTTTGTTTGTCTTACTTTTCATGTTCTTCCAGAGAATACTGGGATACATTGTCCTGCTGTTAGCTGCTACCAACAGCCATGGTGGCTGCTATTGGAGGTGTTGTGTTACTAATCAGCAATTTCAAAAACAATAAGTTGCTTGCTTGTTTGACTTTTCACCTCAAGATTTTAAATGAATCAGTCCCAAGTGAAATTAAAGATAGCATTAGGGTTAGGGTTTGGTATGTTCTACTGTTAACCTCTGTGCATAGTGTAACAATGGTTGGGTGGGTGGTGGTGTCAGTATGATATTTTTTTTAATTTATTTTTTTAATAAATACATTTATATAAAGGCTTCCAGAAAACATTTCATTGTTGACCTGTTAGTGGTTTTGATGTTGGGGTTTTAAAATAATTAAATTTTTCGAAATAGCTGCCCAAACAAGTACTTAGGAGTAATAAAAGACTTGCACATGTGCCGGATGACACACAAACAACACAAAAGGACAAGAGAAAAGCTGTGTAAATACTACTATCCCCTTCAAAGTTTCAGCATGTCAAACTCATCAAGACATACTTCATTGTCGTGTTTGTTTTGTTGTTATGTCTGCATTGCTGATGCACCAGTTCACTTTCTTCTGTTTCTGCCTGGCTACCTTTGTTATTGGTGCGGTAAGACAGCTCAACATTTTTCAACTTAGTCTTTTTTTGTGAGTTTTATTGACCTTTAGATATAATTTAAAATGAAAAACAAACACCTAGAAAATGTGAGGGAGGTAGGGAAAGGTAGGCTTAGTACATTAAAACATGAATGGTTGCATGTCCTGACCAGTGGGTGTTTTTTGATAGTAAAGTTCCTCTTCAGTCTAATTGCATAAAGTCTGTGGTTGCATGTGGGGGTGAAAAGAGCCCCAGGCTCATGAGGACTCGCATGTCTTGAGAGGCCTGCAAGTTGGCTATGGGGTGAACAGCAGAATCTCAGAGCAAATGGTCAAATGTTACAGTTTGCCAAAAGTGGACCGGGCGATCTGGAGACAAAGGCAATCATTGATCCTTCCACAGGTTGATCTTCAGAAATCTAGCGGGTTTTACTTTCCTGAGATAGATCTTTCTACCAAAGGCTCCATTTTGGCCATTTTGGTTCATGGTCCACTAAACAGTAAGTTAGAGTTTTTAGGGAAGGACTAGAGCAATTCTTCCCCAAATTCCCAACAAGCTGAATTTACATTGTTGTCAAACTGCAAGGTAAATGGGCACCTTTCTGCCATTAGATAGCAGGCATTGCCCATTATTCCAGAAGCCGTTGAAATTATAATGACATTAACCTCCTAAGACCCGAACTCTTCCACGGCATGCATTTTTAATTTCTCTTTGATATTTGGGCATATTGGGGCCCAATGAATGTAAAAACAAAGAATTACCAGATTTTTTTTTTTTTTTTTTACCTGATTTGTCTTTTTATGAATCAGAGCCACATATGAGGATATTCATTTAAAATTTTGATAGAACAGTAGCAGTATAATGTCCTCGTAAATGGATATCAGGCCCCGGTTGAGCAAAATTGAGTATTTTTGTCTAAATAACCCAAAATGTGATGTCCACATATGTGGACGGCAGGTCATAGGAGGTTAATGCACTTTGTCTGCAGTTGCCAGTCTGCCCATCCTATCATTGCATTGACAGTTCTATTATAGTGTATTTACTCACAGGCATATGACTAACTTTACTTTTAAAAATCTACTTTTGATAATAAGCTGGCTGACACCTTCATCAAAAATGTCTAGCACATGTATGGGGTGAAGAGCCAGTGGGCAGATATCGGTTGACATGTAGCTTGATGACGATCAGTTTCACAAACCAGCTGGCAAATCTTTTTTTGTTTTTCTTTTTTTATTTAAAATTCAACCAGTTTCCGCAAGAGAATATGACCTGTTGTTCTCTGAGAGTATTTTTGTTAGAACTGGCATATGATATGTTAATTTCCTCTTTCAAATTGATTGGATCTTGTTTGTGTTGCTCTTCCAAAGCTTTTGCTTTCATTTTCACTCATCCTTCTTTCCTTCAGACACTAAATTAGCTTTTATTGCTCGTCTACAAATCCCTTACAGAGTTTGTCTCATGGCGTAGTCAATTGCAGGTGAGACTTTGCCATAAAGGAGGGGCATGTTAAACAGCAATTCAATTGTGACTCAACTGTCACAACTGCGTATCAATCCATATGTCAATGTGATATGACTTCCTGTAACGATGAAGTGTTTGATCTGCAGAAAAACTGTTATTTAAAAGTAATGTCATTAAGCAAGTTAAAACTACTTATGTTTAGACGGAGCATTTTGTTTTTGTATTTAACATTGTAGCTTTATGTCATATAGTAATAAAGTGATCATCTGAATAATTGCTTCTTGCGGTCGCGCTGTGGTTGAGACATTAATTACAGAGCAGTTTTGGTCAGTTTGAAATATTTTCTCTGGCTGTCTTGGCAATATTTAATGCCAGCATTTATCTTCTGATCACACTCGCATGCATAGTGACAGGTCTGGATTCTCAAAAATCTAATTTTCCTCTTATTTCTGCCAGATCATGGAAATCAGATGGTGGGAAAGAATCTGCAGTCACATCAGTTTTACACATGCCGTCGAGGCAGATCGTCATAAGAGGCATAGACAGAAACGTGCTGAGAGCCATGCAGACGCTTGTAAAGAAATGCAGCCCAAGTACACAGTTAATACTGAACTGAAAGTCCAGCTACGTCAAATTTTCAGATTTCTTAGATTGTTATTAGACTCCTTCCAATATTTTCTTGCTTAATAATGCAAGCACAAAGAGGGCTTGCTCTAAAAATAACTGGAAAACGTTAGCATGACATCTATAGTATAAAGCCTCTCCAGACAGACTATAAGCTTCTTAGAGAATAGGGTATTGACTAAGGTGCTGTAATGCCTGAGCAATTATGTAAGGGCATACGTTATTTCCTCTTTACAGTGCACTTCTTGAGAAAATTTGTTTGCATTACAGTTGTTCATTTGGATTATTTTTCATACAGTGGAAAGTACATAATACTTATTTCCAGTTTTTATTGTTTTTGTCTCCAGTATTATACAAGATTTTGTTTTTGTAATTTGTTTTAGTCCATAACACAATGCCTAACTTGCCATATCAAATGTTTTGTGCGTTATGCATTTTTTGGGTGAGAAGTAATTTAAGAAAGGGGAAAAATAAGAGGCGGCAGATTAAAGGAGTAACATTCACATGGAGGTGGAGGGTTCTAAATGCAGATCGGTGCAATGGAAAATGTCTTAAGCTATTTAGAAGACATTCTCTTAGAGAACAAGAGAGAAAGGTATTAACCCTTCACGGGTTTAGGGTTAAGCCTAGACACAAAGTGATGACTTGGACATCACTGAGTGAAGGAAAGTAATGATTTCATATGAGCTTAAGCTTACTAAATGTATTGGTTCATTTCATGTGAAACATAAGCAGTCTGTTTAAGACCTAAACTTGTGCCTTTTGTACTCGAGTCCTTCACATTGAGAGTTTTAGCTTGGCTATCTTTGGTATTTTGGGCCTATATGTTGTCTGCTTGGTCTGATCTTTGCCATATTGCAGCATTTCACAGCAACAAAGAGCAAGAATGACTTATGGTTGTAATAAAGCTGTTTTACTTTACTAACATTCTGATTGGGGTTCCTCTTTTTTGTTTTGAGTGCTCACAGCAGGGCCATATCTTCAGGGAAATCCCCCCCAAACAGTCATTTTTTTTTTTGTTTTTTACTCTTCACTCTTCAGCAAAGTGAACACCACTGCCCACTGAGTATTGATAAATTGGCATTATTGGTTATTGAGGCTACTGTGGCTGTGCCGTTTAAGCTTTGTGATGGTGAAGATTGGTCATCTTAGAAGATGGAGTGAAATTTAAAAAGGTTACAACAAATGTGATGGGAAAAACTCCAAGCACAATAAGCCAAAGAAATTATCTGTTTCCTCTATTTGAGGCAGCTTAAAATTCTGTTCTGTATCACTTTCACTTCATCTTGTCGACTACACTTATTGGGTTGCAGTTCAAAAGGGAGCATGAAAGCAAGCAGTGGTCATGATGTGATGTGCCTCAAGCTAGACCAGAACCTGCAGTTGGCTCCATCAGCCGAGTATCTGCGTCTTCAAGAGGCCTAGCAAGCGTGCGCTTGTGCATGTGTCTGTGAAGAGGGTGGAGCCTCCTGATTTCACAACATGTGCTGGCCTTTGCCAGCAGCTGAATGTGTGCAAAGTGTTGTTTTTGTTTGGTACGTTGAGTGCATTATCTTTGTGTGTAACGGCTTGATAATCTATTGTATGCTTTTAAAGGCCGACAGTTCGAGAGCCTGTGACCTTCCTGCGTGACTGTGAATGCACCTCATGCGCACAGGAAGGAAGGAACAGACTGGGTTGCAGTATTACAATGCTGTAGGTTTTTAAATTATTAAAGAGCTCTTAAAGTTTTATTTTATGAATGAGCAGTGAGAGATATATCTGTCTGTTGCTAGTTTATTGTGAAAAAAGACAATTTGACAGTGGGTGTGTTCTTTGCATTCTTCATGGACTGCTTTCACTTCACTGATGCCAAAGAAAGCAGTCATATCCTGTTTACTCTGGCTCGGTTTTGTGACCATGCTTTCGGAAGGCTGAGGACCCTCCTGCTGTAAAATAGGTTAATGAGATTTTCATTCACTGGACAATTTCAGTGGATTCCTTTTGGTTGTAGAATAAATCGCGTCACTGAGCTCTTTTTGAGTGGAGAAATGTGATCAGATTGTGCTAATCATTGGCAGTACTCTGCATGCTGCTTTATGCTATCCATGACTGTGCTAGTTTTCATTTTAAATGGGTTTAAAGCTAAGGTGAAAACAGGCTACAATTGAGATCGCTTAGGGTTATTATACAGGAAGTAACCTATACACCTATCATAAGAGTTAGGGTTGCCTTTGATGATGGGTTTTATGTCTTACTAACTGTTTAAAATATTTGAAGCAACGGCAACATAGCAATGTTGGCACTGTTTCTACTCTACCTGAGCACTCAAAGCACTTTATACAACTTGCCTCATTCGCCCATTCATAAAAGCGCTATTGTCTATGCTTTTTCTACATAAGTGCTTTCTGTCTAACATTCACACACATTTATACTCCAGTGGATGCACTGGAGAGCAACTTGGGTTTATTATATTGCGCAAGAATATTTGGCATGCAGACTGGAGCAGCCAAGGATCGAACCACAAACCTTCCAACAAGTAGATGACAGCTCTACCTCCTGAGCTACAGCCAGCCCATTAAATTTAAAGGGTTTTTTGTTATTAAAGTTAATTGCACATGTAGTAATAAGGAAAGACATTTTTATGTGGCAGAACCTATACATTAATCAGTTTCATTTTGTTTTTATAGACACAATTGAAAACAAACATTATTGATTAAATAACATGAAAGCAAAGCATGTGTTCAACATGCTTGTTTGAAGTATAATCAACTGTGGCCCTTTTCATGCACAAAACAGTTTAGAGCAGTTCAGATATGTTTAGAATTAACCTGCTGAAATTGGGCACAGTTGTTGAAATTCTTCATGTTTCTGCATATGATTACAGTAAAGATTAAACAAACTTGGAAGGGGCTGACTTATATACACTAATAAACCACAAAATGAAAAATGTAGGCTCCTTTTGTGCCACCCAAACAGACATGGGAACTTTGGCAGATTCTGAAGGACACTCCCAAAGATTTCTTTCTTTTGATCTGCATGCAGCCACCAACTGCTCCAACAAGATTGTGTAATACAGCCCAGACTAGGGCTGCACGATTTTGCGTAAAATGAGAATCACGATTTTTTTGGCTTAGAATTGAGATCACGATTCTCTCACGATTTTCTTTTCCAGTACAAATATTTATTGCACTTATTAACTGCACATCAACTTCGTAACAGTTGAGACTGAACATAAAAACAATAAATGTCTCACATTTTGTTGTTGCCGCAAAATGTTGTACTGCTTGAAATTCCGTCTCCACCGTTGGTTGACACTGCGTGTATAGAGCAAGTAGTGCAACAATAGAAAAATAGTTGCGGGATGGCACTGTGTAGCGTTTGTCTAGAGTGTTGATCATTTTCCTAAATCCCTCGTTTTGCACAGTGTTGATGGGAGCCATATCTTTGGTCAGGTGATAAGTGATAGCCTCCGTAATTTCTTTGTGCCTGCGGGAGTTCGACGGGTATAGGGAAGCGCTGTATAAGGTTCCCGTTATTGATGTTTGGGTGGTTGACTGGGACGGATTTTCTCCTGTCACTTTCTCGTCATCCCTGACGTGCTCTCAGTTGTTTTTTCTCTGCTAATTTTAGCATCACACGGCACAGCTTCTGTATCACGTGGTATAAGGCTCCGCCCTTGTCATTTGTTGAGCCGGAAGAGTGAGCGCTTGTTTTCGTGCAGACTACGTCCCGGATCAAAATGCGGTACAATCGTCGTCGTGTTTTTATTTATTTTTTAATTTTTTATAAAATCGTTGTCATTTGGAAATGAGATCGCACATAAGTATGAATCGAGATCGCGATTTTCTAACGATTAATCGTGCAGCCCTAGCCCAGACTGCAAACAGAAACCAGAAATCTTGCAGTGCAAAAAACCTTTTACCTTGTCTGCAGGTTCTGCATGTTGAAGATATCTGTTAAAATAAGTTCTTACACATTCTGGGGTGGTTCAGTTAGACTTGGATCGTACTCCCACCTTGAGTTTCGCTCAGCTGGTTTTGCAGTTTGGTGGGGCACGTTGTCCAGACAGGGAGGCCTTTTGGTACTGCTCCCAGCTGTCTAAAACAGCATTAAAATGGTGGAACATGTTAACATCAGACGCTCAGTATGGCACTGCATTGGTGATGGTTCATAAATATGTGGAACAACATGCAACGTGGGCTATGCAGTTTGTTTGTTTTTTGTTTTTGTTTTTTCTTTTCATGCTGTTCATGTACTACAGCTACAGATTAGCCTGTGCTGTACAGAAGGCGGAAGTAATAATAAACAGAACTTCTTCACATTGAAGTGAAACCGAGTGTTAAAAACAGTCGAAGTAGCATCTCTTCTATCTAACGCTAACTTTACAGCCCATAGCAAAGCATCATTGCCATCAAGCTATACACTGTCACCTTTTTGGAGGCCTGCACAAAGGTGCGTTAACATAGGCTTTGTGTTGGTTGATTTTATAGCAACAGAGATGTAAAAGGACGATACAGTACCTTAAATTCCCCATAACACACACGTGAATCCCCAGACCTAAGGTTTCAATGCAGAACATTACATTGAACCAATGTTATTTACCTCACCTCTTTATGGTTTTAATGGTGTGGCTGTGGTGTATTATGGTCCATGGATTTATGTAGTGCTCCAGTATTGACCACTTCATCAAAACACTAAAGCACAGTAATATGAAATCACGCAGGAGCACTGAGTGCATTGTAATGGACAAATCTAACCAAGTGTCCTAAACGCTGTAAAACCTCATGTAATTGTTAAGCTAATTGATGTATTTTAGTACCAAGGTCATCCACTTTCAGTGTAAAATGACCAAGGAAAGGTAAATGGTTAACTCCTTTCAATGAATATCTAATGTTTCTGAGTTTGTCCTTTAGCTCCACACAGCCTCACTCTTTAAATGAAACACTTTAGAATACAAATTGGTATATAAAAAAAAAAAAAACATTAATATGCTGCATGTCTTGTGGGGCTGACTGTAAAAAAATATACCAGCTCTGAAAATGGTTGCTGTCTCTGCGTTGTTGATTCAAGGCATCTTGTGTCTTCTTAAGCATTAAGACTATAGTGTTGAAATAAGGAGAGGTTTAAATATTTTACTCAACCAGGCCTTCAGACAATTAACTGATTAACTTCCAGCTATTCAAGAGCAATTTTGGTATTTCATTGTTGACTTAAGAGGTTTAAATCAAAGGTAAAAGGTTGGTGTGCTATGTAATCTGTAGACTCCTCGCAGCATGAAGCTGAAGTTGCTTTTTCAACCTCTCCGCACACACTGGTCTCATCTAAGCTTAGTCTGGCACTGCAGAGCTGTGGTTTTGGCACTGCGCAGGCAGCCATGTGTCGGGCTTGTGATCGGATCGGCAGCTCATCGAGTTTAATAGGATTTGACAGGTGTAGATGGAGTCGTATCTTGAATGTCATAATGAAAACTGACACAATATTTGCCTCACAGTTTATTCTTCAGACTGTGGCCAGCTAGTTGCTCATATGGAACCGAGTGGATAGGATTCCTTGTGGCTGTGACACCTTGTTAGCTGCAGATGTGTTTTGTTTCATAGTCATGTAGGTAATGTCTTTGCCACCAGGGGCTTTAAATCATTGCCTACAAATTCTCTGAAAGGAAAAGGAGGGCGTTTTGTTTTAGCAAACATGTTGCAACAGTGATGAGGCTTTTTTTAATTCATTTTTTTAACATGTATTAAACAGGATATTTTTCAGTTAATAGTTTTTGTTACCAACTAGGGCTGCCACAAACGATTATTTTGATAGTCGACTAGTCACCGATTATTTATGCGATTAGTCGACTAATCAGATCATCATCCACTGGACGTAAAACTACAGCTTATTGCACCAGCAGCATCTGCTCTTATATAACTATCATTAGCTTACAGCTTTAAGCTTTTAAGGTGCTAACTAAAAATAAAGACAAGATGATAGTTTATTCAATTTTAATGAAATTTGCAGATTGTTTCGGTAAAGTTTAATAAACTCCTTGCTATCTAAAATATAACAGGACACCGGAGTATATTCTCCAGCATCTCACACTTCTGATAATCAGCTGTCTGCTTGACGTTTATTCAGCTGTGTAAAAACTATAACTTTAATCTCAGCCAAACCGATTTACTCAGGAACAAATAAAATACAAAAAAAAAAAAAAAAAAAAAGCCAAACAACAACATTTTTAATTTATCTAAGTGACTCATATATATTTAACCTGAGTCGCGAAAGACGGCGGTGGGTTTGAAAACAATTTGCCGGGAGTCCGGTGTTCTCACGGCGCTAGTGACCTAGCCCCCGGCTAGCTATCGAGCTAGTGGGTAACAGACGTCTCCGAAAACGTCGGAGCGCTTTTGAAAATATGTGGTGTCCTGATAAACTGAGCCGATATTTGAGGTTTACACAGCTACATTCTCGCCTGAAAATATGTTAAACGTTTATTTTGTGACCCAGAAAGAATAATAAGAGTAATATTAAAACTAACTAGCTACCGCCATTGTTGGAAACTAAGCTGGGCCGCGCTATGAATTCTGGGACACAGCTGCTTCTTCTTCTTCGGGGTTTAACGGCAGCTGGCATCCTTGTACATGCTGTGCTGCCATCTTCTGTTTCAGTCCGTTATTACACTCTTAAATCCTGCTATTATTCCTGCGTCTTTTGCGATCTTACAAAGCTTCAAACGACACGTCGACTATTAAATCAGTCGTCGACGATTTTGATAGTCGACGTAATCGTGACTAGTCGACAAATCGTGGCAGCCCTATTACCAACATGAGATGCATTTCTGTTGCATATAGCTCACTGTTATTAATGCCAAGTCTGATAATTGCTAATTCAAAGTCAGATTTTTTTTTTTATTAAAAATTCCCCAATTCTCCATCCATACTGTGGATATCAATATTTCCTCGAGCAGCAACAGCTCTCCAGTGTTTGATTGAGTCAAGTGAGCTTGGCCATGTGGTGGAAATGAGAACAAGACCTATGCCTGGGTCCTAACCTTTGGTCTAATCCCTCCCACATTCCCTCCCCCTCCTTTTAACCCGTAATCAGCAGTAAAGGCTTCATTGTTCTTGTCCTCTGCTTGGGTATCTGATCATTAACCTACATTCGGAGCAGTGGCGGTAGGCTTCTTAAGGCTGTCAGACTCTCTCGAACCAGTTTAGTGGGCATTTTTCATCAGTCCGGGTTAGAGCCTTATTCTCGTGCCAGTGAAGTTAACCCTATTTACATCCTCTCATGTACAAACATGTTATTTGACGAGGCTTTTATTTGTGTGCAAGCCATGTCCCGAGCCTCGCCCTTGTAGATTTAGATGAGTTTTTTTTTTTTTTTTTTTTTTTAAGTGATTTAAGTGAAGGATAAGACTGAAATTGTTCAGCACTCTGTCTTGCATAATAAAGCTCAAAAAACAATTTCTGGTCTTTAAATGAATTTATTATGTCTTTCATAGTATTGATTTGGCAAAAGAATCTGGTGTTATAATAGTATTTGACATTAGCAAAGTAAATGCTGTATCTAATGGAGATGAAACATGAAGTGTACTTAGTTGTACGACAAAACTTTTTTTTGTTGTTGTTGTTGTAAGTGACTAAATATACCTATAAAAGTTGCTGTCGTACTACCAAAAAGCTATTAGCTTCATTGTAGATTTGGCAGCAGCTGACTGGTACAGGTTTGAACAGTTACTTAATATTAATATCCACCCATGTTTTTCCCATGCCAGAGAGTTTAACCAGTGCTCTCCGCCTCTTTCCAGCAGTGTGCCCGTCTTATTTATGAAAGCCAAAAACTACTGGAACGAAGGCCAGACGCTCTGGTGGGAGGCAGCGTGTTTCGCCTGTCTGGGGTTAGGGTAGTGAGAGGTGAACGGCCTCCTCGAGGCATCCAGTGTCTCTTTTGCTGTTTGTCGAAATGCGCCTTCAGTTAAGATGACCCAGTGATGGGAGGAAGAAAGCTGCACTTACATTGTGCTGGAAATGTTATGCTGCTTTGAATTTGGTGCATAGTTGAGTCAGGAGAATGACAAGAGAGTGACTTTAAGAGCCCAAAGATATGAAGGGCTTATACAACCTCTTTTTGTGACTCTGCATTTAAAAAATAGACAGGTTGTGATTGCATTTTAAAGTCTGTGGCTGCAGGTAATATTATTTCTTTTTATGAGTTAAAAAGTCCAAAATACCTCTCGTCAGGATAATGTGTCCAGAACCCAAATTTGTTGTTTTTGCAATACGGCACAATATTTTTTAAAAACTGTTTTCTAAAAGAAGCTGTTTAAGGTGTTGATTATACCTGTAATTAATTGCTAGTATAATAAATTAAGTAACTGATTGTTGCTGCTCCAGGCACAGCTGACAATTATAATTTACATCTGCTTATTCCCGGGTTCCCCCCCCCCCCCAGTATAAATTTTGAGCACCATTTTAAAAATATCAATTATACTGGGTAGAATAGTAAGCTAACAGCTCTTTATGCTTTTTAAATTGCTTGCTTACTTTGACCAGACACCACAAACCCTTAATTTGAATATATGGCCAGGCATTCATTACAGATACAAATGATAGACTCTTCCTGATATACTGCTGTTTCTTCTTTGTTTTTTGTTTGATTTTTTTTCTTTCTTTTGTCTTTTGAAGGGGCAGAAAATAGAAGAGCCTTTATACCTCATAGATTTTGTGTAAGGTATTTAAGAACATCTAATTCAGCTTCAGTCCAGATATTTATATGTGAGAGATGGCACTTTGCTGGATATTGTTACCTCCCCTACCCCTCCAGTATCGGGCCTTTGCGGTTGGCTTTGTCCTGCTACTCATTAGGGAGTCGTTGTTGGAGGAGGAGGATGGAGGGAGCGAGTGAATGTACAGCTGAGAGAGACCTCCCCCACCATTTAGCCCGATGGCGCGTAGGACCACAACCACGTGACGGGCTGTTTACCGTTGCAGCAGGCGTCGAGCGTCTCCTTGAGCATGTCACAGTCTTCCCTACATCCTATTGTAGGAAAAGCTGAATACATCTTCTCTGGATTTGTAATATTCGTGATAATAATTAAGCAGTTTTTATTTCTACTGCAGTGTAACCCAGTGGTTTAGTCAGAGCTCACTTTTCATCAGGGGTTTTTTGTTGTGCGTGTGCCTATGTGGGGGGGTGTGTGTGTGTGTGTGTGTGTGTGTGTGTGCCTGCAGTCGAAAGTACAGCCACATGGGAGAGCAGGGGAAAATCACATGTATGTTCCACATGGTGTGTGTGAGAGCTCACAGCAGGCAGTACTCTCGCAGCTGGAGTGGAGTAATGTTTCTGCTGCTGGTGGCGGCAGCGTACTCTGCTCTGCAAGCTGTGTGTCAGGCTCGGTGCTATTCTTAGCCCCCTTTCCCTCCCTGTCCCATCCTGCAGTCAGTGGATCAGGTTACCATACTCTGTGTGCTCGTCATCCTTCCTGGCTACATCTCCACCATACACTCTCCTCCATCCTCCCCCAGTGAACATACCCCAACACTCCCAGAGTCTTTTACCACAATTCCCCTGTCAGACTGCTGCACTCATGCAAGGACACGCACTAGCAGCCGCTCTGCTGTCAGGGCCGGCGCACCCGAACACTACAGGGAAATGGTTGTTATTGTTGTTAGTCAGGAACCAGTGGAGTTAAAAATGCAGGAACGCTAGGTTATAAATAAATGGAGACAGAGACCAGCAGTGCAGCAGCACACTTGGCTTGGGATTTCGCTGTCTTCATTCATTCAGATTTAGAATTTACTTCTTTTGAAATCACAAATTTTGCAATGTTATAGGTAAAGAAGGATGGTTAGTAAAGGGTGATATGTTGACCTCCAACCTTGATGTTTAGTTGCAGTTTATTTTTATGGGAATGACTACAATACATGAACCATGCCACACACCACAGCATTTATGGCCTAAGCTATTTTTCAATGCCCATCCTTAGGTTGAGCTTTTAAAACACAGACATAAAAAAACAACATACACAATCAGTGCACACATTAAGAAGCAAAATAAGATTTTTAGTGAATATGTATGTATGTATAAAGTGTTGGTCATTCTACTATATATATACTATAATCTACTATACTTTAAACCTTTATAAACTTAATATATCAATTAAGGCCACAGAAAACTGTCATTTTAATTTGATAAATCAGTCACAAATAATCCTAAAAATCATTTGCTTTCTAAAACATAAGAGGAAAAATCTTCCTCCCAGTATCGGAGTTTAACATATTAAATTGAGGCAAATGATTGGGAGTGTGAATATTTGAATTTCCCTCTAAGTTGTTTTACTTTGGCATTTTTGACTGCTGTTCATTTATGAGAAGATAGGGCTGCTCAATTAATCGAATTTTAATCACGATTACGATCTGGGCTTTCAACGATCATTAAAAATGACTGAGCCGATTATTAGCCCCTCCCTCATTTATCCGCGACACCTTAAAGGCCGGTCCGTGAAAATATTGTTGGGCATAAACCGGTCCGTGGCGCAAAAAAGGTTGGAGACCGCTGATTAAGAGGACCCCAGGGAAGCTCGGAAAGCTAAGCAGAAGTTATTTGGAGAGGAGAGTGACTGCTGTTGGTTGAAAAGAGGTAAAAAAAAAACTTCAGTGGTGTTGCACACTATTTTATATTATTTTTTTAAAGTCATTGTTAACCCTTTAAAGCCGGTCAGAGCAGCACGCTCCGTTTTGCGTAACTATTTTTAAATCCCTGTAGAACCGGAACCCTGTAAGCTAGCGCAATAATTTGTTTTGCATATGAAACCGGAGGAGTTGTACTTGCATCTGATGCCATCAGCTTGTCCTCGGTCACGGTTTCCTTCCACATAAAGCTTTGCAAATATTGCATAAAAAGCGCTTGCAGGAACAAAAACATAATATTCCAGACACACGCTTTGCCGATCCGATCAGCTGTTCGTAACACTTCCCACAGTGAAACAGACGTCAGCGCAAACTGTCGCATGTCCGCCATTTCCTGGCCGAAACCGGAAGTGACGTCATTTTCGCGGAAATGTAGTTTTTTACTTGTAGGCCTTAAAAGCCTATACTGGTCATGTTTGACTTTTCTGAATAGTTGCTGGGATGCTTAGAACTCGAATTGCACTGCTGGAAATAGTTTATTTTGATGCACATGCTGTTTTCTTTGCAAATTTGCATCATAGGATTGTTTTTTTTTTGTTTTTCCTGCAGTATATAAAAATTGGTGTATCTCCAAAATAAAACTATGAAGACACTCACAATAAGTTTCCTGTTGTTGTAAACTATTTTTTGCAACTTTTTTTGTATTTAAAGTTTTGAGGGGTAAACCTCTTAAATTTCTCCAAGTAGAAATATATGTAAAAAAAACAAAACAAAAACGATTTTCAATTTTTTTGTAGTTTATTGCACTTTTTTGCAATTAATGTAGTTACTATGGACTTAATGCATACATATTATTAAAATATGGGCTATAACAGTTGTATAGCAACTTGAAATGCTCCCACAAATGGCACTACAACATGTAAAAAAATAATATAAGCTCTGGCGGACTTGGTTCTATGGTAGGTCTTAAAGGGTTAAATAAATATCGTCAAATAATCGAGATCTCAATTTCAGTGAAAATAATCGTGATTATCATTTTTGCCATAATCGAGCAGCCCTATGAGAAGAAACTGCTAAGTAATTATAACCGAGATTTTTAGCTGGTATTTCAACAGATATATGATTATTGAAAATATTTCAAAGTGGCCCATGTGTTGTTAGTGCTCATCAGTGTCCTTTTCTGCTGAATTGTTAACCACAGTGATGGCGTTGAGACTGAGAAAATCAGCCGATGATTTTTGTAATCACATCTCTCAACCTTTTCCCACTCGTTGGTTGTGTTTTTTTTTTTTGTTTTTTTTTTGTTGAGGGGGGTAGTTTGATAAATCTGCTTTAGTGATATTAAGTGGTTTGGAAAATTTTTGCTCACACTGTTTGCCACAGTATGACATCTCATGCCAATCTAATCTCCGCTTTAGTCTCAGTGAACTGTAGCAGTCATCAAGGCGAGGTTTGATCTGGACTTGAAACAGCCTGAGGTTAATGGCAGAGCGTGCAGGGGCTTATGCAGCCCTGAGCTGCACATGAAACGCAGTAAATGCAAATGCCAAATTGGCGAGTGCTCAAATACCTCTGTAATTATAGTCCCACCCTTCTCGCCTCCTCTCTGTGCCAGATTGGAGTCCTGTCAGCGTTTGTTTTCTGGTTTGGTCCTGGCCTGTCCACACTGCTTTAATACCCCCAATACACCAGCCTCTTTACACCAACAAGTTGACTGTGGGCAGCTCAATTCTCCCTTTCAGCTGCGTGAATGACAATGCTGCTGCTTACTGGCTATCTGCTGACTAATGACCTCTCACTGGCCTCGGCTGTGCAGTTGGTCCATGTGTTTGGAAAAAACTACCTGTCAACACCACAGTATCACACAGGATCGGCAAAGATCATAAAAGGTATCAGAAGAAGCAAAATGTGGGATTACTGAAAGAAGTCTAGTTGCCTTATTAATGTTAAAACCAGCACGACTGGTTTCTCCCCGGAAAGGTGAATAGCATGTGTAACATGTATGCTGCTTTCCAATAGAGATTATTATGAGTGATGATGTTATGGAGAATCACGTAGTCAGATTATGATTAAACTGCACGACGAGAATCGAAGTTTAAAGCCTCACAACAGCAAATTATTTCCTTTATACATTAAGTCAGTAAGTAAACACAAAAAATCTGTATAAAAATTTATTTAAAAAAAAAAAAACATGTTGCAACTTCTTAAGAATGGTTAGACTGAGCAAAGTTTGGTTAGACTCTAAGAAGGCATCATATTCAGTACCTACACATTACAACAATGCCATATTCAAATAATTCATGTCAACCTGAGAGTTGTACGAATACACGAATACATAAAAAATGTCAACCACAGAGCAGATTACAGCAACAGCAGTTTCCTCCTTAACGTGCGTCAGCGTTGTCACTTTGTTTATGACAGGCATGCCTTTTGTCTTGGAGTAGCTGATTAAACTTTCAGTTGTGGTTTTTATATACATCCTAAAAATGGCCCCTCGTAAAGGTGATTACATGAAACATTGTGTCACTGTCAGAGCATGCTTGTTGCTCAGCTTGCATCTGGATGGTGTCTAATTGAAGGCTTTTTATATGTTCTGATCCCCACAGGCTGTGCTTCTTAATGCTAAAGGTTTAAATTAGAAGAAGCCACTTGCATTCACTTTTCTTCAATTTCAAAGGCGATATTTGCATCCTGTTCAGCATCCTTAAATGCTGAACATTTGGTAGTTGAAGACTCTTAAATATGACCACTTAATTTTAGAAAACTCACAAAAACCTCACCTGACCTTGAACTTGTGATTAGCGTTTTGTAGACATGGAATGTAGTGGATATTACCATCACTTGTATACCTACTAACAGTGGACTTTTCACTACTAATAGTGTAGAAGCAATGCCAGTCTTTCAAGGATACTGGTTGCCCTTGTCCTTCCAATTTTAACCCTGTACATGAGGACAGGCTCCCATTAGAGCACAAGTTAAAGAGAATGAGGCCAAACTATGCAAGCAACAGTTTCGTTCCCAAGTAATCTTGACAGTTAATCAGAATTTTTTCCCCCCTTTTATAATATGACAATATGATGATTAAAAACGCACAAGTTGACGTCAAGTTGACGTTAACATGTAAAATTGATATGTTAAATATGTATGCATTTTCCTGGAGAAAAAAACTTGACTCAATTGCTTGTAATTGATAGATAAAGTGGGTTTTTAAAGCATTTGAATGGTAGAACCTCTGTGTTAGAAAGAAAAATGCAAACAGCCATAAATTTTGAGGATGGTTATGATTTTCAATTACTCGAATAGTAAATAATTATAAAATCATTTTTAAAGGACTGTTTCTTGTCTTATATCTTTCCTTGTTAGTACTTAAGTTTTCAATATACTCTGTTGAAGACATAAGCAGCTAGAAAGATCATGTCTGAGCAGTCATTCCTGTTATACTTCTTTGAAATCTGCTTAAAGTCTCATGCACAGTCGGTGCATTGTAAAGTCTCCAGACGTCTGTGCAGTCATAAGAAATTGGCAAGCATGTGTACATTCTTATGGACCTTCGCACTCACCTAATAATGACATTTACATCACTTAGACCCTATCGGACTTGTAGACCAGGCAGGAATAATCAAGGTTTTAGTGTGTAACATGCCACTACTGTTTGAATATGGTGGCAATGCAAGTAAAAGCTATTTGTCAGCCACTGAAAGTAGAAGTTGGTACTACATACCAGGCTTTGGACCTGTGATACACATGTGTCAAGGTTAGATTAGATGATACTGTGTAAACAGGAGAAACTTGCAAAGGCAAGTGCAGCTGTCAGAAAGTTCTCTGCGGAACATCTTCAAAATGAAAAAGAAAATGCAGTCCAGTTCAAACCCAGGTAAAGAGAGCCTGTCGCAAGTAGTCCACATCATAGACAGTATAAAATATGGATGAAGATTCTGTGTTTGTAAAGTGAAGCCAAAGCAGAAGGGCCACAAACCTGCATTCATTCTAAACTCCTTTTGAAAACAGACTCACAGTTGTATAAAATCTTTCCTGTGTTTATGGGCTCATTTGCTAGTTTTAGGACATATTGAATAAAACACGAAGTTCTTTTTGTAAATTATGCAAATTTTGAGTGGTTAAAAACAAAGTTTATCTAGGATATCCTAGGACTGGGTGATATATCGAGTTTTTAAAAAAATATTGATATATTTTCATACGAGATATAAGATGTGACAATATCGATATAGTCTATGTCACGTTATAATTATACTTGTGGAGTCGCAAGTTTGCCTCTCTTTCGTCCACTTTTGTCTCTGCACAACATTACTCTGGCTCGCCTCTCCTTCACTGAACACAACTCCCCCTCCCCCATAGCTTCACCTACAGGCAACGACAAGATGGACACAGCAAATCTCCGTTAAAGAGTTACCGCAGATCGCCCAGTGCATGGGGCTGGACGGCGTCAACGTGTTAGCGAGCTAACGCGCTAATGAGCTAACCGCGCTCTGTTATGCACAAAAACGACATTGTTTTCTTTTATTTATGGAGCATTATTATTTAATAAATGCTGATAATTTATTTTTGAGTAATTTCTTCAAGTGCCTGTGTGACATCTGGGACACAGCTTTGACTAAGAACTCTCTTTTTGTTCTTACTTTATGGCTTTAAAAAAATATCGAGATATATATTGTATATCGCCATCCAGCTAAAAGATATCGAGATATGAGTTTTGGGTCATATCGCCCAGCCCTACGATATCCTATTATTTAATGACTTAACAATCACGGGTCTTTACAAGGATGTAAGAAATGCTCTGATCAGGGCATTATAATGAGACTACTATTCACTGGATTGGACCATGGTGGCTATGTCCATACTGTATATTGTCTATGGGTGGGAAGTGATCTTTAAAGAGTCATTAAATAGTTCCCAGTGAATATGGGCTAGGATTCTTCCTGTGAAATGTCCTTTCCTATTTAAAAACCCAGAAAACATGCTAGCCAGTGCCAAACACTTTGTCACATTTTGTTGTCAGAACTTTCCTGTGAGAGATTGCTGATCTGATTATTTAATCATAAATTATTCAGCCTGGAACTTGCCAGAATTGTTGGGAACACCAGAGCTGTGCTATTTACTGAGATGGCTTACCCCTTAACACAAAAGCCCTGGTTGTTTTATGAATAAGTGCAATACTAAAACTGCTATCATGCTTGTTCTCTTCTTGGAAAATTAAATGTCTACTATGAAATTTAGAGTTCCCTTGTATTTTTGATGCCTATGAGTAATGGGGGCTGCCCCAATCATTTTGGAGGCTGCTTAACAACTAATCAATGGCTCTCAGGTTTCTTAATATAGAGTAAGAGTGGGACTTTCATAAGCAGCGGGAGGCTATTTCTGCTCAGTCATCATGGTACTGGGTGTGTATATGTGAGCGAAAAAAGGAAGCAGGGAAAGTTCATTCAAAGTACTAGATAATAGAGGGTCTCATGACTGAAAGCTGCAATCTTCATGTGGCAAGATAACTGACAGATGCCATGTTGGCTTCAGGTGCAGGCTCAGCTTCAGTGTTGTACTTTCTCTAAAGTGCTGGCACCCACAGTGCACCCCAGTGACTCTGCAGCTTGTGTTACTACACCGTCACAAACCACATCAGAAACGAGCTCGGTTACACTGATGAGTAGGCCGCAGGGACAACATACAGAGGGGGACGTTTTCCTCTCAGAAACCCAAGAAGTCCCTAAAGCTGTGATTCATGCTGCCTCATGTAGTTTTTCCTGCCGGTGCTTTAAGGTCAATCTTGAGAGATGCAATGGAAATTTCAATAAAAATCCCTGATTACAGATCCACTCAACCTACATCCTGAAACACAGCTGAGTTGCGCTCTGTGGCAGCACTATTTCAATACCTGCCCCTCCATTGCTCTGTGGGGGTTAAGTGACTTTTCTTTACTTGGCTCGTTTCCTCTGTAACACAAACATTTGCTGAAAGCCTATAAACAGTCTCTGAAAAAAAAGTTATTTAATTGTACCTGCATTTTAAAACCATCTCCTGCTCTTGCCACTGTCTCGTGCAGGCGTGCTCTGTTTGCAGCAAGAATTACTAGGTCAGCCTTCCATACAGGCAGTGATGTGGCAGGGTTGAAATCCTCCTCACTGCTGTTGTGGTCTCTGTCTCCAGGTGCATGATGAACCTACTGTGCTGTAGCTGTCTAAGCTAGTCAGGTTGCCTCACCATGGCAAAACCTGGAAGCGACAGAGATGGAGCCATGGTGGATAAGCAGGCGGGGAAGAAGGTATGTGACTCTCTTACTTCAAATAGAAGCTTCTATTACCATCCTGTGGTAAACACAAGGAATAGTTCCTGCAAGTTTACAAAAGTGATACTTGTTTTCTTTACATTTTCTTGGGGAAATACTGTACAAAATTGGACCCCAAATAATACACAGGTGATTTTAAATACAACTAAATGAATTCAGAGTTTGGCAGAAACTGTCAATAGGATCACATGATCAATGAAAATGGCATTTGAATAAACAAAGATTGACTGCTTGGTTCACATGATATTGTAGAACAATCTGGTTCATTCACATTTTCTTTCATCGAGCAAACCAGGTAAAATGAAACTAAATTGAGAAGCTGTTATTGATGCTAAATCATGTGGCATGCAGAGAGTGTTGGACTCCAAGACAGCTGACTTCTTTTAATGCTTCTTTAGAGTGTGTGTGTCACTTTTTGCTTCCTGAGTGACAGGGGTTTTTTTGTTTTGTTTTTTTGTTTCAGTTCTCAAACATCTGCATGAATGTTTCTTGGGTTTTAGAGCTCTGATGTGTAAACACTCATCACCCACTTGCTGAACACTAACATCTGGGCACCAGCAGGGAGCACATCTAAGCTTGTAGCGGCATTATTCATTATATCGGCTTGTTCTGTAAATGTCAGTGCACTTCAGCTGCCATACATGTACATGTTGACATCAATGCGGTTATGTTCGGCCAACATTGTGATTTGATTGTATGTAGTTTACCAGTGATAGAACGAGATAAATCTTGTGGTTCATCAAAAGGATATTCTTAACACAGCATATATTTCTGTGGGGCTTTTTTCTATTGTGATACAGTATTCTGCTTTAACCCAGAGATGCACTCGAATGTTGTGCGTGAGAAATATCTGACGTACTATCTCCTATATTACCATGCAAACAGGGCTTAATTGCCCTTTTCTACATAAATGCAAGGAAGCATTTGTGTCTGCCTTTATTTTCAAGGCAAAGGTACTTCACATCTTAGCTCTCATCTACTTTCAGCCGTGCCAGACACTTCAGCTTTGCACAGCTGGCACATTGCTTCACTGAGATCAAAGAAGCACCATGCTGCAGACATTTTCCTCCTGCCAGAAATGTATTTTACTGCACCAAAGTGCAGCACACTAAAAGTAATGGTTCTGAAAAAGCTTTGTCTGCAGATCAGAGTGCAGAATAACCCAGTAACTGAAAGACACTGTGATAATGGCGAGATTAGTGGTATTGCTGTGGGTTGTGTTTGATGCTGGAGTGTTTTCGCTCCACCTCCACCGTGTGTATTTTCTGTAGAATCAAATAGTTTTATATGTGCATGGAGTGGCTAAATTCAATTCAGGCATTGAAAACCAAAATTACAACCATAGAAGCAATCAGCAGCTGCAAGTGGGAGGGATAAAATTTAACATCTTGTGTCTTTTGAAGTGGGTGTTGTCGTCTTTTCTGCTCAATTATGGCTCCGATTTTGGTCACCAAAGAAATGCAAATTACCCAAACGAGGTGGTACTTGTGTTCAACAGGAAGCCACCCTGTATATGTAGGTAATTTTCTTGCTTTATCGTCCCATTTCAGGCTTTTCGTGGTCAACCTTGCTTTACGTGTTTTCAGTATTATAGCTATTAAATTTGAAGGGTTTGAGTTAGGAATTAGTTGTCACTGCAACATCAGTTAATCTGAGTGTCTCACTCAGTTTGTCTATAAAATGTCTGAAAGTTGTGATGCAAGTATGAGATAATCTACCAAAGCTGTGGGGGACGACCCTAAACAATTTTTGTCTGACCAGCAGGCTATATACAGATTATAATGCAATGCATTTGAGGACTGGGACTGCAGATATATTTTTGAATCGGATATGATTTAAATTGATGATCAGTAAAGGTGCTGTTGTGCATTAAAAAGAAACTGTTAATCTATGAAGTCTGATGGTATTGAATGCTTGCCTGGCAGTGCAGGTTGCACAGGTGTGAATATTTTCACACTCCCACAGCACAGTGCCATAATAATGGACTTATTTTTCTTCCCTTTTTTCTCTTTTGTGTGTAAACTGATGGGGGGGGGAGCTCCAGATCTTGTATTCTTCCCTTGAGACTTCGCCTTGGGAACAACATTTAAGTGAGCCTCGCAAGCAGCACCCAAATACCGTATTGCAGTCGGTGTTATCTCTGCAGTAGAAGTCACGTAAAGCAGGAACTACCACCTGCGTACTAAGCTCGATCCTGTTAGCTGTCAAACTAGTTGACATGGCTTTTAAAATGAGACTGCCAGGGTTCATTTGAGGCCATTGCTCCTTTGTTTACATATCCAGGCACACTCGGCACTCAACTGAGGCCACACCTCTGCCTCGTTTGACCCGATTTTAATTCTTTGTGTGTGTTTTATTTCTTCCTCACCCTTGACAGAGCAAAGACAAGTTGTCGCCTTTCACCAAAACTCCAAAGTTGGACCGGAGTGAATTGCTGGGGAAGGAAGGGAAAGCAAAGTCTTCCATGAAGCGCAAGCTCTCCTTCACTACCAGTCCGCCCCAGGCAGAGGAGCGAGACTCCGACACGGGTAAGGAGTGTTGCTCTTCCTCCCTCCAAACAGCCATGCTGCTGGCTCACTGCCATGTCTGTACACTGCCCCCTGGTGGCCTGCTGTCAAACAGGTCTTCAAATAGTCAACAACGGGTCAATATTGTTTCGAAAACGGGACCCAAGTCAGGTCAAACTGATGAACTTGTGGCCTGTTGTGTGTATTCTGAGATGGATGAAGAATCATTCTATGAGAATGTATTCATTTTTTAGTGTTACAAATAGTAATCAGGGCCTCCTACCCCACCTCCTAATATAACACCATGTTTTGTTTAGTTTTTTTCTACATTCAACACATTATGTCCTTTATCTACAAAACCCATTTAAAAAGAAAGACCAAAACCAGCAGTGAACTATGTAGCCATAGATATCCAGTGTATAAGTGAACTGTAAAAAGCCCCCCAAGAATCTTCACTGTTTTACATCCTCAATAGTAGAATAATCCTCTACAAATGCACTGCAATGCTGTATTTAACATTTGTTTGTTAAGTACACTATTTGTATTTGTATTTTTATATGTTTTTATAAACTGCGCTGTAGAAAGACCTTTGCAGTTGTCTTGAACCTCACTGATGGTGTACAGATTTCCCAATAACTGTCACTATGTTGACGATAAAAATGCACTCATCTTAGCAGTGCAGACATGTCGTTCTTCCTCTCACTTGTGTAAACACTGTTCTAACCCCCTCTTTCAGTTAAAGTTTAACTATATGTTTATCAGATTCAAGGCCTAAAAATAGGTTACTGTATCGTACAGCTGTAATTATAATAAATAAACTGCATGTTTATGGACTGCTTGAAGTCCTGCAGGTTTGCCTTCATCTCCTCTGTAGAGCAAAGCTCAACATGATCGTTTTCATTGTGTGGTCCTGTGTCATTCTAACAGATGAGAACCCTCAATTTTGGAAGTATAATTTATGTCGCACACGTAATAAACTAGCGTGGAGAGTGGCTTTGCCTTCCAGCAGCTTCCCCCGGTCCTTTTGTTGAGCAGCTGTAGGACGAGGCGAAGAAGCGACCCCAGTGACCGCCTCGGACCGGATCTCCTCTCCTGTCTGCTGTGTTGCCATGACTCATAATCTGTGCGTGGAGTGCGAGTGTGCCTTTGTGGCTGTCTGTGTTTGAGTTCATGTGACGCGAGGAGGGTGAGAGAGAGCAAGCGAGCGTTAATGCAGTGCTTTCCCACCCTTCCACCCCCCCCACCTTGCTCTCCTTTTCCTCCCCTCTCCCCCCCCTCCCATCCTCTCTGCTTTGCACTGTAGATGACTCAGACCCAGGCCAGTCGAGTGAGACCTGGGGAGAGAGATTAGTGCCTCCCTGCAGGATATACGCAGGTAATCGCTGCAGCCCGATCCTCAGCCCCCGCGCCCATCCACTTTGCGCTGCTATTCTGCTGTAAACACACATGCACACATGCACGCGTGTGTGTTTTCGCCTTGCATCTCCCCCCTATTACAGCTCACGCATGTCTGTGTTTAAACAACCGACCGGAGACTGGGGGGGCCCGAGGAGTGCCATGGGCACTTGGCTGGCTTAAGAGAATGCCATCTTCTATTTGTTTTTGTTTTTTTAACTGTTTGTTTTTTTTTTTGTTTTAAACCTCATGCTTGTCATCTGTTTCTCTGCGCGCTCAACAGATACAAGGGGAAGAGGAAAAATGCGATGCAGTCACAATGAAGTTGCATCTTGTAAAAGACGACCTTTTTTGGTGTTTTTTGTAATTTGTCTCCAAACTCATTCTTGTTACAGATAAAGATGGACCAGACAAGAAGAAGGTGAAAAAGGAAGCTGGGGGCAAGAAATCCCAGGCACCCAACTTTTTGTTTGGGTATCCGCTGTCGGAGCGCAAACAGATGGCTCTCCTAATGCAGATGACAGCCAACAGTCCAGGTTTGTGTACTCGCCCTCTCACCTTGTCCTCAAGAAGGGTCAGTGTGTATTTGCTGCTAGATGAGTCATACTTCAGAACGTCTCTTGTTTTTGTTTTGTTTTTTAGGAATAGGATAAAAATCTTATCTGTGGTGTTTGTTAGTGATACTGTACCGCTGCTGTAGATTAGATCTGAAAATAGCTGACTTGGAGAGGGGTTAGGGTTACTGTGTTGTTTGGTTTTGTTTTGTTTACATGTTTTCTAGTAGTTATTGCAGTTTGGTTTTGTTTGTCTTTTGCTTTACTCATTAAAGGAGCTGTTTGACAGTGTTAAGCCTACAAAAAACTGACTCCAAATGAATTTGAGAGAATCGGGTCAGGATATTTGGGAATTAAGCTGTGGTGCTGGAAGGGGATGAAACTGCATTGTGGGGGGGCGGTACCATGCGACTTCCTGCTGCCGTAGTCTGTCTACTACAGGAGATTTTTGCTGTACCCTGTGCTATGTGAAAAAGTTACTTCCTCTTGATAAGTTGAATAATATTTATTTCCTTTCCATTACGTTGTTGGCAGTTTTGAGAATTTTTCTTTTCCCCCAAATATGGTCTCTAGTCACTAGACCTTTTTTTTTCTTTCTTCTTCATTTGTTCATGTATGTCATGCTTCGTCACCGGTGCTCATCAGCAGTCAATGAGAAATTGGTGACTGTTACAGTAGACAGTTTGAGGGGAATGATAACCCTCATTTGTTAGGAAAATGGTCTGAAATGTGCACACGTACCTTCTCCATTGCACAGTCTGACTGTGCTTTATATGATGCTATCTGTAATGCTGTAGTAACGGACTGCTCTGTTATTGCCAACAAACGGGATATTCAGTGGTGGAAAAAGTACTCAAATGATCTGATGTTTGTCAGTTAGTCCATTTCCATATCTTATTAAAGTAGCTCTGATAAACATAACAGTGCATCTTCCGGAAATCACGGAACTGCATTTGTCTGAATTTGCATAGGTATACATATGTGCATGTCCTCCAAAGTAACCGACATCATGTAGCCGATGAAGATGATGGTGTGCACAGATAAAACGGAGGGACTGCAGAGTTCACCGCTAAAGGAGAGAAGTAAAAAATGAATAATAACATCAGTATTCAAAAAATGTGACTGCACACAGATACATTTTGTTGATGACAGTCTGCACAGCTGTGTGTAGGTTCTGTTTAGCACCAACACACAACCATGCCAGTCCCATGAGTGCTATTCAGTTTCCATTACTATGGCAACCCCCATTTCATGTTTCATAGACCCATACATGTTCTTTCAACTATTGCTGTTTGTCTACAGCCTGAATTTGTAGCAAACGGCAGTAGATCTAGTTTGCTTTAGGTGAAGGTGCTGTCTTTCTGTCTGAGTGAACCAGGATGTTGTGAATTCAGTGAACTCTGTACTGACACCATGCATTCAAACGTGCATGTGTAATTCCTAGAAAGGTCCAGATGCATGTATGCTTACTCAGACATGGGTTTAAGCAGTCTCTCGTTCCCAGTAAAACTGGATTCACTGTAGTTGTTCAGTCTAGAGAGAAAAGCAGTTGTCTTAGTGTGTGATGTGCTTTTTTTTCTGTCTCTCTTCCCTTCGAGCATCATTTAAGTCTTTTTCGCTCTCTCTCTCTCCATGTGTCCAGACTCTACACCGAGTCACCCCTCACAAACGACCCCTGTGCAGAAGAAAGTCCCCAGCAGCGCCTCGTCTCGGCAGAAAGACAAGGTCAACAAGAGGAACGAGCGAGGGGAGACTCCCCTTCACATGGCAGCAATCCGGGGAGACGCTAAGCAAGTTAAAGAGCTCATTAGCCTGGGAGCTGATGTCAATGTCAAAGACTTTGCAGGTACGACGCCCCAGGAGATGATCATTTAACAGCTTTCATCATGTCCCAGCAGTTGTTAATAATGACATTAGACTGAGTAACAGATGCTGATGCAAAGGCAATGTCTCAACATGAGCTGTAATCAGTCTGCGCATTACTACTGCTTATGCAGCTGTTGGTATGTCGAGTAGTAGAATTGAGAAAACAGCTGGTAAAAATTTTTTAAGACTCTTCTCCTGTCCTCACCAGGTTGGACGCCTCTGCATGAAGCCTGTAATCTTGGTTACTATGATGTGGCCAAGGTCTTGATAGCAGCAGGTGCAGAGGTGAATACACAGGGTCTGGATGACGACACACCACTTCATGATGCTTCCAGCAGCGGGCACAAAGATGTAAGAGCTTTGAGTTAGTCTGTAACTGAAGGTCTTAAAAGTATATTGCACTTAAAAATTTTGATTAAGGACTCTGCACAGGTCTGATGTGTGAAATTGTTACAGAATGTAAGAAGGACATTGTCTCAGTGCACTTACAAAATTTGATTAAACATTTCTGAGAATCAAAACAAAAATACACAAATTGATTTAAATTTGGCTTATCACCAAACTCGGACAGCTTCCAAGCGACTGCTACTTTTAGGTCGCTCAGCAGAAGACCTGTTTTGTCTTCCTGCACTGCCTCTAAGATACATGGTGCATCTCCTTCAGCTTTTCAAGACGGTGACCTTTCAACTTTGTGGAATTTGTGGATTTGGCAGGGAGACATATTTGGCAAGTAGGGAGGTTGGTGAGCCAAGATTATGTCAACATAGCCAGAAAAACGTACGTGTTCATAATGCACTCTGTGCCGGCACAGGATGGCACGCATCACAGTTCAGGTCGTTTGTGCTGAATATTTTCCTTAGACGTCTCAAGATGTTAGATGAACTCGAGCGAGGTGTCAGTGTCACCTTGGGGGATAAATTTACAGTGAATAACAATCTTGTGAATGTTGACAAGCATGCTCCTGTTCGCACTCCTGTTCGCTCAGGAAACTGTGGACTCTGTAACTGAAACCTGCAAAAAACTTTTGTCATAGCTGGACACCCAGACACCCCCCCCCCCCCCCACCCCCCCACCACATGAAAGCAGAGTCAGTCTGACAGATAGAAGTTGGCTGCTTCAAGTTTTGAGGGCTGCGGTGAAATCGTAGACCACACATGCAAGCGATCAGAATCTAGCCTAAAAACGAGCAAGCTAAAAATAGCAGCAGCACTGAAAACTGACCCAAGAGGATGACTTTAAAAGGGAGATCAGCCAAATTTTTATCTGGTGTGCTTGTATGTATTCATGAGCCAATTCTTTTTTTGATCGCACCTCTAATATAAAGGTTGCACAAGTCCATCCTTAATGCAGGAATAGTCAGAGTGCTGTTACATTTATATGTGGACATTGCATACATGTTTGGGGGTTTTTTGTTTTTTGGCCGTCTTTAAATGTTAAGTCAAATATTTATTTCTGTTGCATCAACTTGCAGAATGTAGTATTTTATGATAATAATAAGAAGACGGCCACTCTTAGGTCATCAGCCAGTAAATTTGTTTTTAAGTTGTTCGAGTTTAAAAATGATCAAAATGCATCAGATTGCGTTAAAGTGCATTTTGTTACAATTTTAAATGCCTTGGTAAAATGTTATATTTTACCTTTAAAAAAAATCTAAGGCATGTCTGTCTGTCTAGGATTTCTCAGTGTAATTGTTGTGTTTTCTGTAGATTGTGAAACTTCTGCTTCGTCACGGTGGTAACGCTTTCCAAGCCAACAAGCGCGGCGAGCGCCCGGTGGATGTGGCCGACTCTCAGGAGCTGGAACAGCTATTAAAGGGAGAAGGAGCCGTGTCGGACCATGATGACAGCTCTTCAGGTGATTGTCCCTCCTGTGTAATATTTATGTTTTGTTTTGTTTTTTTACTCCCCTGTCATCGACATCCAGTAATGTGTCCACTGTAAATGAAGCTTAAGTCTACTGTACTCCACAGAATCTGAAGACCCGCCATCTGTCAATCCATCCAGTGTCGATGACAACATGGAAGACTCTGATACTGAAAAGGACTCTGCCACGAAAGCATCGTCTTCCATGCCAGGGATGGATGAGTACGAATTTAAGGACGAGGAAGAGGAGGACAATCTCGGTAAAGCCCTGAATGACAGACACATCCTCAGGAGGGAGCTACGACAGCCGGAGAAGGAGGACAAAGACAGGAATCACGTTGCAGTAAAGCAAAGCAACAAGGGGGATTCCTCATCAAAGTCCAAGAAGCAGAAGACGTCTCGTGTCCACTGCAGCTCGGATACGTCCAGCGACGAAACGGAGAGCCTCTCAGAGAAGAGAAGCTCCCCCACCTGCTCTCATAGCTCGGAGAACGTCAAGCCGGACACGAGGTCGAAAAAGGACAATACCGAGCAAAAGGACAAAGGTAAAGTTAAGAGGAAGAGCAAGAGCCAGAATAAAAACAAGGAAAACCAAGAAGATGGGAAAGAAAACAGTAAAACGCTAGTCCTCTCTCTGGCAACAGTGTCTGAAAGCACAGAGAAGGGCCGGGAGGAAGACTCTTTCAAGATGTCTTTCAGTCCCAAAGATGACTCATCCGTCCACCTCTTCCACTTGTCAGCCATCAAATCTCCTAAACTGAACCACAGCCTGACAGATAAACAGACACCACTCAAACAGGAAAATGCGAAGATGTGCGTTTCCATCACTGACAGCTCGTGTCCAGTGGACGGTGTCAAATACAACCACTACACAGACGCAGACTACTGCATTGAAGGCTCCAGCACGAAGGGGTGTAAGCACAAGGAAAAGAGCAAACATCAACAGAAAGACTCCAGTGTGGACGGCGACGACGGCCACTCGAGCCCCTACAAAGACGGCAGCATAGGAAACAGCATAGACAGCGAGGGTGCCTTACGGAAGACTGATTTAGACGGAAAAGTCGTGAAGAAGCATAAATTTAAACACAAGGAGAAAGACAAACACCGCAGGGAATATGAGGCAGAGCGGAGCCGCCAAAGGCAAAAGGAGGCCAGGAAAGACAGCCACAGGAATTTGGAATTTGACAGAGAGTTCTGGAAAGAAAATTTTTTCAAAAGTGATGAGACAGATGAACCTCTGCCAGTAAAAAAGGAAAGTGAAGACAGCAGCTCACTTCAGAAGACTGCTGATTCCTCTCCTGTGAAAGATGAGCGAAACCCAAAGGAGAAGCACTCCGGCAGCAAGGAAAAGAGGCCAAGAGAGGAGCGAGAAAAAGACAAGAGCGTGAAAAAAGAGCGGAAGGAGGCGGCAGGAAGAGAAGAGAAGGTGAAGGATTCAAAGCTCAGCGAGCATGACGAAAAGGTGGACTGCCACGGCTCAGGGCGGATTCCTGAGGAGTCGCTGCAGAGCAACAGCATGAAAGAAGAGACAGAGGAGAAACCCATAAGTGGGATCACAGCTGATCAAGAACAGCTGGAGCCTGCAGAAAAAGGCTCACGCGAGAAAACTGACAAGAGGCTCCCAGGAAAGGAAAAGGACTCAGACAAAATGGAGAAAAGGCATCTTGACAAGGAAAAAAAGGTCAAAACAGAGCACTCTGACAAAACCGAACCACAGAACTCAGTGGATCGTTGGAAGGAAAAGGAGCGAGCGGGATCCATCTCTTCCGTTTCGCCTGGAGAGAAAAGCTACAAAGAAAACGAGAAGCTGAAATCTTTAACCACAACAAAAAAGCATGAAGACAGCAGGAAAAGTAAAGATAAGTTCGACAAACGGTCTGATAAGGAGAGGCAGGACAGAGACTATAATGCCGGGGATCACAGAGAAAAGGATCGCACAAGCTCTGATAGGAAAGGAAAACCTCTGGAGAAGACCACGGATCACAGTAAATCTGATCGCGCCAAAGAAAAGGACTTTGACAGGAAAAGAAGAGATAAAATAAAAGATGGAACGCTGTCCTCGACCTCCAATCTGAAATTACTTTTAGAGGAGAAGAAAAGCCATCTCTCTGAGAGCGGCAAGTCCTTATCTACAAAATCAAAGGAGGAAGCAGTGAGAACGCCGGAGAAGGATCGCGATAGGCGAGACCGTGACAAAGACTCGGATAGACACAAGGATAAAGAGCGACACAAAGACCGCTCTCAGCAGGCCAAAATCAGCAAGGCCAAATGCAGTGAGACGGAGGCAGACAAGGCCAAATTGAAAGCCCCGCCAGCAATACGAGACGCCAAACCAAAAGAAAAGAGACTTGTGAACGATGACCTGATGCAGACCAGCTTTGAGCGCATGCTCAGCATGAAGGACCAAGAGATTGAGCTGTGGCATCGGAAGCACCTAGAAAAACTCAAACAGAAAGAGCGGGAAAGGCTTAAACAGCGGCCTGTGGCAGATCCGGGGAAGTCCAAGCCTAAAGACAGAACAAAAACAGAACCATGTTTGAGTAAGGAGCTAACACGCTCAAAAAGCTCTGATACATCTGATGTCCACAGCAGAGATAAATCCCTGAAGGACGGCACTAGCCCCAGAACGGTGTCACTTGATGGGAAGAGTCTGCCCTCTATCAGCGCAAAGGTCATATCAGCCGTGGAAAACTGTCTGACGAGATCACCCCGTCCTGAGAATGACCGTTGTGGCATCATTTCCAGGTCTGTTTCTTTAGTCTCTGTTGCCAGCTCGGAGGATTCATGCCAGGCAACGACATTAACTCCCAGAAATGCCGAATACGATTCTGATGTAAACATGGAAGCCTCAGACTCCCAGCCTGCATTTCTCCAGTCTTCCCTCGTCATTCAAGCTACAAGGTCGCCGTCTGTTCACGATAAAGACTGCAACAGTCTTCCAGATGTTTCACAAGGTAATCGAGTGATGTCCGGCAGGCATGAATCTCCTTACCTCAGGGCTATTCTGGATGAGGATGCCAACTCATCAACTGAAGGCAAAGCTGTTGAAAATCTGCCAAAATCCAACCTGACTGCGATCCCAGGAGAGGAGCCGAGAATGAAGGAGGCCTCAGAAACCGCAGAGAGCCTGAGTACACAACAAAATTCAAATTCAGTTACCGATTCAGTCACAGAGAGGGAAGGAAGCACTGCTGGATGCTCGACAACGCAACTGTTAAATAAAGATCTTCCCAGTAAAAGCGTGACTCTTCCACAGTCCAGCAGCTCACAGTGCAGTAGTTCTCAAAGTGGGTCGGAGGAGCCGAAACCTCTTCCTCTATCTGAGCCTCCTGCTGTCCAAGACATCCAGTGTCAGATGGAGACTTCACAGGCAGAATGTGTTACTAAAGAATCTGATCAGCCGTCAGTACCTACAGCTTCTCAAGCTGCTGAGCTGTCAGCACTCACAAACACAAAGCTCTTCCAGCATAGAGAACCACTCCCGTCTTCTGGTATTGAGAATCAGCAGCAGGCCGAGTTAGTTACCACGGAGGTTTCTGACCAAAAAGACACACTCGTGGAGACCGCTCACGGAACAGAACCAGAAAATATGGAAACGGATGCAGAAAACTTGACAACAGAAGCGGCGGGGAGTCCCATACCGTCCACCAGCTCGCACATTCCCACCTCTGCTGCCAGAGAATCCTCAACGGGTTTCAGCAGATCCGATGAGTGCAGGCCTTCTCAAGAGGATGCAGATGCAAGTGGCCAAGACTGCAAGAAATCACAGCCTTCCAGCGACATCTCAGGCCCATGTCTCGATGCTCTTACGGAAAAGGAAAGCGTGTCCTGTTCGAGCCCTGAACACAAGACTGAAGGGACAGCAGATGTACCACAAAGCTCGCACAACAGCGGTGGTGGTGCTGCTGTCTCTGCTGCAACTGAGAGTTCATCCGTTGAAGGCAGCCTGAGTACAGACTGCTCACCTGAATCCAAAGCAGAGGCCTCCTCGGAGCCCATGGAGGTCACGCCTGCCGAGGAGAAACCAGAGTCGTCCTCAGCTCTAGAAGAGCAGAGCCAAAGCGCCGTCCAGTCAGCGGATCCAACAGACATCAGCAGCAGCGCCTCAGGGAGTTCCTCTCCGCAATCCGGAGACCGGGAGTCCGACTCCTCAGGGGCGAAACTCAAGATTCGCGTAGCAGACGAGGAAATGGACATTCACGTGCCCCATCCACGCAAGAGGAAGATGCCGAAGGTGTCGCTCTCCCAGCCGTGCTCCACCACTCAACAAGAGAGGGAACAGCAGTCGCTAGCGGCTATCGTTGACTCTGTAAAGCTGGAGGAGATCGAACCTTACCAGTCGGACAGAGCTAACCCATACTACGAGTTCCTGCACATCCGCAAGAAGATCGAGGAGAAGCGTAAAGTGCTGTGCAGCGTCGCCCCGCAGCCGCCGCAGTATTATGACGAATATGTGACCTTTAATGGCTCATACCTCCTAGACGGGAACCCACTCAGCAAACTCTGTATACCAACTGTGAGTCATCATTGTTATTATTGATTTGATTTGATTTTTTAGACAAAACTGCAGCAGGGATGATGTGCATACTCTTTTATGATTCAAAACGAAGCTAGTGACCATTTGACCTTTAGTGCAAAGAACGGAGCACAATGATGGTTTGATCTCATTATGTTGGCTTCATAACATGATCCATAACTGCAGTTGAATATAAATTTACACTAATCAGGCGGCTCTAATTGATATATTTCTGGGAAGAAAAATCATTTGCTCTCCCTTTCACTGCATGTCAACGTTAACATTAAATTTGTGTCACATCCTCTATCCCCGTTTTTGGCGGTCGTGTTAATCCGGCACGTTGCACCGCTGCAGCTGTGTTGAAGACAGGGGGGTCAGTCATAGATTATACAGGGGGAGGTTATACATTTTGAAGAGATGAGACTTTGTTGGAAAGATATTGAAAAGAGAATTAAATCTCATCAGTGAAACAGAAGAGTGACAAAAAGAAGTCTAGTAGTCAGATGAGCTAATGCCAAGGCGAGCCATCCATCCGTCCACAACACAATCATTTATGTTTTCACCCAAACTGTGAGCACGCTATTGATGTCTTGCTGTTAACTGCTCATTTATTAAGGCTCAGAGCCTTAAGCATTTCATCCCCCATGTTTACCAGGACAGCTGATGCTCAGTTTTCTGCATAGACGCACTGCATCACTGCTACACACCAGTACTAAACTTTAAATGATAATATTTTCTCATCTCTCAGATGTCAAACTGCAGTCCTGACCAAGTTTGTAAAAATCTTTCTCCTTTTTTAAACGGTTCGTTTGGACAGATAACTCCTCCTCCGTCATTACCTGAGCAGCTCAAAGAGATGTTCAAACAGCAGGAGGTGGTCCGCATGAAACTACGACTGCAGCACAGCATTGAAAGGGTACGTAGTTCTGCTGTTGGAGCTTCGCATTGTTAAATGTCGTCTGTGTTATGCCTGCAGTTATATTAACCATGACTGTGTTTGGTGCTGTGCTACATGTGCTTTCTTAAAAAGATTTGAGTTTCACGCTAACACAAACGTTGGATTTATGACACTGACTGGATTTCTTTTTTCCTTCTTTAAGGAAAAGCTGATTGTTTCAAACGAGCAGGAGGTCTTACGAGTCCATTACCGGGCAGCAAGAACACTAGCCAATCAGACTCTGCCTTTCAGTGCCTGCACCGTTTTATTGGATGCGGAAGTGTACAACATGCCGCAGGATGTCCAGGTAATTAACACAAGGACATCCATGGGTTTATGTTTTACAGTCCAGTGTTTTTAGTGTATTTTGGGGAGAATTGAGAGTTTATCATTTGTTTGTCTCATAGAGTGATGATGGCAAAACATCAGTAAGGGACCGATTCAACGCCAGGCAGTTCATGTCGTGGTTACAAGATGTCGACGACAAGTTTGACAAACTAAAGGTGAGCAATGAATCTGAAATTATAAGGAAATGGTCAGAAATATCATTGCAGGAGATTTTTATGCTATTCCAAAAAATGTAGAAAGAGTTGTTTGCTTGTTTTAGATGGTCTTATTGTCTCATATGTGAATGCTTTTAATCTTTCAGTGATTGTATCCTGCTAGTTGTTGCTTTTTACATCTAAGATGCAGATCTCTGCCTTTCATGCATCTGAGATTTATCTTGTGACATCTTGGCGTCCGTGCTCAGGAAGCCAAGAGGCAGCCAGGAAACTAAGAGAAGGGTTAGGGGTAGCCAGAGAGCAGCGACTTCCAAGTTTAAAGCAAGGGGGATGTTTATAAGTTAATTAATTGCATATGGCTATTCTCTGGAAGGAATGAAAAATAAATGTGCTAAAAGGAACCACCAACTACACTTCCTGACCATTTTATTAGGTAAACCTAACTAGCACTGCATTGGAGCCCCAGAACTGCTTTAATTTTTCATGGCACAGATTTAATAAGGTGCCTGAAACATTGCTGAGATTTTAACCCATGTTGACATGATAACATGACACAGTTGCTGAACATCCATGATGCTCACGGTCCACCATATCCCAAAGGTGCTCTTCTGGATTGAGATCTGGTGACTGGGGAGGTCATCAGAGTACAGTGAACTCATTGTCAATTTATTTTATTTTATTTTATTTTATTTTTGAGGTTTGTAATATGGCACAAATACGTGGTCATTTGAGTTACTGTTGCCTTCCTATCGGCTCGACGTGGTCTGGCCATTCTCTTCTGACATCAGCAACCCTCAAGGTGTTTGTGTGGTTAAATGTCTGCAGATGGGCAGTTTCTGAAATACTTGTGAATCAACAACCATGCCACAATAACGTCAATCGTCTCACTTCTTCCCCATTCTGATGCTCAGTTTGAACTCCAGCATCTGACCATGTCCGCGTACATAAGTGCACTGAGTTTCTGCCATGTGATTGGTTAACAAGTAGTTGAACAGGTGTACCTGATGAAGCACCCAGGGAAAGTTTCTCTGGTGTCGATCGATGGTACAGTCCAGTTTTTTGTTTTGAATTCAGCGTGGCGGAGAGCGTTTTTGGGTTTAGCAGCAGGGTGGAGAAAAACGTTTCACTTCTTGGTTGCCTTTGTTTTTTCTTCCTACCCTCTCCTCCACCAGTTCCTTCTTGGAGACGGACACTCTTGGTCTAAATGAGAACAGCTGTTGGATGAAGTCACGACCTCTTTTTCTTCCCTCCACAGACGTGTCTTCTGATGAGGCAGCAGCACGAGGCAGCAGCTCTGAACGCAGTGCAGCGCTTGGAGTGGCAGCTCAAGCTGCAGGAGCTGGACCCGGCCACCTACAAGTCCACCAGCATCTTTGAGATCCCCGAGTTCTACATCCCGCTCGTGGAGGTCAACGACGACTTTGACCTGACCCCGATATGAGCTGTAGGACAGACGCGCTTTGCCACAGCGGAAGCTAAATTGCTGACACGAGCGGGCAGCCTGCACAATCGGGGAACAGGAAAGGAAAAGATGTGAAGCACTTATAATGAGGCAGTGATAAGAAAGAGCACTTAAAAAAAGAGACCATTTTAATTCCAGAGCTCTTAGAGTCCAAAACAGGCCTCCCGCCCACGAGGACGGGGAAGGAAGACCGTCCAGGCAACAGACGTAGCCGGGGAGCCGAGACGAGAAGCAGGGCCAGGCGGTGCAGCGAGAGGAGGCGCCGTGTGGACAACAACACCTCATCAAGCAGGGTCACACAAGTGAAAGATTTCAATTGTTTTCAAACTGAGTGTTCATACATTGTGTACAGACTGTGCTCTTAATTTTTTTTAACTTATTTTATACATAAATTGTGCATTTGTAAATAGCCATGTAATTATTGTTTTAAACTTGTAAAACAACAACAAAATGATAGATATTTTGATTGTAAACTTGTTCTGTCTGATGTTTTAATGGACCAAAGTTCTTTTCCCCCCCTTTTTCCCCCCTTTTTTTTGATATTGAGTGTCCTCTTTGTTTGTGATGTTGTCGTTGGCTTAAAATCTTAAGCATGTGTTGGCTTCAGTTGCTTCTTTTTTTTTTTTTCTGTTTTGTTTTTGCTGTTTCTTCCTTCCTCATCTGGACATCCACGCCACAGCTGGTGTTCTTTGACTTTGGCAATTAAATGCTGTGCATGCGTTGCATTGTTTGTACTTTTTCCCTAAAGAGCTGTACTGTGGACTTAATTGTGAGGTTTACTGAAGTGTTCAGACTTTTTTTTTTTTCTTGTTTTTCTTTTTCCCCTTTTTTGCGCCATTGTGTTATGTCCTTATTGTGGCCTCACTCCTCATGTTGTTCATTGTGTCTTGTGCACATTAAAGTCTGTTGTGGCTTCCAAGGAAACAAAAAACAACAAAAAAAAAAAATCATACTTTTACAGTTTCATTGTGAGATCACAACAAATCCTATTTTTTCAGCATAATGCCTTTTGAACGATAGTTCTAAAAAAGTCTATTTTAATATTTACTTGTTACATGACTTGTAGATATTTGTAATATATAATTGAATAAATTTTATTTGTTGTGAAATTAAATTTTTTGTTGGTCTGATTCTTGGTAAAAACCTATTTTCATAGTACAGCCACCTCAGCTGAACACTATTTAGTGGTAGTACTATGTTTAGCCAGTAGATGTCACTGTAAGCAGCGCTGCACCTCCAGCTGTGACTTTATTATTTTTCCTGTTGAAAAACAGATGCAGTAAAATAAAAAATAGCCCCTCGATAAAAGAGCAGTTTTCTTTATATTATTTATTATTTAAATTTTTTATTATTTTAATCATGCCCTTATTGTTAAGCACGTTGCTCAGCACTTGCTGTTTTTAAACCACTATATACATAAAGTTGGCTTGGCTTGTGTTATCCTGCTGAGGCAGCCATCAGAAGGTGGGTACATTGTGGTGATAAAGGGGTGACATGATCTGCAACGATACTCCGGCTCTGGCATTAAAACAATGTTTGCGTAAATGTTGCAGATGAATTCATCAGACCAGGCAACATTTTCCCACTCTTGGTGAGTCTGTGTAATGGCCTCAGTTTAGTTAACTGGAGTGGGACCCGGTGTGGTGTTCTGCTGAAGTAACCCATCTGCTTTGACATGTTATGCATTTAAAGACGCTCCTCTTGGTGTTGGTTTGTCATCTAAAACCCGAAAGTCATGTGACTGGCTTCAAAACAGTTTGAAATGTTAGAGCAGTCCTGCTCATACACGCATGTTTTTAAGCTCAGCTTAAAGCTGAGTTTAAGTTTCCTCCTTTAGCAGATGAAGGTGAAGAGAGTCCCTTAATGTAAAGCTCTGCTGAAGCAAGTAGCTTGGGTGGAACATAACAAGCTGCTTGCACACGATTGCATCAGCATTATTATTCCAGTAAGATGATATTTAAAGGAGTATAATTAACATGATAATACTAGTCCTACATGGACCATTAATACTGACGAACATAATGTGTTTTAATAGTTTGGTTTTATTTGGCTTCAACAGATTTTATTTGTCACCTCAATCATTCCTGCACATCAATTTTATGAATGAAGGATTTACTGCGGGACTGTTACCTTCGACACCATAAGTTTTATCAGTGTGGAGCTTTTCCACTGCTTTAGTCTGTCTTTAAGGTATATTTATACATAACAGTGAGGAATGATGTGGCACCAACCCTTCCTAAAACATTTTTTAACCTGTCCTTGTGTTTCTCTGTCTTCATCTTGTGCGTTCCCCACTTTTTCACATATTCTGGCCCTGAGAAATGCAGTTTCATGCCACAGTATTTTACATACGGCTGGAAAGACAAACTTGAAGCTTGAAGCACAGTTTAGGATATGTAAACACTATGCTACATATAAATTGTCTACTCCGCAATATTTTGGATTCAAATATTATAGTTTTAATCCTTATCAATAATTTTAAAGCCTTGGTTAATTGTTTTTTTTTTTTTTTTTTGCAGCTTTTAAAATACAAATCTATTAATATCTTGCTGTGTTATAGGTAAGGGTTTTAAATCATCTGCAACTGTAACAGTAAAGTTACACGTATCCGTCAATCAGTAATTATGATTCAATAATATAATGTGTAGGATTCTTAAGAGGGACACTTTGGATGAAAAGTATTTTTACTATAGGTACATTTTCGTATATTTTGGTTTGGTTATACATCACAATAATTCTCTGATTTTTTTACACTTTCTTTGACATATTCATATTCCCTCTGACACCCACAGAACTCATAACAAATTAAAATAAAATAAAATAAACATAAGCAATTGATTAAACTAATCTTGACAACTTTCAAACCTGACTTTTAGTCCAAAACATAATTTATCACAAATTTAAAGTTAATTAACCTTTGTTAAGATAAAAAAAACAAAAAAATCCGATTAAAATTGTAATTCGCCTTCCTCCCCTGCAGCTATGGAAGTGGTGGCCAGTTGGGTCTTTGATGAAGTTTCACAAAAAACACCTGTGGAGTTAAACGCCCCATCAGAGGGTTTCCGCGGCGGCAACAAATGAGCGAAGGGTGGCGTCGCGGCTGGAAGTCTGATCAGCTTCACGGCTTCAGGTGACCTAATGAGCAACCCACAAGGCCACTAATGAGAGTGGAGACAAAAGGGGGTATGTAATTGGGCAGGGGGTGGAGTGAAAAGTAAATACTTCCTTTGTTGTTGGGGGCGAAAGAAAAAGGCAAACATAACCCACCTGCGTTGGAAGAAGCGAATTTTACGCACGACACTTTTACGCACCGACCTCTCAAACTTTGCTCCGGGCTCATATTTACGTTAAAGGTGAGCTGAATGATTCATGCGCGTCACCCGGTGACTGTGTGAGACCCGAGACCCGGTGTTTTCCTGCACAGACGCCGGATAGAAAAGGGAGTGTGTGTGTGCCTTTAAGGCGCCCGACTGCCTGTCGCTTTGTGCTGCGGAGAGACTGACGCCCTCTGGACACAGTGGACACTTGAGCGGCGGCAGAACACCATCCTGGAGAGGTTCAAAGAGAGCACAACCCCAGTCCTCCTTAAAAAAAAAGGAGAACCTCGAGCTCGTTAACTGCGTTGTGGTAAGTTTGAGACTCTCTAATATCTGCATTTACTCGCTGTTATTTTTTTTCTTTTCTTTTTTTGCGCACTCGATTCTCTTGTGGCTGCGTGCGAGTGAGACAAAGTTTTGAGCGGAGCAGGGGAGGGGAAAAAGAGAGGTGAAGAAACGCGTTCAGGACTCGGGGAGCTAATGTTCCTCACATGTTTTCTCTCGCCGTCATGCGAAATGCAACAATGTGCTGCAAGTGTTGAAGTGTAGGAGCGAGATGGGAGAGAGTGTTAAAAGCGCGACAAAAATAGAAGGGGGTGAAGAAAGGGGGGAGAAAGGGAGCTGATGTTGCCAGATGTGTGTATGTGTTGTTGTTGTTGTTGTTGTTGTTGTTCTTCAGTAAAGTAAGCAGTCCTCGCTTTGAATGAGATGTGACGCGAGCGTTTTAGAAAAGTTCAAATTAAGACTTTACAGAAAGGCAAAGCAGTGAGTTCCTGCACACGTGACAGCACATTTGCATCTACTTTAGGATGAAACTTCATTCCTGTGTGTGTGTGTGTGTGTGTGTGTGTGTGTGTGTGTGTGTGTGTGTGTGTGTGTGTGTGTGTGTGTGTGTGTGTGTGTGTGTGTGTGTGTGTGTGTTTAACAGTAGAAGTTAGATGTTAACTCTCACACAAAATGGAGGAGAGCTCTCCAGTCGAACAGAGCTTCACTTTCCTCTTTTGGAATTAAACTGTTGTTGTTTGTTTGCCTTAATCCTCCATTCCTGATCCAAGATCCTGTGCTGTGTCTCTCATTGATGTAGGACTTTTCCCAGTGCCTTGCTGGTGAGCCGTCAGGATGAGGCCCGGTGAGCTGATCCTCCCCGCTGTCGCCGTTCTCCTCTTCCTCCTTTCAATATTATCTCTGACCTCCGGTTGCAACAAAGCCCTCTGTGCCAGTGACGTCAGCAAATGTCTCATCCAGGTAAGGGATGCTGAGGTTTTCCCATGAGCTGCTTTTGGTTTTTGCACCTTAAACGTGGAGCCGAGTCCTGGATGTTTGTGGTGAGGCGGTGTGTGAAAGAACGAGTGTTTGCAAACAGGCTTCGCCTCCCTGAGGTAACTCTGTGGTTGCAGACACATAATCTCAGGTGCACTTAACTCACGAATGTGATGATCTTCTCTGGAGATTAAAGCGGCGAAGTGCAGCCAAGTTCAAGCTTTTCATCCTCCAGGGTTTACAGCTGTTTTGTGTAAACAGGCACAGTTGTGTCTCTTGGCTAAAACACAAGTCAGGAGTTTAAAGCGACAGCAGTAGGTGGACGAGGAGTCCGCTTTTTTGCCGCTTTGCTTCCATAAAAGCAGCAAAACTGTACAGCGGCGCTTCTTTGAGCGGTAGCTGAATTCACTGAGGGGAAATAATGCCTCCGCAGTCGGTCTGTTTTATACAAGTTCTTCTAACAGTAAATATCCAACGGCAGCCAAAATCGAGTCTAAAAATCTGCCAGGATAAGATGAAGATTTGGACCTGGGAGCAACGATGGAATCTGTTGTAAAGAATGCAGATACATTCCCTAGATAATCCTGGAGGCGTCTGAAAGGGAGCGGACCTGTGAAGCTATCCAGCCTTCAGCTGATAGGGAGTTGGATGTCTTTCTTTCATTCTGTTTCGTTTGTTTGTATTTATTTATGTGAGGTTCTTTTAGCTCTGCTTTTAAAAATCTCACATCAAACTCATTCATGCTTGTTGACTTTTTAACATCGCTTCCTTCATGTCACTTTTTTCCTCACACGTTCGGATGGGGGGTTCAGCCCACGCGTTAACACCGATTCCTTCATGAATTCTTGTTTCGAGTTGGTTTTAGAAAGGCCAACTCTTCTCTTGATTTGACTTTCTTTCAGCTGTCAAGCTAGATTTTTGCTTGGCTGCTGTCCTGTAGGTCAGAGCTGTGTGTTTAGCTTTCCTGCCTCTTCCATTACAGTCTTTAAAGTACTGTCATTAACCTCAGTGGCTATTTCACCTGTTTAACCTCTTGTGAACGTGAGCTGCAGCTCTGTTTTGCACCAGACTCTATTCTTGGAGCACGATGTTTGCAAGTAAAGAGAGGAAGCTGTTGCTGTTGTTGTTGTTGTTTTTCTTTGTTCAAGATTTGGCTTTTAGATTGTTTAGCAGAAAAATTAACATATCCAACAAAATCCCGAACATATTCTGCTTCCAAAGTTTGTCTTTTCTTGGATTTAGATTTATTTATTTATTTTTAATTTAGCTAAAACAAGACATTTTGAAGGTCTGGCTTTAGTCATGAAGACCAAACTCATTGCTTAATTAAATGAAATAATTAAATGTATGCAGTTTCGAGTTGATTTTAACCACTAATGTGGGTACCATGCAAAAAAAAAAAAAAAAAAAAAAAGCATTGCTGCAGGATTGCAAAATACATCAGTACTACAGCGCCGGCTTTAATGCAAAGGTTCAGGTTTCTGCAATTAATTAAGTTACCAAAAAATCTGCTTGGCATGCTGTGAATCAGAGCCCAGAGGGGTCTAAGCAGCCCTGTGCTCTTCCTCCGTTTTCCTGGTTGGTAATCCAACCTTTCCCCCTTTTGATCACTACGTTGCTTCAAGGAAAACTTTTCGTGCAGCAACTACCAACAGTACAACAAGACATGTAGGACATGGTTAAATGTAAGCTGTGAGCAGTGGGTATGAAAAGAAACAAGACTTAGAGGCAGGAGATGAATCCAAACTGTAGATATCGAAAATGACCATAAATCGCCCTGCAAGATCTTGTCTCATGGGGTGAAGATGATCATGATGGTGGTGGATCAGCCCAGAACTACAAAGGAGGAGCTCGTTGACGGTCTGAAGGCAGTTGGGACCAGAGTCATCAAGAACACTATTGGTTACACATACTACCTTATAATGGACTGAAATCATCACTTCATCAAACTTACAGATTCGTCAGAGGATCGAATACTTATTTCCCACATTGTGTGCAGCTTTAGAAACTGTTACAAGGAATTTTATCTGTGCTGTTTTCACACATGCACCACAGCCCTCAACTTTTCTAAGAGGTACCCGCCGAGGATTTGTATGAGGGCGCGTAAGCATCTGATACAGCCAGAAGAGACGTCCTTTGGTCTTTCAGAGTTTGCTTTGTGTGACTGATGCACTGATGTGAGAGTAGTGCAGGTGATGGTGCGATGAATACAGAGATACTGATCTTTTCAGTTGGGGAAAATGTGGCTGAGGCGAAAGGAAACTTAAGAAGGCGTCCCAAACTGATTCTACAAACATCTTCCTGAGTTCATGTGTGAAAACGCCTCAGGAAAATTGAGAAATCCTCACGTGAATCACTGTAGCCAGGAAATTCCTGGATTTTGTTGTTTTGCAAAGGTCTTAAATTGCTAAGTGATCTAAAAACAGTTGAGGAAAAATGAGCTCTCTTCCAAAAATCTTCAGAGGAAATACAGCCTCTCGTGGCTTTTTTTTCTTTTCTTTTTTTTAAAGCTTACTTCTTTTTGGATTAAACTCCTAAACAAATCCCTTCTTCCTGGCTTGAGTTTCCCCAGAACATTTGAGGCCCTCTATTTGTTCTTTACTTCCAGGTGGCTTGTTTCGCCTGATGAATCACTGCTCCGGACAACAGCTCTGTAGCTTCCGCGACCCCGTCGACACCAACTCGCTAGCTGTCAGAGGCGAGAGCGATTTATGTGTGTGTGCGCCGTGAAGGAGAAACTTTTCTGCCTCTCCAGCCCCTCTGTAGACGCTCCATGTTGCTTGTGATTAGTGGGATTTGCTGTCCGACGCTCACTTTTGCGCTCTGCTGCCATCTCAAGTCATTTGTCTTGAATTCCCTAAACCCCCACCAAGGGGTGGGGAAACATGAGAGCAGGAGGTCGAAGAGGAGGGAGGGGAGGTTAAGGTCAGGAGGAGGTGTGTGTGCGTCTGTGTGGAGAGAAACCTACAGTTTTGAGTCTAAGATGTGTGCAAAACTTCACAATCCAGCTCTGTCCAGGACTCTGCACACCAGGCTGTTTAGCAGGGTGGGGCAGCAGATTTCAAAGCTGAAACACAATAGCGGTCGCTCGGTGGGACGAGCGCATACTCACTTTCCCTCCAGAGCCCTTTTGTCTCGCTGCAGCCGGGCTTTGACTGATTGCAGCGGTTTCCACTTGAGAGCAAGGGTAGCCTAATAAGAGCTCTTTAAGCCGTTAAGATAACCTCATCCACCTCAGTGGGGAAATTGTTGTTAGTAGGGTTGCAACTACCGCTGGTTCTGATTAGTCTGTCCATTCGTTTTCCAGCTGTTTCCTAACAGCGTCAGGCAGAGGTGAAGGAGGTTCCTCGAGCCCAAAGCGATGTCTTCAAGCTTCTTTTGTCAAACAATATGGTGAAAAAGCAAAGAGGTTGAATTTACTATCACAGGAGATGAAGAGTTTAAGAGGCTTAGGCAAGTAAATCTTTAGTGTTTTTACTCGAATTTATATGAAATCTGCTTTAGGGTGATACCAGCCAAGAAAGAGAACTTGAAAAGAAAATAAATGGGACAAGACCTTGTTTCCTTTTTGTTTTCCTTCAGTAAAAAGAATGGAAACTCTACTTTTGGACGTAGTTATATTTTAACACTAACAGACTAATTATGTCTGTGCGTTAACTATAAAGGTAGCGCCAGAAGACAAATTGCTTGTCTCAGAATAAAGGCAGAAGTGGCTGTGTCCAAATCAGTTTGCATGTTAGCTCATTTTTTTCAGTCTTCACTTTTTTAATGACCTGTAATTTAAAGAATAAATCCAGTGTCGTATCACACAGTAATGAGGTCTGAGTGCAGGCCTTACAGATGCCATCTTTGAGCTGTTTCTCCAGACAGCCATCCCGTCCACTGTGATATTGTGCAGCAGATTAAGCCTCTTACATGTACAGATGGATTTAAGAAGTTGCCATTTCCAAAGACGAATTGTATTTTATGTCGTCTTCTTTTTCTTTGTGCTGTTGCTGGTGTCCTTCAAACCACTGGTGCTCTGGGAGAGAATACATTTATAAAGATTGTAGCTATAAATCTGAGTCTAGCTTAATGTTGGTTTAGACAAATGATAATAAAGGGCCATTACGTAACCTTCACACTTACTGGATGATGAGGTTGTGCTCACAGATGCTAGGTGCTGCCTCTCAGCAGGCTTCTAGAAGTCAGCTGGTTGAGACAAAGTCGGGTTTTTTTAATACAGTGGGGCAAAAAAGTATTTAGTCAGCCACCGATTGTGCAAGTTCCCCCACTTAAAATGATGACAGAGGTCAGTAATTTGCACCAGAGGTACACTTCAACTGTGAGAGACAGAATGTGAAAAAAAAATCCATGAATTCACATGGTAGGATTTGTAAAGAATTTATTCGTAAATCAGGGTGGAAAATAAGTATTTGGTCAATAACAAAAATACAACTCAATACTTTGTAACATAACCTTTGTTGGCAATAACAGAGGTCAAACGTTTACTATAGGTCTTTACCAGGTTTGCACACACAGTAGCTGGTATTTTGGCCCATTCCTCCATGCAGATCTTCTCGAGAGCAGTGATGTTTTGGGGCTGTCGCCGAGCAACACGGACTTTCAACTCCCGCCACAGATTTTCTATGGGGTTGAGGTCTGGAGACTGGCTAGGCCACTCCAGGACTTTCAAATGCTTCTTACAGAGCCACTCCTTTGTTGCCCGGGCGGTGTGTTTTGGATCATTGTCATGTTGGAAGACCCAGCCTCGTTTCATCTTCAAAGTTCTCACTGATGGAAGGAGGTTTTGGCTCAAAATCTCACGATACATGGCCCCATTCATTCTGTCCTTAACACGGATCAGTCGTCCTGTCCCCTTGGCAGAAAAACAGCCCCATAGCATGATGTTTCCACCCCTATGCTTCACAGTAGGTATGGTGTTCTTGGGATGCAACTCAGTATTCTTCTTCCTCCAAACACGACGAGTTGAGTTTATACCAAAAAGTTCTACTTTGGTTTCATCTGACCACATGACATTCTCCCAATCCTCTGCTGTATCATCCATGTGCTCTCTGGCAAACTTCAGACGGGCCTGGACATGCACTGGCTTCAGCAGCGGAACACGTCTGGCACTGCGGGATTTGATTCCCTGCCGTTGTAGCGTGTTACTGATGGTGACCTTTGTTACTTTGGTCCCAGCTCTCTGCAGGTCATTCACCAGGTCCCCCCGTGTGGTTCTGGGATCTTTGCTCACCGTTCTCATGATCATTTTGACCCCACGGGATGAGATCTTGCGTGGAGCCCCAGATCGAGGGAGATTATCAGTGGTCTTGTATGTCTTCCATTTTCTGATGATTGCTCCCACAGTTGATTTTTTTCACACCAAGCTGCTTGCCTATTGTAGATTCACTCTTCCCAGTCTGGTGCAGGTCTACAATACTTTTCCTGGTGTCCTTCGAAAGCTCTTTGGTCTTGGCCATGGCGGAGTTTGGAGTCTGACTGTTTGAGGCTGTGGACAGGTGTCTTTTATACAGATGATGAGTTCAAACAGGTGCCATTCATACAGGTAACGAGTGGGGGACAGAAAAGCTTCTTACAGAAGACGTTACAGGTCTGTGAGAGCCAGAGATTTTCCTTGTTTGAGGTGACCAAATACTTATTTTCCACCCTAATTTATGAATAAATTCTTTACAAATCCTACCATGTGAATTCATGGATTTTTTTTTTTTTTCACATTCTGTCTCTCACAGTTGAAGTGTACCTCTGGTGCAAATTACTGACCTCTGTCATCATTTTAGGTGGGGGAACTTGCACAATCGGTGGCTGACTAAATACTTTTTTGCCCCACTGTATGTCCCATCTTCATGTGGGTGCTAAATGGAATTAAATAAAGTAAAAGGAAAAAAAAAGTTTGAAGTGAATTGTGGTTTCTACTCCCGTAAATACCCAAAACAAAAACATGGAGCTCTAACTTAGTCTTTGCACATAGCAAAGATTGTAAAAACAGAGAGGTGCTTATTTTAAAGCTAGCTCCCTCTAAGCTTGAGCTCATTCTTAACAAATATAAGGTAATTAACATCACTTCTTAAATTCTTACCCCTAAACATGTGAGCAAGTTTTCCACAAAACACTCCTGAAGCGAAGGCCGGCTGGAAATCTGACGTGTAGATTTGCAGCCGGCCTTCCTTAAGTTTTGAAATGTAAGCTAATCAGTTATTTTAGCTTTAGCTTTAGCTTTATATTTGACACTTCCCTCCTGTTTTGCCTACATCTTCATAATAAATAAGCAAATTTACTAGTAACTGTAAATTAAGCTAATGAAAAGCATTCTTGCTTTAGTGCCATACGTCACATAAAGACATGGTTCTTAGATAAGATTCACTAAAACGTTTCTTCAAAAGAAAAGGTGATTATGTACTGTTATGTACTTTTTATTTATTTTTATTTCTTTAAGTGGATCCAGCTAAAGTAGCAGTTAGTAGGCAGTTAGCCGTTACTGTTTTAAAGCCAGGCTAAATGCAGGTCTATGAGTCTCCTCCATCCTTTTTTTAAAAAAAAATTAATTTCTATTTTTATACGTTTTGCCTGATTTAAGGCTGCATGTTTTCTTCCCAGGAGCAGCTGTTTAGTTTTTCATAATTTCACCCTTGAGAGTCATAATTACTCATGGGATCTGATGTTGATCAGAGGTTTGGGGATTGAGAGGCCAGTGATTAAGTGAGCTCTGTGTGTTTCTTGCAATCCCTCGATGGTGAGTCACTGAAGAGAGACTGTCTATGTGTAAAACATGGTTTCTGCAAAACTGCAAAGGAGACTCTGGAAGAAAGGAGTCATGGAGGGAGCAGCCCTGTCCTGTTCTCCAGGTGTTTTCTTCTCCCTCCCTCCTTCTGTTCCTCCCCCATCCCAGTGACCTTGACATGGAGGAATGTGCTCCCTGTTTAGTGTCATGGGGGAACAGGAGGGAGGAAGAGGAGCTCCTCTGGCACTCTCACTTGCTTTTTAAGCCCACCAACTGCGCTTTTTTTAGTTTTGTGTCGTTTTAACTCTAAACGCAAACTGCACTGCAGCACAGGAGTGCTGTTTCCCTGTGTTTGAACAGGAGGTATTGCATCAGCAGTGGTTTCATGTTTTTGGATGTTTGCAGAAACTTGTAGCTTCCATCTAAGAGAAAGGAAGAAGAAGAAAAAAAAAAAAAAAGCATCGTGAGCAGTTGAGCTCAAGCCTGTGTGTGTGTGTGTGTGTGTGAGGCCTCTGTATGAGATCATGTCATACAAAGACTTTTATATTTTCTTTCTTATTTGCACAGCTGTTGTTTTTATTAGAGTTTTTTGTGTACTTTAATAAATGCTTTAGATTTCACTTCATGTGCCAATATGAGGACCTGAGCTGTGAAAGTCTTTCAGGACTCCGGTCTGGAAAAGACTTAAGACTTTAAAGGATAGTTTGTTCCAGTTTGAATGTTTTGGACATTCAAAAACATCCACATGAATGTTTTTGAATGTTTGTGTCTGTTTCATGGAAACTCTCTCATCACTGTACAGATATGTAGAAAATGAGTGGGACAGGAAAAAAAAACACAAGATCTTTGCACACGTTCAACTTTTAATAATTGTTGTTCATTTTGTTGTTTGTTTGTTAGTTTGTTTAGTTTTTTTAAGTCACTGAAAATTGCACTTCTTGAAAATTTTTCAAGATTTTTTTGGCATTTACCTGCAGACAAGCAAACCAGAGATTTTTGTCTTGCAAGGTCAAATGTGTGTGCTTTTATTTATCTTGTTGAACTCAGTGTGCACTGTGTGTTATTGTTTGTAGGCTTCTGATTGGCCTGCATGGTTTGGGCTGTATCATCACCTGTTGCTTTGGCAGGGTTTTTTTTTTTTTTTTTTTAAATTTCCTAAAGCAAAAGATTTATTTCCTCTTAGAAGTTAACCTGGATCTTTTCCTTGTTAGCAAACATGAAAACCACTTTAATCCTCCTCCTCCTCTGTGAGAATTTGGCAAAACCTTCCTAACAGGCAGAGAAATGAGTCTTAATAATTGTCCTCAGAAAGTCTGTGGGCCAACCTGGATGTCACCAGCGAGCATGTTCAATATCCAATTCTCCTTTAAGTGTTAACTCTCATCTGATGGGCTGGATTTGATCTTGTGGATTTCATTAGGATTCGTAGTTTCTGTAGAAAAACTTCTTTGGGGATTAGGGACTACATGAGAAGTGGAATTTTTAGTTCCACTATAATCAAGAGAAGGGAGATGATGCTCTCTACAGCTGGCGTCTCTAAAATTGGTCAGCTTGCATAACAATAATGGCACTACTGCAGGAAAAAGGGTTATTTTTGCCCTAAAGTCAAAAAGAAGACATAACTGACTAGGGCTGTTCGATATAACGATATATATCGGATGACTATATAAAAACGTCTATCGTTTCATTTTACGCTTTCGTTTGTTTCGTGGTGTCGTAAAATAAACTGTTTACGGCAATATTTTTTTCATCGTTTTGATGGTCACTGTAGTGGCTATATTAATTTCTTAAAGTTCTCTCTTTCTCTTATATTTAATATAACCACACAACTGACGGACAAGCCTGTTTTTTATGGGTTGTGGTTAGCAACAACGATGGTAAAACCATCGCGTGTCCGCTTGTTTATGTTCCATATAAACCTTTCACAATAAAGCTCAAGATGCTTTTGAGACTTTTCAAAATAAACTGAATCACGTGAAAGAGTATGCGGGGGAAAAAATAAAAAATAAAAAGCGGAAATATCCTTAGTTTTAGTATTTGTTTGAATATAAAATAATTTCTTACCACTTACAGATGAGACATTGATGGTGTGTTTGAGCTTTGAGATCTCAACAAAACTGTGAGTCAACTGCTTTTGGTGAAGTGGGGTTTTGTGTTTGTTTGGGGTTTTTTTTTTTTTTTTTTTTTTTTTATCACTGATTTTCCTAAATCTTGCCGCTGACACGTCCTCCATGCAGTAAAAATTTTAAAAGGCTAAAACCAACACTTTTTTTTTTTTTTTTTAAATGATAAAATATGAACAGAAATCCAAAAAAACAAAATAAAACAAACCCATCAAATTAGAAAATGCTGAACCATGGTAACCACTGTTATTGATTACATTAAGTAAATTGTTAACATGTGGCTACTGATGACTACAAGTACAAACATCATCAACATAATTAGCTACTTTATTGTGAATCAGTTGAATTCTTGGTTTAGTAAACCAAAGTTGTAACAAAGTGCAGTTTTTCTTTAAAGAACGTGTCAAATATTTAACTCGATCATAAACCGAGACCTGTGATGTGAAAGTGTGGATTAACGTGTCCGGACCTGCTGCGGTCATGAAAGGAAATGCCGTTTCTTTTTCTTTTTTCTTTTCTTTTCTTTTTTTTTTTTTTTTTCAGTTATTCGAGTCTGCGGTGACGTCTCGCATTCTTCGATGAATGCCACACGCAGAGCGCAGTCTTGTAATGGCCTGTGTGGGCCCTGTAATGTTTTAATGGCACGTCTGCTGTTTGAGCAGCGTGTTTGCTGTGATTTGAAGCTTCTGCTGCACCTGTCAGACACCTCCGCATCAAATTCATCAGGACTGAGATGAGTTTAGTAGTCGGGTTTTGTTAAGCAGTGTTTAATGCATACAGTCCTGTGAAAACGAGGTACACCCCACGATTCAATGGCTTGTAGGGCTACTAAATAATTATATTGTGTATGACTTTATCAGACTGCTGCATCACTGTTGAGGAATTCTTCTTTACGGCATTGCTTCAATGCATGTAGGGTGAGGTCCAGACTGGGCTGTAGAATCTTTTCTTTTTCAGCCTGTTGTAGATTTGCTGCTGTGTTTGGAACCATTGTCCTGTTGCTTAAGCCAATTTTGCCAGATACTTTCAATTCAGTTTTATTTATACAGCAAATCACAACAGCTGTCTCCTCAAGGTGCTTTATATTGTAAGGTAGACCCTACAATAACACATAAAGAGAAGAACACAACAATCATATGACCCCCTATGAGCAAGCACTTAGGCGACAGTGGGAAGGAAAAACTCCCTTTTAACAGGAAGAAACCTCTGGCAGAACCAGACTCAGGGAGGGGCGGGGCCATCTGCTGCGACTTTTTGGGGAGAGAGAAGGAAGACAGGACAAAAGACATGCTGTGGAAGAGAGACATAGATTAATAACAAGTATGATTCAATGCAGAGAGGTCTATTAACACATAGTGAGTGAGAAAGACTACTGAAGAAGACATACAGAATGCATTGACTAGAGTCATATTTGACTGTAGGAAACTTCCATATGCACAGGAGTTTGAATGAGGTGTTTGTGCATTCAGGTCAAACATCTCCACTTTGGGCTCATCTGTCTAAAGGACATTGTCCCAGAATTGTTGTTCAGAAGACGCTTTGCAAACAAAAGCCGTGCTGCCGTGTTCTTTTAAGAGAGAAGAGGCTTCATCCTCCAACCTTTCCAAACAAGCCATATTTGTTCAGTCATACTTTCATTGTCACTAACTTTAATATTAGACATCCTAACCAAAGCCTGTACAGTCTGCGGTGATGTCTGTATTGGACACAGTGGACATCAAAGTCACTCTGCTGGACAAACTACGTGATGACACTGTTCCACATAAGCGTGCCATTCTGCATTATAATGTATCAGTCGACATCTCACGTCTGTGGCTGGCATTATTGCTGCCATTCCTACATCATGGACAAAGTGTGTTTGTGGTGTATAGCAAAGGAAACATTTCGGTTGGTCGTGGTTAAATTTGTTCATTTCCATATTTTACCTTCATAAAATATAATTTCCAGTTTGTGCACAGGTCTCTGTAATGGTTTGCTTCTATGCTCGCTGTCCACACTCTTTATCTCAGTGGAAAAAATTACTGATGTGTAGCAAGTATGCTTGTACAACCAGTAGCATAATAATCAGGACAGCAGCCAGTACTATCCAGTGTTTTTGCAACGAGTCACGAGCTGTTTCTGCTTTACTGATGCACGTTTGTGTTTTCTCCTGCAGGAGCTGTGCCAGTGTCGTCCGTCTGATGGGAACTGCTCCTGCTGTAAAGAGTGCATGCTGTGTCTGGGGAATCTTTGGGAGGAGTGCTGCGACTGCGTGGGTGAGTGCAGGGGACTCCGTTTTTATTAGCAACGCATTTTAAAGCTGACAGAAAGTTGGTCCTTGTTGTTTTAGGTTTGGAGAACTTCACTGTTAGTTCAGGCTTCTGCACACTGAGCAGGTTGGTGATATCTGCTGAGCTCAACATGTGCGTAAGACATTAGTGTCAGAAGCGATGGATGTGTGTACCGCAGTGCTGAATTTGTTGTGAAGTTTTGTTTACAAGGATTTATTTCCATCGGTAACCAGCGACGCAAGACTGAAGTGCAAACACGCACACATACAGCACCACGTCACATCACAGTGTTTTTGTTTTGTCCTTCTGAACTGTATGACTCAACTTGAATCACCTCATCGCTCACTCTACACTCAAAAAAGGTGACATGAAAGCGCTGCCGTCCCCTCCTCCGTCAGAGAGAAATGGGGTGAGACATCAGGCCCAAGGTCTCCTGCTTTTTTTTTTTCTTTTTTTTTTGCTGCCTTTTCTGAAGCAGAGTTTTTGTTTTTTTTCCTCCATGTTGAGAAAAAACATGGACAAATGGCTAATCGTGCATCTTTCACCACTGATTCAGGTTTAACATGAGGCTTTGGGAGCTATACACAGTGCTGGTACTGGACTCTGTTGTGAATCCTGCCTATGTTCAGAGGGTTGCATAGGGAAAAGTACCCATAACAATGAGAATACATGGCTTTAAGGCCAGCCCAAGACAGAGCTTGTTTCAGTCAGAAGTATTACACAAGTCCCTCTGTGTTTGGAAAAATGACTCTGTCCTCTTTATAGATCAGATTGACTTGAAGAAAAATGTGGTGAGAACTGTGCAGACTTCTTCTGAAACATTCATGGTGTGATGTGAAGGAGGAAGCAAAATTTGATGAAGTGTCGTGGCATAGAAGCAGAGCCTGTGTCATGCTTAGTTTATGCTACCCTGATTGTTTCGATTTATGGAGGGATTTGTCAACGAAGAGGGGTTTTCAAACCATGTAAATATGCTCCCGACAGTCGTCCAAAATCCATGCTACATGGTGCTTGACATGGATGAGTGTGTTCGTTGCTGATCGGTTGATGAGTAGGCGGGACAGGGAAGGTAGCAAAAAGGTAGAAGTTCAAAAAAATTCCACAAATTTCCCCAAATCATCTTCGTGTGCTAGAAGTTTACTATTCTCTGCACCTGATGGACCCACAGCAACCTAATCTGACCACAGGCGTGCTCTGCAGGTAGCCATGCAGTCCCAGGCTGCCCACACTGCCATTGGTGAACCATAATTTCCCCATAAAGATGAGCTGAGCTCATCAGGGAACCCAGAGGCTAGCCTATTAGCTCAATCATTTAGCTTGTGTGCACCAAACATTAGTTACGAATGTAGATGATTCCAAAGATCTCAAGAGCTAAATCGTTGTCAGATGATCATCAGTGGTTCCAAGATTGCATTTTGTCAAATGAAATCCCAGTTTTGTTGTAAGAAACCCTGACGACTTGTCACAGCAAGTGTTAAACTCCCCCCAGATATTTTGACTCGTAAGGTAGTTCAAATAATTCTGACACTGATCTGTATCCATACCTGAACGTGCCAGTTGAAGTCTCATCTCTGAGCTCTTTCTCCCAGTAAAAGCCTGAGAGCTCGGCTGTAATGCGCTCGACAGCTGAGAAGCACACAGGTTTAAACCGCTGCAGTTTGCTCAGGGTGTTGCTGCTGTGATACCAGAGTGTGAGGTGAGCAGAGCCAGATATCAAACGTGTCTCGGCCTCCGTGCGGAGAGGACGACTGTTTATCAGAGCACAGGAAATTAAAGTAGCACTTCCACATATGGACAGAAGTCTCGAGGTGCTCCCGAAGATCAAAGGATGAAGAGGCCCCGAAGGGACAGCGAGGCCGAGCTGCTTAAACGAACTCTTGACTTTTGGTTAAAACTGTAACTCACTTCAAAGCAGCAGGGGTGGTTTGAAAACCAGACTTAAAGGCAGATTGGTAAAAAACAAGAGAAACAGTGAGCAGAGTCAAAGTTTAAGAGCCTGACTCGGAGCTGTTAAAGCTATCCCACCTCCGCTACATGGCTGCACGACATCCAGACTGTACGAGTTTTTTGTTGTTTTTTTTAAAGCTGTAATTTAGCTGTGCATCTCATTATTCTCATTTTGTGTGTTTGACTCTCGCAGGTATTTTTGTGTCACTCTCACTGTTTTGTGTCCTTTTTGTATTTTATCTTGTTGTTTGTGTGTCTGTTCTGACTTTCTTGCTTATTTTATTTCTTTGTGATGTTTTTGCCTCTTGTTTTGTGGTTGGACTGTTCCTCTTTAAAGCTGCTTTGCACATTCTTTTCTGTGTCCTTGATAATTTGTGCATTTGTGTGTGTTCTGCTTTCCATTTCGCATCTCTCGTTTGATATTTCTTTGTTTCTGTCTCTGGTGGTTTTGCGGCTCCCCCTAAATTTGTTTGTTTTGTAATTCTGTATGTAGCTTAGCATGTGGATTTAGCTTATTTTGCACTTCTTTTGGTTTTTATTTATTTACTTATTTATTTGGTGGAGGTTGTTTAACCCCACCCCCAAAATCCCTTCCTGTGGAGGGTGCCTGCATCTGTTAAGAATTTTATCCGTAGCCATTTTCACACGCTGCACTTGCATAGATTGAAACGCTCTTAATAACCTTCCAGATCCCACAAAGTCTGCGTGGCGTAGGAGACTCCCTCATCTAAATAAAACAGATTTCCAGAAGCGATAACACTCGCGCGCGCACACTGTTGGTTTAACATGTTGAAGCTGTGTGCTACGTGTGAGAGAGGACACCTGTTGACACGTCTCGATTCCCCTCACGCTGTTTGGAGTTTGTGCGAGAACGCAAGCACGAGGTTTGAGCTCTCGCCCTCGTAAACCAGTCTTCTCTCAGATCAGCTCCAGCAGACAGATATTGCTTCACGTGCTGACAAGGAAGCTTTATTAAAGCTCTTTCATGTGGAACACGAACACAAGAATCTGACACTGAGCTCTGAACTCCATCCTGCTGCTCCTGCTGCTGCTGCACAGATGTTACGTGCCGTTTTCCTCCCGGACAGGCCTTTTACAATACACCGAGGATGGCTTTTAGCTTTGAGCAAGTTTATACTCCTCATTTATGTTTTTGCTTTTCCTCCTTGCCGCTACCCTTATGTCTACTTTAAGTAAGTTTTCACTCTAAACACGCTCCCTGTGCCAAATTCCATCTACTTTGAAGTGTGTGTCTGAGAGCCGTTAGAGCGGCCGAGTGGAGGGGAGAGGACTGTTTATATTTTAGAGGAGGGAGGGAGGGAGGACATGGAGGGAGGACCCATGTGTACATTTTATCGAAAACAGCTGTTCTGGCTCTGCTTTTAGCATCAGTTTTGTAATCCAATTCCTCTGTCAAACTCCGTTCTCCATAAAATGATTTAGTCATTAACTATAATTCACTTTGACTCATTTGAAGGCTTAGGAAGATCATATCTTGATGTGGGGACTTTGTCGAGTGATTACTACTGTATCTGGAAATTAAATGAAGTGTTAAAAAGGCCTTAATTGAGACGAGACGTTTTTGACAGTGGTGTGGTTTTACAGAACTGCCCTTTCTGAGTTGCTGTGTCTGTGTGTGTGTTCGACCGTTTAGCCTTTAAACCAGTCTTTTTAAGATTTAACTGGATAATTCAAGACTGTAAAGGGGGAAAAATGTCTTAATGCTCAAAAATGCATATCTATTTTTGACATTACCTCACTCAGTTTTTCAAGTAGATTTGCGACCCACAGTCACGTCCTTGGTGATATATCTGAATAAAAATGCCATAAAATGTTTACTCTTCACTTGAATCGCACAGTTCTCAGTGAGTAGGTTCATTAAAAGACTGTAAATTATAAAAGAAGAGGGTAAGTTGTAGGATTTTTAATTTTCTTAATTATGATCTAACATTTTTCTTAAGATCAAACATCAAAATATTAGACTTAGATTTGCTTTTTTTTTTTTCTTAATGAGGGAAATTAACGTTGTGGATTAGTGAAGGAGACAAACGTGAGAGAGAGAGAGAGAGAGAGAGACACACAATTTTGTTGCCTCTCAGGTGTTTTGGAATGGTCATGATTCTCAACTTTTTTAATAAAGTAGAAGTTTTATAGGAATGAAAGTATGAAATTTAGGGGAAACCCACGGAAACCTCAGTCTTGGCTGTTCGTACGTAGGATTAAGTCCTCCGTGCTGCTGTGTAGGACTGATAAGTCACCAGAAAGCGTTTAACTTCCTGGAGACTTACCCCTGTGAGAGTATCAGTCAGATTTCAGTAAAACAAGATGAATTTGTCCTGAGGACTGACTGTGAGCCTCCTCAACTTCTCACCAGATTTGAATTCTTATTCATTTGTGCAAAATGACAAGAAAACCTCACACATTAAAATAACCTGTGATTGTGATGGATCGTGAGCCGGCCCGTTCCTTCACTGCTGTTCTAGTTTTTTGCTTCGGTCTCTTTTTCTTTTTTCTTAAACTGTGTGAAAGTCTGCTGCTTTACGCTGTATTTACACTGAAATAAACATGATCTCAAAGATTTCACGAGTTTTGCAACTATACAAAAGCCTCCATCAGAGAATTGTTGATCACAGCAAACACTGTATCATGTAAACTAATAAACCTGATTCCTTCCAGGCTACTGAGTGTAGTAAATGACTAGCATAAGGTCTAAAATTTGAATGATTTCAGTTAAAAACAAAACAAATGGCTCTGCATGTAACTGAATCCAATGAATACAATTGGACAACGTAAAAAATTGAGGGAAAAATTCTTTATATGTAAATTAATGGTCTTTGTGCCCTATTTTCCAAGTTTCATTGTTACTCTGGATAATCCAGTAACTCCAATAACTGTTACTTTTGTATGAATTAATAAAACCTGACAGTGATGTCTATGGATTATCCAGAGAAGTGGGAAAATTGCCTCGTGAGCGTCAGTTATTTAGCTGCATTGTGTTGGTGAAGTCAGAGTTTCAATCAAACAAGACTTCCAGCAGTTTCTGCTTTCTGAGATGATTCCTGTGACCTGATCCTTCACTGTGCTCTCACTGTTTTCACATCAGGGATGTGTAACCCAAAGAACTACAGCGACACTCCAGCCACGTCCAAGAGCACCGTGGAGGAGCTGCAAAATCCCATCCCCTCGCTGTTCCGCGCCCTCACGGAAGGCGACGTGCAGATCAACATGATGGTCGTGTCCTTCCCCGTCTCAGAGGAGCTGTCGCATCACGAGAACCTGGTTTCCTTCCTGGAGACGCTCAACAGCCAGCACGAGAACGTGACCGTGCCTGGCAACAGCATCCACGGCAGCCTCGACAGTCAAGGTAACGCCGCTGCGTTAGCGTGGAAAAGTACCTGTTCACACTTTACTACATTGAGGTGTGATCATAAAGTTTGAAGGAAAGCATATTTCTGTCACTGAGGCCAAAAAAAAAAATAATTAATTGGGGGGGGAACTATTGCAATCCAATCAAAATTTGGGCTTATTATTATGTCAAAATTTTAAGTTGGAAATCTAAAAATTTCAACTTTATAATGAAAACTTGAGTTATTTATTGTTATTAATGTTTTATGTTGCTTTAATCATGTGTTTCGGCGTGCTTAAAAGCAAACTTTTACTGGCTTTTCACAGATGATTGATAAGTTGCTAATGTAATAAAAGAGAATAAAAATAACTAACTTAAAGCACATAAAGAGAAGTACATTTAGAACATAAAAAGGGCAAAAAAAGGAATAAAGTTATGCCAGTTACTGATTATTAGATAAAAAATATACTTTCATGTTTTGTCTTTTTAATCTACAGTAAGTCCTAGTGAGTGAATAACATAAAGCAGCAGATTTAAACAGTCAAAAAAATGAATTGGAATAAAACGACAGTGTAGCAACAACGAGATAAAGAAATGTCTATAAATTATGTTTCAGAGATGGGTTTTAAAAGTTTAATGCTTCCAGCTGCTCTTTAGTTCTTTGTAACTGGCTCGTTCTTTTAATCTGAAGTTTAAATGCTGTATGCACACCGATGTATCAGCAATCTAGTCTGATGACTCGTCCTCGGGGGGGGGGGGGGAACGGCGTGTTTTGTTTGCTTGTTTCTGTGGCCGGCAGATATCCAGGCCAAGACTTCCTCTTCTGTCTGCAAATTGTTGTTTACAAAAGCAGATAACTTTAAAAAATGACTTTTTGACAGATGCAATCTGTCCGTCTCCCTGCACACAGATGACTTACCTGCACGCAAGCAAAGCCCGCTCAAATATGATTGGTCAGTAGAACCAGTTCATTCAGTAAAACTTGGACTAGGAAATCGAAGCGTGTCCAGTAATAAAACTTTTTGTCATGCCTACAGATGTTCGTATATTAATATACAGCTTTCTGATCATAGAGATTCATGCTCGCGTAAGAAAATCGATTCAAATATTTGAATAAGCGGTGATGAATATTCTAGAATGGCTCTGGACCTGACATGGCAAAGGTCTGTTAACTTCTTGTTATTAATCATGGTTGACTGCTACTACTACGCTTTGCCAGCAGAAAAAGGTTTTCACAGCACTCATCGGACTGACGATACCGGGATCTGCACAGAGTTCTTGTACTTTCAATCCTTGTTAAAGTCGTTAAAGATGTATGCTGTCCAATCATTCTCCCCTGGAAAGAGAAGGGTTCAAAGGAATGATTAAAAGCCTAAAATTACCATGACATTCATGCCTGAGATGAGTGTATGTAAACCTCTGACCACAAATGTACATCAGCGAAACCACCGTATTCCACAGAAATTGTAACTAATGATGAGAAGCCACATGGTCCACTAAAAGCAGTCAGTCTTTTCCTAAATGTGCCGTCTCATATTGCTTTACGTTTTTGAATGGCTCACACAAAACAAGACTTGCTGCCATTTAATTTTTCCTTTGTTCCCATCGTCTCCTTGTTTTGTTCACATTTAGGCTCACTCACTGAGGGTAATAAAATGTGACCTGACGAGTCAGTCTTGAACTGTGACCAGTTTCGGTTGGATCAGACTTTTGTATCATTACAGCAGGACTGTGCTGCCAGAAGATCTCCAGCTAAGGGAATTGGAAGTGTTACATTGCCATTTTTATTTGAATTTGAGGCCATTTTGGCTCTCAACCTCTATTGCTTTATTTACTATAAAGCAATAATGAAAGCAATCCCTCAGAGCTGAGCTGTTAACTCATTAAGCTCACCAGAACACACAATCATACTTGACGCAGCAATTTGACCTCAGCTTTTAAGGAAAAGCAGGAAATTGAGGGTTAAAGGTTTAGTTTTTTCTCTTTACTGGATCTGTGACTCACACCATCATCTTTGCGTGTTGTTCTTTAATTTCAGAGAGCATGTGCACTGTGGTCTACTTTGACGACTGCGTGTCCATTCGTCAGTGTAAACTATACTGTGAGTCAATGGGAGGATCCAAGTACCGCTGGTTTCACAACGCCTGCTGCCAGTGCATCGGACCGGAGTGCGTGGACTACGGCAGCAAGCTTGTGAAGTGCATGAACTGTCTCTTCTGAAGTGCGGGCACATATTGGTACCAAATGCTTGCCCCATACCGCAGGACTGGGGACAGAGGAAACTATGACTGTTATGTGCTAGCATTCCTCAGTTACCTTGTAAAATGCCCCCTGCAGCCCTCCTCCTACCCCTGCAAACTTTTATTCTGCTGTTTTTGTTTCACTGTATATTTTTAGATTTTTTTTTTTTATAGCATTTTCTTTTCTTTTTTTTTTTACTAGAGTTGTATATGAATAATGTATTTTTACAATTATGGTCCGCTAAATCCCAGTCTCATGCCAAATAAAGATACGTTTTGGTGACTGTTTCCGTCTCTAAGAAAGTCTTTCATTATATATTCTGGGGAGGGGGGAAAAAAATGTGTGAAAAGCTTATGGCATGAGTGAAATGGTAAATATTTGTCTTCCTAGTTGCCTGTCTCCAGCTCTTCTGTTGCCCAAGTCAGGAAACGCATCATTTCCTGGGGAAACAAAGTTGTTATTATACCATTCTGGTCCACAGGTGTTCCACTGCTCACCGACCGTCTCATGCAAGCAATGGTGTGGGGAGGGTGGGTGGAGAAGGGAACATTTACCGATGCCAATCTCTCACCGCCACACACAAATGCTCTTTGTAATGCCAGTACATTTTCAAAAGGCAGCAGGGTGCCCTATCACTGATTGTGTTCCCAATTGGCATGCAACAGCAGTTTGCACAGACTCCTCCACCGGCCGACACAATGAAGCCTTGTTTTTTTTTTTTTGTTTTTTTTTAAATATTGAATCACGACCTCATTTCACCACTGCAGCTGTGTGGTTTGGAGCCGACGGTGCCAACAAAGATCATCAGAGGGATAATGTGTTTCATATGTGAGGATGACCACCAGTCTTCTGGGTCCGACCGCAGCGCTCGGGGAAAGTACACATGATTGAGAATAGCATGTGGTTACACCAAATTTAGATTCTAGTTGCTTTTTAAAAACACAGTTTGACAGTTTCTCTTGTACACTGGCTTGAATAGCAGTGAACTTGTGGCTAAGATCAAAACGATACCACAGCCTAAACATACGCCATTAGTTCCAGACTGTTTTCAGCCAGGAAACCTATAAAGAAAATAAGTTTGTGGTAGGATCTCCAAATAAATGAAGCACCCACTTCTACCAACTACTAGGTGTATTTTTACCACTTACTTTGCCAGAGTGTTGCTAACAGACTATATATAAAAAATGAAGTAGCTTCTGGATGTTGGCAGACATGCCTTAAAATTGCATTAATCCTTATATTGAAGTCTATGAAAATGGTGTGACTTCTGACTTGATACAAGAAATGAGTAAATGCTTTAATGGTGAGTTTATGGTTTCCATGACTGGTTTGCAGTCTTAATGAATATAAATTGTTTCTTTTATAAATTATTACTTTAATCTGTAATTCAGGGGATTGAAAAAAAAGGTTTTGCAATAAACATTTAGGAATTTTTGCACGCACTCTAATCCTTTTCTGACACTCAACGGTAATTAATTAGCAGTTTCATGGCCAGATTATGTCTGCACCCTTGTTTTAAAAATGCAAACAGATGTGTCATTGTCCAAACACCTATGGACATAACTGTAGCACAGCAGTGTGTGAACCGCTGGGATAGGTTCTGTGCTGCATTCAGGAAAAGCAAAGGCAGATGGAAGATTAAGGAAAAAGAAGAGATGCTTTAAAATAACCTGTGACTGAAACGAAGGCTGTGACTGCTCTTTGGAAGTTACAGTAACAACAAACTTGCTGAGGAAAATATGTGTTAGTCAAGGCATATATATGTACGTGTGTATGTACTTGTGGTTATCTTTTTTTTGTGCATTGATGTAAGTTTCAGTTCTACCTAATGACAGAAGAATGAGCCATTGTAAGCTTATAGAGGCAAACATATGCTAATAATGTGAGTATGTCAGGGCAATACAGGGCATGTATGTGGAGCCAGACAATAATGAGGTCTGCAACAAGCATTTCAGATACATCAGGAATCAGCTCTGTGGCCATTTGTGTTTGCAGGGGTGATTGTCAGGCAGAAGTCTCTGTGGACTATTTTTGCAGATGGCATTGTGATCTGTAGTGAGAGTAGGGAGCAGGTGGAAGAGAGCCTGGAGAGGTTGAGGTATGCTCTTGAGAGAAGAATGTGCGTGAATGAGAGGGAGACAGGTATAACAGTGAAGGTAGATGGGTTTAAGCAGCAAAAGTTTACAAGATTCTAGCGGGTTCTCATATGGTGTATGGTTTGGAGACAGTGGATTTGATAAAAAGATTTTCACTGACAGTGACCAGGATGGACAAGATTAGAAATCAGTATATCAGAGAGACGGCTCAGGTTGAGCAGTTTGAAGACAAAGGTTTGGTGTGATAGAGGCGGATGCTATGGATGGGGTAACATGAAGGGAACACATGAAACAAGAAGAAGAGGACCATGATATTTCTCAGTTATATTTCTCCTGTTTTCCCTCACAGATGTTTCACTATTTCTTTCACTTGAGTTAAACACGATTCTATTTGCGTTTAACTCCATTTCCCGACACGCACTTGTGCTTGAGCGCAAGCGCAGATGGGTTTATTTGGTATACAGGCAGCCGGAAGCTATACTGTGAAATAAACGGAACGGGATAGTACTTGGTAAAGTTTCTCGCCTTTTGTGTTTTGCCTGATTAAACATAATGCAGCGGTTAGCAAATATAGTTTACCATCTGTAGCTAACTGTGTATCAGATGTTGGTTTTTGTTTGGACGGATCTTCGGTTTTTATCGCTACTGATAGGCTGGCTAACCAGCTAGCTTAGCAGGATGGCAGCTAGCTGAACTGTCGTTAGCATATGGGGCCCTACGTTCACAGGAGGGCAGCTCTCTGTGACAGTTTGATTGTAAATTCATCGAAGATACAGAAACGAACCTTGCCATTTAAACAAATGAGCAGATAATAAGTAGCCAGCTGTTCTAACGTCATTTTTAAGGAACCCAGCAGAAAATGGTGATTTAATTTGCCCAAAGCGAAGGAAGATTAAAAGAGAGTCAGGCTTGAATAATCTGTTTGCAACCAGAGTTAATTTAGGATACTTTAAAGGAACATGTGGCTGCTTATTTTCTTGAAAAACGTGAATTCATTGCACCCTAAATAAATTTCTGTTATGTATTGTTGTCCATCATCTAGGAGATGTTAAACATAGTTTTCATACCTGTATATTTTTCATCAGTTGTCTGTCTTCAAACGATCATTTTGTCAGACCAGGTTAGTTGTAGACTAGCTTCCAGAGTAGGTTTGCCAGCTTCAGCTTGGTCTTTACTATTGAACTATGTGTAGCTTTTATTTGTTTCAGTCTTAGTCTTTTATATATGTAATATGATGGGTATTTGTAAGTAGCTCTGATAAGACCAACACAACACTGATGAATCATCTAAACATCACAGTCTTAAAAAAAAAAAACCCCAAACACTTGCGCTGAAGCCTCCTCATGTTTCTTCAGAATTGACTAAATTAGGGGGGGAAAAATAACCTTGACATTTCCTGTGTGCACTTATTTTCTTTTATCTCCTTTTATAGATACTCATGACTGGTTTAAGATTAAGGTTTCATTTCTTATTTTATATCCCAGTTACCTAACATGTTTCTTTTTCACATCTAGTTTTAGTTAACTATAATAATCATGATGTTCAGCCTACAAAACCTTAGAATCAATAGGTGCAGTCACGTAATTTAACTCACTTCCTTAAACATGTGGAAGTACTCAGCACTTCCTTTTTCTGTTTACCGTCCACAGTGCGGACAGCCATTGGGCTGTGTCAGGTAGCTGTCTGCATACAGCCCATCACATGATTTACAGTAATGTGAGATGATGAGCTTCAGATAAGTCACTGTGTCTCTGACTGGTGAGGTGATCGTTTGGTTTTTTCCTACTCCAGCTGTCTGGATTGATATGTTGGATGCGGGATTGTTTGAATGACAGAAGCCCCATCTGGTGGGTGGACATTACTGGTGCAGTTGCATTTTTTTAGGGATTATCATCGTACTGTTTAGAAACAAAGGAAGACAACACAGGAAAGAGTTCCAGCTTGTTTTACTGTTCTGCTACCTTAACATCTAAAGATCGGTTACAGATCGTGATTATTTTACATACATTCTCTCATCTGTCTGCAAAGTCTTATGTTAAACATGTTTAACTTTAAGCGGTAAATTGTGTTATAACTATGTTGTTCGCTTTAACAACTTGATCTTTGTTTTTGGTGGTAGACATACTTCTCTGACAATGATTGGATTCTGTTTTGAGTTTATCTGCCTTGCTGTGAAAGCATATTTCTATCGTTGCAGTGTGCTCTAACATAGAAAATTAAGCTCTGTTATACCGAACAGGTTGTAAAAGACAGCATATGGTATCCACAGGATATATCTAAGTCACTGGTCCTGAGATTAAACTACAACATTAACAAATGAGCTAAGTGCTCTAGTCTGATTATATGGCTGAAAAGGTGCACAATTACTGATGTTTTTGTAGAAAAGATTTTTGAACAATGAGTTGAAACACTGGTTTGAGTCAGAATTCTGTACTTCTGCCCACTGCAGGTGTGATGGAGGGGTGACGTGTGAATCAGAGGAGTGATTAGGCCAAAGCAGCCATGACCGAGTGCTTCCTGCCCCCCAGTAGCAGCCCCGCAGAGCAGCGCAGGGCCGAGCACCCCGGGGGCGTGGCCCGCACCCCGAGCTCTGAGGAAATCAGCCCCACCAAATTCCCCGGGCTGTACCGCACCGGGGAACCATCGCCGCCTCACGATGGACATCACCACGAGCCTCCCGACGCCTACGTCTCCGACGATGACAAAGAGCACAGCAAGAAGAAGAACAAGTTCAAGAAGAAGGAGAAAAGGAGTAAGATGCTTTTTTTGGGAAACATGGATTGAGGGAGGGAAGGACAGTATAGCACAAGTGAACTATTTGAGATTGCAGGCTTATTTTTGACTCTGAAAATAGCACTTTGAAAAAGTTTTTTAGCACCAGGTGATCTAAATATGTATACCTGTGTAGAAAAAAAAAACAGTTTTCTTGGATGTGGAAATATGATAATCTGGTTCTTCTAAAACCTTTTACTTTTCCAGGCATTACCTGAAAAAACGTGCACATGAGAACCCAAATGTTAGATCTAACATCTAAACTTTAGCTCCCTAACACAAAGTGTGACTGAAGTCCAGTCTTGGGAACAAAGAACTTAATTGTTTGCTGACTTCAAAGAGAGTGAGTGTGTACACTGAGGACATTCTAATCTAAACTCCAGTAGTGAGAACTTCCCTCTTATCGTCTCCTGCTGTGTGCTATGTGGGAAAAGGCGACTTCAGACAGTATCGAGTTCTGATTAGACATAAACTCTGATGTTGTCCAGAGTTTACATAAAAGGCCTCGTGTTTCCACGTAACGGTAGCCAAGCAGGGTGGCCAGAGTTTACTGAGTATATCCAACTCTGCAGTATAGATTGTGTTATCACCACTATCGCTGTGTTTGCTTGTGCTTGAGTTATCATGCAATAAACTGTAGTAGCACCTTAATTTTAATTGCATTGTAGTATTATGGCAACCAACAGAGTACACTGTACAGTTGAAAGAAAAAGGTGCTTTTATAGTGGGTGCTAAACTGTGACACCCATCTCTCAAAATACTTCACAATACCTTTTTTTCACTTACTTTGTGTTTATACACCACTTTCCCTTTAATGATTAGTTCTTATTATCGCCTGCTCTATTCCGCAGTGTTTTTCTTTTTTTGTTCTGTCTCCTCCTCACCTGCAAATGGTAATGGCAGATGGCCCCACCCCTCCCTGAGCCTGGTTCTGCTGCAGGTTTCTTCCTGTTAAAAGGGAGTTTTTTCTTCCCACTTTTGCCAAGTTCTTGCTTAAAGGAGGTTGTTTGAGTTATCTATATTATTGTGGGGTTTCTGCCTTACATTATAAAGTGCCTTGAGATGATTGGCAACATATAAATAAAGTTGAATTGAGACCAAGAGGTTAAAACAGTGAGATAAACGGAAAATACTGACAACAGTAGAACACAACAGGACACACATTTATAATCAGACTTGGGCTGGTTTATGAAATAAGGACGATTTTATAGCTTTGCAACCATTTCCAAACAACCAGGAAATGAAGTCTGGTAATAAAAAGCTGTCAGATGTTGTTCTCACAGGCGCAGCAGGACAGGTTTTACATAATAGAAATCACTACAAACCCTATAATCTAGTTTAATTGAGCCAAAGATTAGATTACATTTTCAAAAACATTCCAACATTTTTTTTAATATATGTTTTAGAGGGCGGCACATGGCTGTGTTATTCATCAACAAGGAGAAAAATGTAGAATATTTCAAACCTTGTATTTTAACAACTGGGAGCTACCGAGGGAGCTAAAGGTCACATCAGTACTAATGAGGCAAGCTACTCCCACGTTTCCATCCTGATGGCTGCAGTGGTGTGAAATGTTCCTCTGCTGGGGATGTTTTTCACCGTCGTCCACTTTGTGTCATGATTTTTCCATGCCTGGATTTAGCTCCTACACCAGGATATGGTGGGAGAGAGGAAGAGATGGACAGATTCAGCACACACCCACTGAACCCAGTGAAGGTGTGTCTCAGGCAGCGGTGTGATACGCAGAGCCCATTCTTGGGGAAACCCAGCGTAGATAAAATTAGGAGGTTGAAAGTGACAAGGGGCCCCTCGCTATCACTTTAAAAAAAGCTTAGAGTGAGCTGTTCTGGAGAGGAGCGTTGTAAGGTGCAGTGGGAGCTATGCTAAATCAGTGGCTGACCTCTTTTCCTAGTCCTCATTCTCCCCCTCCTCTGCTATCTTCTCTCTCTCACCCGTTTCTCTTCCTCTTTCTGTTTCGCTGCTATCATAGTTCGGTTATAGGACGGAGATTAGAAAACAGAGGTGCTACTCCCTTCAGATCTAACCTGATTTCTGCCTCTTCTACTCTTTATTTACTTTCACAGCGGAAGGATACGCCGCCTTCCAGGAGGACAGCTCGGCAGACGAAGCAGAGAGCCCGTCCAAAATGAAGCGCTCCAAGGGAATCCACGTGTTCAAGAAGCCGAGCTTCTCCAAGAAGAAAGAAAAGGATTTTAAGGTGAAAGAGAAGGGTCCCAAAGAGGACAAAGCCAAGGATAAGAAGTCAAAGGACCTGACAGCTGCAGATGTGGTGAAACAGTGGAAGGAGAAGAAGAAGAAGAAGAAACCAGCCACAGAGGCAGAACCGGTCCCAGTGGAGACCCCCACCTTCAGGCCCATCTTTGGAGCCCCGCTGGCTGAAGCTATCAAGAGGACAGCTCTGTATGATGGCATCCAGCTACCAGCCATCTTTAGAGAGTGTGTGGACTACATTGAAAATTATGGGATGAAGTGTGAGGGCATCTACCGGGTTTCAGGTATCAAACATTTTGATTCTACCTTCTTCCTTTTTTTTTTTTTAAACAACGTCTCTGATTACTCACATTGGCTCTTTTTTTTCTTTCAGGTATGAAGTCCAAAGTAGATGAACTGAAAGCTGCGTATGACCGAGAGGAGTGCCCATGCCTGGAGGAGTATGACCCTCACACGGTCGCCAGCCTGCTGAAGCAGTACCTCCGCGAGCTGCCCGAAAACATACTCGGTCGAGACTTGGCCCAGTGGTTCGAGGATGCTTGCGGTCGGCAGGTCGAGGCCGAAAAGGTGACGGAGTTTCAGAGGCTGCTGACCGAAGTGCCGCTGGAGAGCCGACTGCTTCTGTCCTGGCTCGTCACACACATGGACCACGTCATTGCCAGGGAGGCAGAGACGAAGATGAATATTCAGAATATCTCCATCGTCCTTAACCCCACCATACAGGTCAGTGGGAAGGAGATCAATCAGTGAAAATGCAAATGCACCGTTACATGGGAAAGGGAAGAAATATGCAAGAAGATCATGAGCTGGGGCAGAGAACATCAATTTTCCAGCAACAGGCAAACTAAACATCAAATAATAATGTGGCGCTTTGGCTCAGGCTCAGATATAGCTAAAAAAAAAAAAAAACAACCCTCCCCCTAGCAACAAACCAGTGAAATTTTATTGGATCAAAGAGTCAGTTCATCTCTGAAACCCTGGCCCAGTTTAGTGAAGCTAATTTATTCCCATAGGGGACATCTCTGTTGGTGCTCCACTTATTCTGAACCAGCAGCAGCAGCCGCCACAACTCTGTTAAATAAATACTTCTCCCACTTAATGAGCACAGTCCAGGGCCAGTTTAATCAGGCTAAATAAACATGCAGGAATTTGTATTGTGGAGGAACTGGTGCAGATACAATTCAGCTTTGTGCTCGTTTCCCTCTGGTGATCCGTGTGCCTCCTTTCCAGATTGGGAATCGTGTCCTTTACATGTTCTTCACCCACGTGAAGGAGCTGTTTGGGGATGTAGTCTTGAAGCCAGTGGTGCGGCCACTCCGCTGGTCCAACATGGCGACGATGCCGGCTCTGCCCGAGACCCAGGAGAGCATCAAAGAGGAGATCAGACGGCAGGTGGGTTCGGTCCTGTGGCAACTAATGACTGCCTATTTTAGTGTTTGAACAAATGAGTTTAAAAAAAAAAAGTTTCTTCTTTTGCTTCATATCTTAATATCTGCTGCAAAAGGAAATTATTTTTTTTATTATAAGCAGATGATGATTTTCCCTTAAAGCAGGTTTTAAAATGTTACAACATAGTAATGCAGCTTTAAGGCCTTTTCTATTTATATTAAAGTGTCTTGTCAGCAGTACACATCTTTATCTTGGGTTTGTTTCTCAGTGTGCCAGAACTCACCTGTATATAAAAGAAAATGCCAGAAAACACGTCAGCTTCAGATGGTTTAGTCTGTCGATTTGAACCCCAGTCTCTCGGCTGAAGCTGTTTCTTTAACATTAAAAAAATGTTCCTTCGTGGCCTGGATTTCCAAAACAATAAAACATCCCAGAGGAGGCTCACACATCTCAATCCCTCCTAGATCACCTAACTTAGAATATACTGAAAAGTTATTGTAGATTTTTTTGTCCTATGATGCTCAAATCATGTTAATTATCCATGGCAACTAACTTTATTTGTCATTTATAAGTGGTTATGCGTGAATCTCAGACTGCCCTTTTTAAAAAGATTATATGGTTTATTTTGCTACTTAATACTTGGACTTTTTTATTCTCATATTGACTACGTTTTTAAATGTGCTTGGCTCCTCTACTTGTCTTGAGCGGATTGTTGTCATCAAGTAAATTTCAGCCAATATTTATGAAGGTATTTGTGTGTAGGAGTTCCTCCTGAACTGCCTGCACCGGGACCTGCAGGCAGGGGTGAAGGACTTGTCCAAAGAGGAGCGGCTCTGGGAGGTTCAGAGAATCCTGACCGCTCTGAAACGCAAACTGAGGGAGGCCAAACGTCAGGTAATCTGTCTATGTCAGTATTTATGTTTCTCTGGATACAATAGCTGTTCGTATACCCAGTAATACCAGTGAGGGTTTGAATTTCCACCTCTTCTGAGATGTATAGAAATTATAACCTTCATTAAGGTAGGAAACAGCAGTAAGATTGTTTCTTTAGTCTGTTTTAAATTGAGCTGGGAGTCCTTAATAAACTATAATGTGGCCCTACACAGTAACAACAAAAAGGCAAATGCAGATGAATCGACCAAGATTAAAGCATTGTCTTGTTATTTCAACTAGAACTACTTTCTAACTGTGCTGTATGTGTCTGCTCTCCGTGGGGCTTTAGGAGTGCGAGAGTAAAATAGCCCAGGAGATAGCAAGCCTGTCAAAGGAAGACGTTTCTAAGGAGGAGATGACTGAGAATGAAGAGGAAGTCATCAACCTCCTTTTAGCACAGGTGAGTAATTCATAAAAACACATCGATCAACAGCTTGCCAAGAAAACCTTTAAACGTCTTCTCGTTCTCTCGATAATCAGGAGAATGAGATCCTGACGGAGCAGGAGGAGCTGATCTCTCTTGAGCAGGTGCTGCGTAGACAGATTGCTACTGAGAAGGAGGAAATCGAGAGGCTGCGGGCAGAGATTGCAGACATACAGAGGTAAAAGAGGACAGTGATTAAATATGAGGTGTGAACAAAGAGTTCCAGTGTTGGAAGTGTAAAATTTATAATCTATACCTGATGTAAAAGTGGTCAATGTCCCAGTCAGGTACATTTTCTTGCGGATCTTTAGATCATTTTCAGTGTGACTGCTGATTTCAGATCCCTCAGTGGATGTCTTGTTGTGTCCTTTGATTTGTGCGTGAAGGACCATATTGGGCTGTTTTCAGGACAACACTCTGGTACCATTGCATTGTGTGAACCCCTGTGAATGTCTCCTCATTAGCAGCAATACCCCTGATGACATTTGAGCCTGTTTGAGAGAAAAACATGATGTTTTCCCTCTGGTTTTATGGTCGAGCAGAAATGGTGCATTCGCTGTCCACTCAAGTCCAGGGATTGTCCGTCTGCCTGGAGTGAGCTCTGTTGCCAGATAGAGGCATTATACAAGTATGTGGCCCAACAGGTGTATGGGCTACTTGGGTCTATGGGCCACTCTTGCTTGTGCTGTTGTTGGTCCATCAGCCAGTCACAGAGGAGAGCAAAGTGATAACACACAAAGAGCTGAAGTGAAACAGAGTGTTAAAAGCAATGAAAAGTGTCCACTGCAGCCACTGCCTGTGCTTTTAATACTCTGTATTTTGATCTTTGAAGTTTTTTTCCCATTCCCAGTGAACTCCAGTATCCCTCCCTGCTCTATTCCAGCTCACCTGTGAACCAGTCAACATTCGGCAGCCACTTTAAGTCTTGCTTTAAGTTGCTTTAAGACCGTGTATGTGGTCTGACAAGTTTATGGGACCATGAAGTAAAACACGACATTAGATCCTAGCAGTAAGCCAGCATTGTGTTCCTCCGCAGTCGGCAGCAGGGTCGCAGCGAGACAGAGGAGTATTCATCAGACAGCGAAAGTGAGAGCGAGGATGAGGAAGAGCTGCAGATGATACTGGAAGATCTGCAGAAGCAAAACGAGGAACTAGAGGTGAGAAAGCATCCAGCCTCCACTACCTGTTGCGGTGGTCCTGCGGTGTTTGACAAAATTGTGGTTATTCGTATTCCAGAAGCTCAGCATACTTTTGTTTCTGGTAATAGTGAAAGTATTGGCTGGAGTTTTACAGGATCTAACTCTGAATGTGTACTTTGTTGCCCTGAAGAACAAAAACACTCACCTGAACCAGGCCATCCATGAGGAGCAGGAGGCCATCTTGGAGCTCCGCGTTCAGCTTCGCCTCCTGCAGAGCCACAAGCTACAGCAGGAGTTGACCGCCCAGCCGCCAGCCGAGCAGGCTCCACCCACACAGCCGAGCCCGGAGGCCCGCAGCGATGAGCAAACCAAGCGCTCCGTTGCTGCCGTGGCTCCTACCGCCGATGCAGCTGCTGCCACCACCAACGGAAAGGCAGCTAAGGATCCATCAAAGCCTTCACCAAACAAAGACAAGAGAGACACCAACATGTGAGACCTCTGTGATGCTTTTGATGGTCGTCTGTGCTGGTGTTCGTCTCTACCGTGGGCCAGTTGTCCTGCAGCGTTGCTCGCTATCCTGCTGGAGATTTCACATTGCAGAGCTCATTAGTGACCGTGTCCACCAAGTGGCAGACAAGGAAAAACCTTTTATATCATCTTTGGTGTCCTAACCTTCTTTTTCACATCCTCATGCAAAAAAACCACCCTGAAAAAAACAAACAAATGCTAGGTTTAGCTGGTGTAGCGGACAACTGACTACCACTGTAAGAGACTAGCAGGGACCATGTTTTCAAATATGCCGTGCCAAGCCTGTATGAAGGAGGAAGGAAGGGGCAGGAAGGGGAAATGAAGGCAATGAGAGTAAGAGAGGGTAGATTGTAGATTATTTCTCACTGGTGAGCAAGTCAGGAAGCGATCACTAGACCACAAATGTCATCAGTCCCTGTCGCTCAGATTCATCCCTTACCTTGATGCAAATTTGACTTTTTCTTTTGGATAGAGACCACTGTGCCATAACTTGAGGATGCCCCAGAGAACCACTGATAACAAAAGCTTTTTGAATGATGAAGAATTTATGATTGGTCTATCTATATATTATATATTTAAGTAGTATTCTGAAGTACACAGATGACTATTCAAGAAGTACATTAATTTTAAGTTGCAGCTTTTTAGTAATATATAAATATACAAATAAATATATTGTAGAGTCTCTGGTTCGTTTTCTTTTTTTGAACGGCAGATTCATACAGAGAAGTGTTGCACCTCGCAACTAACCGGTGGATGAAAACACGAACAGCCAAATAACAAATGTGTGTTCATCGCTGCAAAACGCAGACAAACAGCTGGAGGCCACACTTTGCTCCGTAGTGCAGTCGTCTTCTCAGTTACCTTTGCCTGCGCTGCACTAACGAGGAAGAGCGGGAGATCATATTTGTCCAGTTTAATAAGGATGTAACAAGTCTGTGCTGATGATTTATTTTTTGCTTCCTATATGGGTGGAGACACTTTGTTTTGTACTCTTCATGTGTGGAGGTTTTCTTCAATCCTTTCATTTCACAGCTGATCCGTGTCTGCTGCAACCTAATGTCATTGTTCGATAATATTTAAGGCAGAGATGTGTCCTGATTTACTTTTTCTGTATATTATTGTAAAATTGCAAACATACTGTATTTTCAGCTCTTCGTGTTTTGTCTTCTTGTTGTTGTTTTCTTTTCTTTTTTTACCATTAATAACCTGTATGGAGTTACGCGAGTGCGACTGCCCTGCTTTGGTCACAGGCAAATCCATGCAATCTCATCTGGACTCCCGATTCCATGAAACTAGAACAGGCTCAGAAGCTTCTCGTGAGGTTATTTTCATATTGTTCTGAGCTTTTGTAGCTGATTGTTACAGACAGTAATGCTGTGAAGAATAAAGTGTCAGTCTAAAATAATTATCTCACTGTCTCTTTTCCTCAAGTTTACCTTTTCACTCGACTATGTCTGGCTGGACATGTATTCCATATTTAGTACTTCTCATTTTCCATTACACAGTATCTGCCTAAATACAAACCTGAGCATCTCTGAGAGAATAGAAAGCTGGACTTTGACTCTGAAAACAAATTACTCAAGAGATAGTGGAGCCACCCAGCTTTTTTTTCTTTTTTTCTTTTTTTGGTCAGGGCTTTAACTGGTTTCCGATTTGGAAACTAGGCTTGTCAAGTAGGACTAAAAAAACTAAGAGAACAACGGATGTTAGGAACTGTCTTTTCAAAATTAAAGCTTGACTTGAATTCACATAACATAATGACCATTTTCTCTTGGAAGGAAGCAATGGTTGTAATTTAAAAGAGTAGATTTACATAGTCTACTGCATTTCAGGAAATGTTGGCTCTATAGATATACAATTAATATTAACCATAGAGCTATACATACCTTCACTGGGCATTTTATTAGGTACAACTTGTTATTACAAGGTTGTAACATTTTTGTTCCTTTAGATTTGGCTTAATTCTTATGTCTTCATGGCACAGATTGAACAAGGTGCTGGAAAAATTTAACCATAAAGATAATGACAGCATCACACAATTACTGTTGAGTGTGTTGAAAACACGCAGTTCTTTGAATCTTTGGGCTGAAGGAGGGACAATACTCGGTGTATAAATGCTCAATCAACAATCATTTATTTCCATACAATTCAACAGTCAGAGCATTACAACGTCCGGACGGGAGAGATGCTACCAGAGGGTCAGGCACATGTCTCAAAATGGTGACGGGTTGCTCAGCTTTTTATAGTCTCTAGTGGCCCCCAGCTAGTCGTAAAAGCCAAAACATCACATTTTTTCTCTGTTACAGCGCCTAAGTTATGACCTCGGCAGTTGTTTCTCTGCTTTCTGTAAGGTGGGGGTGTGGAATGTGGTCTATCTATCTCCCCTGTCTTTAGACACAGAGTCTCCTGCTTACAACCTTCTCTTCATGATTCAACAATTAAGCATGTCAAGAAAACAGTGTAACACATTCCCAGCAGATCAAGGATGCACCTTTATCTAATGAACTAATATGTGAATATGTTCTGTTAACTCAAAAGTATAATGAGAACTAAACTACATACAGATCACACACTCTATTTTAAAGGGTATAATATGATCTACAACAATATCATAATTCAACTATTTTGATTACATCTATAAGGTAACATATAATAACAGAATAATATCACAAGTGGTTGGCTGAGTCTCCTGTTCCACCACATCTGAAAGGTGCTCTATGAAATAGAGATCTGGTGACTTTTGAGATATTTGGAGACATCTGAGCACAGTGAACAAAAAAAGAGATTAAAAAAAGGGATGTCTATAAGGATATGAACATGTCAGCAACAATACTCAGTTAGGTTGTGGTTACAAAGATGCTCTCTTCACCCAGCGTGTGCCAAGAAAAGATTCCCCTCATTATTACAACAGCAGCAGCTTAAATTGTTGATAGAAGGTGGGGGATGGATCCATGCATCCATCTTACCTGGTGTTCTTTTTCTTTTTTAACCATAGATTTCTTGCAACATTTACTGTGTCACAGTCATTCCTCACTCTTCTATGAAAAATAATAAAATCACAACTCACAAGACCATATGACTGAGAATTGCCTTATAAGTAGCTTATTCAGTCTTGATGGTTGTATTTTCTTTTATTTGTGGTCATTTCTATCATGTACCACAGAAACCTGCATAGCTTGTGACTCTGTGGTTACTGTCAGTTTTCCTCGGTGCCCTCCCCATCTTTCTTTGTTTCGTGATGTTGTAAAGTATGTTAACAGATTGGCCAGGTATACAAAACGGCTTGGCACCTTAATGGCCAAAATCAAGTTGATTTATAAGAAGTGCCTTGGCCCATATATGGTAGTAGTTTGGGTGCTGAAAGTGAACAAAGTCTTTATCTTGTCAAAAGTCAGACTACCAACCTTGGTCGGTTTTTCAGTCCTAATGCAGTGTGCGTGCATTTATTCTGCCAATTCTCAGTCCAAACTGGCCCAAGCCCACTTACAAAAAACCCACCCAAGCCTGGTAGCCATTACTGGGCTGGAGCCCAGTCATTTTTGGCTGCCAGGGCACAGCCGGCTGTGTGATGATCCTACTTTAGGCTTTTATTTTTGAAACAAAAACATCATTGTCACAGTCGTCATTGTCTTTGGTTAAATTAGTTAATTGCAAAAATATGTTAAGAGCAGACCGACATTTCCCGGTCCTGTTATACTTTCATTGAACTGAAGACCATTGTATGCACTTTTATCTATTCTTAACTAAAGAACACTGTTTTTTTAGGGTAAAATAGGTCTAAAATCTTTCATCTCTTATTTCAAAATATAAACATGTAACTGACAGGCAGAGATAAAATTGCAAACGAAGTTGTTTGTTGGAGCCTTTTCGCATTATTTGTGCCAAAACGGCTGTAAGATACCTTTATTTTGAAAGTCACTGCCGGATGTTGTAAAATTTATTTTATGCGCCTTGTCAGCCGCTTAGTGGAGATGTCTGTCTGTATCAGGGGCTGGGTTTCTATTTTATCCAAGAAGAGGGGAAAATAATAGAGTTTCAAGCATGAAGAAAGAAATACATTGAGTGTACACTGACAAATGATGATTTAAAAACTTTCCAAAACTTACCATGGCTATAAGGGAGCTCAAGGTTTGCCTTTTAGGGGTAAGTGGTTGATGTTTTTGTTGATCCGTTTTGGGGGCAAATTCCTTTAGTCTGCTGCGAAACTGAAAAAGCCGACAACATGTTGATGTTAACAGCTGCTCGTTTACAACTTAATGGTAGAGTCGGTACTTTGTCAGTTCCGGTATTTTATTTAAAAGAACTCTTTGTCGTCTTCGTGAAATAAGTTGGGAATTTAACTAATATTAGTAGCTAGTAGTTGGCTTAAAACCAGCCTCATCGGTCGGCAGTCATTTTGAGTATGTCCTCTCGCATGTATTTTGTAGTTCTTAACAGATTAAGCTCTGCTGTGTAGTATAAATCTTTACTTTATAACGGCTCTGACAGTTTATCAGCCATTACGTCATCATCGGAGCCAGCGAGCCGTTAGATTTCTTGCTGCGTTAGCGAAACACGTCAGTCTGTCTTTATAAACGGTGACAGGGACGGCGAGAGCGCTTTGGACCGCAAACTGTCGCTTTATCGATGATGTTGAAGTCGGGAGCTGGGAACTTTTCAGAGCCTCATAAGGTTTTTAGGCCCTCGCATACCTCCTCAGGGCCCTGACATCCTCACTAAAATATTTTTTTGAGTCAGCCCAACCATACGCTGACCTTAACCCATCTTTTGTTACACCTCTGCATGCTTATAACAAGCGGGAGGAGCAGATTTTATGCACATTTAAAGTCACATAAAACCGTACAGGGGTGTTTATACGATTAAAAAAATGGGGTGCCACATTAGGAGACTAGGAAGTGGGTGGGTGGGGGGTCCTATTTTCTTCATCAGATGTGTTACATGAAAAGTGGGACTGCATGAGAGTTTAAATTATAGACAGACTCAAAGATTAATGTAGATACAATGAGTTGAGCATTATTACTGTTGACATGTCGGTCTTTTGGAATCAGAGGTAACAATTGAGAGGGGGGGTCTATCCAGATATCGGTAGTAATGATACCAGCACTGGTTTTGGTATCGATACTAGTGCGATAGAATTGATACTTAGTTTCTATGATCTAAATTCAGTATGTAGTCCATTGAACTGTATTAAATGACTTTTTGGGGAAAGGATAAAACAGACTTTAATGTCTATTTTATTTTTACCCTATAACCCATTTAAACAACAGAAGTCTTTTTGAGACAGGCACACTTGCGCCTTTTTTCCAATAGTACCAATTTGACTCAACTCTACTCATTTTCAGTTGTTTTCAATTACAACTGAGTACCACCTAAAAACCGAATTGAGTTGAGCCATGCTGAGCCCAGTAGGTGCTAGTGGGGCAAAAGGGCATTACGTTCCAGGTCTCCAAAAAACACAGTTTCAAGATACACAAAAAGCTGAAAGGTGTGTTTTATTGTGTTATCCAATTACTGTGGTCAATAAAATGTATTCAGAATTTGCAAATTGATGGTGATTCATCTCATAAGTCATGACACACCACTCTTCTCTACATAAGTTGATGTTATAAGTTAGAAGTATCGGTATTGGTAACAGCGATACTGGCCTTGTATTTACTTAAAATCTGCAGTATTGCACAACACTAATAAGAGGTGGCTCTCTCTGTGAACCACATGCTCATTTGGCTAACACCTTGTGATTGTGTTGGGCAATTAGTATATTCTGAAAAGTCAACTTACTAAATGGAGTCTGTAAGTAGGAAGTGAGTCTGTGATATCAGTAAAAAAATGTATACCGGTATTATCTCGGATGATGATGGACATGATATAGCCACTGTTTGCAAGGGAAAATGTGTATTCCCAGAGTGGTTGGTGAATAGTTCCCAGAGGTTGCTTGGCTGTTGCTACAGTAGGTGAAATCAGTCGCAAAGAGGACGCTGTGCACAAAAGCCTCTTTGTGATTGCTTTGGTGGCTAGCAGATTGTTGTGCTCACCTGGAGTTAGCATGGAAGATGCTGATTACAGCTGGAACCTTTTGCAACCACAAGAGTTGCCCCCTGCTGGCCCTTAGTAAGAATGCAGGTGAAGTATTCATTGTGAAAACCCTTAATAAGTAAAAGTGATTATAGTACAAAAGTTTTACCATCAAAATATATTTAAGAAATCTAAAGTGAAAGTACGTGTTACACAGAGTCATACACCGTGTGTTACTGGATAATTTCACGTTATCATTTTAATGACTTAAATACTGCTGTTGCATACTCTTGTATTTGCTATGGTTGTATAATCCAGTAGGTTCAATAGTGACCGCTCACTCTTTGTGTGCATGTCCTGTGACTGATTGATGTTTGCAGGACACTGGAGTTGGGAAATCCAGCATTGTTTGCCGATTTGTCCAGGATCATTTCGATCACAACATAAGTCCAACCATAGGGTGAGTGTTAATCAGCAGAAGGCTTAAGCAGCAGGAAACTAATCAATCGTGTTTGGACACAAAGCTGAAGTAAAGATGTACAGAAATGTACAGGGAGATTCAGCCAGTTAATCAGTAATTTGGCTGAATGAAACTATGCTCAAGCTCAAGTTAAGCTTGTGTTTTTTAGTGATCTCAATCCACATCATTTGTACTAATGGGTAGATTGATAATCCTATGAACTGTCTATAAGCTACAGAAGTTAAACCTAATTATAGAAGAACTGATTACTCAAGAGATAAAAATGAATGTACCTTATTTCATTTGGGTCTTTTATCTTAACTGAATACTTATATATACATATAAGGAATTGCATAAGACACTATTGTCAGACTGTTAAAACTTAACAGACTTTTATTACTATTTAATATTTCTTTAGTCCACAGTAAAATTGGGCGGATTGGTGATAGTCATAACCTCTGAGACAATGTAGAACATGTACAGCTCAGCCAAAAGGTCTCCTTCCTGTAAGGGAAACCTCAGCAGGTAACACATAGCTTATTCTAAACAAACTTTAGCAACTGAAATAAAGACAAACCCACGCGGGAGTCATCCTGCTTCAGCTCCACAACTCCAATAATTCTCATAAGGTGTTTTCATTTTATTACAAATATGTGATTTAATTACATTTTTGAAGTACAAATTTTAGTTAAGTGTTTGCAAGCTTTAATGCACAAATAGGGTACGAGTAGTGGTTGAAAACAGTGTAAAAAATGTAACTTATGGGAAAATGGGTTCAAATGAATAATTGCAAATCCACCTTCCAACTTCTGTAAGCCTGTGAAAAAACCTTGATTTTACTATGTCATTGCATCTGATTTTTTTTTTTTTTTTAAAAACCCTCACTTTGGAGTAACACTTTAAGGCAAAAAGATTGTAGAATTGTTTAAAAATTATAGTTTTCTTAGTACTTGGTGCAATAAACACTGAAATAAAGGAGGTTTTACATGCCTCTATAGCAACAAACATGCTGTCCCAAACATACTTGTTTTCAGTGTTCTTACTTTCCTGCTGACATGCACAGATTTTTTTCCCTTTGTTTTTAAAGAGTGACCTAAAAAATAGCTGTTGTGAAATGCTTTAAATCATCCACAGAGCGTCATTCCTGACCAAGACAGTGCCATGTGGAAATGAGCTACACAAATTTCTAATCTGGGATACAGCTGGGCAGGAACGGGTAAGTGTACGCAACAGAAACTCCGCATGGACTCGCTGTTAGCTTTAAGTTAACACATGTGATGTTGATTTTCCATTAAACTTTGCATCAGAAAGCTGGTACTCGTGATAGGTAGATATTTATAGGTTATGAAACAGGATGCTTGACACAAGAGTTCAAAGGTCATGAGACATCACGGTGATTAATTTGATGGCTAAGAGGGGGAGGTGGGTTATAGCTGAAGCTTGCCAAACCTGCTTACTGCATGGAAAAAACTAACGCGAGCATTTCCTGCTTATGTGTGAAAAAAGTATGCTGGGACTTCTGCTGTGAGCGTTCTATTATTACATTTGACCGACTGATCTTGTGTGATCAGTGGTGCTGATTGTAAACATCTGTGAACAATACAACTGTGGACACTCTTGAAATATTGATGTCACTGTAGTGTAGTGTTATCATCATGACTGTGAGCTTGCTGATTAAACCTGTGACGTCTGAGTAATTAATATAATTTCAAAAACATGCCATAATATTTTTTTCTACATTTATTATCATTCAAACACCATCTGCTTGTTTAAACACACGCTTCCCTTACCTGACATTTTTGGGGTTTTAGATACCAAATATAATTGAACATGTCAGTGTTTCTCAAACTTTTCAAAACGAGTACCACCTCATAAAATATATGGCTCTTAGAATACCACCCTTATGACCAACATTAAAGTACAATAGTATACGCCTATTTAACACCATATAGTTTACATGAGACAATTTTATTTCTTATATGAATGTTATTTATTTTAACTGTCATAAACAGGATGTGACAAGTGATAATAATAACAAAGGTACTGCATTAAAACATTCACAGCAGGTGGGATATCTGATTGATGACCACAGTTTGAGAACCACTGGAATATGTTATTTGAAGGCACTGATAATGTTTTTAAACTGAAAAGGGTTTTATAAAATAAACTTCTGCAAGCCATAAATGTAATGAATTTTTTAAAACGGAAATGATGCACTCATTTGATTTCTTATTTAATTGGCCACACATTGTCTACTTTATTAAAATACATACGAGCGATCGTGGCTCAAGAGTTGGGCGTTTGCCTTGTAATCGGAAGGTTGCTGGTTCGAGCCCTGGCTTGGACAGTCTCGGTCGTTGTGTCCTTGCGCAAGACACTTCACCCGTTGCCTACTGGTGGTGGTCAGAGGGCCCGGTGGCGCCAGTGTCCGGCATCCTCGCCTCTGTCAGTGCGCCCCAGGGTGGCTGTGGCTACAATGTAGCTTGAAATCACCAGTGTTTGAATGGGTGGATGACTGGATGTGTAAAGTGCTCTATACAAATACAGGCCATTTACCATTCTACCGATTGACTTTTTTTTTTTATGATTGTTGAGTTAACTAAACTGCTGCAACTTTGAGATGAATTGTATCTTCTCTTCTCATTGGCAGTGGATATATAGTTGTACTGATGATAGTTGCTGAGCAATGTGTCTGTGCAGAGGAGAAGAAAAGCTGCGCAAGCTTAAGGGAATGGTGCCGGTTTTAACTGATAAGAGAAACCAACAGTAACTTCAGTACAAAATAGAAATAATTTTGATACAGATGCCATACATTGGTATAGGAAATGTAAAAGAATATAACCTGAGTGTGATATTTATTCTTAAATTGACATTCGTTTTTGGATTCACTGTTTATAAATGATCTCAAAGTTTGGCACGTGTTGGTACATTATTAGCCGATGCGTTCACTCATCGTTTATCTGCAGTAGGCTAACATTTAGTGAGGTGATTTTTACATTCAGCATTTCTTTACAAGCTACCACAGTTTGTCAAGTCAAAGTGAAGGTAACTGCTAAAAGTTAGAAAGGCCTGGGGACTTGAGGAAGTAACTGTTTCCATAAACTCATCATGTAAGAATGTATGGGCATAGTACTCTGCCAGGCTTTTATAAGCTTTTTTTCCCCCTTATTAATCATAGACTGAGCACTTTGGATCATATTTATGTGTGATATACCAAAAAATGAAATCAATCATGCTAACTAATATAAATGTGTCGTCTTTTTTTAGTTTCACTCGTTAGCTCCTATGTACTACAGAGGATCGGCTGCTGCTGTCATTGTCTATGACATTACTAAACTGGTAAGTGTAACAGCAAGTTTACTATTGCTAAACTGGTTAAAGTGTCAGGGCTGTTAGCTCCCTGGAAAAAATGAAAAACATCAGTAACAGCTGTCCTGAACATTTGTAAGTGAAGAATTTTTGCTACTTTTCCATCACTGTGAGATGCTGTGTTTCATGACCTACAAATGTCATTCTTTCCTGGTTTGTTAATGGAAACTCGTCTGGGGAAAAAAAAGCAATGAATATATGACAGGAGACGGAAAAAAACTGCTGGGCATATTCTCATAAACGATCTATCCCAGGATTGACCCCAATTTCTTCTTGTTGTCCAGGATTCGTTCCAGACGCTGAAGAAATGGGTGAAGGAGCTGAAGGAACACGGTCCAGAAGACATTGTAGTAGCTATAGCAGGGAATAAAAATGATTTAGGAGACATCAGGTGGGCTTCTTTTTTTCATCTCTCTTTTTTTTTATATTTGTAGTTTTTATTGGTGATCTTGTACAGAAGGAACTTTACAACACACATGGGGACAAAGATCAGATAGCCATATACATTGTTGGTCAACATATCCAACAGAATTTCAATTTCTCAAAACTGTAGGAAGATGTAAGTAATAGTTCCCAGTTGTATTTCTCTAACTGGAGGCAGTTGATCCAATCTTGGTGTGATGTCCACCTTATAGTTGCTTACCTAGGTAAGGAGAGTCACTTAAATAAAATCGCTTCTCAGCTCTTTAATGTACTGGGTCCATCTGGAACAGAGTTTGTTGAATTTGTCTCTTTGAAGCTGCAATTTTTCATCTCTTTTGTTGCAAATATGTTTAAAAAAAGTTTCTACAGACACTGTTAGACTGAGTTAACAAACAAATGTGAAAATGGAAATAATTTACCTCAAAAAGGGGTCCAAAGTTGAGGGATTTTCACAGTGAGCAAACTGCAGAGAAGAAGTACAAAGTATTGTGTTGCAAGTCTTTAAGAGTGAAACAGGACAACTGTTAACTTAATCCGGGCAGAGATCTGAATCATCGTCTAGCCACGTCCTGTCATACCACACTGAAGTAAGGTGGTTAAGCCAAGGACTTGTGCATTTCTTGAATTTACAACCACTGGGGTTCTTTGTACTGACAGCAGACTGATCTCTGAGGCTCTTCGTCACATGTTCTGTCAATGAATAGCTCGTCAATTGTGGTCGTTTTCAGAAAGTACTTCTATTTTTGTTTTATTGCCTGACAGACTTGAGACCAAACTAAAATATATATGTGGCCTATGAACTAAAATAAATAAAATAACCCCTGTTATTGGAGGTCTGTGGCATCACTTCAAAGGTCTTATTTGTTCCAAAGCAGCAACATGACCTTTCTCTTTATGTTTAGTGATGAAGAAGTTGTGTTATTATTCACTCTGGTCCCAATTATAAGTCTTCTTTTATTGTATCCCTTCCTTCAACAATATATGTGCAGTAAAGTCACACAATACTGTGCAAAGGTGTGGAGTCGCCACTTTATTTCTGTACATTTTGTACGTTCTTGTACCTGACTATTTTCAGTGGACTGACTTTGTTGAGCCACTGACCTATGAAACAGTCAAGTTTAAAAAGTCCTTTTTTAAGTGTTGCCTTCACATTACAGACAACTTAGCAAATAAACAATTTTCAGTTGTATCTGTAGACATTTTGTTACTGGCAGCCTGTCACAAATATACATCTTTTGTTAACATTTTTAGTTGAATTCATGAGAGATTGCAAAGATAACACAATTTGACAGGCATAAAATGGCATTTCTACCCCAACAAACTGATTCCCAAAGTGTTATAAGCTGAAACCCCGATATATTTTGGCACGGTGTGCAGTTTGTCCTTAAAAAAAATGGAGGAAACTGCACAATCAGAGGTGAGAAGAAGTGTCAGGCCTGAAAAAAAAAAACATGTCTACATCCAGTTAGAAACTCAACTGGTGAAAGTGACTAATTAAAATGCAGATTTTCCATCTGAACTGTTCATCTTTTTTACAGGGAAGTTCCTATGAAGGAAGCTAAGGAGTTTGCTGAATCAATTGCGGCTATTTTCATTGAGACGAGTGCCCGAAATGCTGTCAATGTTGAGGAGCTCTTTCAGAAAATCAGTAGGTTTTGTGGCTTTTTGTTTTCTCCATCAGAAGTACTAGTGTGTCCTGTCTTGTGCTTGATTTAGAGTGGCCTAAGCAGCCTGCTGCACCTCCCCAGAAAAGTAACTACACTTTTAGAGCGGATCAGCTCTAAAATCTTCTCTCTTGTCTGCATTTCAGTGAAAGTAACTGTTGGTCATGTTAAACACTAGTCTATGTTAATACCCTAGTGAACTCCAGCTTCCTCTCATAGTCCAAAAACGGATTTGTTAGGTCAACGAATCTAGATTGGCTACAGGCCCTGTGATTGAGGGTGTCCTGTCTAGGATGTACCTGGCAACTTGCAGTATGACAGCTAGAATAGACCCTGAAGTGGATGATCAGTTAACAAAGTGGATAAATGTGACAAGAGACAGTTTTTTTTTAATGTATCTTTTGTTTGTGCTCAGAATGGAAGCAGAAAAAAATCTCTGACTTTAATTATTCAGTTCCAAATAAACCTGGACTCTACATTACCCTGGAGCCTGCAACACAGCATGACTCCAAATGATGATATGAAACATGCAGTTTGTAATGCACATTTTCTGTTTTAATTGCATTAAGGTTCTGCCATAATGTGGGGGATACATTTTAAATCAAATATAACACAGTGAAAGTTTTATTTTTATTCCGGCTAATTGATGCTGGGATGTTTTGGTTCAACGCTGTGTATCCTAAGCTAAGCAAACTCCTTTCTTTCATGTGGTCATCAAAAAAACTGCTCTGCCTTAATTTTAGTAGTAGTGAAGCAATGCCAAATACAACTCAGCTAAATTTATAAAACTCTTTGTATGCTTAAGATGACTAAATCTGATGTGGAATCTCTTTAAATGTCTGTATTTTTAGGTAAACAAATTCCACCCCTGGAAAATTCTGAGGTGGACAGCAATGATTCCTTTAAACTCACACGACAGCCTGCTCCATCCACCAGGAGGTGCTGCTAGTACCAGCAGCGGCTGATAAGATTACTTCCTTCCGCACTAAGGACCCACCAGCACAGCAATCCACACGGCGTCTTACCCTAGTGACAGCACAGTGAGCAGACTGAAGTTGGCCTGCACGTGTGGTTGATTGCAACATGAAACAGAAAAACCTGCCAGCAGTATTATATGCGTCAATCCACCAGTTTTAACATGCATGTTTATTTAATTTATTCCTAGCAGTTTCAGATCTGCTGAAGTCATGAAGCAGAAAGCCTTCAGTTTGTCCCCCTCAGGTGGTGTTCTGGCTGAACTACTGTGTGGTGTGATACATACAGAAGCTCATTCTAAATTTCAACTCATTTTATACTCTGACTTTAAAATTGAGCACAAATTAAAAACAAGCGGAGCTGACGTGTTTTCTAAAGACAGGAATTTAATAGTTGTTTTCATCACTCTCCTTCTCTGTAGACTATTATAGCACTGTGGCTCTTAAACACATTGAAATTCTTAATATCAATTTTTAGCAAGTCTAACTCCTCCACCCATGAAGCATTTGTGCACATGTGCCACATTTAAGTAAGAGGTCGTTAAGAACAAACTCAGACGAGCATTTATCTCTGTAGCTCAAATGCGACAGGTTTACATTCCTCACGTGTTTTTCACGCACATTTGCTTTAGAAAGATTTTAACTGTAGTGCTGCAGTGGGAACAGCTTGAATCACAATTACAGCATGACACCCCCGGCTGAAACACTGTGACCAATGCTAGAACTGTTTACATAGTGATTTGTTAAAGATGTTTTCTACGTGCTGAAGTGTATGGAGATTTCATTGCAGGGAACGACTGTATACAGCTGCCAGTCGTGTTTTTGTTTTTTCATGCATTTTACCTGTAAAAGGGGGTCACTTTTGTATTGTTGATAAGAGACAAGAACTGCATCTATTTGACTTTAAACATGTGTGCAGCTGTTATATTGCATATTCTAACCAAACTCTAAAAGAACTGTGGGAGCGCAGCCCTAACCGTTTAAACCGTTCATCATGCAGCACTTTGCATATTTACACAGTATCAGCTGGGAGTTGCTTTAATAGTAAAAATGTTAACTATTGCAGTTCTCCTTAACTTCAGCATACAGGAGAAATTATTTGAAGGAACATGAAAATTAATTACAATACTGACCAATTAGTTTTGCATTGTCATAGCTTACATTTGTAGTTTACATTTGTACTTGAGTTACTTATTTACATTATAACGTGTACAGTTTTTATCAACAGGTATGATGGGATAATAGAATCAAATGTTGACTTTGTAATGCCATAAATATAATGATATTTACCGCCCTATATATGGGAAAATATACCAGCCTTCATTCAGAAATCTTCTAGTCTGTGTGGCCTTGCTTATCTGAAAAACATACGGTGCATACCTTTAGGTATATGACGCAGTTTTTTAGCTCAGAGGTTAATTTGGAGCAAATGTGCGGCATGGGACTACAATCTTCCACTAAAATGCACCACTCAGTAATTGGCTTAAGATGAAAACTGAAATGAACTTAAGAGCTTCTTAGTACCAGATATAAACAAAGTTATATCAGCTGGAAGAGTTATGATTGAAAACAACCTTCATACAATGTAGACTGGATTTCTCAGTGCGCATTGTTTGGACCCCCTTTTGTGTGTTGAGATGGCGACACAAGTGCCTTTTGTATGTTTTTCTAAACAAAATGTATGACATGGCTAAAATGTGCATACTGTTAGAATTAATTACTCATGTCTGACCAAATATATACATAACACTGCCATTCCTTTACAGTCACACTCATACTGTATGCTGCAGTCATGCTTCTCTGTTTACTCTATAGACCAGATTAACATCTGTATATTAATCAATGTAATAAAGAAGTAAAGATTCAATTTCTCTTCAAATTTTACTCTTTCCAATAATGAAATACTGAAGTGTCATCAAAGATCTCAAACACTGTCAAAGGATTACAAACTAAGCTGATGTCTGTACAGTTTCTCAGTCATCCAGTAGTCTAGAGAGCTTGAAAACAAAGAGGCAACTGAACTGATGATATTTGATCTATCAATCATCCAAGAGTCTTCTTCAGCTGTAAAAGTAAAAGGGGGTGAATCCCGCTTGCTGTCAAAGAAACTGGAGAATTTTAGCCAACAAGCTTGACATCCCAGAACACTTCAGACCCAGCGACACACTTGACAAAAGCTGGTTCATCCCAAAGACAAAACTCCCAAACACAAGCTAAGTATCATAGTGTTCTCACTGGAGAAAACAAACAGCTATTCCATAAATGCATGGCACAGCGTAGAAGAGCCACCTTGACAGGACAAGACTGAGCTACACATCTGCATCTAAAGGATAAAGGCCACTCTTTGAAGGATGCCAGAGTTCAAACTTTAGACTGAGAAGACAAACGGTTTGAAAGAGGAGTAAAACAGGCCATCTGTCCACTGATGTGGATCGTCTTTGAACAGTGGCTTATGACACCAATGAGGTCTCGCAGTACTTTCACTTTTAACCACCCTTAAGGTGTTGGTAATGACCCATACCTTTCATTTTTAGAACCGAACAAGCCTCTTTTCTCAAGATCTCTATTAAGTTTTGATAATAGGTAAATGAGTGAGAAAGATGCAGTCACTAAAAGAGGGTTGTATCATGACATTAACATCTTGACATTGTGAAAACACTCTATGCAGCCTCATTTAAACCACCTTATACTGGAGTCCTATGGAAATGACTGAACATGATACTGGTAGGGAAGGTATATTATGGAAGAACAAATGTCTGGCTTTCACCTAAAAAACCCGATATCACTATAGAACAACCTTTTATCTTTAACAGCAAGAAATGATCATTATTTCTGAACATGCACAAGCGTGACACTCTGAACTGCTTTAAACACCTCAAATCACATGTAGACTGCGTCCTATTCAGTACAGCTTACTGAGGAGAAGTCCTCAATTCCCATAAAAGCGATGGATCGCAGTTGTCAATGGTCTCTAAGAGAGCAAGCCTCAGATATTAATAGTTCACAATGAGTACACACACTGCACAAAATCGCTGGATTCCTCGCAAATAGCATCTTAAATTCCCCTTTTTAGCATTCCCCTTTTCATCTATGCTCACATGATGGCCCAAAATGTGTTACGTTTCATCTCTCGAATAAAAAAAGTTTTTCTTTTTTAGAAAGAGTTCTCCTCAACCAGTTGGTGTTTTTCTGCACTGACTTCAGTATTAACTAAAAAAGAAACAGCTGCAGGAAGATTTTCAAACTAGTTAGGTTAGTTGGCAGTAGGTCACCAGTCTGCGTTCAAGCAGCACTGCCTTAAAAACAGTCATGATTCTGTCATGGAAATCACTACGTGGGCTCAGGAACACTTCCAGAAATCACTGTCTGTGTCTGGGAATTAATGCTTGTGTAACTGGGAGCTCGCACACCTTTTTCCAGGTGGAAAAGCAATCATCACTGCTGAAAGGTATATACACTTTTTAGAGCAACATAAAGCTCCCATCCAGATGACGTCCTCTTTCAGGGAAAGCTTTGCATATTTCAGACTATGCTAATCTGATTACTGCCTTAGTAGGAGAAAAGTCCAGGTGCTGACCTGGCCTGCCTGTATATCAGACTTTTCACCAATGAAAAGCATTATAAGCATGATGAAATGAAAAGTAAAAACAAAGAAGAAGACCTGGAATTTTTGAGCAGCTAGAGTCATATATCAGACACGAACCAGACGACATTCATCTCTCAAAAGTCCTACAACTGGTCTCCAAATTTTTCCCAGAGGGATACAACTGTTGTTAAAAGTAGTGGTTAAAATCATGGTTTTATAAGATCTCCAAATCTAAAATAGTCTAATGAAATTTTGCATTGATGGAAAAAAATCACTTCTGTGAAAATAAGATAATACTAAGGGCCTATAGTCCCTTAGTGTTGTGATATTTTGATACCACGGTTAGCATTTACAGGATATTGTTTTATACAGGAAAACTGTTACTCAATAAGGCCCATCTACTAGTTGTTTTTCTCTTTCTCTGTGACCCAAGAATTAATGTGTAAGACTCACAAGCTGGTACCCCAAGGTCGAAAACACCACAGAGACGAGACCACTTCCTTACTCCCATCCTCCCTTCCTTATCTTTTAGAAAAGAGCCAGGTGGTTTGTTTCAGAATTCACTGATGAAAGAACTCTGTATTCTATGTCTAGGAGTGTATTTTGCTGGGATGATCATAAATTGTAGCTGAACTGATAAACTACACACAGGATACTTCTTTGCTCACAAGGCAGGAAGACGTTTCCTTATTTGGTCTGTACCGGTTTGAACTGGGAAAGCTGACACACGAACCTTTTTTTTTCTCTATATAAGCTGTTATGTACTAAATAAACCTTTGAGTCGATTGGGAAGGCAACCTAAAGCAGTCTCTGTTTTCTTGTTCTCCCAAGCTGCTCCCGAGCTCGTACTAACACGCTGAATGGCATACCTGAGTGTTACTTTAAATAATTAGGAATCTTAGAAGGAAAGGACAGAACTCTGCTTATCGCTCGTGCCTTGGAGGGAAAACCGGGATGGACATTTTTTTCCTTCACTTAGTATCTGTATACTCAGTATACTGTTATCAGTATACTGATTAAGTAATCTGTGGTTTAGTTTGATTGCACACATTGATTACGTCGTAAACAAACATCTTTAAAGGGTGACCACTCCGGTACTGTTACCAGGGCAACATGTGACCCGTGCTACACACCAACCTCAACATGCCCTTTAAACCACAAACAACACTTACATTTACGTTACATGTACGTTCACTAATACTTCTAACAGGTTTAACTAGACTACTGCAGAGTGAATTTACTGCGTTAATGTGCATGTATACACCGCAGACATGCGATTATCATACGTCCCTGATTAAAATTCTCGATTAAATCAATAAAGCACAATTTAACTTGGTTCTGGATTTTATAAGATTATTTTATAACATGTTTTTCCTTCCCCGTACGTCTATTTCAGTGTCCACACATTATAACTCGTTTACTGTACCATAATCGCATCAGTTGCCAGACCACGAGTGCGCGCAACAGAGGGCTGTGCACTCGCGCGTTCAAGTATTTGTACCCACATGCTCGCTGAGCTCAGTCAGCGTTTGACTCAGTAGTGGCAGAAGGGATCCAGGATTTCCACTTGTTAGTAAACTCCACGATACCGAAATCAAGTGCATCCCTTCAGCCAACATGTCAAAGTTGGATCAGATCCTTATCCTCGACCCTCCGTCTGACCTCAAATTTAAAGGTATGTGAATGAAATATTATTTATTTACTTGTTGTCGTGTCAAATGTCCAGCGAGTAGTAGTGGTAGTGAAGCAATGATTTCACACTCCCTCAAGCGAATTTCGTTGCTAGCAAGCTAGCTAGCATTCACCGCCATTTTAAGTTAGCCAGGGAGCCGGACGGGCCGCTGCAGCCTGGCGCTATAGTGACGTGGATAGCCGGGCAGGCGTGCACCCAGGTGGCCTGCTATTCAGTACCAGCTTACTGACAGTACCAGGCAAAGAGCTGGAAGGATGTGGCTGTCAGTGACTGCTTAAAAAAAGGAAAGTTAAAGTCTACACGTTAAGAAGCATGTTTGTGTATGTCTTCACTTTTAATATCAGCTACTATGCTGTTGCTAGTTGTGTTAGCAGGAGTAAACTGTTGTTTCTTGTGGCTTAGGCTATTCCCTGGAAAGAAATTAATTTCAGAATGAAAAATCCAGCGTTCATCTTGATGCACCTGTGGCAGGAACTTGTGAAGCCAGTTAAAGTGACTGACAGTTGGAATGACAAACTTGGTTAGCTAACGTGAACTGTAACAACATGGATAGTTTATTTTTTTTAATAGCAACACCGGGCTAACGTTAGTTCAGTTGACCTAAACCTATTAGCTAGATATTGGCTAATTTTAAGCGTGTGTTCGCATCCTGGGCAAAACAGGACGGCACATTCATGGGAAAGCAGGGTGCTTCGCGCATTCAGCACTGATTGCTTTTCCTGGTAGTGATAACGTCCAGTGATGTGTCAGTTAACCGTTGGCTAATGATAGCTTGGCTAGCCAGCTAATGCCAAAGTTGATGTGTAGCTGTGTAGTTGTATAACCGTGTTGTTTTGCGTCTGACAGACCTGAAGAGACCCATATCACATTTTTTAAAAGTCCTAGATAGAACATAACTTTTGGTCATTTGTGAGTCCAACTGTTGCTCTTGTGGGCAAGTGGATGAAGTGGCAGTAAACGGCGCTGATTTCAATGAAGCTAGCCCTCCCAGGCCATGGGTGACACAACAATCTCCACAGTTGGACTATTTATCCTCATCATTATTCATTTTGACCCAAAATTCCGCACAGCACTTCTCGTATTTGTCCCAGTTACCAAGCTCTGTGCCTGCTGGAAGCATTTTTGCGAACTAGACAGTTATTTCTCTTTCTGTTGAATGTACCACTGTCCTGGACGAGGTTATAAGAGGACACTGGTGTTTGGACAAGGTGTGAATTGATACTGGTTGTAGTCTGACAGGATCATTAGGAAGGACACAAGCTCACATTCCAGACCCGCTGTGTCTGTGGGTGGGGTGTAATAATTAGAATGTTTTGGTGATGAGGTGTCCAGGGTGAAACTAAAAATTATTAGTTTCACCCTGGACATTATTATTTTGCCTGTATTTGACGATGACACAGGTGAAATAAAGGCGCCCCCCCCCCCCCCCCATGTTAAAACTCTGAAACTTATAAAATTTGTGTACATTGATTAAAATCCAGGAATGTTTTTATCATGCAAGGTGCAACAGAAAGTGCGATGGTGAATGGAGCCTTTTCCAACAGGCTGACATTGTAATTGGACAGGGGTATGGATGTAAATCAGTAAAAACTTGCTCTGGCTTAAGTTGAAAGACATCTGGAAAAGGTAGTAACCATTTGATTAAACTCACATTTGTTATGTCATAATAACAGCATCAAACAACAGGTTAATGGTGCTATTATGATAAAATTCTTCAATCATATGGTTGGAAAGCCACCAATAGTCTTATTTGTCTCGGACAGGTTGTTTTTTGGGAGCAACGAGGTAAACCAGAATAAATAGATGAAACTTTCTCCAGCTGAACGTTAAAATTTCATGGGTATTTAGCCTGATGGTAGACACATGGTTCGTCATAATCTGATTATGGACCTCTACTTTTTACCCGATTAAGAAATTCTACTCTAATTTGACTTATTCCTGTTACTGATCAGTCACACGGTTTACATTTTCCCTCATCAGATTAAACTTTTGGCTTTTTATATTCTGGATTGGACGCAAAGCTAAATTGCATCAGTATGATGCTGTTCATACTGATCATTGTTTACTGATCCTCATTGACTCGTTTTGTTCTTTAGCACAGAGGCCAAAATGTTTAATCCACTGCACATGTAAGAAAATCCCAATTTCTGGGTCATAAACCACATTCTAACAATTTGATATAAAATGTAAATTATAATGAAAATATGTTTATGTCCTAGCAGTAGAACCTGGAAGCATATTGTATGCATTTTTCCTGTAACAGTTGTATATCAGGGTTTTGGTTGTATCAAAATAGTCCTTTTGTAGGGACTACACATGTTTATGACTCTGTCTTACTTAACAAAAGTCTGTGAACCTTCCTGTTATTTATGACTATCTAATAAACAAAAGTGTATTTTATGCTGTGGTAAATTAAACCCTAACTTAGAACATGTATGATAATTCCAGTATAGTGGCCCATTTGCTTTCATACAAACCAGAGTTTTGTCATACTTTTAACCGGTCGTGTTTAGAGACTCAAGTCTTTATACCTGTTAAGCCCTTTGGCCACTTAACCTGTTATTGAACCAGCATCATATTAAATCTTACATTGGGGGGGGACCTCTAATCCCAAGTACTAAATCCCTAAAGAATGCATCCCTTAAATTTGGGAGCTGTCCCCCCCACCCTTGTTTTTGTGTTTTGTTTTGTTTTTACATTTTTGTATGGCCCACATTTAAGTGGCTTCGGTTTTTCATGTGAAGAAGCAATCTGAGGAGAAGGACGATGACCACAGCTTCTTTACCTTCACAGAGACAGAGCTAAATCGGTCTGCATGTATTGGAAAGCTGGACTGTTTTAGAGCCTCTGCTGGGACTCCTCCAGCAAGCTAGAGGGGGCAGCCCTCCTTTCCTTGGTTGGTATTTTTAGAGCAGGACTGGCCTGGGGGGACCCTAACTCAGCATACATGCAACAAGATGAGAGAGGTGCTGCTAATGCTGCTTGAGAAAAGGTGGCATCTTAGTGTTGGGCAGTGGATGCAAGCTGCAGTATGTGGGTGGGATATCTGATGCACACAACTGTTTTCCAGTTTTAGGCTTTGGTGTAGTAGTGATCATTGTGTAAAACGCACGGAAGGTAGAAATATTTTGGGCTCAGTTAATTTCGAGCTTATAGAAGCAGTTACTCATCTGTGCTAGTTTTCTGTTTAGGTCTATAAAATTAAAAAAAAGTCATGGTTTTTACCTAGTCTTTCCAGCATCATAGTGCAAAAGCTAGTATAGCATAGTGCTGAAGCTATAATAGACATTGTTTCTGGTTCTCATACTACTACAGGTAGGCTCTGTTTAGAACAACCTGGTATTGTTCTGTCAGGAAGCAAGTCATTCTTTATAACTCATCTGTGTAGCAAGAACAAAGATCCTCGAAGTACACGCCATTAACAATGAGGTTTTTCAAGTTTGTATGAAGGCATTTTGTGACTCACCTGTGATTTTTGAAAAGCAAAAAAAAAGCCGCAGTAGGCACACAAGTGTACATTCTGGTATTAGCTGGGTGGAGCCATTCTGCTCTGGTCACGCATTCCTTCTTATCTTTCAGAGCATGAATCAAGGCTAAATGCTGACTTTGAACTCCAGAAATAAAGCCAACCTTTAGAACTTGTGGAAGTAGAAAGAATATTTCTGTTTCTTGGTTTGTTCTGATATTTTTAGAAGTGTTAAAAAAAAATACAGATATGGGGGAACTAGTTTGGATACCTATGTTAAAATTTTTGTACTAGTAATTTAAATGATGAAAAAGGTGTATTTCAAATTTTGAAGCCTGGCAGCTATTGGGTAACAGGTTTTATTTATTGGTAATATATGACTCATTTAATATGTTAGGTTAGGTTGTTACCTAGGAAACCGTAACCTGGACCCGAGACCACCGTCAGCTTCAAAGTAATACACAACAAGCAGTTTGGTCCTTGTCTGGATGCAAGTTTGCAACTTGTAAAGCACAAGTTGTTAGCCAATGACCGTACGGCATTAGATCCACCCTCCATCATTATGGCCAGGCTCAAAACGCCAAAATCATCTGCTGAAAATCCTGAACTTGAAGCTCCATAAACGGTGGGTGACATCACTGTAGTAAAGCGCATCTTTTATACTTTTTGCATGCATGAAGATGTACACCTGTTAACAGAGCCCATAAAAATATTAAGTTGTAGCTGTGTCTAAATTCACAAATTTGGATATTTTGACATATGTTACATCAGAATAATCATATGAGCTTGCAAATTATCTGGCAGGTAAACTCTATAAACATGATTTATAACATCCATGCTGTGCTCCCAGCTAACCAAACATCATGAGACATTGTCCAAACTCCCACCCTAATTGCGCTGATCGAGTTTGGGGTACCTCTGACTTGGCAAGAAGTGTGTTGTTGTTTTGTTTTGTTTGTTTTTTTTGTTGTTGTTTTTTTTGTTTTTTCCAACATGATATGTTCAATCCGTGCTCGATAGTGCTGACCGTGGTTAAGGACCTAATTTAAAGCCAGTGGTGTCACAAGATGGTGGGCTGTTGTGCAACTTTTGATCTCCTGATACGGAACCAGTCAGCATCATCATGGGATGTCTATATGAAATTAGCTGTTTTGGAGACATGAAGGGTAATTGATTCAGGTGATCACTTGAGCGACATACAGGAAAAAGAGGTCATCTTTGATATCCCAAGCGAAACTGTGCTTTCATAGGTCGTTCCACCCCACCATCTGTATTGGATAGGCTATACAGTTATTAAAAAGAACAAAAAATAAGTAAAGATTCTTATTTTAACATCCCCAAATAGTGAAACTTGGTGTCTTTCTCTCAAAGTTTCTTTGCCGTAACCTTGTATGTAACCTGACGTGCACCTCCTGAGAAATGAGGGTCGACACAGCCCGCAACGTTAGTTGGACATAGGACATAGATTTCTCGCGGAAGTCTAAATTAAGCTCATGTCTTCATAAAGCCTATGTTATAACGAGGGATGTACAGATGACTCATCCTTGTTGACTGCCATCAGTTTATCGATTAGGTGTGAAAAGGAGCAGGAAGCCTAAAAACCTGTTTATTCAAGTAATAAAAATGATATGAAGATGTGCAATTCTCTAGCAAAAAGAGGGATTTAAAAAAAAAAACAAACAAAAAAACTTGCATCAAAATCTGTACAGAGTTTCACAGCTGATGGATTTCTAGTTGTTGTACTTGTGGCAAAAACTACCCTACAGTGTAGCCTCAAGCCAAGAAACCTGCTATTCAATAAGGCTTCTTAATCATGTTGTTGTAATTGAGTTACATGTCAGTATTTTTCAGCTAATCCTTTTTAAATGTCTTTTTGAAGCTTGGCGCCAAAACGCAGCATGCCTCTCTGTCTTCCAGGGAGGAGGTGTAACCTGAAATATTGAATTTCTGAACTGCTGTGTAAACATGTAGCCATCTTCAGTATTGTGGCATTTTTTTAATCTAGCAGACTTACTGGGGGGAATAAAAGCTTAATTCTAGGAGTTTCAGTCATCTAGGGCTGCTCAATTAATCGAATTTTAATCACGATTACGATCTGGGCTTTCAACGATCATTAAAAATGACTGAGCCGATTATTAGCCCCTCCCTCATTTATCCGCGACACCTTAAAGGCCGGTCCGTGAAAATATTGTCGGGCATAAACCGGTCCGTGGTGCAAAAAAGGTTGGAGACCGCTGATTAAGAGGACCCGAGGGAAGCTCGGAAAGCTAAGCAGAAGTTATTTGGAGAGGAGAGTGACTGCCGTTGGTTGAAAAGAGTTTAAAAAAAAAAAAAACTTCAGTGGTGTTGCACACTATTTTATATTATTTTTTAAAAGTCATTGTTAACCCTTTAAAGCCGGTCAGAGCAGCACGCTCCGTTTTGCGTAACTATTTTTAAATCCCTGTAGAACCTGAACCGTGTAAGCTAGCGCAATAATTTGTTTTGCATATGAAACCGGAGGAGTTGTACTTACATCTTATGCCATCAGCTTGTCCTCGGTCACGGTTTCGTTCCACATATAGCTTTGCAAAAACTGCATAAAAAGCGCTTGCAGGAACAAAAACATAATATTCCAGAAACACGCTTTGCCGTTCCTATCAGCTGTTCGTAACACTTCCCACAGTGAAATGATGCACATGCTGTTTTCTTTGCAAATTTGCATCATAGGATTGTTTTTTGTTTTTCCTGCAGTATATAAAAATTGCTGTATCTCCAAAATAAAACTATGAAGACACTCAAAATAAATTTCCTGTGGTGGGAAACTATTTTTTGCAACTTTAGTGTATTTAAAGTTTTGAGGGATAAACCTCTTAAATTTCTCCAAGTAGAAATATATGTAAATAAAACAAAAGCGATTTTCAATTTTTTTTGTAGTTTATTGCACTTTTTTGCAATTTATGTAATTACTATGGACTTAATGCATACATATTATTAAAATATGGGCTATAAATATCGTCAAATAATCGTGATCTAAATTTCAGTGAAAATAATCGTGATTATCATTTTTGCCATAATCGAGTCATCTGTGAAGTTTTCAGAATTTTGGATTTGAACCATACACCAGTGTTGGAGACTGTGCTCTGAAATACAAAGCTAACGCTGCTTTTTTTTGTTTTTTTGTGTTGTTTTCCAGGCCCTTTTACAGATGTAGTCACCACCAACCTCAAACTGAGGAACCCTTCTGACAGAAGAGTGTGTTTCAAAGTGAAAACGACAGCGCCACGTAGGTACTGCGTACGGCCAAACAGCGGCGTTATCGATCCTGGATCAAGCGTCAACATCTCTGGTAAGTTTTTATTTGTTAACTGTCTTTTTGCCGCCCATTTGAACATGTAGATTCGGACTGAGTGTGAGCGAATAAAGGAAATGTTCAGTCATAGGTCAACAAGTCGGAGATTTCAGTTAGGGGGGAAAAAAGTCCAAGTGACCTATGCTGTTTTTACAATGATTTCTGTATGATGTTTTTCTCATGACCCTTAAGGCCACAAGCAATGAAGTTGTTCTGTGTACAACAAGAGTTCCTTTAGCTTTAATTTCTTCAGGCTTTATCGTCTTCTCTGTCTACCTTTTGAAGTAGATCAAGTTGTGCCAGAGACCTTATCTCAGCAGTTTTCCTTTAAGCAAGTTAACCTATCTAAGATGCTATACATTACTATATCTTTTGAATGCTGGTTTATCTTATGTTTGCTGATGACATTAAGGTAGCTTGGGTACCATCAGTTTGTTGTGTTTAGGCTCCACAATTGTCCATTCAGGGTGGCCACTGGGGCCTAACAGAAATATTGGAGTTGAGATAAAGCAAAACTTCTTATAATGAGGAATATTAACAGAACACATCTGAAAGCAACCCATATCAGCATCTTAATTGAAGTAATACATTACTCTGATTAGTGGTTATAATTTCATCTTTTTTGGTATGTAAATTTGGCTGCAGGCAAAATGGGGTTTATTGGGCCAGATTAGTTTCAATTTGGCTGGTTATTAAGATTCATTAGTCATTTTAAAGACAGTTGCCTGCATTGTCTACAAGCACTGTTTCAACTCACTGCAGTGAAAGGGGAAAATGGGTTGCTTGTTTTTAAAACGGTGACCCTTTTCCTCCAGCAGGTTTAGCAACTTAAAGTTATTTGAGCTCCAGCGTGCTCAGCATTACTACATGTGAATGTCTGTAGAAATGTCTCAAAGCACTTTTGCACCATAGTCCTGGTAATGTTTATTGTGCTTTTAAATTCCATAATGGTTAAATGCACTGCTTCTGTTTGTTCTTTGCAAACATTGCCAGTTTAGTGTATGACAAATGGCATTATTTCAATGTTTGTGTGCAGAAATATCCACACATTAAAGTTTCAGAGGGCTTTATTTCTTTGATGCTTTTAGTGAACAATGACATTGCGAGCTTGTATTGAATTAAGTTGGAAAATGAATGACATCCTCTTGAAACTCAATAGATCCTTTAATGAACCTATTTAAGAAGGGAGGGAGGATGCCAAAATGGATCTCTTGTGAATGTCTGACTCGCTGAAGTGTGTATTAATTTAATTCAGGCAATCAGGTTTTTAGGAGCTACGAAAGTTAGATTCTTATTGGTCCTTCAGTGTCATTGGGGAGGTACCCGTTTGGTCTCACACAATCACATTAAAGTACAATAAGGACTCCTTCAGAAGATGGTGTGCCCCCCTGGTCTTAACAGCATGAAGTACAAAGGAACACTGAGAAGGTCTAAAGATGCTTTGGAACAATCATCCTCCAAAGTACCTTGAAAAACTGTAAATTTACCTTTTTGTTTAAAAAAACAAAAAAAACAAAACAAAACTATTTTTAATAAAAGTTGAGTAAAGAGGAAAAAATCACTGATAAATTAAAAAAACATGCTGTAAAAACAATGCCTCGGACGTTTTCACAGGTCATTTCTGGTGTTTAGTATGCTGACTGTTTATGCGATCTGTTTTCTGTGTATAGATGTGCTTTTATTCAAACAGTTCTCATTGATCATTTCTGTTTTACAGTCATGCTACAGCCCTTTGACTATGACCCCAATGAGAAAAGTAAACACAAATTCATGGTGCAGACTATTTTCGCCCCGCCAAACGTCACCGACATGGAATCATTGGTAAGTGACTGGGATTTACTTTTGAACCCATTATTTTGCTTCTAATGTTGCAGCGAATAACACAGAGGTGTACCTTTGGTTACGTAGCTCTGAAGTCATTTAAATGTGTCAAAGTGGAAGCATGACTATAGTATTTGCACAAACAAAACGGTAAACCTTACTAGTTAAAATCTGTTGAACTGAATAGTTTTTAATACTTATTGAATTCTTTCACATAAAACAGTTGATCAGCTTAAAAAATTCCCCATTTAAATGTTTTGTCTTTCTTCCACATTTCCTTTTATATGTAAAAACAAACATTACTGTTCGGTCTTTATTGGTAAAAGGAGCCCTATGCATTCCAGTATCACATGCACATGACTTGTGCTTTAAAATATTAACTTGATTGACTCAATGAAAACATTTCATGTATGATATTTGATAGTAGAAAGTCTTTTACTGTTAAACTTTAAGTTGAAGGGTTATCATCATCTGCCGAGTTAATTTCCTTACTCTGAAGCATTTTCCAGTTATCCACCAGGGGACAGCAGAGACTCGGTCAGCCAGTAAAACCTGTACATACCTTGTCATTGTATTCATGAACGGACTTGTTTTGAATGAGGTTTAAAATTCAGGAAGTATAGTATAGACAAACCGAGGTCTGACTGGTGCTGATGTATAAAATGGAGTCTCATGTTGTGACTTAATCTTTTGTTTCTTTTCTATTTTATCGTCTGTACTATACTTTTCTACTTTATTTCTTTATAAATTCAGAGTCTGGGTGGTGCCATTTTGAAATATGTTGAAAATAGTTCAAATAAACAGAAATAAAAGGAAATGAAGCTGTGCCTGTGTTATATAGATTTTAAGGCTAAATTGCTTGTACATACAATGTGAAGTAGTTGGCACAGTTTTAATATGTGCATGTGTGAACAGAATCTAATCTGCTAGAAGTTCAAGTTGATGAATAACATGCTTTCATTTGCTTTTAAATCCTCACTAGTGGAAAGATGCAAAGCCAGATGATCTCATGGACTCCAAGCTGAGATGTGTCTTTGAGCTGCCATCTGAAAATGATAAAGTGGTAAGGTGCAATGATCAGAGTCCCTCCTTGAACTGGATATGCGCTACTAAAAACTCTAGAAAAATAAAAATTGTCTGGCATAGTGTTAGCATGACATTCCTGTGTCGAGAGCAGAGTGTAAGATCTCTGCAGCATCTTGCAGCTAAAACAATGTTCAGCAACTAGGTGCAGTTAGAATAGCAGTGTGATGATTTACAGGCTGAGACACTGCCCATGGAGCAGTGGTTCTATATGCTTCTGAAACTATGTCAGGTTGGTAAAGAGGATGAAGCTTAAATGGGTCAGATTAGGGCTGTGCGATATGACCAAAATCTCATATCCCGATATAAGACATCTATCGTCCCGATAACGATATAAATCACAAAAATTTAAAATTTTCTGTGAATCTCGGGCAGCTCGACTTGCGTGAAGTGTTTCCAGCTGCGCGTCATGTACCTGGAGTCGAGTGTTTTTAACGATGTATGAAACGAGGCATTTTTAGACATAAGTTGTAACGGCCGCCGTTTTCTTTGCAAGTATTTATTACACGGTGTGCTGCGGGGAAAAGCCTGTTCTAATGTTTGAGTCTAAGGTTTATTTCTTTAGCACCTGACGGCTCTTTTCTTGCTTCTCATCCGTAAATACTCTGCATACTCTTTCACGGGTTCAGTTTATTTTGAAAAGTCTTAACAGGATCTTGAGCTTTATTGTGAAAGGTTTACGTAGAAAATAAACACGCAGACACGCGATGGTTTTACCCTTATTGTTGCTAACGACAATGCATAAAAACAGGCGCTTGTTCGTCAGTAGTGTGGTTATATTAATTATAAGAGAACTTTAAGAAATTAATATAGCCACTACAGTGACCATCAAAACGATGAGAAAATATTGCCGTAAACAGTTTATTTGTGACACCATGAAACAAACGATAGCGTAAAATGAAACGATAGACGTTTTTATATCGTCATCCGATATCTATCGAACAGCCCTAGGTCAGATCAATACTGCAACGTAGCCAGAAAACCAAAAAACTGCGAGTGAACGGATTCTGATTATCTGACTGATAGCAGGCTTTACTTTTTCACAGCTAATCAGTGTTGACTGATTAAATAAGTTATATTTTGTAGGACCAGTGTTGCTTAGGATAATTTTTCTATTTCCAGCAGCTGACTGTGAACTGTGTGTAAGTAGGAGCACATTTCCCTCATCTTAATAGGACATACCCCGCGATATACAATATCAGGGTTAAGTTCCTAATCCAAGATATGCAAATCTGAGTAGGATTCACTCTTATTATGGGGACCACTGAAGTAGAAACTAGATGATACTTTCCTCTTATTTATGTCAGGACATCAGTATGTGTCACTTTGAATCATAACCTTTTTTAAAACCTTTTTTTTTTTTTTTTTTTTTTTTGTGCAGTTTAAAAACAAAAAGTCCAGATCAAAGACCTGGCCTTAATTTGATCAGTCTCATGTACTGCAGCGGTTGTTTTTATCTAGACCTGGTCTGATGTGGTTTGGATCGAGGAAAATGGGCTATAAAGACTATAAATCCTAAATTGTGCTATAAATAATCAGTTTTTCCACTTGTTTTAATCAAATTCAGGTTTCATAAATGTTACGCATTAAACTTAGATTTGGTCTCATTGTTGTCTGGATGGAGATGAAATTTTCGTGTGTGTGTGTGCGTGTGCGTGTGCGTGTATTTTTTTTTTTTTTTTTTAAATTAAAAAAGCACAGACAGTAATGCTTCATGATGGGATACCTGTTACAAGACCCCTGCTCAAAAGTGAGATCTCTCCCTGTACTATTCAGCAAAAAACAAAAAGCTTTTAACTTTTTGTCTCTGAGAAGTTATTTGTAAAAGTAGCCATAGCTGAAATCTCTGTGCACGCAGTTATGTTTATATCGTGATTAGGGCTGAACGATTATGGAAAATAATCTAATTGCGATTTTTTTTTTTTTTTGCCCCAATATTGCGATTGCGATGCGATATGCGATTATTTTTTTTAAGGTCTTTGTCTTCTGTATTATTAAACAAAGACAAGCAATACATCATATAGTATGGCCAATACTATATTACATTAATTTTAAACTGTTCTTTCCTGGAAGACAGACCTCTGTTATGATGACATGAGGTGATGCATGAATTGATGACTGACATTTTTATTTAACTTCTTCAATCACAACAGTATATTTGAACATACACAATAGTTTATTTTTAGCTTACAAACATCTGAGCATAAAGTGCTGACAAGGAACCCTGGTGTAAACATTAAAATGAAAGTCAGTACAATGTGCAGATTGCAGAAATATACATTAAAAAAAATCAGTGGCTTTACCACACTCAGTTTTTCGACATCTGTGAACTACTAGACAGTCATTCAATTAAAAAATAATATTAAATAAATAAAACTAATAAATAAAAAATACACACATCTTACTGATCTCTGCAGTCAGTAACATTACACATAAAGTGCAAACATAATAGCAATTGTATAAACACACACACAAACACGCCTTTAAAATTTAAAGGCGTGAAATTGGACGGTCTAGCCTTCTGATTAGCGTCACCGCTGTCTCGGTGGAGTTTAATAAACTCGGCCGTCTGCTTCTTGCTATCTAAAATATAACCAGACACTGGTGTAAATTCTCGACTGTCTCATACTTCTGTTTAATAAGTTTTCTGTTTGACGTTTAGTCAGCTGTGTGAAAACCAAGGAGGAACCCACCCGGGGGATTAATAAAGTTTTATTTTATCTAATCTAATAACTTTAATCTCAGCCAAACCGATTTACTCACGAACAAACAAAACACTGAAAAAAGCCCAACAATAACATTTTTAGGTTGTCTAAGTGACTTATATATTACGTTTAACCCGAGCAGCGAAACTCCGCGGTGATCTGAAAATGATGTGCCGGGAGTTGTGCCGTTCTCGGCCGCATCAGTAATCCTCGAGCTCCCGGCTAGCTGTCGAGCTGGTGGGTAGCAGACGCCTCTGAAAACGTCGAAGCACTTTTGCAAATATGGGATATCTTGATAAACCGAGCAGATATTTGATGTTTACACAACTACTTTCTCGCCTGAAAATATGTTAAAAGTTTATTTTGTGACCCTGAAAGATTAGTATGAGTAATTTTAAAACTTAGTAGCGGCCGCCATTGCTGGAAACTGGAGTTTGGCTGGGCCGCGCTATGAATTCTGGGATATGGTAGTAATTTGGACAGCCTTCGGCGCGTCGCTGTGATGTAATCGGTCTACAAATGCGGCCTCAGGAGGATGCAGCCCATGAATTTGGACATGTCCAGAGTATAATCGCAGCCTTTGCGGTTAGAAAATTGCACTTGATCATGTCGCGATATTATCGCAAATGCGATATATCGTTCAGCCCTAATCGTGATATTTACTCGGATGATATTCGCAGTTTTAAATGCCCTGAATGTCTTATTTTTCTCTCGTCGTGTACTCTCAGGCACTACTACATGATACTGAACAAGCATCTGGCAGCTGTAGGACTTGTACTCTCTGTTCCACAAGTTCTTTTTGTAGCTGAAGGGAGTTCTTTATGAATGAATTGAGGACCGATCAGGCCACGTGCCTCCTGGATTGTACTGTGTGAGTGTTTAAAATATGGAACCTATTCACAGAGTACCGAAGGTCATCTTCTGCTTACAGGAACATGTTAGCGTGGGTCATGCCAGCCTTGTGTCAATGAAAATATCCCTAAACTATTTATTGAAAACTTGGGAAATCTGTGCTGCTTAACACATAAAAGTAATCAGAACCTGAAGTCTCTCCTAAAATACATTAATTAATACATTAATTGCGTTGTGCTCTATTGCCAGTTTTCCAAACTTTGAAAAATTCATTTTGTTGCCCAGATCAGTGAAACCACCGACTGTTATGTAAATGTACCTTCTGGTAGCTCCAGGTGTTGGCAGTGACGGCAGTTGTGTGCACCATGTATCAGGGTGTAGCAGGTCGCACAAAGAGAAAGACACAGCAACGTGTTTTACTGTCACACCTCTCTACTTAAATAAAGACCAAAGGGACATGTGTAAGCAATACTGACGTTCCTGAGCATAGGAGAAATGTTATATGTAAATGTTTAATTACTAGATGTATATATATTTTTTTTTTTAGCATGCATCAAATTCTTGTGGCCCACAGGAATCGTGGCTCGTCAGTGCGTTTTGCATTTCAACAGCTAACTTTGTCTTCGCTGCTGATGTGAAACACTGAATAACAAAGGCAGCTCTAACTTTTTTTTGTAAGGTGAGAAAAGGTGAAAGCTTTAATGAAAAAGATGTTAGTGTAGCTTAGTGCCTCCACTGTATGTCCTAATAATTTAAAGAGAAGTTCAGACTTTTTGTTTTTGTTACAGAGTTACCTAGGTTAGTTAGGTTTTGTGTGTGTGTGGTCCCCCAATATATAAGTAACTCCTCTGCAGGCTCACATTAGGTCATTTTTAAGACTTAAAAAAATAAATTCAGTTTGTGTACGATCAGTCATCCTTGTTTTCATTGCTTATCTGAGCCTTAGTAGGCCTCGTTATAAATGCCTGACTTGTGGGAGCGATATGATGTCCAGAGGGTTTTATTTGTTACCCTCCAGGAAGATTTAAATTTTAATGTAGTTTTATTTACTCAAGCTTGAAATATGTTTTTGTTTAACAAATGGCCCAGAATGATCAGGATAAACTTCTATTAAATACTCAATGCCTTAACTATGTGCTGGCCAATCATCCTCAAGAGCGTAGTCACTCCCTAAAGGTCTGCTTTTGAGCCAGGAAAAACCCAGATCCTGCCCTCGTACTGATTGTCAACGTTCATCTGCTACTATGCAGCACTCTTTTTTTTTTTTTTTTTTTTTTTTTTTTTCCTTCTTCCTCCACCCCTCATGTTGTCATGCTGTCTGTGCCACTACACAAAGCCACATCCACCATGACTTTTGGAAAGACATGTTTTTTTTCTTTTTGCTTGTCTCTTTCATCTGGCACCATGAGCCTCGGGGCCCTCGAACAAGGCCGCCTTTCTTTTGGCTCATGCGTCCGTCTAGAGGCTAACCTCCATACTTAGCCCAGGGCATACTTAGCCCAGGGCATACTGGGCCTTACCTCATCCTCTCTTTGTTGGGCAGAATGACGTGGAGGCGACCCGAGCCGCCCCCGTGATGAACTCCGTGAAGGCGGAGTCGTCGGCAGCCGCGGTGCCTATCGCTGCCGGAGCGGACGACGCGGAGATGAAGAAAGTGGTGGAGAAGTGCAAGAGACTGCAAGCTGAGATGAACAAGCTGAGTGAGGAGAACCGGCAATTAAAGGTTGGATATGATTGGTAACTAATTGTAGTCAAACACTTGGATTTTTAATGCTAATGCATTCCACACAGAATAAAACTGAAACAAAGTGTGAATAGGGATTTACTGTCAAATATAATTGTACGAGCCTGTGAGTACACACCAACATCATACTACTCTCTGGTGGTTTTGAGTGTGTTTGTTTCAAACTCCGTAGAGGCTTGTGACAGCAACATGTTTGAATGCAACACAGCATGTTGTGTGGGTGTGTTTTGCTGGGTACTTCTCACCTCTGGCTCTTCCAGAGCGTTGAACTGAGGATGAGAGAGGTTTGTTAGAGCAGTCAGAGTGGAAACATGAATTTTGTGTAGTTGTATGAATGCAGATTTTTATTCTAATGCACGCTTCACAACAACCAGGCAGTGAGAAGGGACAGCTACACTGAGGGCCTAGCAGTCAGTCTCAGCATTAGCAAGGGAAAGACGCGTCCCTCTGCTGGAAAACAGCAGGATGAACGCACCTCTTCTGTTTGAAGAATGCAAGATGATATGCAAAAATCAGTTGAAATAAAAGATTAAAATGTATGGATTTGCATGTTATTGCTCTGTTTGTGGTATAAGCTAGATAAGTGACACAACAGGAATTTTCTGAGGCAAACTGGAAAAGGGAGGGACCGTTTTCAGGGTATTGGACACTCATTTGAACTATTAGATGACTTGTTGGCATGTATGTTGGAGTATGACAGGATGTGCATCTAGTTTGATGCTCTTGTACTTAAAAGTGGGAAAATTACACATTGTCTTCTCCACAGTGAGGTCACAAAGTAAAGAGAAATTTCTCAGTTTTCTGCCAGTTTCAGTTGTCATTAGTGACCTCTCTGCAAATATATAAGAACAGATTTTCAGCATCTGCTCTCTCACTGTGTGAGATGAGGGAAATGGCCTTGGAAAGTGTGTCTTAGAGTACATATGTTAAAAGGCTGAACAAGCTCAAAATGCGCATCCAAGTTGCAAATTTAACTTTTTTGACTTTGGAGATGGTTTTACAGCAGCCCAGCAGGACGCTGGACACCTTTTTTCTCTCTGTTTACATATACAGCATTGTTCCTTCCTTAGTATCACTATGAAATTCTCCAACTTGACTGCTATGTTGGAATATTGTGGTTGCTTATTTCGTAGTCCGTCTCTCAACAATGGGGAGTGAACCATGAGTTTAAGTGCAGTAGTCACTGGGACAGAAAACTGCAAGTCTGGGCTCAAAGTTTGAGAATTTCTGTAAACGTGCTTGTGTTTTACTAATCTTATTACCTTATTCACTCCTCTTCTTTATTTGTTTTCTGTTCTTTACACAGGACGAAGGTTTGAGAATGAGAAAGATGCCCCGCTCAGACCACATGACACCAAACTCGACCAGCCTGCTCGGTCGGGAAGCCAGCGCCGCCTCCCTACCATCCCTCCTCGTTGTCATAGCAGCCATCTTCATCGGATTTTTCATAGGGAAGTTCATCTTGTAGACTGGGAGAAGCATGCCAGCCGTATCCCACGCCTCGGCTCTGGAATTAAAAAAAAAAAAAAGGAAAAAAAAAAAGAAAAGGAAAAAGGCCTGGAAAAACCGAGAAGTCTTTCTGTTGACTTTTGCCATATCATTGGTAGTGTGGCCTACAGTGAACACATCTGTACAGTATCATTTGAAGGCGCCGCCTTTTTACAATCTCACACAGTTAGTATGCACAGAGTTGAGTGAGGAAAGGCGACAAAAAGCGATTCCCCCCCCCCCCCCCCCCCCTTCTTCTTTTTTTTTTTTTTTTTCTTCTTTGCCTGTATAATCCAGATATCCAGTGTGGTGGGACAATGAAAGTTGTATACTATCAGTCAACATGGAAGATGCACCTAGAGTTAACCATGGGCAAGAAGCGCTCAAAAGAATAATATCTCTTCCCCCCCCCCTCTCCCTCTACTTCTGTTTTTAATAGGAATTGAATGGAATGTTAGGTGTCTTGTAAATGTCGTTTTAAATCCTTTTAAACAAAAAAGGAAAGAACTTCCATCATAAAGACGTTGCTACCTGTTGCTGGATTGCCTCTGAAGTAAAATCTGTTCGGTTTGTAATTTCTTCTACTTGTGTTGGAATGTTCAGGCCCAGCTGGGGATATAGGTGCCTCCTTCTTGTACATTTGTCTTGATCTCACAATACAAATACAGACTTATTATTATTATTATTATTATTATTATTATTGCTACTACTATACAAATCGTATATCCTTCTGAGGCAGTTATTGACTGAAATAACGTTTCCATTCTTAAAGTCCTGTCAAAGGTATTCAACATTGAAAAATAAAAATGAAAAATGTGGTTTTCATAGCTGTCTTTTCCTGCTTGTTGTTGCTGCCAATGTTTTACTTTGTGTTTGTACAATGCAGTACAGTATATGAATTACCCTGCGTTTCTAAATTTGCTTTATATTTCTGCTTCATAGGTATTGCAGTGGATATATATGTATATATTTTGATGTAACCTAGATTGGTCAGATGAATCAAGATGGAAGTTTTGGGCTGTACTTGAGTTAGCGAGGAAGGGATTGTTGTACATTTCTTGTGGTTTGAGCTCCCACAAACTAGGCGCTGTCACTGTCGGTTACGCCAAGGTAATTTTATGCATTTCTGGTACATTATAGTATTCCAGATGAGGGGGGAACATCTGTAGTAAGCTTGTTCCTAAATTTTTTATTTTTATTTATTTGTTAGCCTGATTGGTAAAATGAGAAAGCGTTCTTTACAAGATGCTGATTATTTTACTTTTTTCTTTTTGCACGGAGTTGAAACCTACAATTATTCTGTTAAAGCACAAAGTGACGTGATTCACTGCAGCATTGGTAAAAGACCACTTTTTTTTTTCTCTCTCTCTCTCTCCCCCTCTCTCTCTGTTTGGCGCTAGAGAGTTGGAGAATTGCATGTTAGACTTTGGCTGTGTGACTATAGTGTTAAGAGACGAGCTGAAAGTTGCATAATTGTATGCTTGAAGTACAGAGTGGCCCCTTTGAGTGAGACGTTGCTAGTACTGTTTTTGTCTTCATTCTTTACGGTATATATCTCAGAGATTCTCAGACATATTGAATGATTGTATTGCATAGTTGCTGCTCATTTGTCAGCTGCACATCCATGATGTGAATCTCGTTCCACCACATCCCAAAGGTCACTGTTGTTATTGTTACTGTGGTTAAGGTTGCCTTCATTATCAGCTTGAAGCAGTCTGGTCATTCTCCTCTGACACCAACAAGCCATTTTTACCCAGAGAACTGCCGCTCGCTGTACGTTTTTTGTCTTTTCAGACCATTATCTGTAAACTCTAGAAATGGCTGTGTGGGAAAACCCAGCAACTATGTTCAAAGTTGTAAATCAACTTTCTTCTCCAATCTGGTGCTCTGTTTGAAGTCCAGCAGGTGTTCTTACCCATGCGTTGCTGCTATATGATTGGCTGTAGTAATGACCAATTATACCACCAATTATTTTAAGCTGTGGGTAGCTTCTCCCATCAGCAGCACAATCAACCATATTTATGATTTATTCTTTCAGGTTTGAGCATAGTTAATTTGTTGCTATAACAATACGAACATGTACTGGCTTAAATTGAGCGGTGAGTTGGAACACTCGATATTTGGCTCACAGATGGAGGGTGTGGCTAATGTAAGTAATATGTCACGGTGTAATATCACTCGAATTGCGTGTATATGTTTCTATTCAATAGAGCTAAGGTTTTTGTCATCACCTGAATGGATTTTTTTTTTTTTTTTTTTTTTCTCCCCATATTTTTTGGGGGGTTAAATCCTTTGTTTTTTCCACCTTACTCATTGCGCACAACAGAAGACCTTATCAAATGTGAGTAAATGCTGCTGCTTCACAGTAACTTTGTACTGAGAATATGTTACAGACCTGATCATATATGTCTGAGGATAAATTTCGCCTCCATCTGCTCCTTTAAAGCTGCTCAGTGGACAGTTTGTCCTTGGAAACTTCCATGTAAGACTCCCTCGTACATCCACTTTGCAAACCCATAAAACTGGGTCTTTTTAAATGCCCTGCTGGGAACCATAAAGTGTAACAAAGGGATTAACAAAAATATGTTCCCTGTTAAATGTTCAGTAAGCTACAATATACAAAATCTGGCTGTAAGAGCAGTAATGAACACGAAGGAGTATCAAACCTTTGTAATCTCATACATGTATCCAGTTATTGAGACATTTCTTGGAGCCCGTTAAAGCTTCTTTAGCCTGGGAACACTGAGGAAAAACGATGCACTATTAATGATGACACACAAAACCTCAAGCTTAAATTTGACAGAAGCATGCTGGGAAACTCCAATCCTTGTCCATGACCGAGAGGGAGATCGAAATGACAACGTATGATAATGATGAGTGAAACCCCATGAGCTTAATTAAGGCTGAAATAAAGATCCCACTGGAGGAGTGGAGTTTTGATACTGAGCCACACATGAGGACTTTAATCCCATTAAGGTATTTAGAATTTATTCCACCCTCAGGTTCAAAAACCACCTGAAAGAAGCAACAAACACTAATCCCTTTGTTTCTTATATTACAGAGGCCTTTGCTAGAAGACCACAGTTACAACTCCACGTTGTTGACGGGTAACACAGCTGACTACACAGTGATGCATCATCACAGTCGATCCTTTGTGATTGCACAAACATCTTATTTGTGTTAGACGCAGCGAGAGTCTTCGGTAATATCACTGAAGTGATTATATACAGTAGATTTTCTTCTTCACACAGCCACAGTGGAAACCAAACAATTAAGATGTGACTAAAGGGAAAATTCTCAGCTTTAATTCAAAAAGCTTGAAGAGATGAGACATTTTTATACACAGTCCCATTTTTAGAGGCTCAAAATTAGACAAACAATTTTTAATAAGGTTAGTTTCTAACACTTAGATAAAAATCTTTTGGAGTCGATGGCTGCCTGAAGTCTAGAACTCATATATAGCTTCACTGCTTTCATATTTGTTTTAAATAGAAGTGGACCTCTGAATGTTTATTAAATGTTACGGCCATTTGATCACAGGTTTTATAGACTCAAGAAAGTAACTGGCAGAAGATCTAAACCTGCCTTTAGATCTTTGCGTATAGTCAGAGAGAAATAAAACAGTCATCGTTCACAGTTGCAATAGATTGATAAAGAACCAAAATATCCACTTTATTAGTAGTATAGAGAATGACTTGGACAAACTAATGTAGCTCTCACTTGAAGTGATCTCCTGCATTCTCGGATGTGGTAGTTTGTCACTTTTCCAGGTGTCGTTCCCACTGTGAGCATTGCGTAACTACAAAACCGCCTCGTTGGACTCAAGGTCGAGTGTCTGCCAGCGAGGAAGCAGCTGTCTGAGCGGCGAGGGAACAAAAACATCTCTCTAGATTACATGGAGGGTAACTGTTGGCACATGAAAGCGTTTTATTTCATTCAAGACAAGAGCTTGGTCATTATTTGGAATAGGAGGCCAATACCTGCTGCTGACTTCACCATACTTCAAGGCTATATGTCGAAGAAAAGAAGAAAAAAAAGATTCTAACACGTTAAGTACATTTTATTGTAAACGGTGACGAGCGTGTCCTCCGATGATAGATCATATAAAACAGTCGCAGGTAAATAGATCATATATAACATATTCTCATGTCTGTGTGTGGATATAAAGACATCTTTGTATGTTTGTATAAACACAGGTCAGTCTTTGGTTCCACTCTAAAGTGCAGTTTCTGTGGTGCAGCAGTCTCAAGTCTTTGGTAAAGAGTTCAGAGGTTTAGGGACCAGTCTTTATGCTCCTTTATTTATTAAAACAACAAATGTAAACTTAGTCTACCAATGCAGTCTCTGTGACCCCCTCTGGGTCTCTGATGAATCCACACTCCTCTTTTGTGTCTTTGTGGATAAAATACTCAACCTGCTCTCTAGCTTTGCCAGAAAAGAAGTTGAGCAGTAACGAACGCGGCGATGGCCAGCGCGGCGCGTTTCTGGCCGCCTCTGTGCCATCCTGTGCAGCCGTTGGGGTGCAACGGAGGCCTCTGTGTGTCATCCCTTTGGCTGGAATCTGATGGCTGGCTGCTGGATGAACACTGGACCAGGGGCATCTGGTAGGACGTGGCTCGCTTCTCCGGGCGGTCCGGACTGGAGCCGTCGCTGGGGCGCTGGCCGTTGTAGAGCAGGTAGCGTCCATGAGCGTCCTGCTCCATGCGGAACAGCTCATACTCTGTGTGCGGCAGCCGGATGCCCAACGCCACGCAGCCATTGGTTAGGGTGACATCCTGCTCCACACCGACCTGCCAAGACCCCTGCACTCCACACTCATTACCACTGAAGACATTGAGGAGGGATGTGGTGGCCACGTCCATGGGAGTCACTCTCATGTGGTTCACTAAAAGAAGATGACATAAGAAGACCTTTAAAGCGATCTATTGTGCTTATTTTAAGCCTTTTTATTACTATTACTGAACTTTTGTCTCTCAAGTATTACTTGTTGAAACCCTGGCTGGCCATTTCTTGTTTTCACTGTGATCTAGAGCAGGGGTCCCCAACTCCAGGCCTCGAGGGCCGGTGTCCTGCAGGTTTTAGATCTCACTCTGGGTCTACACACCTAAATCACATGATTAGTTCATTACCAGGCCTTTGGAGAACTGCAAGACATGTTGAGGAGGTAATTTAGCCATTTTGAATCAGCTGTGTTGGATCACAGACACATCTAAAAACTGCAGGACACCGCCCCTGCCGTAGAGTAACATTGTTGCGCTCTGTGCACAGTCAGTATACAAGATGGGCATCGCTTTTTAGAAAGTCAAGTCTACTAAAACTCCATATCTTTGAGGGTGCCCCATCTTTAAGAAATGTGGGAAAGAAACAAAGAACTACATTCTTTATCTAAAAAGTGATGCTAACACAGAAGGGACACACTCACTCATCATATCAGGTTTAAACAAAAAAAACCAACAACAACAAGATCTTGAGGCCTCAAAGTGAGACTTCACAAACCAATGGTCGATATTAGGGTAGGTGCATCCATCTTTCATTACAGCCTGTCTCCAAATGGTAGATAGACTTGAGTTTTAAATGACGTGTCATTGAACCAGTTTATTCTGCTTGTTGAAACAACCTTGTTCTTATTTCTGTCCTTCCCTTCTATCGATTGTGAAAACACTGTGTCTGCGAAGTCAATAGGGATCACATGGATCATAACACGACTACCAGTTAATTAAACAAGCAACAGTCTAACCTTTTTATTCAAACACTGCTCAAAGTGAGCATGCCAAAAATGTTAGGAACTGGTAGAGGAACTGCGTTTAAACTACACTGTATCAAAATAGGGTTTGGTAGTGTTTTTAAGAATCAGCATTACGGTAAAAATGCAATTACACCACTAAGTTACCTTTGAAGACAAAATCTGTTCCTCCCACGACGCGGGTTGAGTGAAGCCCTCGACTGTAGCGGCCACGGGCGTAGATGGTGAAGGTGGGGTGTTTACAGATGGGGTCAGAGTAGTGGTAGTAATGGCCCTCCCAGGTGTGGTTGTTATCGTGGAAGATGAAGTGGCGGGTCAGGAAGAGGACCTCCGGGCGAACTTCGCAGCGCTGGCTCACCCACTGACCGTACAACCCGACGGTCAGGTCGGCCCGCGGCGGCAGGATGGGAGGGTGGAACTCGTCCGAGCGGTAGATGATACGACAGGCGATGCAGCTGTGGTCGTGGTTCTAAAGAAAAAAAAATTTATTTAACTCATAACAACTGATTTCATTTTACCAATAGTAAGTTTAGACAAAAAAAAAAGTCATAGCACTAAAGCACTAAAGATTATTGAGATTTTTCACATGACTAAAGTCATATTTACTGAAAACATACAAACTAGGACTATAAATCTCAGTCAGTCAAGCTTTAGTCACAATTGTAGTTTTGGCTTCCCACAGTTAAATGAGCATAATCGAGTGATATAGAAGATACATGCTCTGCTATTTGGAATGAAAATAAATAAATAAATAAAACTTCCTAAATCACTGCCTGATGACGTGCCTTCGTGTGTCATCACAGCGGTTTCCTGCAGAGCTCAGCTGGATGTTTCTTGGACTAGTCTGGATGAGTAACAATGCATTCAAAGACAGATATACAACAGAAATCAGATGTCTGGCAAGGCGGAACGTGAAGAGCTTGTCCCTCAAAGAGGATCATGATTCTTTTTTTGGAAAAACTCGTGCAAAAACAAAAAACAGTCAGTTATGTTATGTGTGTCTACACTGCAAAAGAACACAATTTATTTAACTGCCTGAAGATACCACAAACTGCAATAACGTTAGTGCATAAAGGGCAAAAAACCAAAAAACAATCCATGAATTGTTGCCAACACCGATTGTCCAACATAAACTCTGATCTCCATAAAAGCGAGCCTGCACAGCTGGTCACTATATCCACCAACATACTGGACAAAAGATCTGTCATCCCCTCAAGTAGTTATTTTTGGCAAAACCTGGATTATCTGCAAAACGTTACATGAGGGCATCCATTGTGTTTGCATTGACAGATTGTGCCAATAATGTGCAAACAAAAATGCCAACATGCCAAAGATGGCGAGGTCTGCTAGCAAACAAACAAACGCTGATTTGCAAATGTCAAGAATAACATTTAAAGGCTCCAGATGCCTGAAATACAAGTACTCAGTATAATCTTATAGCTAACAATAAAGTCTTTGCTGTTCTCTGCGGGATATACCATGTGATTAAAGGGATGTACACACAGGAAGAGACTAACAGCAGTGTGGCCTCCAGAGGCCATTGGATGTCAAAATGGATTCTGGCGACTCATAAGTGATGACAGTCCAAATAACCATTGGCTAAACTAAGCGAGTGGGTACTGTGTCCTGAGTTAAACCGATTCTGAGTGGAAGGATTGGTGACTGAAGCTATAAAATAAAAACAAAAGGGGGAGAAAAACAGGCTGTTTTTGCAATGATACTGTAAAGTGGAGAATATATTAGAAGGTTGTCTAAATATTCGAGACCTTAAATGTCTAACCAGTGACAAACTGTCGGACACAAAGCACTGGAAGATGAGCCAATCTCTTCATATGTTGACAGTGCTTAATATGCTGTTTGTAAAGCCATTTTTTACATTTTTTACTGTCACAGTTTCCGTTAAGCAAACTTTTTTTCCCCTGACGGAGACAAGACGATGTAAACACTTGAGAGGAATCAAAGAGTAGACATATGGCGCTATTTCACATTTGATGTCAATAAAAATAAGCCATTTTCAATTCAATTCAATAAAACTTTATTGATCCTGAAGGTTGACCCCGAAGGAAATTGCTTTTGTAAACCATGTGGAACAACTCTCACTGGTAAAAACACTTATATTTACTCTACTACAATCTTATGATATTTGCTTGACTAAAAGTAAAACAACTGATCCTTAAAATAGAACTAAAGCTAAATGACGTTTTAGTCAAAAGACTGAAATGAAATCAAGATTTGCTGTTAATACTGACACGGTTTATATGTCATTTTTGGATGTGTGATAATCATGGTGATAGTGTAGGATCGTGTGAACAAGTCTGATCTGCAACCATCTTGCAACCGTTTGCCTTCAAAGTAAAAGTTGCACTTTATGAAACATGTAGCCAACAGTAACAGTAAAAGTTGTTACTTTAATGGCAAATTTTCTCAATTTCTGGTTTACATTGCACTTTTTCCAAGTTTTACTTCCTCTGGGCTAGCAGTTAGCAAGTATTTGAAGACAATCATAAAAACTACAGAAGACAGTGACACTCTACTAGCAACCAAAACAATCCCAAGAAGCCTTCTTTGAATCCAGTTTCCACGGCAGTCAGTGGTCACATCATGTCTAAATTGGTACACAACATGACGTCATGTGAAAAATCTCAATAATCAGAACTCCACTCATGTCTGAGTTCAAATCACGAGATGACAATGGTGAAAACACTGGTGGTGAGTGATTTCACAGTGGTTACGTCTGTGTTTTATACAGTCTATAGTCCGACTGCATCCAACATTTACATTTATACAGGTGGGTGATGTGAGAAGATTTCAAGGCTGCACAAGAAGTGGTCAGATAAAAAGAAAAAGTGAACCATTTATGAGACAGTCAGCTTATTATAGTGCAAACTGTTCACGAACTCAAAGTTTAGCCTGCTACTCAAACAAAGACAAAACAGAAGCATGTTCACTGAAATCTGTTTGTCCTGAAAACCTTTCATGACATCAGCACATTGTGTCATAAAATTCACACACAGAACTACTGGAATCTGTTCGGAGGAGAGTAAGGAAACTATTTCATTCAGTCTGACCCTCTGGAGTGTTTGGAGCCAAAGAGAACACATTGTTTCACAGTACAACACAGATGTCGGGACTACTTAAAGCCATTACACAGAAAACAGCATGCTGAGGTTTAATGCCACACACACACACACAACATTTGTACATGCATAAAAAAACCAGTTAATCATATTCAGTTAATATCACTAGTCAGGTGGAGCAGCGTGTGTCCACAGACAGGACGGCCGGGGCTCTCCAACAGACTCAGAGCTGGAAACTACATCCCATATTCCACAAAATCTCTTCCAAAGACTGAACTCCAGGGAACCAATTCAGTTTTTTGTTATTTGAGGGTGGTCAAAATTTAAGACCTGACCTTCTCAACTCAATCGCTCTTTTTCCCAGACAACATTATGTCTGCATGAGATTTATGGGGAGTTTTAAAAGAAAGAAAGAAATGGAGAACGGTAAAATGAGGAGAAAAAGCTGGAGTATCACTACATCCTGCAGATGAGATAATCCCACTGCAGCTCCATAACCGCCTCAGAGCGAAAGGTTAATGGGACGACTGGAAGGGAGGCCTCCCACCAGAATATGTGTGAGAGAACAGTGTGTTTTTAAAAGCTGTGCACTATGTGTGTGTTTATATAAGAGTTGCATATGAAGAGAGGAAAATGCAGCATGTGCGTATATTTTAGCATATATATGTGTGGACATAAGAAAAAGAGCCGGAATCCGGAGAGTTTCAGTCGCAGGTGTGGAAAATGTTTTGTATCTGAAGGGACTCAGAGCCCATAAAATATAGACTTCCTGTCTGGCCTAACAATGAATATGTCCTCCTACTGATACCAATCTGTCCCATATATCATGACACTACCAATGATTTAAACCAGTGCAGGGTTTTTTTGTTGTTGCTTCTTTTCCTGATAATGTTATCTGAAAATATAAATCAAACAAAATGACACTACAAGCTCAGAGTTTCTTCCAGAAAAGTTGTGAGTGGGGGGCTGGAGGTGCTTCATTAATATAGCAATATTTAACTGTTGTAATCATAATCATCAATTATGAAGGAAAAAAAAAAATGCTCACTTTGGACAATGGATGAAGAGAGAGATGGACCAGGGAGTTTATTTCCCACATCCACTGCATAAAGAGTAAAGTGCATAAAGGAGAGCATTAAATCACAGATGGCCTCATTCACAAAGGATTATGGGTAATTCATCCTCTCTTGATTAGTGGACATAACTGTACAGATATCAGCTCTGCAGCTAATGATTTAAACTGCCTGGTGAGACGGTGAGGTGTACCAGGGGAAATGTTCAGGAGCAGAGGGAGTGAACGTGGATGAGTTCAGATACTTGGGGTAAATCATCCAAAGCCACAGACAGTGCACAGGAGAGGTGAGGAAGAGAGCGCAGCATCAGGGGTGATTTAAGACAGAAGGATAGCGGCAAGAGTGAAGATGAAGGTTTACAAGATGGTAATGAGATCCGCTACGGTGTATGGTTTGGAAACGGGGGGCAGAGTTGGAAAGTCAGAGGTTTCAAATGAAAAGAATTTGCCTGGGAGTGCAGCTCAACAACTGCTTATTTTTAATCCGGGATGTACAGGATTAGAAATTAGCATATCAGAGGAATGGCTCAGGCTGCTTTAAAGAAGCGAGATGGTTTGAACATGTGCAGAGTAGGAGAATGCTGAACATGGAGATTTCTGGATACAGCGAAGGAGGACATGCAGAGGACACTAGGGAGAGGGTTAGATGGAGGCAGATAGTCTTCTATGGCCACCTGTGAATCTGTAATAATCATAAGAAAAATATGAGAATATGAAAAAGATTAAACTAACCAAAAATGAATCTAAATTTTGTGTAAAAATAAATGAATAAACCCAGTGCACAGGTGTGACAGGGCTCATCTTAGCCAGAACAAGGACAAGCCATGCTTGTACTCGTCCTCATCTAAACCGTGTAAATGCAGTTAGTTCAGTGTTCAAAGAGACTTTCAGTAGAAGACTGAAATAACACCAGAGTGTGAGAGCCTGCGTTTCTTGATCAAAATTTGGAATTTTTATTTTTTTATTTGAAACTCTGATTTTAGTTACAATTGTTGACAATGACGAGCATTAAGAAATTCTGTACGTAATAATAACGGTAGTGTCATAAAGCATGTGTTAAATGTTTATAAACTATTTACTGACAAACAAACTGGTGGTGGTGGAGAATATTTGATTGAATATTTAATTGTTCAATTAAAAACTACATTTAAAATAAAAGGCTGCTTCATCAGAGTAGTTCCCTTTTATTTACTTGTAAACGGGTTAATTATGTTTGATGTACAAGTGGGATAAATGCCCTCATAACCAGCAAAAATGCTGAGAAGTTTAAGTGGATCTGAGCATGGATGGGTTTTCAGTGTGTCAGTGACCAAAGACTCCAGCCAAGAGTTCAACCTTGTATTTAACAGGAAATCATTAGCAGGCAGGTTTCTTTGCCGTGTTGAGCCTACAGTGTCCGGCTTGCCATGAAATGCTGGACGCACTTTTAGTTAGAAGCAAAGTATTTTATAACTTTACTGGAAATGAAGAAAATAAAAACGGAGGAAATGAGGGAGGATATTACTACCCTTGCTACATATAAGTGACTTTCCCCCCCCCATTTCATTTCATTTTTTTTTTACTATACTGAACAGAGGTGACGTACAAATAAAGTGCAATCCAAGTCATGGCAGATAAAGGAGCATTAGAGCTGAATTCTTCCATTTGGGACGTAGTTCAGGGAAAGCTGATGTCCAGGAGCAAACATTTTATGAGAAACTGAAACCATATCAGACTTTCAAAACCTTCCGTAGAGACCTGTTGGCAAAACAGACAGTCCTAATACTTTGATTTTTTTAAACTGGCATCCATTGAGCTATACCAGTATCCCTTCTGTAAGACGACTTCCTGGGAATTCATAAAAAACCTTTCATCTCAGATTGACCGGCTTTATTGCTCAAGTTTTGAGGTACTTTCATGAAAGAAATGACCAAGAGCAGCATAACAAGTACACACACAAAATGAGCAAACACAACACTTTAAAAACAGCAACAATATAGAAAAAACCCCAAAACTGATCCCTTCTTAACAAGGATCATTATCAAGTGGTCATTACGCTGCCTCAGTGACGCAGCAATGAGCCGGGGCGACAGAAAACTTAAAAACACAGTCCCCCGCTTTGCTCTTGCATCACTGCTGAGTTCCACCCAGGAACCACAAATGAACATGCTGGCACCAGCAAATGTTCTGGCCTGGGACCAGTCCTGGGACCAGCCCTGGGTACACTGCTCAAGATTAATGTATTGGATCATCACCATGGCAATAAAAAAAATAAAAAAAAATCCCTAAAAAGAAACCATTACAACCTCAAGAGATGGTCCAGTTGAGTGCTTTTCGAGTAAGAACGAGTGCGGTACTCTGTACTGCTGCTTTACCAAGAAAATATACGAAACTTAATTTACTGTAACTGAAAAATGCCGTGAAAAACAATACTGTAATGTAGACATTTGTGTTATTATAGAAACAAATGACCACGTTTACCCAAATGGGGAGTTACTAAGGAGCTACTTTTTTTGCAAGTTTTATAATGTTCACCTTCAAGAGTTTGGTTTCCACTCAAATACAGTGGAGTTTCAAAGAATCTATTCTGCATTAAATCAAGTTAAACTGTATTTTATTACCATCATGTCCAGTGTTTATTCCTTGAGCACTGTTCTGGTCTCCAACATCTCTTTTTGTAAATACCTTTAGCTACTAAACGCTCCACTATGTTTGTGTCTGAATGTAAATCAAAGCAGTGAAATTGATGGTTTTAAAACCAGCACACTGAGTTGAAAGATGCTGAAATCACAGCCTGTGTATCTGAGATGACATCATACATTGGTCTGTGAACAACACCCTCAAGATAGGAATTTCAGCCATCACCATATTTGTTTTTAAACTAAACTAAACATGAGAGATTGCTGAATCTGAGAATACGATTAAAACCTTGGAGCACGTATCTTCTATTCTACTTCATTATTTAGCAAGCGATCAGCACAGTGGACTGATCTGCATGTTTGTTTTGGCACAGATTTTATGCCGGACACCATCCCATTCATTCAGGCTTAGGATTGGAGCCATGAAGATATCAGCTTGTGAGTCTCTGGGACTTTTGTCTACACCCAATCTCTAACCGTAGGTATTTTGCGAGTATGGTGAATGTATTTACCACTACATCACGGAGAAGTAGTTTAATTAAACGGGACAAACATCAAGTCATGTTTAATAAAAACTTAAATGAGTGATTAAGTTGCAGAGTCATTTTTAAATTTCAGATCCGATTTCTATTTGTAACCTAAAGAGTCGCCCCCCTGTTGGTCATTAGAAAGAATGCAGTTTTAAGGCACTTTGACACTGGATTCACCTTTTAAGGGGAAATTATGGTACAGCAGTGGCTGTGTGCTGGCAGCTAAATACTGCCCATCTACCTGCAGACAGCATCTTGTCAGATGGGGGCACACCCATGTGCGCTACTCTTGCTTGTGCTGTTGCTGGTCCATTAGCCAGCAGTGCAGAGGAGTCAAACTGAGTGTTAAAAACTATGGAAAGCCAATTCTTGTGTACTTTCCTGGTGCTCCCTTCCCTTTTCTGGCACATTTTTCAACCAATCAGCATTCAACTGATACACAGAGTCATCCATATAGCGCGCCATGCATTTGGGATTTTGGAGGACTGTAGGGGAGCATGTTGGCATTGGCTGAAAGGCTCTCTATAGGTTCTTCATAGGCAAACACATACATAAACTGGCATAATTAAGCATTAGGTGCAAAGACTACATCCATTTTTTTAATGTGATTAAAATGATCTAAAGTGCAAAGTGCAGCTGTAGTGATTGGCAATAATCTTCTTATGTAGATGCATGCACCGTTTTGATTAATGCATTTAATGAAAATCCCACAGTCCAAAGACATACCATGGGGTTTTGGTTAATTGGTGACTCTAAACTGCCCTTAGGTGTGAATGCAAGTGTGAATGGTTGTCTGTCTCTCTACGTTAGCCCTGCATCAGGCTCGTGACCTGTCCAGGGTATACCCAGCTTCTTGCCCTATGGTAGATGGGATAGGCTCCCCCTGAAAAGCATAAGCAAAGAGAATGGATGGATGGGATTTAAAGAAATTAAGAAGAGTATTTCTGTAACAGAAACACTCTTCAGGTTACTGAGAGACAATCTTTTGTTTCTCAGTAATCTGAAGAACACACTGAAGAGTTTTTATTGGAACTGCTTCCTGGCAAAGAAACAGTCCCTGTTCTAGCTTGACAGCAGGATGTTTCGAAAATACACAAAAAGACTGGCGGTGTTTCAGGGAAGAGAATACTTTTTATAAGGTTTGTTAAAAAGAAACTTCACTGACATTAACTGAACCGGAGTGGTAACAGAAATGAAAGAGACAGAAGCAAAAACTCCCTTTTTTCCCTTCAAGGCTGCAACTCTAGGACTGATTCCCAGTTTGGAAGTGTCACTGAAAATTCCGCCAACAGTCCAACTTCCTTTTTTTATTCCAAAAAGATTGAAGACAAAACGGAGCACATGCAACAGTTTGATTTGAGCCCCAGGCACGCATAAGATCGGAGCTGGTATGTGCTCACTGGACTAATTCATATGGCCGCATCAATCCAAATTCTAGGAATACCGCATGATGATTGCTCCCAGAGATAGGCTCGGTTTCACATTGCATCTCTGCAGGCCAGAGGGGCTTAAGGAGAGCAGCTCTGGTCATTACAGCGCCACAGGGGAGCTTGTCTGATCACAGCTCATCACCCCACACACTGTTTACATTCTGATCAGCAACACCAAGCCCCGTCATCCCCATACATATGAATGTTTATTTAGACAGCGGACCCGAACAGGATTTCATTGTGATCTCTGTAGAGGGTGACAGTGAAAACATCACTCTAGGGTTTCAGCCAGCGGGGAAACTCCTTTTCAGCAGTGTAAATACAGAAATTACATCCTGTAAGCACAGTGGAGATGAAATCAGTATGTAGATAGTTTCTGGTTTCTTTCAGTGCAAATATTTAGTGTGCAAAGGTCTAAGCTCAAGATTATTGACTTACACAGAGATCCTAACACAGACTAGGGTTTTCTAAATAGATATCAGTTAGGTACAACAGATGGGCTTAACCGCCTCAGAATAATTTGGATTATCAATAACTCGATAATTCAGCAGAATAATGTAATTTCCCCCCCTAAAAAAACAACAAAAACAACAGGCCTTCCCTCTAAAACACAATAAACACAATTAGTAAACAGTTTATCCTGGTCTCCTCACTGATTTTGGTTAAATTATACATAAGATAGCTCCCAAATTAAAATGTATGTTTTTCAGGTCAGCTCAGGTTCTATCTGGTGTGTGTGGTCTTTGTGGCGTGGAGGGTCAACACAGCAGGGATGGAGTTCAGCTGAGGTTGCACACTGAGTTGCATGCTCGGGACAGAAAACAAAACCCTACCTACGATCCAATGAATACAAACGTCAGGTTTCTGGGTGGGAAGAGTTCTCATTCCCGTCGCTCAACTAAGGACTCCTACTGGTAAGTCATGGTTCCTGCACAGTGAGGCAGCTATCCCCTGCAGGTAATAACTGTTGTTACTGGCAGAGATTCTGCACAACTACAAACTTCAACATAGTCCCTGCCTTACCAACTTTAAAATAATACTGGCTGTTTACTGACAGAGAAACCTAGTGTCTTAACCACAGACTGTGCATAAAAGATGGAAGTAGCTTCCAGTTGTGACATTTGAAACCGAAGTGGGTGTGCCTTAAACTTGCATTCTTTCTAATGCCCTTAAGGGGGCGACTGCTGGTTTCAAAAAGGAGCCTGGTTGCAAAGAAAGTCTGTTGGAAAATGCTAAACAAACATTCTGCAGATCAGCTTTTGAGCCGAGTTACTACTTTCAAGCTGTCTTTAATACAACATAATGTTCATTTTGTAAATTACAGTTCCCACTAGAGTCAAAAGAGGATCAAAGGGTGCATGTTTCAGAATGAGATTTCCGTGCGAGGGTTCAGTGTCTAAGAGCTTCACAGTCTATCCACTCCATGTCTGGTTACAAAACACAAAGATGGCGACAGTGATGACACTCAGCTTGATGCGTCATGATGGTACTTAATTGACTAATGAGTGTTGCCATCTTTTATATACAGTCACACTATTGCTGATTTAAAAAATGTAGGCTTTTAGACAACCCAACAGGTTGTGCTGAAGTACAGCAGTAGACTTTTAAGGCTATAACAATAGTTCAAAGTTATGGACGCCCCAAAACTTATTTTTTAATGTTTTGTAATTATAAAAACTCTTTAATTTAATATTACGACCCACAAGTGGACAAACTCTGTTCTAGAATCAAGTCTAAGGCTACATAATAGCATCAATGCACTAAGCCCTAAGCGAGGGAGGATCATTAGGGACTTGCCTTGGCGTTTTGCAAAGCGGTCTGGTAGCTGGACGGCTTGTAGTACAACCTCTGCGATGGTTCAGTGTGTATGTCTCCTAGAAACAGCTCCTCCACCAGGTGATCCAGGTTGTGGTGCAGGTACTGCTTCTCCACTCTCAGCAGCTGCAGCTCATGCATGGCAAAGTTAAGCTCTCTGGTGCAGTCGTAGTCGCCCTCCTCGCTCACCAGCTCGTACATCGCGTTGGGTTCCCAGGCGCCCTTCACTGCCCCTCGGCAGCTGCGGTTGAGCCTCTGGCTGAGCTCTTTGTCCACGGTGGCTGTGTGATACACCATCTGGACACGATGGAGCTGGTACTCCGCCTCTGTGCCACCGCGGATGATCCAGGAAGCCTGGCGTAAGCGCAGTCGACCCCGAATCACCAGCGTGTAGATGGGTTTGGTGCAGTGGTTGTCCTCATAATAAAACTGGTGAGCCTGGAAGGTGTTGTTGGGGTAAAACCTGTAGGAGCGTGTCAGGAACTCTGGGCCTGGTCTGACCTCACAGCTGAAAGAGAGGACAGATGGCTGTTAAAAAGAAACAAAAAAAACCCCCCCTTAAAAACATTTATGTTTGTGTGAAGAGCTGAGTGGTATTCATGTTCCTTGCCTTGAGTTTCACAAACAGCATGTTTGAAATATAACCCAATTAATCTGCACAGAAGATTGACTAGCTTCAGCCTTTTTTATTGGTTGTACGTCTTTGGTTTATTCTTTTGTGAAGAATGTCACGAGATCAGCGTAAGTTTCTGTCTGGTGGTGCATTCAGAGAAGCTCAGACATGTCAGACCTGACAGTAGGAGGCTGAAACTAATCTGTATCTATATATCTATATATAAAGAGCAAAAGCCCCACCCACTTGCTGTTGTTCTTTTTTAACATCATAACCAATGAGTTTGTCTATTACTATTTGTGTTCCTGTTTCCCCATTGTTGAGTTGCAACCATTAGTTTAAAGGAAGCCTCCAAACCACTCCCATGTGCCTGTGAACCACATCAGTGGGCGTAAAAATAAAGAAATGTGGTGAACACACATTGACTCACAGTGAAAGTAATGTAAGCTTTAATTAAAAAAAAAAAAAAAAAAAAAAAAAAAAAAAAAAATCACCTCCTGCTAAGAGTTTCTTACTATAATGAAGTGAAAGTAGTAGCTTGCTAGAGAGTAATGCAAACTCTTAAAGATTTTGGTTAGGGGGAAGATACAGAGAAAAGACGCCAACCTGGTGGACACCCAGTGGCCCTCCACGCTGGGAGGCATCTGCACAGTGATCCGGGCGCCATTGTGAAGGTGCTTTAGCATGTGCTGGCACTGGGAGTCTTTGATAGATCGGCCAAAGGTTTTCTCTGGATAGAGGCGACTTGAGCGGCTTTCCGAGTAGTGAAGAGAGGAACCTTCAACCCAAACTGTGGGAACAAGACGATGAGAAAACAAAGATGATGATGACGAGCCTTTACGTACAATAACAAATGTAAAACAATCAAAACGAAAAATTACATTGTAAACAGCTGTTGAATTACCATTGAGCAGCGTTTGAACATCAAATGTTGGGGTCACCGAGTTTGAAAGGCTGGATAAACCACAGAGGAATCTGTTTATTCTGGCATATCTTTACCTTCTAAAAAATTACCGCTTTTAGGACAACTGGGAAGGCCAATTACGCTGAGATCAAACGGAACAGCAGTCTCCCTCATGCTTTCAATCTGCCAGGCCTCTTTGAAGTGTTTAGAAGGTTTAAGTTTGTCATTTTAACTCTTGTCATTGCCAGAGATTACATGGCTGCTCCAACAACCTGTAACACCTGGTATGAATGAAAATGAGCAGATCATGAGACAGGTTGAGGGCCAATTAGTGAATTTCGGCTTCCACTCACTTTTAACAACAACATTCAAACGAACCAAGACAAATGACGAAGATTTGTATGCTCAGTTCCCACACCGCCCGCGTGCCCTTGACGCACCACATGGAAAAACAATACCTTCAGCGATGGACTGAGCTTAAAGGGATAAAATGTCGGAAATGAAAGCACTTAAAAAGCCTACAGCCAGAGAAAAGCCCCGAAGCTCACATTCCCTCAAGGATTTATGCCATGTAATACTCCGATATCATCAAAATCTACCTTGAAATATGAAGACTTTGCCATGAATTCTTTCTATCAGACCCGACTTGCCTGGCAATATCATTTAATGCCCAGGAATGCCACTGCGGTCACCTCTGAGCTTTTAATTTGAGACTAATAACACTGAAGGAGGGAGAAAAACATCTGATTAAAAGAAGCCAAAAGCTCCATGAAGAACAAAGCTCCATCCAGCTGTTTTACACCCAGTCGGGCAGCTCCTATGAGAGCTAGCCCAGGCTTGTGTGCAAATCACCACATCACAGCACTGCTGAATGGAAACACTGGACAGTGGGAGAGACTTGATCCCCCGACTCAGCTGGTGGTATTAGTAACGCTGCTCTGTTTGCTGTAGCTGATCTTAAAAATCAAAGGAGACACTTCACAGTTTGCTGCATGTTATGCATGTATGTATATAAATGTTTTTTTGGTTTTTTTAACACCTGCACTCGGCTTGGACCACAGCAACGATCTGAGCGGCTGCCAACAGCTTGTTTTCACTATGATGAGAGCAAAAACTAACAGTGTGCGCTTGAGAGTGTTAAAAAAGGAAACCTGGTGAGATGTATAATCTAAAACACACTTAACACTTTTATGCAACCCCTTGGGTTTAATAGCAGGTGAATTTAAGGGTTGAGCACATCCAAAAGAAAACTAACAGAAATCTAGCTGCGAAACTGTTACCCGGTTATAAATTAGGTGAATAGAACATAAAGTGGTACACCGTGCCATTATGTATTTAACAGAAGAATTTTTTAAGAGAAAATGCAAAAGCAGTTCGGGGGTGTGCTGGTGTGGAGCATTCAAGCAGGAAAGAAGTCAGAGATGATCTCAGAGAAGCTTTTGTTGCTGCCCATTAATCTGGGAAGGGCCATTTCCAAACAGTTTGAAGTCTGTCATTATGCAGCGGAAAGATTATTCACAAGTGCAAATCATTCAAGACTGTAACCAATCTTCTAAGGAGTGGACGTCCCAGCAAATTCACCCCAAGGTCACAACGTGCAAAGCTGAGATAAATTGCAAACCCCCCCCCAAACCCAAGCGCTACATCTTAGACCGCACAGGCCTTAATTAGCATGTTAAATGCTAAAAGTTCAGGACAGCACAATCAGAAAAAGAATGAACAAGTATGGCTTGTTTGGAAGGTATGCCAGCCTCTTGGCTCTAGAACGAACAGGAAAACCACAGGACCTCTTGGACAGTGTCCTTCAAACAGATCAGACCAAAGTGGAGATGTTTGGCAACAACACGCAGCAGCACGTTTAGCAAAAAAAGCAAAGGCAATATAATAGAAAAAACAGCTTATATCAGTGTTGATTGAAGGTGATGATTTGAGCTTGTTTTGCAGCCAGGACCTGGGCACCTTACAGTCATTGAGTTGACCGTGAACTCCTCTACTCTACAGTCAAATGATCCCCATGGCTGAATAGCTGAAAAAGAAAAGAATCGAGATGTTGCAACGGCCCAGTCAAAGTCCAGACCTCAACCTGATTGAAATGTTGTGGTGGAACCTTAAGAGAGCTGTGCCTAGATGAGTTCATGGAAACCTCAATGAACTGAACGAAACTGTAAAGACGAGTTGGCCAGAATTCGTTAGCAATCAAACGAGAGCCCGATCCAGTCGCACAGAGAACGATTACTTCAAGTTAAAAACTGTTAAAGATGATTCTACAAGCTAAAACCTCAGAGGGTGTACTTAGTTTGTCACACGCTTCTGCATTTTGGCTTCGTTTTTGTTAAACAATGACAGTGTAATATGTCATGTTGTGGTTCATCTGAGATTTTATTTGCTGATTTTTTTAAAATTATATCCTATATGTAAAACTAATTTTATCCATCAGTCTGCTAACATAATGTTTTCTGAAGTTTGTGCTCAGTGGAGACCCGGGGATTGTCTGGAAAACTGGGGAATAACACTATCGGATCATTTTTTCTGAGAAAAATGAAGATTGGAACGGGAATTTCAATTACGGTAGATATACTAGTTGATATTGACAGTGCTTTTTATAAAAAAAAAAATAATAATAAAAAAGGTAGATCTGTGATCTTTTAGCTTTACCTGGCAGAGTTGGGTCTGGAATTTGTTCAGAAGCATCATATAAGCCAGAAAAGTGGAACTAAGAAGAATCCTGAATAGAAATTTGCCGTTTTCACACCTCATCCACAAAGAGCCAATCAACAGCTGAACTATGAAACATTTGAGCCAGTCATGTTGCACTGAAGCATGCGCACAGCAGAGACGGAGTTTCAACTGAGTGGTGGGACACAAATCTGCTGGCTATTGGAGTAAAGATGGTACTTGGTGTACTTTTTTCTCACATTACTGTGTGAGCATAAGTTCATTAACCAAAAAAACCTCCCCAAAACAAAAAAGAAACAAAAAAAAGGACAGAACTAATTTTTTTGAGGAGGGAGTGGTTTCTAAAGGTTACTGAAGCTTAATGTCAGATTTACGCAACAGCCTGAGAATGAAGGAGGAGAATAATAAATCTTTGTTTCTGTGAAAATCTGCTGTTTCGTTAGATTAAGACATAATTTGTTATCTCCAACAATGTTTTCCTAAGTCGTGGTCAAATGTTTTTTTTTTCTCTTTGTGATAAGATTGTGAGCAACATCGCTGATATCTTTCTGTCATGACGTTAGACAGACCTGATCCAGAGTCAGCAGTGTCATAGGGAAGCCTGTGCAAATATCAAAATTATAATGAAACGTGAGCTTCGTTTTGAACCACAGTTACAAATCTTCTTACATTACATCAAAGACAAATGTGGACCTACTCGAAATGGAAAACAGACTCAGACAGGGAAATAAATGAGGAAATGATTATATGGAGGTTATACGTAGCTTGTTAAAAGTGACTTTATAAGAGGAGGCATCAGACGCCTGCTTCTTTGCACTTTTTTAGTGTTGAATGTGTGACTTTCTTCCACTAGTTTTTTTTTTTTTTTTTTAACTCTTCGTTCGTGAAGGCAATAATCAGAACGGCTCCACTCAAACTCTTTCTGGCCCTTCGCTGCTGCTGCTGCTTTCCCAAACTGCTGCTCTATCTAAATCAAAGCACCCACAAAACTCCCAGAGTCCCAAACCACGGCGAACATTTCCAGTTGGCCCGATCCCACTGGTGAGGTAAGAAGGCTGGGACCCCTGACAAGAAGAGAGACTGTACAGTATTTATGGGAAGAGAAAAATCCTAAATTTCCAGAGCAGAGACCAGACAAAGGACTTTTCTTCTTGTTATCTCAGAGTCTGGCAGTGACCGCGCAGGAGTTGAAAAGGGTAGACAAAATGACACTTCAACTTCAGGGCAGCTGCATCCAGAGGTGGGAAGTTATAGAGTACATAAAAAAAAAGAAAAGAAAAAAAGAGAAGAGTGGAGGTGCTTGAGTACTTTGAAAGGCTTTCTACTTGGAGATCAGAAGGAAAATTGCACATTTCGAAAGCCAGTACACATTTATCTAAGTTACTTACACAGATTAGGAAGTAAAAGCCATAAAATACTGCTTTGGTTCAGTAACAAGAGAGTAGAGCCAGCTGTCAGATTGTACTTGCATGGGGGAAATGCCAAAACAATGTCAAAGGAAAGAGGAGCTTTGAGCTACACTTGACTCCCTGTTTTTGTATTTTAGATGCATTTAGGTAAACTTATATAAACTTGAGAGAAAAATAAGTAATAAGATACAGTACAGCCATACAGGCTGTAATTTGGCACAGAAAACGCTCATGTTTAGCAGGTGTAATGCACGCTAGCGGTGAGCATTAAACATTAAGAAGGCTGAGCCAGGAGGGAACGTCATTGCTTCTAGTCTAAGTTTTTACCCGAGGGTGGCAGGAGTAGGAAACCCAGTTTTAATTTTCCTCAGTGGGACACGCATATCTACAAATTTCAAGTTGCTAAGACAAAACCATGATCGTCAATATCACAGTGGTGCCAAGTGAAAAGCCATCAGAAACAGCAGGTATTTTCAGGCTCTGGGGCTCATGGCAATCAGGTTGATGAGATTTTTTACTCTGGACCAAATGTTGGAAAATACATTTTCTATTTTTGTTCAGAATTTTTCTTCCTTTGGGACAAATTAAAGACATCCATCCATTTTCTTCCACTTCTCCAATTTCCTTAATCCAAACCTTTGACTGTTTTTGAAAAATGTTGAAGAAATAAGAAAAAAAGTCACCACCATAATTACTATTAATAAAAAAAAATAATACTTTTTTAATTCTGAAAAAATACACCAACATAGACCACACACGAATGGAACAGGAATTTCACAGGGCCCCTGTAGTCTCATTTTAGAGTATTTAGCAGCTGCTTTGGCACTTTAAAGGTTTTTGGGGGATTTTTCTTGGAAGCCATCTGATTCTTCGTAGCTCAACCTTCAAGAGGAAAAATGGAAATGTGAACATCTGCATTTCAGTGTCAACAACAACACCTCCAACAGCTGATGTGGACCATGCTTCACATAAAAGTTACAGAAAAGTGACTAAATGGACCTTGAGATGAGATTGTTTTGTAATCCATCCAAACTTCACAACCAGCACTTTTACTGCATTCCTGCACTGGCTGCTGATACAGATGTGCAGGACAAACCGGGCTACAAATTGTGCCTCCTACTTCCTTTCCTCGCTTCCTTTCGCTGCAGTTTGACTGCATCTCTCTCAGTTATGCCGGCATGACTCTCCCTCTCGCTATGAAATTATTGTGCAAATTGTCTGAGTGATGCTTTGCAATTATGGAAATGGTTATTTGGCGTCTTTGGAGATCTGCTAGTCTCAAACTGCTTTGACTTCCAGACCACTTTAACAGCTGATAAATGCTGGTAACTGGCATCCAACCCAGTGCAACCCCAAATTACAGCAGCTTTTGCAGAGCCAGACCGATGCATCGGCAGACTGACAGCACTAGCTGATACGATATATTATGTTTTAGGCATTTTGCACAAATGCTTTTATGAACCTTCAAGACATCAACACAAACTCCTTTAAATGATTTCAATCACAGTGTGTCAGCAACGTAGCCGGTTTTGTTGGTGTATTACCATTCACTAAAGTTACTTTACAGTGACTACTGTGATGTTAAGTACAGAATTATTGGCTATGATTTTATAATACAATAGCACATCTGTCCAATCTGGATTTCAGAGGCAGGCATGAGATTAAAATGTGTATTTTTTCTTTTTTTTTTAACCCCTTTTTTGAACCAAAATGCCAATTTTGGCAATATATGTGTAATATTAGTCAAATTATAGCAAATATGGGTGAAATGTGTTTCTATTTTTTTATTGCTACTTTCTATTCTTTCAACTTTTCTGAAAATTTAAAGAAACTATAGCCACATGGCCACCACACACAAAATAATATAATGATAAAAAAAAACAACAGCAACTACTCTGAAATGAACATTAAAGTAAAGCTGTCAGTTAAGCCAATATCTATATGCAGATACAATAAAAACTTCATGGCTCCATTGAGGTCCACTGAGCAGAATAGATTAGATTCAGTAAAAAGGTGAAATAGAAGCAGCTGCTCTTCCGTGGGTCCATTTCTTGGCTTTTTTTTTTAACCTTTCCGTTTTGCTCTCCAAAGACACGCTGAGGTTTTCTCTCCCAGTAAATTTACAGCGCACTCTAATCTAGCCTGACAGTGCATTTTCATTGCCACTCTGAAAGGCTGCAATAACACACCACTTAATTGAACGTTCGGATTCACTTAAACACACTTAAGGATAAGTGGACCCCAAAATGTTTTTTTATCTCAACCAGGTTATTTGAAGTTGCTGCCAAATGTTGCCTTCCACTGTCACTGGCAACAGATGGATTGGGTCAACTGCAGTCCCATAATCCTCTGCTGCTCAGACAGGGTTTTCATCAGGATTGGATGTTTTAAGTGGCTCTTAACTCTCGCAGCGCTTTCATCTGCCCAGCAGCCTCGGGGAAGATTTTTATTGCCTTCTAACCTTTATACATCACTATGGCATAAGGCGCAAAGTTAACACAAAGTTTGTCCTGAATGGAGGCAAACATCAAGCCATGATAGTGAACAGGTGTGATGAAGGGAATTTTAACCTATGAGTGACCCACATCTTACATATGTGCGGTTTAAATGATTAGCAAAGTAAATAAATTAACTTAAATGACCGTCTGAAATTGTTCTAACTGTACAGCTTGTATAGAAAAACAAATACGAAACACATGGACATGTTTCCAAGCGCACGTGGAGTAAAACATGCTTTGAGCTCAGTTTTTTTAAAATCTTTTAACACTGACACTTGTTGCAGCGCATGAAACCTCAGAATAACAAACACTAGCACATGGGGAAAAGTTTCTTACCCAAAAAAGCAACGAGAAGCAGCTTAGATGACGGCCCCATTTCAGACTTGGTTGGATTAAAACGAGCTTCACGCTGGTCACAACGGAGATCAGGCTTCCCTTTATTCAGCGTCCGAAGTTATTCCGACAGAAATCCTCACATTTTGGATCCAAAGCGTGGAGAAAACACTTTTGCAAAATCCGAGCATCATATGAAGAATGCTCTCGATACGCAGAGGGAGAGAATAAGAAGCCCGCTGTACTTTCGCATCCGAACAAAGAATCCTCTGGAAATCAAAGTAAAGTTTAAACTTTACAGCGAGCCACCCTGAAACAGTCAGAGATTGTGGTGCTGAGTTCAAAAGGCTTTCTTACTTTAGCGCGCGTGTCCTGTGTGCTGCGCCCCGGAGGAGTGTTTGGAAGTGTGTCCAGAGATTGGACTCACCCCGCCCATTTAGATATTATATGGGCGTGGGGAGGGTGCTTAAGCTTCCCCAGTGAAGTGCAAAATCCAAAGAGAGAAAAAAAAGGTATTTTTCACCTTCTCATATTTTTTGGGGGGAGTACATTTTCTGTATTTTCGGGTTGAATATGTTATTTTTCTCATTGCATTTTAAATATCCATGACTGTAAAAATAAGATGCCATAAAAAAACAGATATTGTATTACTGGTCCAAAATTTGAGAACAGTTTTGGTTTTGTCTCTTTTTTCTCACTCAAAAATATCTTCGCATTACCTGATACCTGCCCCTAGTTTCTCCTGCAACTCTCTGGGGTTTATCAACAAAAAGCCAGAAAGGGTCTAATGAAGAGGTGAACTGATCAAAAAGTAGAGGGGTGTATTATATTTTGTGGTTAAAAAAAGTCAGTTTGTTAGTGATTAAAAATGCCTTGCACCGAACATGAAAGGGTAAATAAATTAAAAAAGAAAAGAAAATCTCATGTTGTTTAGGATGAATTAGGGTTAGCCTTTACTGGTTCCTCCTTCATTAGGTCCCACATCCTCCTTCTTATCATCCATGATGGATGCTGCACATTTTTCTTGACCATGGCTTTCAAATTATACACCTTCAGATCGTATCCTCCTGCCTGGAGGGAGAACAACAGAGGTTCAGTGTCCTTCTCCTAGAACACCTGTTATGTGTGTGTGTGTGTGTGTGTGTGTGTGTGTGTGTGTGTGTGTGTGTGTGTGTGTGTGTGTGTGTGTGTGTGTTTGATAAAGAGACTGTGGCCTTGAGTTTCCGACTCTTTTCAATTTGAGGTTCTCTTGTCTCTCTCTGATCTTTTAACCCTGAGGCTGCACTCCAGCTCCTCCATCACTCACCCAGTCTGTTGGAGGCTGAAAGTTGGAGGCTGAGGCATCTGTGGTACATTTGCTTTTAAAACTCTATTGTATCACTGCAAAAGCACCAAATCCATTTAAAAATTGAAAATCAAAAACTTACTTGTTAGCGTCATCTTACTAGCTTATAATCACCAGACTATTGATTATAAGCTTATCGATTTATGACTTTCACTCAGTTTTAACTCAAAATGATCGGTTAAAAGAACAAAATTAATAAAAACTTATAGAGTAAATGATCTTGAGAAAACTTTAGAATAATTTAGAAGTCAGTGAAAAAGATCTTTTAGAGATCATCTCTGCAGCTCTGAAAAAGGTTTTTAGCAACTTACTGGGAGGCAAATACACTAAAGTGTCATATGGCACATCAAGAACAGGGGTGGACCTGCAGGAGTCCTTCGACTACATTTCCCCCACCAGTGTGCAGCAGTGTGGTTTAAATCTCTGTGTATTAGCACCTAATGGCTTCATTTAGAAATGAAAATGGGCTATAGAGGTTTGTATATGTTTTTCTGTTTTTTTACAGAAACTAGCAGCCTTTAGCACCAACCAATTTAACCTGAAGAGGCATAAACTAAAAACACTTCACAGATTTCAGACAGCTTCTTCCACAATCAGGCTTTTCTATAACTTAAACAGTTTAATTTCCCTTTAAAACTTACTAAGCTGTAGCTCAGTCAGACAGTCAAACAGATTTTATATTCATAGTTTTTTGTCACATGTCCATCACAAAAGTTGAACACGCAAGCCAACACTATACTGGACACTGCAGATCTGCAGCACTTGTCTGTCCGGCCCATTCTCATCCTCAGGGTGCCAGTTGCTGCTCTTTCGTCAGTTTTGTGTTATTAAATGACAGTAAAAATTGAAGGGTTGGCCTCTGCAAGCACTGCAAGACATGTTGAGGAGGTAATTTAGCTATTTGAACGAGCTGTGTTGGATCACGGACACATCTAGTTGGGGACCCCTGCCCTAAAGCAACTCCAGGTGGGGAACTCCAGGCCTCAAGGGCCAGTGTCCTGCAGGCTTCAGATATCCCCCTGGGACAGCACGCCTGAATCAAATGATTAGGTCATTACCAGGCCTCTGGAGAACTTCACAACATGTTGAGGAGGAATTTAGTCATTTAAATCAGCTGTGTTGGATCAAAGACACAGCTAAAACCTGCAGGACACCGGCCCTTAAGGCCTGGAGTTTCCCCACCACTGCCCTAGAGGATGGCATCATATCCGTGTGACCTTCTGCATGTTGCCACTTTCTTGCACACTCTTTGATCTTCATCCTCCCTCCAGCTGAATCTAACTCTACTCATCTACAGGCAAGGGGTTAAGTTCTCCTTTGCTTGTTTATTGTTCATTTATTGTACGGCTTGGAAAGGACTGAGAGATTTCTGTCACAAGACACCTTCAAATTAATTTCCTCTGTTATCAAAGAACAAAGTGGACAAAACTTAAAGCGATTTAAAAAACATAAAGTAGAAAAAATTTCTCATAGAGAGCTTGATTTCCATTATTTGAGTCAACAATAAATGTGATGTGTTTTGCTTGAGTTTTTTTCCCCTCAACCTTAAAAATGTGTAACAAGCTTTAACTTGTGTTCTGGAGTACCAGGTGCGATTTGTGTCATAAGGTGCTAAAACATGTTTTGCAGGGTGAAGCTTATATCCATGCCTTCAAGATTAAAAGAGTAGCCTTTTTGAAGGAGGCCTCACCATATACAAAAACAGTATTTCATGTGCTTATCCAGTAATCCTCCAATCCTTAATCAGTAGAGCAATGCTCCACTGAGGGAGTTCTAATTAATTCCTATTGTTTGGAGTCTTAACCCTCGCTGCTGCCTCCCCTCGGTATGCTCCACGGTATTTGCTCTTTTTCCTCTAATCCTGTATCCACGCTCTGGGAGAGTGACTCCAGGCCTCCTCTCTCTCTCTCATTCCCCTTTCTCAATTTCTTCTTTTCTCAGGATCCGGAAAAGCCGTTGAGCAAGATCCGGACAAACAGAGTGATGGGATTTAGAGGAAGCCCGGAAGGGGTATTAATAAGAAGGCTGTATAGAAGAGAAGCTGGAGGCAGGGAGGTGAAACTGGGGAGGCTTGTTCTGGTGTGTTGACCCTTGTGTTGTCCTGTGTGGCTAATCAAAGCATCACTGCACCCTCTTTGTGTTGCTGCAGGAATGCGATCTATGAGAGGTGGAAATAAAGCTGCTTTGGTTGTCAAAAGGCTCAATGGGACAGTAAAGCCCCCGAAAGCCTGTATCTGAGGTATTTTGGCGTCTTTTTTTGTCTGCAGGAAGGGTTAATATAACATCTTTTAAAAAAAAACAAAAAAACTTTGCCTTGGTCAACATCAATTATGATTTTATCTGCAAATGATAAAAGCTGTTATTCCCTGTTTAAAACACCAAGGCTCTTTCTGACATGTTTTTTGCATTAAGTATCATCAGTGTCGCTAAACATGTCAGAGCAGATGAATGTAAGAGGGGACGTTTCAAAGATGCTTTCTCTCTGTTTCTGATTAAGCCTGTGTTCTGGAGAATTGGATGACTGTGCTGTTTTCTGTTTGCCTCTTTCTTCATGTCTCCCTGCAGACATTTGTGTCATTTCTGGAGAGCGTTGCAAGAGGCGGAATGAGAAGGGAGTGGCACGCAGTGAGCATTAAACTCACACTGAGTTATGAGACATTAATTGTTTAACCGTTGATTATTTGTTACTGTATATCAGGACAGAGGAGATACTGACGGCAGCTTTGTGGTGGGTATATCAAGTTAGAGGGTGGCAGCCAAACATTGCAGAGAACCACATGATTTTTAAATACAAGATAAGTTTGAGGATATGTGTTAAAAACAGAATAAAGGATGCACAAGACAAGGATTGATTTTAATGGAATTGTGCAATTATATTAAACATAGAGTGTCATGTTTAAAGATTTATTAAATGTGTGTTTCAGATATAAAAAACATACTTCTGAAAAAAACAACAACTGTTTAACTTGGGAGGATAACAGTGATTTTCTTTGGTGGTACCCTCTCACAAACAGCAGTCAAACATGTGAGGTAGCCCAGAGCCCAGCTGAAGAGGCCTGGCTCCAAGTATAGTTCCAGTATGGCCAACATATGCTGCTGCACAGACAGATGAAGCAGTACAGTTAAGTCAATCCAGACTGGGAGTGGGAAGCAGAGACAGAAAGAAAGGAGGAGGCAGGCGAGGACTGGAGGGAGGTCTTTTCATCTGTGTTGCCTTGGTAAATACTCCCATGTGCAATGAGAGATCCCATTGTGTAGAAGGTCTCTGAAATAAAGTGGCCTGCAGGGTCAAGGATAAACTGTCCCTGAAAATATATGTTAACAACCCCAAAACAGTTAGGAAGACACAAAAGGATGAAAAGTGCCAAAGCTGAAGGAACACATTTAGTTGGTCTGATTTTCTTTCCATCAACCATTTAACAGATATTTTATCATTTGCAAATCGAAGCTTTCGTGTTTGAGCTTTAGAGGCTTGAAATCTGAAATCTGTCCTCCTTCAGAAAAACCCATATGTTACACCACATTTCTGAGACAACAAGCTTTTGAGCAGGTACTTCCTCCCAGAGACCTCCAGGTCCTCCTGCGGGTGTGAGGTGACTGACAGTGAGCAGAGCGTAACCCAGTGCAGCGCTGATATGAAAACACTCTGCTCGGCACACAGGAATAATGATAAAACCGAAACACTGACAGAACCCATATGCTGTCATGTTTTCAGTGATGGATTGTTTACCTTGGGCGATTTTCAGGACTGCTGAGGCTGTGGTTTTTTTTTTTATAGCGGATAAGAATGAGCGAAAACATAAAGCCGGGGGAGAAGATTAATCAGTGTGCACAAACCATGAAAAGGTAACAGTCTTAAAAGTCACTGGAATCCATGATGCAGGATGGATCCATGATGCATGCCTGTTTCTCCTTCTACACGGACCTAAAAGAGGGCTAAGCTGTTGCTCTGCCTTGCCAGAGTTGGGATTCTTGTGGTTTCTGTGGCCTCTGGCCCGTCCAGGGGCCTCTGGCCTTCTCTGACAGGCCACTGTTTGTCCTCCCTGGTGCCAACTGCTTGTGAACACACAGGCTGACTTGGCACTATCCTGGACTGCCGGAGCAGATATCTTCAACCAGTGGAAGCTGCAGTTTATGTTAAAAGGTCTGATTATGACATAGATATACATGACAAATGATTTTAACGTGTTTGAAAAGAAGATGTACGAGGAAAAAAACATAAAAAGATAACGATACAAGTGCACTTTATTAAGAGTGAATGTTGGCTGGTCAAGCAGCTTCAATTTTGAGCACGAACAGCTGTGAGGACGTGAGAAAATGTGCTTGGTTTGAACTCCTATCCCACACGTTCTTTTGTCATCTGTTGTATAACGATCCCTGTCTCTTTTCTGGCAATATCGAAGGAAATGATAGAAATATCTTTCAGGAGAGAGCCTGAAAACATCAGCCGCACCTCTCTCCGTGACAGATCACTCACATTGTTGTAAAATGTAATCAGTAACTGAATTAGAAATGCATTTCTCACTGCAGCTGGCGTAATAATGCGAAAGGAATCTTATAAAAACACGTAGCCCGTTCTGGACACTTTTGGGTAACTTCAAAATCAAACGCTGACAATTTTGCACAAAGATTCACCTCGCCACAAAACTTCTCACAAATATTTGTTCCGTCTTCACAGATTTTCAGTGCAAAAACTACTTTGCAGTTGGACATATTATTGATACAATCACGCCAAAGAAACATTTTCACAGTACTCTGTGCAGTCCTATTAAAATCCAAGTCATAACTACCCCATGCTTTGTTCTTTGTGTGACTTTATCAGTATGTCACGTTGTTTTGGAGGAATTTTGGCCCACACTTCTTCACAATATTGCTTCAGTTCATTGAGGTTTGTGGGCATTTGTTTAAACACAGCTCTTTTATGGTCCAGCAACACCATTTCAGCCGGGCTGAGGTTTGGACTTTGACTGGGCCATTGCCTCTCTTTGATTCTTTGCTTTTTCAAACATTCTGTTGTAGATTTGTTGTTTTGTGTGGGATCATTGTCCTGTTGCAATGACACAGTTTGGACCAGACAGATGTCTCTCTAGAGCAATTTGGTATACATAAGAGGTCATGGTTGACTCGGTGACTGTTAGGTGCCGAGGACCCGTGGCTGCAAAACAAAACCAAATCATTACACCTCCACCACCGTGCGCTACAGTTCTCACCAAATGTGCCGCTCTACATCACGGACTATATTGGTCTGATCTCTTCAAAGGCTGACATTGTTCCAGAAGTCCTGTGGTTTGTGCAGTGGCAACTATGCAAAACCTAACCCATGCTGCCATGTTCTTTTTAGAGAAGAAGCTTTCTCTTTGCAGTCTTTCCAAACACTCCAGGAATTTTAATGTTTAACATCGTAACCAAGGCCGAGATGTAGCTCTTGGGGTTTTTTGCCGTTTCTCTGGCTATTGCATGGTCTGACCTTTGGGTGAATTTGCTGGGATGTCCACAACTGGGAATATTGTGGCATGTTGTTTAAACAATCATGGATGCTTTAGACCTGCCAATGGCCAAAGCTTCTGCTTTTATACAAGTCCACTCTTGTTTAAGATCAGTTAATGAAGTGGTTTGATTAGCATTACTTTCATAGGATTAGAATTCCTATGAAAGTATAGTTTTTTACATATGACTGGATCAGATCCTTTTTTTATGAGTACATATTTGTGATTGAAGCCATCAAAAAGTAATCAACCATTTCTTGACAAATACAGCTTTAATTACACAATTTTTCAAATGTAAGCCTATTAACCATCTGTTATGGTTACTTTTTTTTGTTAATCTGATTACGTAAACTTTATATACTGTCTACTAGTGTCCAATAGGAGAACTCAGTGCACAATCTTTTCTATAGACACAGGGCCAACATCTAGTTTATAAGAGTCAGAGTTTTTTTTCCCCTGAATGCTAATTTAATTGTCAAATAGTGAATGCAAAAATTTTCTGATTCAAATATGTTAGGAAATGCCCAGCAGACATTCACCATATGAATCCTCAGCCTAGAGTTATTAAATTTTCTTCCGTAGTTTTATTGATTGTTGAAAAGCAATTAATATACAGAAAATCTATATATGGCAAGTGGCAAATATTTAAAAAGAAACACATGTTGTATTTGTTGCATGTAGCAAGTTTAGTAAAGACAGGAAAAGAATGATAGATCAGAAGTGAAAAGTGTGTTTTTATAATGAGTCAAAATGATGCAAAACCTAGCCAAGTTGGAAAGTTGGCAGCCTTAATCAGTCTCTTTGTCTAAATCTGAGGTATCTGCAGGTCAAAATGTGTTTTTTTCCTTCTTCTTCGCCACAGGACTCAAAGGTTTGACGGTTTTTAAACAGAAGCACTGGGCACAAAGTCAGACACAAAGATTTCAGCTTGTCGGTGTGTTGGACAGCTGCAAGCATCAAAGAAATGCTTCCTGTCCATCCAGAACGTCCTGCACACAAGTGGCACAAATCACACGACTCACTGACAAGAAGTTATGGCAGGATTGCAACAACGCTGGGAGATGGAGAAAGGCCAAAAGGCATCCATCATTTACATTTAAAGTCCGTGGCACCACTTTTAGGAGATTTAGTAAATTTGTGGAACTTTTTTAAAGATCTGTTTTTTGTTTTTTTTTAAAAGAACACAAAAACCCCCAAACCCACACACATTGATGACATCCTTATTTATGGCAGAGCTTTAGAGAGATGAAAGTTTAATGTAATAAAAAAGAACTTTCCACATCAATAAATCTACTTTGACGGTTGGTGCCACTCATTAAAGGTTTTACATTTGGATGCTGTAAACATCTATGAGAGAGCGAGAGAGCGAGCGAGAGACCCTTTTTGATGAGAAACATGTTGGAATAAGAAAGCTGAAGCTAAGATTGTACACTAAGAGCTGCGATAATTTATTATGTTATATACATATGTAATATTAGGGACTCATTAGTCATAATTAATCATAAAACACCCCACTTTCAGGCTCATTTATTGCTGATTACCCCAATATTAGTTTTTGGCATTAAGTAGTTATTCAGTAGCTTCTCGTTAAACAGGTCATCCATGTTTCTGTCCTGTTTTGTACTGTTACTCTTAAGTATTAACAATATGATAAAATGCACAGTAAATGTTAGTGCATAAACCTTTTTAATGAAATTTGACCTCCAGTTTTGGTATTTCTGTTTTTCTTGTATATGTTCTTGGCTCTGTCTGCTAAAATGACAGCTGGATTTGGCCTTTGCACTTCCTTGATAGCCTGAAACCAGAGGGTTTTTGACCCTTGGTTCCTGAGGTGACATTAGCACATGGCTGCCATTTATATATTTCATTAGCTGCGAATTACTCACGGTTAAATTAAAAATATATCATACATACATTAACTGTCCCCTTTATTAGGTACACCTGCTCGACTGCTCGTAAACGCAAATATTTAATCAGCCAATCGCATGGCAGCAACTCAGCGCATTTAGGCATGTAGAACTGGTGAAGGTGACCCACTGAAGTTCACACCAAGCATCAGAAAGAAGAAGAAAGGTGATTTAACTGAGACTTTGGCATGGTTGTTGGTGCCAGACAGGCTGGTCTGCGTATTTCAAATACTGCTGATATACTTGGATTTTCCCACACAACCATCACTAGGGTTTAAACAGAAGGAACTGAGAAAGAGAAACTATCCAGTGTGAGGCAGTTTTCTGGGAGAAAACCTTGTTGATGCCAAAGGTCAGAGGAGAATGATCAGACTGCTTTGAGCTGATAGAAAGGCAACCGAAGCTCAAATAATAACTTGTTACAACCAAGGTACAGTATGTAGAAGAGAATCTCTGAATACACAACATGTCCAACGTGACGGGCTGAGGCAGCAGAAGGCCACAGCGTGTGCCACTCATGTACAGAAAGAAGAAGAAGCTGAGGCTACAATATACACAACTGACTCACCTAAACTGGAAATAATTAAGTGACTGTTTGCATTATTTTGAAATTCTTAAATGAATATTTACTCAGCCTGGACAAACAGTTTAAAACCACAAAACGTCCTATTGTCACAAAAGACTGGATCAGACCCTTGCTGAGGTGAGTTGACGGGGCTAAACCACCGAGCAGAATTTCATGAAAGCTGGTGGAGAGGTGGAGCACAAGCCCAAGCACCTCAATATTTAAAACTGTAAAATACTGGGTTGGATTTTGGTTGAAGATTTACTGTGCAGTGATGGATTGAACATCTTTCTGGTTTAATCTGACTCACAGCTGTCAGAAGAGATGAACATCTTCACTACACATTACAACAAAAGCGTGCTTGCTGAGGAATCTATGCAGGTATTCTTGCCCAGCAGCACTACAGCACTGGTGGGTTTGAGTCAGTCTTCCCTTTGCTTTTTAGCCCTGCTCACCACTCAGCTTTCATCTGTTACTAATTTAGATGACATAGAGCAGAGCCTAAATGCAATTTAATAGCAATTCATCATTCTTCTCATCAATCGTCAAAACATGTCTGAACAGAGTAAAAAAAACTCTTCTCTCAGATCTCAGCTGTCTCACACGGAGAAGCAGGAAAAGGCAGGTACACTCATGTTTGTGTTTTGGTGCCTCTGAATGACGGGAAAATTGCTGGAGGGTCGAATTTCAAAACGTGCCATCACAGCCCTCAACATTTGATCTCTCAGTGTGCCTCAGTGTGCATGTACGTGCCCAAGCCTGAAGACGGGAAAGGCATTAAGAGGACTTTTGATCGCCGCTGATCTTTTTCACAGCGCAGATTTGTTTGTTCGGGAATTCCTTTTGATTTCTTTTTTCAAACACACGTTAAATCCTGTCGTCACAGTTTCACTCAGACGGTCTGTTTAAAAATGATGCAACACTAATAAAATAAAAACTGACAATAGAAAAATGTCCACCCAAAGCCTGTGAGGCTGTAAAAAGGATGAGCGTGGGAGCCAAACTCAGACTATCTGTATGAGTGAAGCGGTTGCAAAGATTGATGGATTCTCAACGCAACACCACTGATGTGAGCTGCACTTTATTTTTTCCATGAGCAAAGACAGATTTGCGGTATGTGTGTGAAACAGAATTTGTCCCAGATTTTCTCTCTTCTTCTTCCTCCCTCTTTGCTCTCCTCTCTTCTCTGTGGGCTGAATAGAAAGAGCTTTGATGTGGCACTCTGTCAGTGTTGTGACCGCAGGCCCAAGAGGAACCAGATGCTCTTTGGACTGGCTTGTGGTGGAGAGGCATATATATAAATAAAAAAAAGAAAGAGAGAAGAGAAGATGGGTGCAGGGCAAGAGGGGTGGGAGCTGCCTTCATGCCAGCTAAGTTTACTATAAAATTACCTTCACCACAGCAGACAGCTTGGTCATCATCTGAAAACATCAGAAATTATTAATGAATACACAGAGATGACCAGAGAATATTCAACTGCTGACACAACAAATGTCAACAAATTTCCAACTTTGTTTTGTTAAGGAAATAAATCACATCATCGGCATACGTGTGTATGTCACATTGTAGTTTCAGGGTTGAAAGATCTTCTGTCTAAAACAAAATTGCAAAGTCAAGACTAAAAATATTACCTATAACAAGAAAACAAATATCAATAAATAGCAACAATTAAGCACATTTGTTGAATTTGTTAGCTCAGGCGGTTGAGCGGATGTTCTGCAAATCACAAGGTTGGTAGTTGGAACTAGATCCAGTACAAACTAGGTTTTTGATGCCACAAACATTCAGGTTTCAGTTTGTAGTCAGGTTGTTGTCCAAGTTATACTGACCAATCATATCTGAGCAAGCTTTGATTTGGATTTGGAGAGCAAAAGGGGAACATTACTTTGCCAAAGTGCAGTCTTGAAATTATCAGATATTTAGGGTTCAGGCCTAGAGAGCTGTTGGCTCCCTAGGCTTGTGGGAACCTAGGGGAAAAATATCTATTAATCAGTCAGCTGACAAGTGGCAATAGCTGGGTGAAAATGAAGAAAGCAGGTGCTGCACCAAAAAGTTCATTGTGATTGCTTTAGCCACTAGAAGGTTGCGAGGACTGGCTGCAATTTGTATGCAAGATGTTGAAATACTCCCTAATTATGCACCAAATAAAACCTGATGACATGAGTTGTGCAAGTTTACATATCAGACAACTGCAACAGCAACCTGCAAACTGTAAAGCAATCTCAAAGGGACTTTTCAGTTCAGAAGATTATTTTTTTTAGCAGTTTAACTTAGCTGTGTGGCTGAAAGACTTGTTGCTTTGGTGTTAGCAGCTTTGATCATAATGAATGGGCAAACTGAACAGTGCAACATAATATCCACTTCCAATCAGATCTGCGTGAAAGACTTTAGACTTTTTTTTTAAAAATCTTCTGACATGGTCTCTAAAAGAAGCTGTTATCAGAACAAAACTTTAATGTCAGCAGTGAACATCGTGACTTTCCAGCCCCCACAAAAACATTGACAATAGATAGCAGATGAGCAAGTAGATGTCTCTCACCACAAAAACATGACTGCATTTCATGTGACTCATGGACAAAAAAAGATGTTTTATTGAGGAACAATTTTTAATGTCCTGGGCAGAGTTTTAATGAGAATCGTAAAATCCACATCCAGAAAAAGGCCATTGGAGAATCACAAGAATGGCATTCACGGTTATTTAAACGCTTTAAGCAAGGGCAAAACTTAATTTGTCTACATGTGTTCCTTTGCCCCTTAACTTTCCCTGTATTTGACGAAGTCAGTGGTTTCCTACATTTCCCAGAAGGACTTATGACTGCACACCAGGAGGCAAGCCTGAACTTGTTCCTTGTTCAGCTGTAGCCTTTTCTCTGTATGCGAAGGGAATGATGGCAGCAGTAAAAACAAAGAAGCAGCCTGATCTATTAAATGAAATACTTTAACATACTTTAAAAGTAAAATACTAGAATTAAACAGCATAAGGAAACATGGCTAAAGCTTTGAATTCTGAGGTCAGTGAATGTACAAGTAATTAAACATGAACCAACCACTGCTCTTTATGCTCTGTTACAGATATTTTTTCTGCTGTTGGCTCTATACTTGTAACATGGTTACCTCAGGCACACAGATCTAGGTGCAAGCACTTGCATCTCCACCCACCTGCTGCGCAACCTCCAGTTGGGAGGGGTAACTAATCAATGAGCAGAAAGTTGGTTTAAAAAGAGGGCGGCCTTTGAGTGTGAGGAGATAAAATGGTTTGTTTCACACAGAGGATGAACAGAGGGGGTGCACCCAACTCCAGTATGAGATAAATAAGGATTATTTTGACTTGAGAATCATGTAAAGATTGAGTGCATACATATAGAGTTGGGAATAAATAGTCTGTGTAACTCAAAGATGGCACTTCACTAATAGCAGCCATAAGGCTTCTGAATGCCATTAGATGAGTTAAAAAGTAACTTATTTAACATATTTCTCAAGTTATTTAAAAATAACTCAAAGTTAAGTGAAAACACTGGAATAAAATGCCCATCATGACCAATGTGTCTCCTCTCTTCTTATTCCATGACAACATCCAAAAAGATAGATGCTGAATTTCACACAAATAAATCAGAGAGTGGAAATATTTGAGTCGAGTTACTGAAAAAATAAATACAAATAAATGACATTAGAAAACAAAACAGACAAAATGATTTCTCTGAAATCCACTGTGCACCACCGGCTGGTGTTTCCCCTTGTTTCATTTAAGGACTCTTGAGCCGGATATTTGCTGACACAGCGGGTTCTCTTCCTGTCTTTGAAGGACACTCTGTCTGACCACAAGGCCACCAACAACCACATCAGCATCAGCTGCATGACGAGCCGAATCAAATCCATCTCCTCCACGACTCTCCGTAACGGCCCGCACTGTACCATTACAGAAACCTCATAATAGTTTTGATTTATGACCCCCATGTGACACCGTAGAGTTTGGCAGGAAACCTATGCAGCTCCGTCTTCAGCCACGACCACAGAAACATAAAGGCTTACATTAAGAATTTTCCTCAAGCTGCTGGCTGTTTCTGTTCTCTCGGAAAGGAAGGAAAGATTACGGCAGAAAGAAAGTCAGTCTTTCCGTTGTTGTCCTCTCCCTACATCGCTTCATCGTTGTTCTCTTTGTGAGGCTTACATGACATGAAGTGTTTATCTTACATGTCACATAACTGTTTATGCAGCAAACCAAAGCATGGCAATACAAGGAGTCTGTAATGGATGCTAGATGCTAAGTACAATGGAATGATCCGGCTGTTTTGATTGGAAGACAACCGAACCCGGAGGAGAATAACCAGAAAAAAAACTAAACTGATTTTGTTTATTAAGATGAAGACAAATCACAGAGAGCCATTTTTTGAGCGATAGTGTTTTGAGCCTCTCTGCCTGGTGAATGTCAAGGCATTTTAAATGATCTACAGGATCAGAATCACTTTAATCATCAGCATTCGCAGAGATTGGGAAACTGAGTGAGGATGACAGGTCAACTAAAGATCTAAATCACTCTGCATCTTAACCATCAGGCCACCAGGATGCGTCAGATTTAATATGCGTAAGATTATATTGCTAAATTAAATAACAACATTACAACTTTTCAGGTTTCTCCTAAATGAGAATGGTTACAGTGAGTGACAATGGGGTGATCAAAAACAAACACACACCATTTAAATTTAACTAATAATTACAGCGATCTCCCTTTCACAGTAGTCTAGTTGTGCACTTCACTGCTCGGCTATTCCTGCTCTGAACACATGTAGTTCATGTAAAGTCCTGCAGAGCACAGTGGGAAACATTACAGTTCACTTGGTTTGTGCTTACTGCGCTCTCTCATATCTCATATTTAAATAGTCAGTCCAAAGACCTTCATAAATGTTTGATCGCTGCCCTCTCATTGTCCCAGGGCAGTAATGGAGGAGCTACCCTGCAGCATGACTCATCTGTATGCTTGTAAATGTATATTTTTATTGGTTTGAGGTTCTCATGGTGAGCTGAACCTGCTTTATGAGCAGGATCAGTAATGATGTTTTGTTTTCAGATTCTTTCAGCTTATCTTGGATTTTAACAAAGGAAGACCACAAATTATTTAGTGATTTCGTTTTGATGGGTTCCTTTGCTTTGGGTTTCATCTGTGTTATGTCACTGGCACAAATATTGCCTCTGATTTCTGACATATTATATGGTCCATATACAAAAAAGCTATATATTGAGAAATTTCTGTCTTGTTGTACCTTTGGACAAAGACATACAGTACAATTCAGCACACGCTCTATTATTCAACTTGTACAATGAAACTGATATAAAAGCAACAGGAAAACCAGGAAATCAAATCAAATTTATTTATATAGCACATTTAAAGACCGAAGTACACCAAAGTGCTTTCTAGTAAAACCATGATACAGATAAAAATCACAATATAAAATATAAAATAATTACATAATCTAAATGCAGACCCAGATGTAAATGACCCTATATTAGCCTCAAATGCCAGGTTAAACAAGTACGCTAGACGTGATTTAAAAGATTGAATAGAATCTGATGCGCGGATGTCAAGAGGAAGATTATTCCATAAAGGCAATGGCAAAGGCACGGTCTCCTCTGGTCTTCAGCCGAGACCAAGTTTGCACTAAGAGCAGTTGGCCCGATGATCTTATTGCTCTCTTAGGGCTATACAGACAGAGGAGATCAGCTAAGTAATCAGGTGCCATATTATTTAGGATTTTATAAGTAAACAATAAAATGTTAAAATCAATTCGATATTTAATAGGAAGCCAATGTAAGTTGTCTAGAACAGGGGTGATGGAATCATACCTTCTAGTGCCAGTTAAGAGACGTGCTGCGGCATTTTGGACCAACTGCAATCGCTGAAGGAGGGAAGATTGGAGACCCAAGTGAAGAGAATTACAATAATCTAGTCTTGAAGTGATGAATGCATGAATGAGTTTCTCTAGATCTTTGCGTGGTATATAAGGTTTAGCCTTAGAAATTTGGTTGTAGTTGGTGGAAGCTGGTTTTTTTACCACAGTAGACACCTGTTTATCTAGTTTGAAGGAACTATCCATGAAAACGCCAAGATTCCTAACAGCATCAGTGAGGTGATTAGCAACAGACCCGAGTGTACCAGTTAGTTGTCCCAGAGGCATATTTCTATCAAAAACAATAATTTCTGTCTTCTTTTCATTTCAGGAAAGACACACGTCACTTTCAAAGTAAAAGTTGCACCTTTTGAATATAGTAATAACATTTCTACTATATGAAAAAAAGGAAAGAATTTACTAAAGAATGAAATAATTATTTTTAATGACTTAATGATGTCAGTCTTCCCTTTAATATCATCATTTGCATTTCTTTGAACAACATAATGTACAACCCCCCCCCCCCACACACACACACACACACACAAAATACAATACAACATGTTAATGATACTGACTCACATGAATCTTTGAAAAATTGAAAAATACAAATAAAACACTGAAATTTATTGCATTTTTTTTCTTTTTTTGAGAAATTCCAGCTGTTTTGTGGACAGTGGCTCTTTCAGACGTTTCACAGAGCTGCACAAGGAGGGGCCCATGCAGGGGAGATTGGCCAAATTTAAATCAGGAAACATTTTACAGGTGTACTTCTGTAATTCTTTGATTGCACCAATGACATCACAGGATTTTTGTTCCCTTCCTTGTGGGTTTTAAGGCTCATACTGTTATTAATCAAGGAAAGTGGCCACTTTTTGATGTATCTCAAAATATAGACATAAAAATTTAATATAAATCAAGTTAACATTATGTTTTAGAGGAAAAATTCAAAAGATGTCTATTCTATTATATTCATATCAGCAGGTAACCAGCTTGTTCAAATACAGAGGGCTTCTTTGACTCCGCCCACTGATAAGTCCTTTGTCCAATAAGATGTTTCCTGCCTCAAACAAATTGTTGTGTTACTGAAACCTATAAAGAACTTGTTTAGAGTTTTAAAATGGAGCTTTTTCCACCAGGCGACGAGTCAGATGAAAGTCGTTGACAGAAGAACTTCAGAACTATGTCAGTGGTTTATTTCATGTGGAAAAACCGTGGCAGTTTAAGGATCCTCTTTGGTTTCCCTCTTAAAGATCAAAGGATTGGGGATAATCTATTTGTCTGGGGCCCGCTGTCTCCACGACAACAAGATCACAGACAGGAAGCCTGTCCTTCCTTCACGGCCCCTTGTCATCAACAATACAGCCCCTCAACAGCGTCTGACTCTCCCATAAGTCACAGTGTATATGCGAGGGTGATTGTTTGCATTTTTGTGTAATGCAACACCAGAAAGCACAAAACGCTTTTTCATTTTTCTTCTGTTTTATGTTTTTGTGCAGTTGTACCGGGGAGTTGCTTGGAAAAAGGTTTTCATTTTGGAGTTAAGCAAAACCCGTTATATCTTTTTTTATCCAAGGGTGTTTGTGTGTCTGTTTCAATGTGTGATGCCAGTGAGAGAAAGCACTGTGCCTCAGTGAACTACAAAGCATCTTTTAACACTTCATGCTGAGGTCATTACAGAGCTGCCCATGTTTGTCCAACACAAGACTAAAAAGCGAGACCGAGCCTTTGTCTTTGTCTCAGAGAAGGCGCAAAACATTACCACAATGTATTGGCATAAATTTATCAAAGTAAAACTGAAGTAATGGGATTCTTGCATGGAACTCTAAACACACTATTTTCATATTTCAAACTGCACCACTCCAAACAGTTCACAATGAGGTGGTAACCTACGGAGATGAAAACTGAAGCCAACGCAGAAGTGCTAAAAACTGCAGTTGTTCAACGACCACTTGAGTCTGGCTTCACAAGTGAGTCAGTCTCTACAGTCTTCTGTTTTAAAATGCCCAACTCTGTGTAATGTGTCATATGAATAATGATGTGGATTTGTATTAATTCTGCTAACAGACCACCTAGGAGATCTGTGAAGCAATTTTAGTGGATGAAATCTTAGTATTTTATTAGAGTGTTATTAAGCTGTAATTAGTGTAGCTAAAATGAGCTGATAGCGTTACATCATCTTGACATGCCCTTCTTATACAAAAAAACCAACAAACCAAACAAAACTAAGCTGATGGCCCACAAGCTTGAGGCTGGAGCCATCTTTTGTATACAGTCTATGCTTAGAAGTAATTAGAACAAAACATTGCCTCATCGCACAAAGGTGGAATCTTTTTTGTTTCATTTTTTAAGCGCCCATGAAATCATAGAGACTGGTGAAACGTGAACCTAGATATAAACTTTTAGGAAACTTATCTGAAATAACATAAGTGCAACAAATGGAAAATGTTATGTATTCTTTATAAACACATATATTGTAGTTTTACATTTTTAAGTATTTGTTAAAGAACCTTGGCCAACAAAATTAATTTCTTGTTTCTGCTAAAACATTTCTGGCAAGAAAATATTTGGTTATCTGGCGAGATGCATTCATGACATCTAGTGGAGCATTACACTCTGGATCGAAACATTGGAAACAACATGTCATCTATAACTATTAAGAAAAGCATAAACACGTCATAACTGCAGTAACTTGAACTACATCTTAAATTCGCCGCTGTTACACTGTGCAACACGAATTTCATAAGCATCCTTAAAGGTTTGCACTTGGTTGCACTGGCTGTATGCTTAAAAAGTGATGGATGGATGTGAGGTCAGAGTTCAAACACTGCCGTACATTCAAACCACCACATATGTAACCACATCCCTCTGATCTGATGAAGCTCCTTGTTTGAAGCATGATGACAGCTTGCCTTGTCATGTGTCGCTCTGTGGCAGGCAGAGGTGTGGACCCAGTATGCAGGACTGAACTCAGAGGAGGTTTACCGTTGGATTAAAACTAGGTAGGTACTTGAGCACTCTAATTAGGAAACACTGAGCAGACAAGACACAGCATCAAGGGAGATCACCACAAGGAACAGAAGGAAACTCAGGGCTTAAATACACACAAAGTAATCATGGAGATAGAGTACACCAGGGAACACAGGTGAACTAAATCAGACTAATGAGACAGAGGAAGCAAAGCACATAAGACAGGAAACAAACATAGACAGAAATCCAGACTCCAGACATACAAACCTGATGCAGAAAAAAAGGTAAACAAACAGAGATGAAACTGAGTTGATGACACTCATTTAACACAGTATAAAGACACGGCATGGGGAAACCAGACAGACACCAGCACACGACTGGGGAATAGACAGTGATCACAGGAAATAACAAAACAGATGAGACAAGGAAAGACGCATGAGGACAGGCTGATAAAGTGAAACAGGAAATAACTGAACAGAAATGCAAACTTGACGCTGAGACAAATACAGAGACGGAAAACAGAAAGACAGGGAGACAAACACGGAGACGAGACTGACTAAATATAAGGGAGAACACACACAGACAAGACTAAGACAGACTGGGCATGAAAAGGAACCGAATAAACGAAACTAAAGGAACTGAGAACTAGAAATGTAGATAATAAAACGTAAGTATTAGCAAAACCAAGAAGTAGAACCATGCATCTGTAACAAAAACTCAAAACACTGAATCCAAACCCAGGGATCCTACTATATATTATTTATTAATCAGTGTAATAACCGCTTTTTACACTACATTTTTTAAACAATAAGGACTGTGCAAAAAGTCAAAACAGGCAAAGCTAATAAGAGGCTTCGGTAGCAGCTCGATTTGGTATCTTTCCTGTGGAAATTATGTGTAGGTTTATTTTATGTGTTTTGTTCCAGCACTCCAACTTCAAGGATTTTTTTCTTTTGCACCAAGTCAGCAAGGAAACAATTTCAAGGTAAATGCAAACAAGGAATTTCATACTTAAAAAGGCTTGGAAAACACCCACTGACCACAGTTAATCTCGGTTACTGGAACTAGATTTTGGCTTGTTCACCAATATTTGCAAACTGGATTTTAAATCAAACTGTACTGAAAATCTTACTACTCATCTGTTCCCAAGTTTCCAGAAATCTAACTTAATTGTCTTTGGGGTGCTCTTTCTTTTGCCCCTTACAGCTCACAGTGCATGGCGAGCAATGTGCAGATGATCACCTCTCTCTCCTCCGAGGCAGTGCCTGATGGGAACAGTGTGTGTATGTGTGTGTCACAGACTTTTGTCATCTTCAGATTGTTTCAAGATGAATGTGAACAATATGATTCGGATGCCTGCAGGCCTTTACAGTGTCAGGGAATGTGGCGTCTGCATCTGATTAAAAATCTGTCATAATCTTGTGATTGAAAGATGGAATGAGGCCGTGGAAGCTGAGGGGATCAGCTGGAGAACATTAGGACTTAAAGCCTCGCAGATCTTGCTCTTCTGGGTTTAAGAAATAGATTCTGTGATGTCCGATTAACCAGATTTTCCCTCTCCTCTCCATCTTGTTTGCATAACTTCAAGGGCTAAGAAAATTGAAAAGATAATCCTCGTTCTTTTATGTGTTACTGTGTGCCTATGAGGCTCTTTGTGCATTATTGGACACTGGACATGAAGGAGAAGCAGTCTGTATGAGGAGATGAATATAAGCCACACTTATGAGCTGGATCAAACTGCACTCACATAAATCGTTTTTTAATGGCTTGTCTGAGGCACAAGGTGGTTTTGATTTTCCTGTCAGTACATTAACGTTCAGCAGTATCACTCCAGTCATATTATATGAAAGGTAGCCGTGGCTTTAGAAATGGTAATGATCCTTTGTGGGTCATATTGATAAGAACGACACTGTGCTTGGTTTCAACGTAATTTTATTCTTTGAAACCAAGCACACCATTGTTTTTCTTGTGACATTACCAATAATGTGTCACATGGCCCTCTTCCTATTGAAAAAACAAAAGTTGTATCCAAGATGGCCGACTTCTAAATGGCCACCGTGGTCACCACCCATCTTGAGGAGTTTGCCCCCTCACATATACTAATGTGCCACAAACATGACTTTAATATCACCAACCATTCCCATGTTATTATGGTGTATCCATATAAATGGTCCACCCTGTACTTCATATTTACTTGGTCATACCGGAGCCAAAGCACATCCTCCTCATGGTTTTAGCCAAAGGCAATCAAACACTGGCAAAAGTAGCTGCTGAGAGGGTGGATTGCTCAGTGGTGCAAAATGTCTCACCCTGACATCACACCCTCAATTGATGGTCTAATAACCCCAATTTCTGCCTTATTATGCCCAAGAGATGTTGCTGCATGCTATCCAAATTTGACACTGCTTACCCTGCATGACCTGTGGCTAATGCGACATCATTGGCATAAAATGGAAGGAGAAGAAGGTAAAGAGCATCAACAACAAGACTGTAGACAGAAATATCGAGGTAAACTTGCAATGCAAGACTACAATATCTGTGAACAGACACAATTCAATCTAACTGAAGAGCTATAGTGAATGAGCTCCAAAAAATGTAGCAGTGCATTTTTAGTGAGAGATCAGATTGAACCTTTGCTATGTTTCAATACTGAGACGTCTTGTGGTTCACTTCAAGAACCACTCACAGAGTCCAGGTGGGGTTCATTCACCCTCACCACATAAAGTGAAACATTGAGCAAAGATTAAAAGTCAGTTTACAAGATAATGATTGAGAAAAGCGATCGTGAGCACTGGACCTTATTGATGATCAGGCCAAAGTGTTGCATGACTCTTTCTGCCATTAGAAACTTGCAGAGGATTCGTCACTGAGCCTGAAGCCACTCTCGCTCCTTCACTACTCTCCAGCCCACACTGTTTCAAACACTTCATTACTGATGAGTTGCGAGGCAATGGATTTTCAAACACATCACTGACAACATCTCTTGGCAGGCTCGTTTTGTCTGGTCTCGCCAGCAGGTTGGAAACAGACTGCAGGAGCGACCGAGGAAAATGCTGGACAATATCTAAACTATCGCAAACACTTGTCTCATTATTTGTCAGGGCGCCCACGAGGATTTTCAAAGAAAGCCACGGCGCAGCTGCAGAACTCAGTGAAATATAGCATGCATTTCTAAAAACGTGAAGTCGTTTCATCTAGACTCCTTTTCTTTTTGGCCTCCCTCTTAAATAAAGGTAATTTATTGCCACTTTCAGCTCTCTTAACCCAAACAACCAGTTACCAAGGCAAAGCAATTTTTTTTTGCTTATAGAGGACTTACTGTGTGCAGCAGCAGATAATTACTTTACTTTTATGCGCTTCAGATGGAGACAGTCATGTTTTCTATTGACACTATTATTTTCATGTGGCATTTTTTTTTACCCTTTAATTCAATGGAGCTTATTCAGTATAGTGTGCAGATAAAGAAAGAACTGTTTATTGCTTAATTTTATTTCTTTTTTTTTTTTGGTGCAGTTTGTTGCTCAGAGCAGGAGAAGGAATGCATTTATCCAGTGCTGTGACACATATGTTTGCACGCTAAGCCAAGTAACTCATCATTTACTTACATTTGGTTTCCATTTTTCAGATGCATATTGTTTTTGTCAACAGTGAGGCTTTCTCGCTGCTAAGCTGCTTTTGTTGTACGCAAAGCAAACTCAGACTCCTTGTATGTTCATCAGACATTCTCCTCAACGTTTATTTGAATATTCTTAATATCCTTATATTATCATTAACTTAAATTAGTCAGGTAGAGTACAAACTGTATAAACATGCCAGAATATCCAAAAGGCTTTACATTTATCAAAATGAATGCTTAAAAAAACTTAAATCTGTAATATGAGGATATAAAATAAAGTATATATTCCAGTACACTTTGTTCTCAGACTGCTGGTTTACTTCCTAGAATATTAAAAAGGAGAATGGGAGGCAGATCCTTCAGCTTTCAGACCCTCTTCTGTGGAACTGGCCCCTAGTTTAAATATGGTAGCCAGACCCCCCACTACTTTTAAGATTAGGCTTAAAACTTTCCTTTTTGATAAAGCATATAGTTGGGTGTTTCCTCTTCACACACCTCTCGGCCTTAAAAGATTAGTTGTTTTTCATCTCTGGCTCTTCCACAGTGTGTCTTTTGTCATGGCTTCCTCCCCCAATCTCCTTGAGCCCAGTTCTGCTGGAGGTATTTTCCTGTTAAATGAGAGTTTTTTTCTTCCTACTGTCACCAAGTGATTGCTCATCTGATTGTTGTTATTTTCTCTATGCTATTGTTGATTTCGCATTATATAAATAACACTGAACTGACCTGAATTAATCTATTCAACAACAAGAATAATTCAAAAAAGTTGCCCCTGTTAATCACAATACAAAACTTTGAACCTTCAATCTTCAGACGGAGTTTATAGAAACAGATTTTTGAAGAGTTGAAATGAAAATATAGTTTCATGTTACAAACTCAGAAGTGCCAGTTTTCAATGAGCAACAAACTTTGCATTCAGCCTCACCACAAATAATTTCCTCTGAAGATTATATGTGAACTGCATGCAACAAGCAGAGTAAGATATTCACCTACGTGTTCTCGTGATCTTTAGAAATAAGTAATTTGACTGTTGGGGTGTTTAGGGAGAAGGTGGAGATACAAGTGACAGGGCTGAACTTAGAATCAGCTGAAAGATGTTAGAAGACTTTTTTAGTAGCTGGGACATGTAGGGATACTACAGTCAGGTAACTGCACATTACAGTCAAAGAGCCTTACTTTGGTAATGAAACTCTTTATAGTTCAAAGACTTTGATGAATTAGATTTCTGGATCCCTGCTGGAGGAAATTACATAAATGAAGTTCATTGCATGTCTTTTTAGAGTCCACTGAACAAATTTGTTGTCTTCAGCTGCAACTGACATGAACTCAAGTGAGGCAATTTGATTTTCATGTATTTTAAGTGTCTAAGTCTGATAAAGTCAACCAAAGGTCTTTGTGTCTTGGCTGCATCGTCGTAGGGCTGTGGAAACACGCCATGAGAAGAAGGGTCAACATACCGAACAGCGGTCAGAACCAGCATTAAACCTGTCATCATATCGTATTTCAGGGACGTGTATTGATGTCTTTGGTACTGTTAAAGAGTGGGCAAGTAAAAGATTTATTTAGTGTAAAGTGTTTGGAATACTACAGTGACTTTTTAATGGTTTATTTTGTGTAAAAAAAAAAACTCATACTAATAAATTCAATGTTCAATGTACTGTAGAATTTCTAAATACACGCGTGGAAAAAAAACTCCATTCCAACCACAAAAATATTTTTGGAACACAAAAAGTTTGCGTGATAGTGATTAAATATAAGCTCTAAAAGTCCTAAAAGTGTCACGGGCTGCCGGGGCAGACTGTGTGGAGAGAGTAGAGGACCCAAGTGCAGACAAAACTGGAATTAATAAAAAGCGAGCCTTTATTTAGGGCTGAAAACTCACGAAAACACAAAAGGGCAAAACTGAGGGCAAACCTGAACATAAACTGGAAAACTATGAGTAGGACTCTCACTGTGACTAGACAAGATAACAACTCTGACTTACTATGACCAGACTGGGAAACTGTGACAAAGGGTAGGGAAGATAACACAGGAAGACTGAGGAATTAAATACACACAAGAGTTGATTAGGGGAAGTGGAGACACATGAGGACACAGCTGACTAGAATAAAAATAATGGATTGCATTTATACAGCGCTTTTTTTCAAGGCCCTCAAAGCACTTTACAATTCCACTATTCATTCACTCTCACACTGGTGGAGGCAAGCTACAGTTTTAGCTACAGCTGCCCTGGGTTAGACTGACAGAAGCAAGGCTGCTATATCACACCATCAGCCCCTCTGGCCAACACCAGTAGGTGAAGTGTCCTGCCCAAGGACACAACGACCAAGAGAGACAGAGTAGGGGATCGAACCGGCAACCTCAACAAGATGAGCTTCCCAACCCCGTGAACCATGCCTAACCTTTCAGTAAGCACCAAACACTGACCCAAAGACTGTTAAAAATCATTACTACTCTGTGTTTGGACAAGGCAGCGTTTTGGCAAATGAAAAATAATGACACAGGGGAGAGTAAAATCAACCACATGAACACAGAACACAAGAGCCTTTTCACAATAAAACAGGAAATATGAAGACTTAGACACAGCAACACAAGGCTAGACAAGGAACCAAACACAGAAACCAGGGAGACAGATGATAAATAATCACTATCCTAAACCTCCACTAAACCCTAAATAAGAATAACACACAAACTTATGACCAAACTAACATGAAAACTTCAGAAAATTACAAAATAGAACTCAAAATCCTGGGTCAGAGACCCAGCCTGTGACAAACAGTCACGTCCGTATCTAAAAAAGATAAAATAATAAAACCAGTAAAGGAATACTGTCTCAGCCAGTATATATATATAATAATATAACACTATAAAATAAACAGTTTTTGTTATGTGATTGTAGAGTAAAGACAAGTCCTGGCATTCTTTTAAAATGTGAAAGTTAGGCAGTATTGACTGTTTCATACCCTAATGCGTTTTTGTGCAGCTTAAAGGGCCGGTGGGCTTGTTTGCAGGTGGTGAGGTCTCGAGGGCCAAATCAGATACCGAGTGACAGAGCAATCTGTATGAGCTCAAAGACAAACTATCGGCATTCCTCATTCGGGGGCGGACCACCCAAAAAGACCCCCATGCTGCCCCCTGCTCCCGCCTTCTGAGCTCACTCAGCCCTCCCCTCTGTCTTGTGTTACAAGGCATCGCTGATCTCCAAAGGAAAATGTCACAAAAAAGGAACTTGAACTTCAAAAGAGGACTAATCTGAAGTAGCCTGAGTTAATCGTGTGCATCTGGTCCACAGCTCCGAGGCTTCTGACCCACAGAAGTCTCATGCTGCTGGCTGCCTAACCATGCAGTAAGCACCAAACACTGACCCAAAGACTGTTAATTGTAATAGTACCAAAATAGTACCAAATAGTACTTCACTCATTATATTAGCAACTCTAAACGTAGGTAATTACTCATTCTTGGAAAACAGAAAATTATTTGAATCATAGACCACTGTCATATTTAAACTTGTTCAATATTCTCTTTTTTTAAATATGGCACACCCATCACCTAATAATTAAATTAAATAAAAACAAATTGCAATTGCTGGAGCCAACTCCTTAGACTGCCCTTTGTTACAATCAACTGATAAATTGGTTCTGCTCCTAATAATAAGTATGTTTCAGAGATATTTAAACAGTTATTTTGTAAAAACAACCAACCAAACAAAGGAAATTACCCAAAGAGACCAGATTCATGCTGCTGGATATTTTAACATGTTGGTCTCCGGAGCTTTTTTAGCTTTTTTGGCTGAAAACGTGTGCGCTGATGTTGGGAGTGTCACCAACGAGAGAAGAGAGAGAAGCAGAAACTGAAAAGAGAACTACACAGTCAGGTGACAATTATCTGTGGTTTGCCTCTTTCACGTTACCCACAGTCATCTGATCTACAGAGAAGTTACACATACAGCAAAAGCCCATTTGCACGCACATCTCCATTGCCCGACAAGCAGATTTGTGTTTGATGTCTCTGCTAAAAGACACTCTGCACACTCTACTTAAAACAAGCCCACACTATGCAGTGCAATTTGTACTACGCTTAAACAACGCTGAGACAAACTGAAAAGTTTACATGGAGACAGGCTGCAAAAAAAGACTTTGGTTGCCAGATATTCCAGCTGTGGCTTAGTGTCCAAGAATGATCTATGCTGAGACTCCTTTTTCCTTTGGCAGGTGCTAAACAAATGAGTCCAGATGTCTTATTTACCCATTTTTAGGGAAGTAGACTAATATACCAACACTGCTGCACTGCCACTACAAAAACCAGCAAAAGCTACAATAACAGTGTATTGATGTGAATGTGTTAGAGAGTTCAATTCAATTCAATTCGGACCTAATCACAAATCACGCCTCAAGGCGGTTTGTGTTGTAAGGTATTACACGACAATAATACATCAATAACCAGAAGACCCTTATGAGCAAGCAATTGGGAAACACCTGGAAAGGAAAACTTCCTTTTAACAGGAAGAAACCTCCAGCACAACCAGGCTCGGATAAGTGCAGCCATCTGCCATGACTGGTTGGGGTGAGGGGAGGGAGACAGGGCAATAGATACGCTGTGGAAGAGAGCCGGAGATGGATAATAATTAATAATTAATGCAGAGTTGTTTCTATACACTTACCTAACTATAAGCTTTATCACAAAGGAAAATTTTAAACCTACTCTTAAAAGTAGAGGGGTTGTCTATCTCCCAAATCCCAACTGGGACCTGGTTCCACAGAAGAGGAGCCTGAAAGCTGAAGGCTTTGCCTCCCATTCTACACTAGGAACCACAAGAAAACCCACAGTCTGAGAGTGTAGTGCTCTAATGGGGTGACATGCAACTAAGAATAGAAGTTTATTGATCATTTTTAAAATTGTAGTTTCAAACACACAGACGAAGACCGTTCAGTTCAAATACTCATTTGAACTGAACGGTCTTCGTCTGTGGATGGAGTCTGGTGAGTTGGCATCTGGGTGGATCTACTTAAGGACTTTGGATTTGGAGATAAATGCTGCAAAACATGGTTTGAAGTTGCTGCAAAAACTAGCAAGTGCAGATGGGGACAGTGGGAGGACCTTGAGTTGGTTTTGAAATAGCGCAATTGTTGTATAATATGGAAACAAAGATGGAAAAACAAATCACAATAATTGCTTAGTGGTGATCTTCAAAGCAGTTTGATGTGTTACACATCTGTGTGAGTAACCACTTTCTGATGTTGCATATCATGCAGTAGGAAAACGACAGAATAGCTGGCCTTAACGACCACTTAGGTTAAGTTTAGCTAATGTTAAAAACTGAAGCTGTCTCTGTTTTTCTGCATAATTTGAAAGCAAAACAGACAAATGATGCGTTTTCCTTGCATGTCATGTTCAGTCTTTTAGCTCAGAAACCTAAATAATGCTATACACTAATATTATCATAGTGAATCTGTAAGATATTTAGTGTTTCCAAATATATTTCTTATTCTGACCACTACATAATTAACACAAAAGGTGATTTTTGTGAGCCTACATTAGTTTAAATCAATTATGCCCTTTGAAGCTAACCTCTTGAACCCTCGAATTGCTGCAGATTCGTGGTATGTGGCCAAGCATTGTTCAAACCCATACAAGTTAAACTTAAATTCTAGTGGAGACGCCCATGTTCTCAAAGATACCACATATGTCAGACTGAATTAGAGGAGCTGCACATAAAATCAAGCGTGAGAAATCTGGTGCAGCCATAAAAACACTCAGATAAAGTGTTGGAACAAGCAGACATCACTGATTTATTTAGCTTTAGGGGCAAAATTGAGGCTCAAGAGGTTAAAATAAAGCCTAACTATTATGCATTTGGAGTAACATGCCCCTTATTAGTTTCACCTGTTCAACGTTTTTTAAACCACTGAAGTTTAAACGACTCAGAACAGCTATGCGAGTTATTTTAATGTCATTTACGCTGTACTGGATCAAATTATCTGCCATCATACGATATGACACACAGGAGCCAGATGTCACTGACATCAGTAATGGCAACGTTATATTTCTGTCTCTCCGGGAATAATGGCAGACACCTCCCCTCCCCCTCCCCCCCCCCCCCCCAACCAAACTGTCTGCATTCCTCACTGTGGGACAGAAGCATAAAAAGAACCCCCAGCAACTATCATATTTCATTCACCTTTGCCAAGCAGATAGCAACTCCTGCAACATGTGGCTGCCCCTGAAGGCTACCCGAAACCACATGCGTGAATCCCCTGCCCCCTCAGATGCACACACACACACGGGCAACCTGGTGTCACTGGAGCGGAGCAATTGAGGGGAAGCCAAAATCAAAGGTACAAATCTTGAAAATTAAAGGACTTGCAGATGGGCCATCTTTCCCCCCCTCTCTCTCTGTGTCTCTCTCTCTCTCGCCAAGGCAGGAATGCTTCTCATTAAACAGCCGCCTCAACCAGGAACCACAGATGCAGATTAGAGTGGGCGTTTGCTGTTCGAAGCCTCTTTGGGCAAAACAAGCCAAAAAAAAAAAAAGGGTTCAAACCCTTTATGTTACACTGTGTCTGAATCGCATTGTAACTGAATGTGTTGTGGATTTAAGTCGGCTTCACTGTTGATGCACAGTAAGGATGAGCTGCACGGAAATGAGATCAATTATTAAATGGATGGCTCACAAAAATATGGTTAAGGTTAGGAAACTAAAGCTCTGGCTAAGAGTTTAGAGATGCTCTTGGATACATGCTATGTATTACTCCAGACCTCCACGGCTTAACTTTATCCATAACTAAAGTGCATATGGAGCCTATTAATTTTTGCACTGGCACTGGACATAAATCATGTTGGAATCATCCAACATGGATGCTGTTTCTTGGAATATCACACTGGGTAATCCACAGGCCGCAGTGTAAACAGTTTTTCTTGAAACTATTAGTTGTTTGAAAGTTCTGCTTGCATAAAAAAGAGATGGTGGAGCGCAGAGAGAAATTGGAAAAGGTTAAAGAAGGTTGTAAAAATAACAAATTAGTTGGTGATAATGAACTTGGACACGGAGGTGTGGACTAGCCCCCAAATTACCTTTTAAAATTACACTTATGTGGTGTAAACAGAGGGATATGACTACACTTTTGGAAAAAAAGAGCAATGCTGGTGTTACATTTCTATTACACTCATAAAAATTAAGGTTTTAGTGGTTCAAGCTGACTCAGTCCACCACCTACTGTTTTACATCATCCAAATCGATTTCTAATAAGTCCTTGGTGCTGGAAATACTGGTTTAGGCGAGAGTGCCAGGTGGACAGAGTATTCAGGTAACTGCTCTTTCTTAATGTGCACCACATCATGGGTGCAGAGCATGCCTGAAAATGTCTACAGAGTCAGCTCTTTACTGTGTATCTAATTCATAAACGTTTTAATGTTAAAAAATGGGCGTTAATGGGCTTTGATTCAAAATGACGAGCCTGCTTCCTCTAAACTTTAATGGCAGTGTCTGACATCAGGCTGTTTTCCAATATTTGCTTCACAAGAGTTTACGAGTTTTTACTGAGCCGCTTTCTTTGACAGAATGCTTTGGATTCATGCTTTTAACATCTGCAGAAGCATCAGTGGAGTGCACTGTTTCTCTTATGCCAAAAAACACTGGACGTCATCTCGGCCAAGGCCAAACTGATGAAATTCTGAAATGTTTGGCCCTGGCAGTTTCACTAAGAAGGTGAGTCATTATACTGGCCCCCTCTCTATCAGTATCAAATCATCTGCAAAGAATCTTGGTGTTATTTTTTAACAGCATTTGATGTTTAAATCTGAACTTTTTAAGCTCATCCAGTCGTGTTCTTTTCATCTCAGAATCAGTATAAAGAATTAAGCCTTTTATTGTGTGCCAGTAACCTGAAACTTTTAGTATCCGCTTAAATTCTCTCTAACACAATTTAGTCGGCGTTCGCACATCATCCCACCCTTGCTTCCCTTCATTAGCTTCCAATAAAATTCTGAATTCTTTTTAAAAAGTTGTTTAAAGCCTGACGTGACCAGACTCCTGCACAAGTAACATGACTGCTGAGGTTCCAGCAGTCATAATGTGATTAAGATTAGGTGCTTTTGTGGTTGTGCCGGCTAAACTTTGCTGAGTCATTGATTTGTTTTAAAAGACTGCTGAAATCTTATTTTTATTGCTTAGCCTTGTCTTAATCAATCAGCCCAGACTATAGTTAAATAGGCTATAGTTCACACAAAATGTATCTGTGGATGTATATGTGTAAGAAGGAATGTAAGACCGTATGTTGCGATATCCACTCGCCTCTAATTTATAGTCATTAACAAATTCATTAGACCAGTTGTTAGAAACATAAAAGAAAAAAATAATTCAGAAATCTGTCAAAAAACCTGTTTAAACCTAAAAAATGATGTTATTTTTTGGGCAAGTAACAAAGTTAATTTACATTGTTGTACCCACATTTGAGCCATTCACTCATTGAAACTCATTTTCCTGTTCAGGAATCCAAGTAGTAATTGTAATTTGGCATCTTAATCAAAAACTAATCATGCACTTTTACAAAACAGTAAACGCAATCACTCATGGATAACAGCAGTCATTATATTTTATCATTAAAAATATCATTTAGATTAAAGAACTTCCACATACTGGTGGATTAACCGTTACAGAAACATTAAAAAATTATTTTAGTTTTTATCCAGACTGTTAATTTAGGACATAAAATATGTGTTAAGCACTTTTTTGTATAATATATATAATACATATATATTATATATTATAATATATATATGGGGTTTTATAAATAAAGTTCCACTTGTTTCTTTGCATTGCTGTGCATCCTTGTTGGATAAGACAGATCTGTTGGTCTCTATAGTGACTTAAATATCTGTTCCCCCATAAAGTGGATGCAGTGTTAGGCTGAATGGGAAGAAAAGTATAAGAAGCTTACATCTGGCCAATAAAAGGGTGGGTTTAACAACATCTCTAAACTGCTGTGAACTGTTAGTGTTTGCTGCTAATGAACTGAAACCAACTGCTGGTGGCAGAGAGCAGCTAATGATCAGAGCTGGATAAGTTACCTCGATAACAACACTAACTGAATAATATTAAAGATATTTAATCATTACCCCACTTCAGTTTTCACGGTTAGCCTAACCTTAAGCAAATTTGTCAAAGTCAAAATAAGTGGTGCTTCACCTCTCGGGAACATTATCCTTTGCCTTTCCTCAGGAAGAAACAAGTCTATCACCATTACTGGAGAAGGTGTGGAGAGTCATTAAAAGACTGTCAGTGAATCATATCCCCTCCTCCTCCTTTCATCTGTCTGTGCTCATGACATGATGGATAGGAAATGCTAGCTCACATGTTTACGTTTAAAGGGCCTCAGTTATCAGATCCGTAGCCCAACACCTATGCACATGTTTAACTTGAGTTTGTGTCTGTGTGTGGAAGGTGGCGGTGATGGGCGAGGAGGAAGCACCCATTCAGTTTATCCACTTTTTTCATCACTCATGTTGGGTTTCAAGCCTTTAACACTATCAGGCTGGTAAATAATTCACCTTGTGAGCCATTTAATCATCCAAGTTTCTTTAACCCCCTCAGAAAGCCTGTGACAGCCGATAAACTTGTGTCATAGGTGTGTGTACACTGCAGGGAAAGGCATGTGCTAACGGAGTGTTTGTATAGAATTAGAGTCAGTGCTGTATCCTGTTTACATTCACACGCTGCGCCCCGCTGTAACCACCTTTAAGTCTGGTATAAATCAAGTGATCCATCTAGAGTTTTTAAAATTTCGACTGTGTTCCCTTGAATGTATTTTTTTAAACTTAGCAGATCAGCAAAAACAAGAAAACTAACCAAAATTACCCAAAGAAAACTTTGCTCTTGTGCACTTTCATGTAAGAACTATTTTCTACGGTGGCCCTGAAAGTTCAAATGCATTGCAACTTCAGAAACACCAGTAAATAGAAAAATTCTGCAAAAGCACATCTAACTATTTCTATTGTGTTTTATTCAACTTTTGTTGTGTTTCGTGCACCTTTTCAGCATTTTAAAAAATATTTGCTGGGTTTTTCTTAAGCTGCAGTCAATTTGACCTCTTAGGGCCACCGTAATTTCTTTTCACCCGACAATGTGTCATACCCCATTTTTACCCCTTGCAGTGACACGGTCGCCATCACGCCACCTGTTCCCTGCACAATGTGACAACTTTGAGCTGAAACAGCAACTGCTATGCAGGAGGGGATTGAAATCCATGTGAAGGAAGCCTGTCGACCTCGTGGCCCTCGTGGTGTTTATGGCGGCAGGTCAAACTTTAGGCGCTTGTGCGTTCCTTGTCCGTGGCTGAGCTTGATTTATCTTGTGGGAGTTTGGAAAGGAAATGCCCATTTTTAATCACTGCTCGAGTCTTTTGTATCAAGAGTTTAAAGTCTGGTTTGATGTCGATAACTGTGCCTTCAAATGAGTTCCCAGGAAGTATGTGCACACAGCAAACCTCACACATCTTTCCATTACCCTCTTTGTTCTATTGCGGTCATTCACTGGGCTGGCAGCCACTACCTGGAAAATAAAGGTTTCCTTTGAACATGTCGGCCGCAAGATTAGTCTGATTCAATAAGCGCCTAAACTCTCTGCTCAGCCACCACATTACATGATGCTGGGCGCTTGTTGTTAGATAGTGAGTTCAAAACCGTTGACTGTGGTGTTGTTGACCGCTTGTGCTGGTTTTGAGACAAGGCCGTCACTGTTAATGGAGCAGCTCTCAGAGGGTCAGAGCAGCTCGAGGACGCCGGAGCAGCCGATAACAACAGCTCTGGGCTGATGTGAGTCATGTGTGAGAGGATGAAAGCAGAACGGTTGATGGTGATACTTAAAGCCATAATCGTAACATTCACGTTGCTTTGATTTTGGTGACATCTGTGGCGGAAAGCGGTCACTGCTGCTGTGTATTGTTTTACACAGAAACCCTGGAGATAATTTGTCAAAGATTTCACTTCCTTTGAAAGTGACATGAAAAAAACGCATCTTTCAAATCTAAAGACTGTTCAAAGATTGCACAATTTGAAACTGGAAAAGAGGAAAGTAGATAAATTTTGCTTTTGAGCAAGAGATATACAATATAATCATATACTTACTAAAGGCTAGAAACCATGTGATAAACTTGAAAACAGAAGAGAGGCAGCCACAAACTAGGATGGTTACAATGATGTTAATGTGTGCTTGAGTGATCTGGAACGGCTTTCCGGGACATTCGGTTAATAAGAAATTAGGCAGGTTAACCCACATTACTATCAAATGAGTTCATGTTTCATGTGCTACAGGCTGGCGGTGCACTGGGCATGCAGATACTTGTTCAGTAATAAGAAAATAATGAGATTTAACAGCCTGATTACACCTTTAACACATGCCTTTTCTCTCGTCATCCCCGTGATGTGTTCATGGTTCACATGTACAAAAGTTGTTGTACGCCACCATTACACCTTTTTAAGTGGCAGGTAAATTCAAAATACACATTTTTAAAACCGCTCAACAAATATCACAAAACACACAAACTGCTTCTGCCAAGCTTGTCTGTGAGCTAATTGTAGTAGCGGCTGCATTTCACTTTCATATGTGGAGAAAGACATAAGATAGAGAGGACAGAAAAGGACTTTGGAAAAGTAAGAACTGATTTAAAAAACTTGCATGTATTATCTTTTTTTAATTAAGTGTTACGTTAAATCAAGGGTAGCAGAAATCAATTCATGTTTAAGTGAATGATGCTGATTGGATTCACTGAAAAATATTCTACCTTTTTACTACTTTATTAGTGTCTGGGGGGTTTGGAAATCATCCGTAATCTGCAATTTGTGAAACATTTGCTTATATCTTGCTGAACACAGAGAGCAGTGCATATATCAGAGCAGCAGAGCAGGTCAGCTGATCACAGCACGCACACAAAGAAAAATCTACTGGAGCTCATAAAGCTAAATTATGGTGACTGGTTTCTTTGTTTTATTCACACGCCACACCCACTGGACATCTAATCTTAGGTGTCCCCCTGCAGAATCACACACAGTCATAATTACTTACACGTAATAATATTGATTCATTAGCAGCTAATGAACAAGTATTTCATTGAGCTGTTGATTCTTAATAAAGAATAAATACTGGAATTACTGAACATTGCTGTTCAGTGGTAGCATGAAGTGGCAAATGCATGCTAATTTCTTATTTTTTACAACAAAAACTGTCTACTTATTCTTTTTATGTCTACATCTATGCATTTACTGTATGTACTGCTTACAATGGTTTCAGAAAAGTATAAAGAAAAGTAAAACCGATGAAAATGACTTGAGTTTTCTGTAAACTGGTGTGTTTACTTACCTTTGCTCCGAGCAAAATGGGGATCATGTTTGTTCAGTTTTTGCACCTGTACAGTTGAGCAGATGGTAACTAGAGGATTTTTCAGATTATGTGACACTATGTCAAGCATGGAAGTGTGCTCAAGAAATATCAAAGATCCTTCATCCTCCCTACTCCAACACTGACAACACTGCTGAAAACTTGTTAATAACATGGTTCTTATCTTATCTTACGTCAAACTGCAGATTAAAAATCTATCTGTAAAACATGTTTTTATATGAAATTTCCCAGAAGTGAAGCTCTTGCAGTGCTGGTGTCTGGCTGAAGAAAAGACAAGGCCCACTTTTTATGCAGACCTACATCAATGCTGCCCTCCACACTCGGACACATACAGGACAAAGAGTCCAGGTGGAACAAGATCAAAGCAATACCCTTTAACAGCAGCCCAGGAAACAACAGCTTATAATTGGTATTTTAACATCTGGTGAAAAAAACATTAAGGATCCAGACTTCAATCCAATTGACATGCGCTGCTGTTTTCCCATAGCTGCTGCTCTCAGTGGAGTCATTGAATGAAATGTTTCTTTCACCTCCTTCCCTGTTTTGACAGGTCTTTATAATAATATTGTTGAGGATGTCTAGGCTGACACAGCTCTTGAAAACAGCAAGACATGCTGCTGAATCCCAAATAGAGACGATCCGTACCGACTTCACAGCCTGAAGTAATATACAGGGTGACCTCCCCTTTAGAGATTGGTGACCTTTTCTTCTCGGGAAGAAGCCACAGTGCCACTTGTGATGAAGCCATAATCTGGGAGGTGAAAGCTGAAGACAAAGTAGGCTGTCTTTACCTTGATGTCTGGATAGCTGGATTGGAAAAGGATCAGACTCTTTCGACAATTCTTTAAGTGAAATGCAATTCGTATAATTCATCACGTCGTGCATATAAATCTATTATATACATGTCATATAATGGCATTACACCATTGTAGTTAGGAACCCAAGTGTCCCCTGTGAGCAAGCACTTTGTGGGGAAGAAAAAAACCTCAGACAAGACCAGGCTGAGAGAGGGTGGCCATCTGCAAACAGAAATATTCTCAAGAGCTTATAACATGGGGTAGTGAATAATCTGATAATGCCATGTGGGTTTTGTTCTTACGACATCATGATCAATGTTAGGCCAGCAACAATCACGCTTTGTGATGTCATAGCTTAACAGCTTGAAATGAGGGGGTAGGATGCACATGGGCAAAACTTTTTTTAGGGCCTGCTGTCAAAAAAGACCAGTCAGTAGTGGTTTTTTTTAATATATATATATATAAATACAGGGTCAATATAACAAAAAGGGTTTATTTTAATGTAAATGTCCTTAACCTGAAGATGAGCAAGTAGTTTTGGTGCCTTACCCTAACAAAGTTTTTATTCATGCTTAAACCTCAACTGTGTTTTTACTGAAAACATTAAGTCCAGTAAATCCAGGTTCACATGTAACACAAACCCCAGTCTGGTGGGTGAAAGTCCTGAATTTTATGCCTTCATCCACCACCACCTAATCTTTTATTGACTTGCTCTACACGCTTTCCACCACTCTAACCACACCAACACAGTGAGGTCAGACGCACGTTTCAGCAGAGGCATAAATGCACAGAGTGGACGACGGATCAGCTCTAACTGTAAGCTTTAACACAAAGACAAGTGTTAAGCCTAATCTTAAAACTCTTAAAGCCAAAACTGGAGCTTTTCCCACAGCAGAGGATTTACTGTACACATTTTTGGATTGACCAGGGAAAACTGCATTTCCGGTTTGGCAGTTGTTAAAACTCGTGGATTCTTTGATCAAATGTGTTACATTTCACCAAATCTACAAGTTACTTTAATCAAATCTTCTCCTAAACGATTCCACATTAGGACAGACTCCAGATAACATTTTTTAGAACCAGATTACAGTTGCTTTTCCTTTTCATGCCCTCAGCTACTCCCCAGATGTGGTCTCCCAACAAACACTGCCTTCAGATCCGTCAGAGTGATCAGCAGGGGAATTTCATTAAAGCGAGACTTCATGGCGGAGACTGATAACAAGAGGTGGAAGGAGGGGAAGAAGAGAACAGCGTGAACTGTGTTTGACCAAAGTGAGTCCCTCGGTTGTTATCGCTGAGGAAAACGGGAGAGTAACATGAAGGTAAGGAGGAAAGAAAAATGATTAAAAGAAAAGGATGGAGGGAAAACAGGTGCATCAGGAGTTGAAAGAGGAGGAAGAAGAAGAAGTGAAGAATAAAGAAAAGGAGGATGTAAGGAAGGGGAGATGAGGAAATAAGGAAGGAGAGGATACACGATGGAAGCAGGGAGTAAGGGAGGAGCAGAAACAGGAGAAAAGAAGGGAAAGAGTAGGACGGAGATAAGTAAGAAGGGAGCAAATGTTGTGGATGTAGAGAAAACAGAGCAGGTGGAAAAGATAAGGGATGAGAGAGGAAGGGGAGACAGTGACGTAGGACGTGGAGAGTGCGGCTGGACTCCCCACTGAGGAGTGATATGATGGTAATCTCTCAGCTGGAACATCTGGTCTGGGCCTGAACAATGAGTCCCGCAGGCAGATTGCCGCGATCCAGCCGACTCTCTCAGTCCTCTGTAGATGGCCCGATAACCTACCTCAACCGGTCCGACTCTCGCCATCCTGATCAACAAAGACATACATTGTCTGTGGACACACAGGGTCACAGTTAATAAACCTACATCTATGCAGTCTGATGGGAACGGGAGGGGAAGCAGGTCAGATAGGGAGGCCCATGCGTTCAAGGTGATGAGTGAACCGCCCCAGGAAAATTCCTCAGAGATCCTCCTTGCATTAATGTGACATTCACTCTGAAGACGAGCCGTTAATAGAGCGTTATTTTACAGTCGTGTCACTCTAAGTGCCATCCCACAAATCAGTTTAATAGCCCGAGTGTGTTTATACAGTACATAAACTGGAGATGCACAGTTGTTCAGTGATTTATACTTTTCTTCTTCAACATTTAAGATGCCTCAGAGATCATATCGGGAGCATAAAACTACTCGTGAAAAGACAGCAGAGGACAGAGCGACACACAGCACGATCAAAAAAAGTCCTTTTAGAGCTGAAGAAATTCCAGATGGTGCTCAAGTGGAGGACAACATCGTAGGAGACTATATGGCTCGTGCATGTCAGCAACTCTGATTAAAAGCCGTTCTCCGCCTGGGAGGAAATAAAACAAAAAAACCCAAAACAAAACAAAAAAACCTGCTGGCTTGGCCTTTCATTCTCATCTATCACAAGGAATTGTTTATATACAGTTATTTTATTCTCCCCAAGTGTGTGTGTATGTGAGTGCGAGAGAGATGAGATGAATGTAATTAAAGTTTTTTAATTAGACACTGTTCTTTTCTGGGAAGCCTGTGGCAGCGCTGGGTGGAGCCACAGTGGAGACAGGAGGTTTGTGGTCTGGCTGAGGGAACCACGCCGGCCTGGGTAATGGAAACCGGGTGTTCATTGTACACATATACACATACATGCCAACACACACTGTTGTACACATGCACTCGCGCCCACACACACACACATAAACCAAAGCTGAAGAGAGAGTATGCACGCAGAGAAAGCCGCATAAACTTCTGCAGACATGAATCTGAACGCACAGCCCCCCACACTACTAATGTATGCCACATTCAAATACATATATTCATTCATGTGACGCGGCGCATTATGGAATTCATACTGCAGAAGCAAGAATTCCCTAAATAGTGTTGATGTGTGCTTCTGCACGCACGCACGCACAGGCAAGCTCATGCATACGGAAGAACATATAAGCACTGACACACAAACGCATAATCCTAATACAGGCACGAATGGGTGCGCACGCATGCATGAATACACATTTACTCGTTGCCTGTCACTCACACAAGAATGTGTGTTTGCACACAGAGAGCTCATTATAGATGCATGTAGCGCACAAAAACACTCAATGCAAGCGGACACACACACACACACACGGATGCACGCTATCCACCAGCCCCTCCTCGCTCAGTCATCACACATGCATGCACACGTGTACGTGCGTGCACGCACATATAAATGCGCTACTTTAAAAAGCACACAAAAAGCTCTCATCACACCAATCCCTAGGCGTGCACACACACACCAATTCACATACACATTACATTTCAACCTTCTTCAAAGATACTGACGTGCAGGCAGTCACGACACAAAGACGCACACACCCAGCCTCATTGAGCCTAACAATGTGATACAAACCCATATCCTGCATCATTCACTGGCTTTAATGCACACCCCCCCCCCCCACACACACACACACACAGTACAGTCCAGCAGGGCCAGGAAATGCAGAAAACAGATCTCGGGCATCTACTGACATCAGTGAGGCAAGGCTCGCCTTTTCCATTAGACACTGACGTCAGTTTTCCCACAAAAACGGCTTCACCCCAAACTACAGGCGATCAAACCTGTTGACAGTTTAAAATAGATCAATGTGAGATACAGGCATCAAACGGGATCAGCGCTGATGATGTTCTCCCCTTCCTTAAACTGTACGGTCAAACTGTCATAAATGAGAACTGAGCTTCTCCATCTGCCCGTCACTGCAAACAGAAAGGAGACTGTAAGACCCCGATGCTGCAACTGGCCTCGCTCCAACCACTGGAATCAGATGTATGTAAATATATGGAAAACACTGAGGTGTGAGAACGCATACATTTTCAACACACAGGAACCATATGTGCTCTTTTTTCCCCCTCCCCTCTTCTCCTCCCTACCCGTGAGCATCCATTAGAAACTGAGTAACTTTTATACTGATACCTATATCTTTCGCTCCGGACAGTCAAAGAGAGAGCAGGTCAAGCTGGGCAGCAACAGGTCAATCACTATGAACAGGGCACCATCTAGTGTTGCATGCAGAGTATGAGAGAGCTGCACTTATGTTTGGATTTTTTTTTTTCCCCTTCAAGATTAAAGGACAGCCATGTTGGGTGCACTCGCTGGCTTCATGCCGTGTGCAAATTGGCTTTTCGCTCACATGATGCTCGGGTCAGTGCGAGGTTCGTCGCATGTGTTAAAGTATAGAGATGCAAGAAAGCTGAAACAAGCTGGACAAACACACAAAGGGCTCAGCGGACTTGAGCGCTGGTTAAAGCGGGTGGGAGCAGGGAAACAGATGTGATTGTTTGCATAGGCCAGGCTTATAAACCAAACCCCGAGGTGCTGCTACATGTGCGGGAGAAAGGAAGTTTAAGCTTCAACTACCTGCAACATGTTGTGTTCCCCACTCCCCACTCTCAGTGAGTCTGTTGTCTAATTTAGAGAAACATTTTTGAACAACTAAGTTATTGAAAAACACTTAAAAAGTACCAACCTAAAAAATAAATAAAAACAAAAAGCTTCCCCCAAGATCATTTTGGCTTAACAGGAGGGCAGGCACAAGTGGATTAACGATGGCTGCGGTCCAACTTTGAGGAGCTCCCGCCTCTTTGCTGGTTTGCCATCAAGGCTTACTGGGAAACTTAATGGATCGGAGCCACTTGTGCTTTCTCTGCTGTGACGAGTGGACACGCCTGCTGCTGTTTCAGGCAGCTCTTTGCTTCATGTAGCCATTTAGCAGACCAAACTCAATCATTGCATGTTGCTCAACTTTGAAGAAAAAGAAGATCAGATCTGTGTCCCGCGGCTGATCTGGGTGTGGCACCGTTACCTTCATGGTTTGATATGACAGGAAAAGTTATTCTGCATGACACATATCCCACGGAGCGTGCTCAGCTCGCTTCTACCTTCCAAAAAACCCCTTTGACAAAGCAATAAAACACAGCAAATGGTGTTTATTGTCAAAGTGTTGGAGTAGGACAATGTTATATGTGCATAATTCATTATTGTGTACTCTAATTGTGCAACAAACTAAGCTACAGTATATACAGACATCTATCATTAACTGTTGATAGCTGGATGACAGTTATACTGTATAACAGTAAATCTAGTTGGCCGGTTGCTTGGGCAGGACAACCTCAATAAAGGCGATCCATCAAGAGTCCCAAGACTTTGGTATCATCTGCGCTGAATGCAAAATGGTGACTCTTACTCTTACAGTGTAATATCAATCAATACAACTAAACACAGCCATTAAAAACATCCACGTGAATATACTCAATGCAACAAATGTTATGCAGAAATATCTCCCCGCCCTCCCCCTTTCTCTATTACACTCTCTCGTTTCATCTCCATAAAATCCAGTAAAGGTTAAACAAACATTTAAATGTTACATATCCCATTAAAGTAAAAGAGAATAATGTTATGAGAACCCTCAGTCTACATAGCAACAATGCTTTGTGAAAAATATATGTAGAGTGTGAACTAAACATTTACATGATTTTACAGGTGGAAAGGAAACATCGCTTTGACATAACTCTTTAGAATAATAATACAGCCCCACAGTCTTATTAACATGCTATGATCTCTTGTTACTCACTCCGATTGCTGTTCATGTGATGTCAGGCCACGCAGCCTGTCACAGGTTTGTGGTTGTGTCAGTCTGTATACATATTTATTTGTATGTAAGTGTGTCTGCGTGTCAGTATGTGTGTCTGTGTGTGAGTGTATGCACGTGTGCTTGCAGGCTCAACAGTCCCCAGAGTTATGCGAGTGTAGCCCGGTCTCCATTTTCCAGTCTCTCTGGTCGGTGGCGTCTCCCTGGCCTTGCTGGGAGGCGGCGGGAGACAGCGACATCTGTCTGCGGGGGTTGGCGCTGTGCATGGTGTTCCAGTGGCGCTTCAGATCCGACGCTTTGATGAAGGCTTTGTCGCAGGAGCCGCAGTTGAAGGGACGCTCGCCCCGGTGCTGCCGTTCATGGTCTTTCAGGTGGGACTTGTGCTTGAATGCCTTTTCGCACATTTGGCACGCGAAGGGCCTCTCGTTGCTGTGGACCCTTTCGTGCCTCTTCAGGTCGGGCCCCCTGATGAAGGCCTTGCCGCACACCACGCAGCGGTGTGGCTTGAAACCGGAGTGGATCTTCAGATGCTCTTTGAGGTGGGCGGCAGTGGTGAAGGCTTTGGGGCAGTGCTCACAGCCGTAGGGGCGGTTGGCGGTGAGCAGCCTCTCCTTTTTGGCGTTGTGGTCCATGGGCTTTGCTCCCGTGCTCTGGCAGGAGCCGTGGTCGCGGTGGCCATACAGCAGATACTCCAGCTTCATGTCGCTGGAGGTCGATGAGCCCCAGGTGTGGCTGTGCGGCTCTTTGCCCATGTTGGTGTTATAGTTGTGCGGCTGAGACACGTGTGAGCCACCGGGCCCCATGCTATCCATCCCCTGATCATAGAAGCTGTTCTTCCTCACCTCCTCCATAGCCAGCTCCTTCAGGATGGCATCCTGAGCTCTCATCCCATGGTCACCCGGAGCCTGGTTTTCCCGCGTTTTCATGTTGGTCAGCTCGCGTTTCTGGGTGCACAAGTTATCCAGGAAGTTGATGCCCAGGATCTGACCAGACGACATCATCATATTGATGTCCTTCTTCCTCACAGCCAGCCTGGCTGTGTACATGTAATTAAGCACCTCCTCGAAGATATCCGAACGGATGAAGTCCAACTCCACGATGGAGTTGTCCTCGTCGCTCTGTTTCTTAAAGAGCTTTTTGAAATAGTTGCTGCAGGCGGCCAAGACACAGCGGTGAGCCCTGAACTCTATGTTTTCCACCACGACCACCACATCACAGTGCTCACCTTCCAACCTCTGCTGGTTGAGCATCTTCAGAAAGGTGGCTTTGTGGTCATAGTCGATATATCTTAGTAAATCAGACATGTTGCAGGACAAACTGGAGCAACCTGCAGAGGGGGGCAGGGGAAAAAAAAAAAAAAAATCAGCAAACTTGTCAAATATTTTGATTCCCACCAAAGAACGAGGGCATGCATGCACCCTGCACAGCTGAGGGGTGGAGCTCTATTTGCATGCCACTTTGGAAAATATATACAGGTAGCGTATGCAGCGCGCCTAACAAACAAAGTATCGGAGAAACTTGCAACCGAAGGTGAACCTGTTCATAAATAAGCGCCCGACAGACAAGAGAGCAAACAAGTGGCAAAACAACCGATGCAGAAACCCCGAAGAAAAAATACGGCAGGGCCCAGAGCCGCAGTAGCGCTAATAATAAGCAAAAACAGAAAAGTAACGGCAGCAGAAACAAACACGCGCACTATTCTCCACTTAAAAAGCGCGTTTTACCGCCGAGTTCGCGTGACAGTCGCGTCGCGTGCAGGAAGGATAACCTTAGCAAGAATATTTCACATTTCACTGCGCCCAGCCATTTTGGTCAGCAAGCCTCCATTGGCATGTTTCTGGTGCCTTTAACTGAGTTCACAAACAGCAGAGGAGACGGCGGCGAACAGACCGACAAACCTCCAAAAACCCGCCGCGCGCTGTTCCGCGCCGCCCGAGCAGACAAAGAGGAAATAAAAAATGTTATTACCCGAAGCCTGAACGCGATTCCCTGTGTTGTCACGCAAGGCAGTCGACGACGATCCAGAGCTGTCGTTTTTCCTCTTCCTCCTCTTGTTGTGACTGTGCGGCTCCACAGGAAATGCTGCATTGTTCTGCTGCCACCTACAGCACCGGAGCGAAGCGCGCTACCGAGATCGTCTATACACGCGGTGGTGACTCACTCTGCCGGAAATCAGACGACGTGCTGAATATATTGGTGATTTTTAAATATAATACAAACAAACACCCATCAGATAGTCCGTCTGTTCACGTCTTGAAGTTAAAATTAAGAACATTTGATTACAAAAAGTATTTATTTATTCATATTAACTGAACAAAATTGCCAAGAAATGCAGATACACAGTGACACTCAATGAGACACGTGACACCCCCTTAAGGGACAATTCCCACTAGGATTTAAATACCAGGGACTCTCCACCATTTGGTTTTAGAATTGAAGAAGTCTGTTGGATGAAAGGTGAAATGTCTTCAAGAAACATAAAGAAGTCCACTCGCTTTCAGTCCAAGTCTTAGACATAACCTGGGTGTCCAAAAACCTACCTACAGACACAAAGTATCATCTGGGCTTGAAGCTTTTCTTTTTGATAAGCTTTTAGCAGGGGGAGACCTACAGGGGGGCACGGGGAAGCAACAGCCCCCAGCTGCCCACCACAACTTTTATGTTCATCACCCCAGTACAGTCATTTAAGTTCTTTTTCTGTATTTATTTTGGGGAACTTTTGGGGGGAGGGGGGTCTCATTTATACAAAAAAAATTCTTTGTTTTCTCAAAAGAGATAATAATACAATAAATAGATTTAAAGTGTTTTTGTGGATATTTTGTTGACTCTGTTACATGTAGGGCTTTTCACATACTTGCTGAAGAGGTATGTGTCCCTCCTTTGCCCCCCACCACACACGTAAAATTTTCTGTTTTTCGGTGGCTCAAGAGTTGGGTGTTCGTCTTGTAATCGGAAGGTTGCTGGTTTGAGCCCCAGCTCGGACAGTCTCGGTTGTTGTGTTCTTGGGCAAGACACTTCACCTACCGCCTACTGGTGATGGCCAGAGGGGCCAATGGTGCAATATGGCAGCTTCGCTTCAGTCTGCCCCAGGGCAGCTGTGGCTACAACTGTAGTTTGCCTTCACCAGTGTGTGAATGTGAGAGTGACTGAATAGTGGTATTGTAAAGCGCTTTGAGGGGTTCCAAAAAGCGCTATATAAATGCAATCCATTATTATTATTAATTAAGATGCTGAAATTTAAGAGTAGCGTTCACAAGATTAGAAATGAATACGTGAGGCAGAGTGGTTTAGAGAGGACAGGCTGAGATGGTTTGGACAGGAGGGATGGTAGATATACTGGACAAATGATGCTGAAGATTGAGCAGCCACGGGCGTTTACTCCAATATTGTTCAGCAGGAGTGTTAGTTCATGGGCTACAGCCCAGTGTGGTCTCAAGTGGGCTAGAATGCTAAAACAATTACATAATGCACCATTGTGCCACATGTTTTCTACTGTCACTACATGTGTGACAATTCTTAAAAAAAACAAACAAACAACAATAAACAAGCAAAAAACAAAAACAAAAAAACATTTCTATTGTAGATTTTTAAGTGTTTCAAAAGTTTCCTTCCACCTGGAAATACTTTCACTTTTTTTATAAATTTCTAATCCTGTGTGTAATTAATATTCTTTGTAACCACTGTGGTGACATTCATGCGACTCTGAGGTGCACTTTAGTAACAAATGCACATTTACTCACACAATAAGAGACGGAGTGAGCGCTCTTACTCTCTATAAATCTTGGGAAATAACCGCACGTACGCAGAGGGGCGGGGCTTCCGCGTATTCACAGTAATTACCTCTGACTGCACAACGCCTGTCTTAATTAGCCCGCGGGCTCTCCTTTTAACAGGTCAATTAAGGGTTTGGAGCATTTGGTTTCATAAATAATAGATGGGCTGCAGCTTACAGCCTCAACCGCCTCCCATCATCATATTTAAACATTAATTTAACTTTAATTATGTCATTTTTAGAGAATTTCACCCTGCTTAAGTTTGATTTTACCGCTTAAAGATCGATCCGTTTCTGCCGTGTGCTCAGCCTAATTGATTTTAGCATATTTCCATAAAGTGAAACTTTAAGATTTAACAATTTAATATCAAATTAAAATCAAAGTTACACATAATTTAAAATTAGCACAACTATTCAATCATATTTCCACTATTTTAACTATATTTGGAGATGACAAAAACTGATACTTAAAGAGGCATAAATGAGTGCTGACACAGGTTTCAGTACTGTGGTGGTTTTTATTATTTTAGAAGAGACCAGCAAATTAAAAAAACCAAAACAAAACAAATGCACTTGCCACTTTTGTTGCACCTTTTTGAGGAAAACACAGCTGTACATCAATAATACTCATTTTTTTGGATACATTAGAATGGATAAGAGGGGGGCAACACAGCTGATGTGTTCAGGGTGGGCGAAAGTGGAGGGGGATTATAGATCTCTCTTGGCTTTGAATGTAAATCAGGGGAGAGCTCGCCAGTCTGAACCCTTTGCCTCACAGTCACACAAACCTGGGACTTGTGCTGCAGCTGATCATCTACCCTGGAGAAAAAACAAACCCTCCACAGGCAAATAAAATCCATTTCATGCCCAGAAACCTTTGATTCCTTGACTTTTTTGCCAGGACATAGTCTCTAAAAACCTTGAAGTGGGGGAATCAATGAGAAATGATGAAACACTGATATAAAGGAAAATGCTATTCAAGTAGACATGACAAAAAAAAAAAAAAAATCAACTTTGAAAGATAATTTGCTATTTTCCTAGGAAAGCTTTGATATGTACAGTACGTAGCTGTAGTGATTTCTGTAGTGACATACCTGCTGGATAACCACGGAGCTGTTTGAAGGAATGAGGCGATGCTTGCTTGTAAATAACGTTGGCACTTCTACTGCGAGGTTAAATAGTGTACGCTCTCTAACATATACAGCCTACAGCGATTTTAAGTTTCCGGAGTGATGGCTTTATTTCATAAATAAAACGTTGCTACAATAATTATTCTCAATAATCATAAAAATGCATCAAAGTCATATAAGGCAGTGAAAGCAAAAGGTTTTGCTTGCTGCACACAGGGATTTGGCGTGCAGACGGCTTGAGGAACCACTTGGAGAATCACATGGTTTTCTGTATAATCTTGTTTGATAATGGAACGTTGCTTCCTTCTCATGCAAAATGCATTTAGTTGTTTTGCAGATGATGGCTGTGACTAGCGGCGGAGCTGCAGCACTTGGAGAGTAGGAGGCCTTTCTAGTCTTCTGAGAGTCCCGACGTTATATGTGGAGTTCTGGATGCTGGATTCTGGGAGGGTGCAGAGGTTTAAAAAAAAAAAAAAAAAAAAGCCCTCAGAGTTATTCCTGTAAGAGGAGAGGAAATAGAAGTCAGTGAATCCTGTAAGCTGAACATTTACTGCCACTGTTCATTCTGCCAAAGAGTGAAAATGAGCCTCACTTCAGCTTAAGGCAGTTAAGTTAAACAGACGCTCAGAGAAAAGTTAGAAAAATGCAAATATACAAGACAGATACACACAGGCTAGTCGGGCAACAGGAAATCCACAAAAGTACCATCCTGACAACGGATTCAACAACTCCTACACGTGTTTAGACCAGGGGTCTCAAACATGTGGCTCTTTTACCCAACCAGCAGCTGCTTGTAGCTTTTAGAAAAAAAACAAAAACCCAACAACTTCACTTTAGACCCAATTTCCCTGAACTTTAATTACAGTAGCTAGCACAGTTGTATAGCACGGATGTATACACAAAAAAATGATTTATCATTAGTCCCCCCGACTAAGAATTATTATTTTATTTACTGTATTTAAAACTGCCTCCACTTAAACCCAGCTCCACTTTGTTGGTACTTGAAATAAGTAAACAATAACTAAACAACTTCAGTTATTATGGCTCTAAAATATCATAAATGCAACAAATGCTAATGCAATAAGAATGCAAAGTCCAAATACCAAATAATCATAAACATCTGCATAGCAGTCACAAGTGGTAAATATTTGAACTATTTACACCTATTGGTGATGTTTAATGTTATTTATACTTTATTAGGTTAGGAGACTAGAAAAGTTGAGGTATTTTTTTAGTGACAGCTGGTAAATAAGTTAAAAACAACAAGCGCATCACTAATAGCTCAAAAAGTAGGCCTTATAATATTGCCTTTTTAAGTTATTTTAAAAAGTTAGGCGCTATCATTACTTATATCTTCACTCGTTGATTTATTGGTTAAGGGGAGGGAATATTTAGGAATCATTAAAATCACATAGTAACACTAACAAACTAGTTTATTTTCCCTTAAGAAGAACATGTTTATTGTTTTTACCTGTGGCGCTTCACAGTTTGACAGCTACTAATTTGTTTTGTTTTTTTTAACCACCATAAACCACCAAAAAAAGAAAAGAAAAAAAGAAATCATCATTGTCCTGATGAAGACGCCCGTCTGAGGCATCTCATAACAGTTTTTGTTGCGGGAAGTAAACATGCTTCCAACTGACATTTGTTTCCAGGTTGTGTTGACCGTCACAGGCGATTTGTGTCCATGTCACATTTCACTTTTTCAATCTGTCCTGAGGCTGGGCTGTATATTTTTTTGCTAACGGTCTGTCTGCATGCACGTGGCTTTATTCTATGTGTTTTGGCCTTTCATCCACACAGAAAATGGAGCTTTCCCCCCCCCCAGAAACTCTGTTCTGTGTTTACATGTGGACAAGGAAAACCAGGATTTTGGCTTGCAATGTCAAACTTGTTCACCTTCATCTTCTTTTCCAGTGTCAGACTGTGTCACACTTTATCGCCCTTACTGGTCCCCCTATGGCTACGATTGGCCAACATTTGTATACAGCTAGGCCTTGAGTCACCACCTGTTGATATCAAATCCTTCACACCCACATTAAATGGCATATAAACAGGAAACTATCTCAAGCAATTTAAAACAATATAAGTTACATTTTGACTTCATTGTGGACGTGTTCCTAACATGAGAAACAAAAAAGGAAGAAAATGGTGATTTCCAATTTTTCTGGTTGCACCACCACTCTGTGTGTATCTAGCACCCAAGGGAAACAACAACTATCCAAAACACTACAAACATTTATTATCATGTTACCAGAGCTGTTCAAGCACACTCAGATAAGACAGCACACACGCAAACACAGGACTGAGGGCAAGGCTGCAGAAACAAAGTCAAGCATTCCCATCTGGTGAGTCACACAAGCACACACATGCACGCTCGCTCATCCCAAACGCAGCGCCTTGGGACCGTTTCAGTCAGTCAGAGGATAAAGGAACAAGTTTCACTGCCAAAAGGTGAACTAGAGTAAAACTTGACAGCGAGCACTTTCCAGAGACTATAAATGCTTGAGAGAAGGCAACTAGAATGACATGCTGTGCTGCAGTGAAATGCAAAGTTCTTTTATAACAGCTCCACATGAGAAAATCCTCACAATACCCACAGTGGACAAGTTGAAACACAAATGGCTGTATTTGCAGAGTTTGTTGAAACGCCATAAGGACTGCTGACCTATTTTTCCCTTCGTGCAAAAACAGGGAAGTGCAACTGAAAGCAGAAGTGTGTCACAGTGTGCCCTAGAATCATCTCAGGGATGAACCCCAGGCTCTGGTGTTCATTTCCATGAAAAGCAGGCTGCTGTCTGCTGCAAAATTATTGCAGTTTTCGCCTTTGTGTCACAAACTTTTCATAGAGTTTTTAAAAGAACAATTAGTGAACAACTTTCAAATCAGATTAAATCTGATATTTTATGTCACATGCATATTCAGTAGTTTCAAAAAAGCCCTAAAAATTAATTTCTCCAAATGTAATCTTTTTTGTGACCTGTACAACTGGGTACACAAGGATTTCCTCAGCTAACATATATAATTTCAAATTTACAGAGCGTAGTTGAAAATAGACCAAAGCACATCTGTGTGCACTCAAGATCAGATTTCAGTCCATACGGGCGCGTCTGCAGTCGCAGGCTCGGAGCGGAAGCCGGTTCAGCTGGAATTTAATCGCTCATCCCTGCCTGTGCTCTTTGTGAGCTACCACAATGCAGGCAGAACAATATATGGAAGATCTTTTCACTCAATGTTTCACAACATGCAGGCATAATTTCAAACATTTTTCCACATGTGTGTCTAATAAATAAATAAGAATACACTTCTTATTTAGAAAACTGTAATATTAGCGCAGCAATTTAAACTTACAAAATATCTTTAAAAAAAGGGAGTAAAGACATCTTTAAACACACAGTACATGGCTGTAGCTCTCAAATAAAAGTTCATTGTGTTTCTCTCCAGCAGAGGGAAGTGTTGTAGCCATATTGCACTAGATTGCATGAGACTGCCGGCAGCATTACTGTAAATGTTTTTAAGCCTTGTCATTACGAATTGAGACTGTAATATCCGGCCTGTGTGCACACATGCATCTTCAGTCCTTTTCCCTGCAGAGGGGAATGAAATGACAGCAGCATGATGCATTAGTTGTAAGTACCACAGAAACAGGGCTATCTGCACCAGTGAGAAGAAGTGCTGATGGAAAAGCAGCATGCCTAAGAGAGGAAACCAGCTTGAAAGAACAAACAAGAAAAACAAAGCCCAGTTCAACCAAATTAAAACCAGACTAAACAGGACAGCGCCGGGATCGGGACTTGGGGCCTTGCTGTCTTACCTGGTTCAGTCCTCCCCCTCCTCTGGCGTGATCTCTGTCTCTTTATGTACCACTACTTTGGTCACTGACATGTCAGGGTGCTGTTCTTTAGCCTCCTTTATGGCCTGAGCCAGAGCCTACATACGGGAGTGCAGTGCCAAAAGGGATCACCAGGGGGAGACAGAGAACGGAGAAAGGCAGGGAGGGAGCGGGGATGTTGGATTGTAAGTCAGTATGCCAACAGGGAAGTCATTTTTAGTCACATTTCTTATACGTCCAGAACTTGTTAAGCCATATGATGAGTTAATTTGTTTAAAATGTCACGTTAGCCCATTCCTGTCCTAAATATCCTGACGGTTACTAAGTCACCGCTCAGCACTTGACCTTTTTAATTTACCACACAATCAAATAATCAGCTTTGCAGAAAGAGAAAAATAATGAGTATGGGTAAGCAGAGAAACAGTATGAAAGGACTAAAAGACCTCGTCATGGTCGATGTCTGCGTCTCCGGTGATAACGATCCTTTTCTCGATTCTTGTCTCCGATATGCCTCCTTTCACCGTCTGACCAACAGAAAACACATAAAATAAGATAAGATAAGATAAGATAAGATAACCTTTATTAGTCCCACACGTGGGAAATTTGTTTTGTCACAGCAGGAAGTGGACAGTGCAAAAGTTATGAGGCAAAAATTAGAATACAATAAGAATAATACAGTACACAGCTGTACAGAATAGAATAAAATAAAATACTATATACAGTAGAATAAAATAAAATAAATATACAATAGATAAAAATAGAATACAAATACAAATACTATATACAACTGAGTAAAAATACAACGATGACAGAAAGGATTATTGCACTTAGTATTATTGCATATGTATGGATGTGTGTGCTTGATCAGTTAAAGTCTTTATTATGGAGTCTGACAGCAGTGGGGAGGAAAGACCTGTGAAATCTCTCCGTCCCACACCGTGGGTGCCGCAGTCTCCCACTGAAGGAGCTGCTCAGTGCTGTCACAGTCTGCTGCATGGGGTGGGAGATGTTGTCCATCAGGGATGACAGCTTAGCCGCCGTTCTCCTGTCACTCACCACCTCCACTGGGTCCAGAGGGCATCCTAGAACAGAGCTGGCCCTTCGGATCACCCTGTTCAGTCTCTTCCTGTCCCCAGCAGAGATGCTGCCGCCCCAGCAGACCACACCATAAAAGATAGCAGAAGCCACAACAGAGTCATAGAATTTCTTCAGGAGTGGGCCCTCCACTCCAAACGACCTGAGTCTCCGCAGCAGGTACAGCCTGCTCTGCCCTTTCCTGTAGAGGGCGTCTGAATTATGAGTCCAGTCCAGTCTATTGTTCAGATGAACACCAAGGTACCTGTAGCTGTCCACAGCCTCAATGTCCATACCTTGGATGTTCAGTGGTTGCAGTGGAGAATGCTTGTGCCTGCGGAAGTCTACCACCAGTTCCTTGGTTTTACTGGCGTTGATCTGGAGGTAGTTCAGCTGGCACCAGTCCACAAAGTCTTGGGTCAGACCTCTGTACTCCTTGTCGTCCCCATCAGTGATGAGGCCGACTATTGCAGAGTCAGAGAACTTCTGCAGGAAGCACTGGGTGGAATTGTGGGAGAAGTCTGCAGTGTAGATGGTGAAGAGGAACGGAGCCAGAACCGTTCCCTGTGGGGCCCCCGTACTGCAGACGACCCTGTCCGACACACAGCCCTGAGTCCTCACATACTGTGGTCGGTCGGTGAGGTAGTCCAGGATCCAGGTAGTGAGGTGATGGTCCACTCCAGAGTTCACCAGCTTGTCCTTCAGAACCGAGGGAAGAATGGTGTTGAAGGCACTGGAGAAATCAAAGAACATGATTCTCACAGTGCTTCCAGCGGTCTCCAGGTGAGCGAGGGAACGATGTAGGAGGTGAATGACGGCATCATCCGCTCCAATGCCAGGCTGGTAGGCAAACTGAAGTGGGTCCAGTGATGAGCTTATTAGGCGCCGAAGCTGAGCCAGTCACTGCAATACTCCCGTCAGCTCGTCATAAGAAAGTCTTAATCTAGGTATCTGAACTTGTTTGGCCTTTTTTGTAGCTTAAGCAGCTGATGATAATACTAATGATGATGATAATAATAATAATACTACTACTAATAATAACAATACTAAAAGCACCGATAAAAACAAAACTGTAATAACTCATGAAAATAAAAACCAGGGGATGGATATATGCATCTGTTTTCATCCCCTTGGGCAGGCACACACTTGCGATCACTTGATGAGAACACTTTCCCGGCTTATTCAGCGATTCAGGTTTGAAACTTGCCAGAAAGAAGAGAGACGCTCAGATGTACAACAAGCGTGAAGAGTCTAAAGCATAGGTGTCAAACTCTGGCCAAATTTGGCCCGCAGCCTAATTACATTTGGCCCGCGAAGCCATACCAAATTACTATTAGAGCTGGCCTACTGGTGTTATACAGCTAATATATATATATTGTTTAATATTAAGCTTTGCTTGTTCCATAAGAAAAGATTCATTCTTATATCTGGAGGAAGATTTTTTTTTTTCAATAAATATTAATGTTAGCCCGCAACTTTGTTCCAGTTTTGAATTTTGGCCCACTGTGTATTTGAGTTTGACACCCCTGGTCTAAAGCAACAACAGATGTGCCCTGACCTTTGTGATGTGTGTGGTTGTCGTGGTGCTGGTGGTCTCTGAGGTTATCGTCTGAGCACTCAGCAACACTCCGGGGTCTGCATCACCGTTAGTCTCAACCTGTTGATACACAAAACACTCTACATGAGCACTGCACATAAAACCATCTAAACACAGCAGCAGTACTACCTTCTTTAAATTCCAATAAATACTGATTAGTGGAAACCTCAAAGCTCAAACTCATTCACGTTTAGTTCTTTTTCAATTACGTTTCAGCCTCAACTAACTCCTGAGAAAATTATCTGGATTGTGCTGCATGCTGCTACATGTTGACTTTTCCCACCATATAGTAGATAACTGTGTGTGTCTGTTGCTGTGCAGGTAGTGTGTTTCAGCCAAGTCTGCAGCTGAAGACAAACAGTGAGACAAACTGCAGGTCAGACGATAACTCTTGGTGGTTTTAAGTGAGCCACACATTATGCACAATTATTTAATCAAGTGCTTCTCATTTTTCCCAGTAATGCAGCGGTCCCCAACCTTTTTTGCGCCACGGACCGGTTTATGCCCGACAATATTTTCACGGACCGGCCTTTAAGGTGTCGCGGATAAATACAACAAAATAAAACCAGTACCGGTACCGAAAAAAAGAAGATTTATTCATAACACACGCGAAAAGACCCAGGAAAACCGAGTTAACGACAAAAACGATAACAAAATAACGCTGAAAACCGATAAAAACCCTGAAAAACCATACATTTCACACCTGAGCCTCAACTTTCGCGGCCCGGTACCAAACGACTCACGGACCGGTACCGGTCCGAGGCCCGGGGGTTGGGGACCGCTGCAGTAATGTACTAACACTGACATGTTTATTCAGCCCAGTGAGTCTGTTTGTCTTGTGTGAGAATCTTTGTCTCTCTTGGTGGCAGGAAAGCAACTAGTGACACACTTCACATTTAACAGTAACCCAGTAATCAGTAATATTTGTACTAAATAAATAATTAAATGTTGCCCCATGTAGCAATGTTACAGAATCCTTCCAAATATTCCTGGATCCAGATTGACTGCATCAGGTAATCACACCAAGTTGTGCTAAGCTCCACCTCTGGTGAAATTTTAATGCAAATCCCTTCAAAACTTTTCCAGTAATTTTGCTATAAACAAACAAACAAACAAACTGAACCAATCACATAACATCCTTGGCAGAGGTAGACATACTTACCCCCCTGCAGTTTTTAAAAGCATGCCTAAGGGATGCGAGTACCCCATTTAACAAACGCTGACTTAATCCATCGCTAATCCATGAAAATTTATAGTTGAGCTTTAAAGCTGCAGTAACTCCAACTGCTGCAGTTCCCATCAGCTCTACAAAGCTTCAAAAATGTGTTTTTATCTCATTTCTTACTGCTCAGACTTTCCAGTAACTTCAGTGTTTTGACTCACTCTCACTGGTCGTCTGCTGTCACAGCAGGCAGTTGCTGTACCTTTTTTCTTTTTGCGTTTCTGATAACTGTTCTCCATTAAATGCTGGCTGCTCACCAAGCAGATGATAGTCAGAAGCTAGCAGCTGAACACAATGCAGCTTTAAGCTTCAAAACAAACATTTCTCACAAGAGGTAGTGGGGAGCAAAATGGCGCTAAAAGTCGGGTTAATATTTGACCTCCCAGGCAAATGCAAACACTGCACTCAGTGAACGAGTGCTGCTCTGCAACATGATTGTCAGTTCACCTCAAATCCTGCTGTTGCTACTGCTAAATTTCTTATACCAACTCGTACACTATTCCTCCATCACTGCCATCCAATAACTACGACAGTCACACATTGTGGTCACATGTACCTCTGCAGCTTCATAGGTGATCGTTTTTGTCTCAGTGTGGATCACGGGCATGTCTTTGGTAGCCACTGCGGTAATGTCGGGACTCTGTTTGACAAATACACAAAACAGGGACAAATAAATGCCTGCAGGGGAAGACCAGCATTATGAAAAGCACCCTACCTGAGTCAGATGTTATGCCTGAAATCAAATGCTACAGGTGTTCACTGTTAACTGTGTGCTTCTGTTCTTAAAATAAGTAAATCACATTGACTAAAATAATGCTAATAAGCTAAGCCAAGGATGGTCACCGAGTGCCTCAGATCTCTAAAAGAGCATGCAGTCATGTGTTAGTCCCTCATCCAGTGCAGGGGAGGACACTGAAGAACGGGAATCACAAGTTTTCTATCAAGTGTGTGCACCACATCAATTAAAAGGTCAGCTGATCTGCACAGCAACAAACTGCGGAGTTAGGAGCTTGAGAAATAAATCCATGCGTTTGGCAGAGCTAGATCGATTACTAGTGGTGGGCCGTGATGCGGGGGGAGATGGTGAGTCTGTAATAATGAGGCTGAGGCGTCTGAAGCTTATGCAATGTTACCTCCAACCGAGGCACAGCAGAAGGCGAATTGGAAGCTGGTGTGTGTGACCTAAGGAGTTCAGATAGAGTCCCTTTGTGTGGGCTTGTCTGGCCTCGCACCTCAGTTTCTTTTTCCAGTGCTTTGCCCTCTACAATTTCTTCTGATGCCATCATATCTCCTCTCCCTTCTGACTCATTTTCTTCCATTTTTTGCAAATTCACTTCTTTATTGTCATACTTGTGAGGTACTCCCTTCTTTACAGCCAAGGGTTTAACCTCTGCTTCCTCCGTTTCATCTTCTGGGCTTTCCATCTTAACATGGTAATATTTCTCTTTTTCAAACGGCAAACGGTTTGACATCTCTGAAAGTTTCTTTGAGTCATCCTCTGTACACTCAGGGGCCACTGGAAAACATTCCACCACCTCTTCATCCACCTCCATACCATCTTCTGTCTTTACGGGGAATTCTTCTTTGAAAAATTGTACCTCATCAGAGAACTGAACCCTGTTCTTCACTTCTGTGTGCTTCTTCTCCCCTGCATGTTTAAAAGCTGCAAACTTCTTTTCTAAAGACTCCAAAAACCTCTTATTTTTTTTCTTCATCGGGTTCCTCCTCTGTTAAAGGCAGCTCTCCTTGCTTTCCATAACCACTAATATAATCAGGAAGAGTAAATCTGAACCCATCATTGCCATTTTTTAACATCGGTGCCTCCACCTCTACATCTGTTAAGCTTAGCTCCCCAGCATTTTCATGGCTTGTGGCTCTGCTGTAGGGTGCGATTGCTCGGCCTGTACAGCCTCTGTGGTCTGGATATTTACCGATGGCCCTGCAGACTTGGCTGGGAGTGCCTCCGTCTCTATCACCGGTTTCTCCTCCTGACCAGCTGGTGCCTGTGAATGATAATTATATCATTAGATAATGTCAAAATTCAAACACACAGGGCAAATTCAAACCTGTAAAGGGAACAACTGTTAGTTATGAGCACGTGTACAACCAGTACAACAATTACATACAACCTGTGTTCCAATACTTATTTACTGTAAGGGCCAGAGAGCAGTGGTCACCTTTTGAGAGGAGGAAACACACTCCAACGTAGACTAATGGGACAGGAAGATGGATGGACACAAGAACAGAGAGAGAGAGGTGAAGAGGGAACAGTCAAAAGTCACAGTCTGGATTTAAAGAGCCAAAGGAGAGAGCATGGAAAAGGAAAAAAGGGACTGAAAAGTAAATAATGTAATGATTGTATGGAATACCATTATGTAACTTATTAAATGTGCTGACTTATGACAAATCCTAAATCCTTTAAACAAAAATCCGGTTTTAGAATCACTAAATCCACTAGGAGCAAATTTCCACTAATCTGCTTTTCAAAACTGCTCCATAAGAACAGTGAAATCTCTTCTCGGGTAGATCCATACAATTCCCCCCCCCCCGACCTGTTTATGAGGCAGAGGGGATTTTGGAGGATGAAAGCTGCAGCAGTGGCACCGAGCCAGGGCTATGAAGTCACCGCTTTCAGGGAACTGATAACGGAACCGAAAGAAAGAAATGGTGTCGCTTAGCAGAGCTGTAGAAACAGACAGAGACCCAATTTCTTCCTTTATCAGCTGCGGGAGTTAGCTGCTACTGTAAGGCAAGCTGTTAGCTGTCAACAAAACTCAAAAACAAACCCAAAGCAGCTGCACTGAAAAAGAAGCAGCGGGCCCGACTGCAAAAGAAACCAGCGGTTTGGCAAGAATGCGTGTAAACGCTAGGTGTTAAGGGACTGTTAGCCATGCACGGGGCTTGAGTTATTAGACCGGTTTGGTCGCTGCTGGAGTGAAGGCAGTAAATGAGGCTAGGCAGCGGGTGGTGGTGGTGGAGATATGAGGGGAGGCAGCCAAAACTGAATAGTTACTTTTAGTTTTCATACAGTACCACAACTAAAGATGTAGTTGAAGATTCAGAAACTGTAATCTGAGTCAGGCTGGACTTTGACTGCTCAGACTGGACTTCTTTGAAAGTGAAGATTTCTGCTCTCTCCTGTAGTCCATCAGAAGTCTTCATATCTTTTACTTCCTTTGTTGACATACTGATGAACTCTGGAGTCTCCGTCTTCACCTCCTCAGAGATCCATGATGCCATAGCCTTCTTAGGCGAGTCAATGTCTTTAATCTGAGTCATGCTGTCTGTTTTTATCTCCACCTTCGGACTCAGCATCTTGGCGGCTGTAGTTTGAGCTTCTGTAACAACTGAAGTGTCTGCTCTGGGGATTTCTTCCTCTTTAGAAGCCATCCGCATTACATGCTCATCAGCTTTAAACTCTCCAGGGACAGCACTTTTCTCTTTGCCCTCAGTGTCTGATTTATCCTCGGCGTCCTTCAGGATAATTAGCGTCCCTTTCTTGTCGCTGATGGCTTGGGACACTTCTTGTCTCATAGCTCCGGGGCTGACCTTCACCACCAACCTCTCTGACACGTCGTCCTGGGACTCAGGGGTTTTCTCCTCCACCTCCCTCAGGGTCCCGTCCATAAAGACGTCGTCGTCCATAGTGGTTGACAGACTAATCCCATGAGGCCCAGAGGAGGTGGGCCCATCAGCTGTCATACTATCCACCACATATTTCACCAGATAACCTGCTGCCTGGGGAGACACTTGGCTTATTGGACATGGATCGTTCAAGTTAGTAGACAGAGGACATGACAAAGCCAATACACAGCAGAAATAAAGAACGCATAAGGAGAAAACACACACACACACCTTTTGCTAAACAAACTTAACATAACATTTTACATATTTCAGTACATTTAAAGACTGGGCAGTCCTAAACACTGGCCATAGGTTTAATTTGAGATTTCTTCTGTTGTTTTTCTGTGATTTGCTAACCAACTTTTGTGGATGTGGTCAAGTCAATTTAAATTCTTACAACAGTTTAATGGTTTGTTCAACTACAATCAAATCTGGAAAAAACATGCATTTGCACCACAACGGCGTCCTACTCTCAACGACCACAGGCAATTTGCAGCTCTTAGTAATCACACTTCAATTTCTCCAAGAGCTGCAAGTTCTAGTGTCCCTCCGCAGAGACAGAGGTACTGTCACTATAAGAACTAATGAGTCTTTAGCGGTTTCTAAACTTGAAAAGACAAAAAGGACGTTTTAAAAGCTTTCAAACAGCGGCCAAAGAAAGCTTAGAGAGTGTTGAGGGGGAAAAAAAAAAAGCAGAAATTGACAGAAACACTGTTCTTTCAAAGAACCACAAGCTACAAGTAACTCCACATAGATAAAGGTAAAAACAAACAAACAAAAACAAGTCTCACACATGTTCAATATTAACTCAGTGGAAGCAGCTTACCTCAGTGATTTTAGGTTCCACCTCTTTTGTCTCATCTGCTGCTGGCTCATCTTCTTTAGTCTGCAGAGGGAACAAAACATAAATAGACATTTAAAGAAAGTCACATATATTCAAGAAAAATACAAGAACGGGCAGAACCAGTGGAACCGCATGTTCCATTGTGGCAACTCTGGATCCTAAAGCTCCTTCACCTTCTTGCCTTTTAGTCAGACACACTGGTTGTCAGTGACTCGTCTTCAGACTTTAATTAGTGCCGCTCATTTGTCCTGTGCAAGTCCATCAGATAATTTTACACATCACAAGTAAAGGAGAAACTCTGATAAAAATGCACATGTCACTGAGCACAACAATCACACCACTGATTAATGACTTCATCATCCATTACCGAGACAAATTAATATGATAATCAGTTACCGAAGACATGAGCTGATAAGAGGGAAAGAGAAACACACTCACTGAAATTAACTTTATTCAGCTCTGAATAACTTTACAGATAATTCTCCTCTGTCAAGGTGCCCATCGTCTCCTTTCATATGCACTAAAACCATTTGGGATGCAAAATGTGTGACCACACTTGCACCGTTTGAGAAAAAATAAAAATCTAGGCTCATTATGAATATTAAATTTACTGCTTTATGAGTCAATGTGCACTAAATCCTGAACTGACTACTTTTTTTTTTTTAAAGCAAAAAAAACCAAAGGAAATCTCCTTGGTGATGTCATGCTCTACACACACATGCCATCATTCAGTCTGCTGTGGTGCTGCAGCTTACATCCAGCTCCAGCGGCTCTATCATTGGTGCCTCATCCGATCTAGGTGAGCGCATAGGGGACGAGGAGAGTCTCTTCTCCCACTCTGTCAGACCGGGCGTGGCGATGCTTCCGTCGGTCTCCAGGAAGGAACGCTTCAATTCGCTGATGTTGGTTTGGTGCTTGACGACCTCCGCCGGAGGCTCTGTGTCCTAAAGTGGCCGATCAACCGTGATACAATGATGAGGGCAGGAGCAGCGCGGAGGGAACGACGGCCATGCTTCATGTACGCAATGGTAGCTTGCATTTCCAAAGAATTACCAAAAATACGCGGACAGCATAAAATGCAGCTCGGAAAAGATCTGCGACGTAAACTTCCGCAGACCTAAATCAGTTGCATTATTTGCTTCCTCGGCTCTTCATACTTATTGTTCACAGGCCTGTTTAGGACTTTGTCCAGGCTACCTGTGCAGCAGCTAGCACAAAACGCAAAACAAAAGCAAAAAAAGGTACACCCACATGGCAGCTGTTAAGAAAGTAGCAGCTTGTACTGAAATGCTAAAGAAGCATTTAAGACTAGCTTAATTTTCTGGGGCGGGGGGGACTGGTTTCATGCAGAGATTTACAGATTTAGTTTCATAGGTTTAGTTAAGAAGAACACTCCCAAATCTCATTCAAGGTTAATAATGACCTATTTCAACTTAGCCTGTTTTGTCATAAGAATGCATTTGGATGCTCACAGCAAGTCTAACTCCCCAAAATCTCAAATACTAGCAGCCACTCATCAGTTAGACACATCTGTTACCACTTCGATTACCAGTTAGGTTTCCTCTTACCAAAGTAACCTGCATGCACATTTCAGTCATGCATTTTTTTTCTTACCAACCTCTAGCATCAGATTACTATGTCTGATAAAAACGTTTTCCCCTTTTACTCGTCTTATGAAACTATACTGCAAAGACAAGAAAGGGGGAGAGGAACTGTAAATAAGGGAATTAGATGCTTTATTAAAATCAAAATAGTTTTAGGAGAAACTGGGAGCCTCGGTTTGTACAGTATGACTGACAAATGAGGGTAAGCTTCAACGCACTGAAAAGTTACAGGTTATGAAGAACCTTGAAAACTGAAATCTGAGTCCTGGGTGTAGCAACAGCAGGAAATTAAACATAACCACGACTCCACAAAAAAGCAGCAGAAGTCTGCGCAGTGGATTTAAGCAAGAGTCTGATGTAAGGTATGATAGTGAGCAGCAGCAGCAGCAACAGCAACAGGCAAGCGAAGGCAGATGGATTGAACAAAATGACTGATGGCTGATTTGTGAGCGGCTCAGTGCATCTGATGTCGGTGTGATGCACTGAGCAGGGCTGCGAAGCAAGCCCGGTGTACCTGCGTCCGCATCTCAGAGTCCTCATCTGCTTCAGACTGGCAGCAAGTAAGGAGGAAAGCATAGAGACAGTGAGACAAGACAGTAATGCGCTATTAAAGAAGAGACGCAGATGGAAAAAAACAGGTGAAGGGAAAGAGAAAGCGAGCAACAAGGACAAGCAAGCAGAGGTAAGAGAGGGAAGGAACGGGTAAAGATAATGAACAGAAACTGACAGTTAGCTAATCCCCGGCTCTGAACAACTACAGTCCACGACAAAATATGTAACAAGGAACTGCAGCCATGTCCACCTTTGGATCTTTCCACAGGTTTAAAAGGACTGACAGCAAGTTTTATCAGGCAGCTGATTTCATTTCAACTTTCCAAATCAAAAAGTGGAAGAAACTGAATAAACAGTGACTTTCTCTGCTCTATACTACACAGCTATTGAGCTTATTCTTAAATCAATGAACAAGTATTACCAACATCCACAAACCAAGTGGACGTTGACTTGTGTGATGAGTTTTTCTTTAAAAAGCTCTCTTTTGTGACTTTAAGTGTAACCACCAGTATTTAGCCATTAGCTTCTAGCAACAGCTATTTCTGATGCTGCCAGACTTCAGAAGCGATTAGATAGAAACATCCAAATTAGTTTGGGATGGTTATGTCTCCCCCTTTATGGCCAAAATGAGCGTATTACAGGAGCTTAAGCTAACAGAATCTGGCAATATTTTTCACTTCAGATGATGAAATCAGACAGACACAAGAAGCCTGTCTGAAATCCTCTTCGTTTAAAAAACGCTTTTGTTTTTAGGTATTACAAATTAAAGTCTATCATCAACAGACACTGCAACAGGTGCAGGGCTTAGCCAACAGTCAGTATTAATGGAGTCTGTAGAAAAGACTGATAAAGAGATAAAAGTGCAGATACTGTGACATGCATTTTAATACATAAAAAAGGGAAGGAACTAAAATGGCATAACAAGATCCAGAGCACGACATACACGACTTTTGCATTTTCGCAAAAAACGTTTCAGTGGTTACCAGACCTATAATTCACCGGCACTTCCTTGCTTTTCCTTTTTATTCTGTATTTCCTGCATGCCTTAATTATGATGGTTTTCTTTGTGTACAAACCTCTGTAGCGGTCATCTCTCCATCAAAGGCAAAATCAGTTTGTTCGCTGTCAGTCTGCATTCACAGACACACCCAAACGGGTCCAAGTCGAAAGCAAGAAAAACAAGAACAACCAAACTTGTGAACTTTTGACTATTTGCATTTATGCTCTACAGAAATTCTTCATAGCCACAATAATGGGGAAGATGGAAATGCATTGGCTGTTTGCACTGTCAGCTACAGATTATTAGACAATACTGCAGATACGTTCTGCAAAAGAACAACCACAAAACAAACAGTTAAAAAGCAAATGAAAAATAAGCAGAAGCAAAACAGACTCAGAGGAAGATGAAACCTTCGGTCAGTCACTTTGACATTTCAGGGTAACATTTGATATATATTTTTTAAATCAATAATACAAATTTGTGATTACGAGAGGCTACATCCTGGTTTATGTCAATCACTCCACGTGGATATGACATTTGCTGTGTAGTCACTGTACAAACACAAAACACTTGACAGTAAAAATTTGTTGCCGAACAGTAACCTGACTTTCAGGCCCTCCCCCTCCTCTCACGTCATGCATGCTGGGGTGATTAGGATGCATTTATCGGTCACCGTCTCTCTGCATCACAGCGTGTATTACACTACACTCATAATTGGTGACTGCAAAGAGTGCTGCTTGAGGGAAAGGTAGCACATCTTTGCACTCCACATGGCAAGCCTCTTCACCGAAACACTCGGTGCCCTTTTCAGCTGATGTTCTGTTTGAATGATTCATTTTAATTAGTGCTGCTCTTCTGGACGCAATGCAGAGAGACTGAGTGCAGATATATATGGATGTGTTCCCATGCAGCTGGTATGGATAACGGTTTAATCTATAAAAGCCCTGAATGTACATGATAACACTGAGATGGGTTAGCCACAAAAGCCGTGTTTTTCTTTGTGGGGTTTGGTGAAGGATTAGTGACTAAATGAAGACAGGTGACTTCTTCTGATACTCATAATCTGTAAACACAATGTGCTCATTCAGATAGTGAAATAGTCACATGATGAACTGTTTTTTTCTTCAGTGAGAGTTCATGGTAACGTGTCACTGAAGCAGCTCAGAAGCTCTTAATGTCCCTGACTATTTGTGTCTAACCCTCTCTTTAAACATACATCAAATATGAGATGGTGAGACTTGCAAGTTCATCTCCGTGTACTCGTGATGCTGATGAGGATGTAGTCTACAGGATGAATGTGACTGGGCAGAGATGAGGTTCTGAAAGTAGGAGACTGACAGACACTGGGACAGACAGTCTCCAGGTCGGCTCTGAACTGGTGAAACGGCAGAGGACACGGTAAGGGGTTAACCGATATCATGGACTGTCATTCTAAGCCAGGGGCGGGTACTGGAACATACAGGCGTCCGCAAAACACACCTCCTCTTCCTCTGAACTGTCATGGTCATGGTAACTCTGGGCTAGGGAGGCGGTCAGGGAGGCTGCCTTGGGCTCCAGGTAGCAGAGGCACAGCGCCAGCGGGAAGGAGAGGGTGAGGGCATAGGGCACAGAGAAGGAAGTGGAAAGCAGGAAGAAGAAGATGAAAAGGAAGCAGGGGATGAGTGAAGGTGACTTAATGGGGAGGAAGTTCTGCGCACACTCAGGAAGGAAGCGCATCTCTGACAGGTCAGGGAATGTGATGTAGCCATCCTCATCTAGGATGGACGACAGGTCGGGCAGGTGCAGGGAGAAGGAGAAGAGCGTGCCGCCCCGGCTCTTGCCCTGCTCCAGCCTCTGCTTGCGGGCTGACAAAAGCAGAGCCTGCTCCTCCAGCAGGGCGGCTTTATGGTCGGCGCGGGCTTGCCGGCGGCGGCACCCGGTACTGCTCTTGACTGGACTGACTGATGAAGCTCGCTTGCGGGCGTTCTCCCTGTGCCTGCGCCGTACTTTAGTTGATGAAATGGGGGATGAAGGGAGCGAGAGCTCAGAACGGAGGGGGTCAGATGTGAATGCATGAGGGGTGCACTGACGGAGGGAAATGACAATGAAGAGATGGCCGTGTGTGTGTAGGGGAAAGGAAGGGGGCGAATAAGCATGAGCACACACACGAGTATAGTGTGAGGGTCAAAGGAAAAACAAGAAAAGAAAAGCTAATTAGTAAAGCGCACAGAAAATGAGAAAAAGCATTTAGGCCTTGTCTACTGCAGAGGGTTAAGCTGATAGCAAGTGGGAAATTCTCATCAGCCAAGAAGAAGTCTATTAAGAAAGAAAGCAAAATTAAAATCTCAGAAAGGGCTTAAAACATAATAACTGCAGCTTCTAAGAAACAATCTTAGTCTTTCACGTGTAGCACCTCTCTGAATCAAACAGAAAACATCCAATGTCTCTGAAGTCCTTGAAGTCTAAATGTGGACAGCAACTTACCTTTGTGTCTTGTCTGAGCGGTGATGTGGCAGCAGGTTCTGGTGTCTCTGCTGTGTCCTTCTTAGCGTCCCCCTCCTCAGCCTTCTCTTCCTCTGCTTTTTTCTCAGTTGTTACAGTGGTGATAATGTCTCCCTTGGCAATGACTTTGGCTTCCCCGTCAGCAGCATTGTCCTTCATCAGGGTCTCGTGGTTCTCCATAATTGGAGCTGAAACACCAGAGGACAAAGATGGATGTGATGGCCAACTGCATGTCATTCACTGTGAAAAAGCTTTGATTTGCTCCTGGACATTGCTGCTATTATATCCTTTATGCATTTGTCACTGTGCTGCTAAACATGCACCAAAAATTTAACAGCTACGTTAACAGTCAGGTGAAAATATTTTTCTTCCACTTTCCCGAGGCATAGCAACTTTCTCTTGTACAGAAACACATCCAAGAATCTCTGTCTCTGGAAAAACAAACACCTCACCTCCATCTAAGCTGCGGGACATGTTGTAGCGTTTGCTGGAGGTGCGTTCAAAGAACGGAGCAGGTCTGATGATCTGAGAACTGGCCCTGCGTGTCTGAGCCTGTGTTCTGCCGCTGTAGCGAAATTTGGAGCCGAGAGTCAGGAACTTCTTTGGGGGTGCCTCGGGGGATACGAGCCTGTCAGAAGTTACCAACACTCACATTATTCAAACCAAAAATAAAAACACAGATTTAAGCATAGTGCTCTGAAACGCTAACTGCTACTTTAGTGAACATTCCCCAGAGAGCCGTGGGGCTGAGCACGCTACTCAAAACCTCCCTTTTTTTTTTTTGCTTAAATGAACAAACTTCGCATGTTTTCAAAACGGCAACAACTATTAAGAGTCTGGACGATGCTTCTCTCACGACATGAATTCGTGTATAATGATTAGCAGTAAATCTGTGCCGACAAAGCTGTACGATCACATGTCTGATTCACAAATTCATTTGGGAAACAATGTATTATGCATGGTATTGAGTGGAGAATAAGCTTGAGCTGCCGAGGTGCACATATTATTTATAATTAAAACTTCTCAATGCTGTGTTCTCATCACAGGTCTGTTGCTTTTTCTTACCTGAAGAAGGTGTGGTGTTCCACGCAGACTTTCCAGAGCCTTTTGGCAGCACGATGATTTGGAAGCTTGAAACCAATCGTGCTTTCAAACTGCTCGAACTGCAAGTGAGACAAAATGCTGTGGTATGAGTCACCATGGAGATCCCTTTGACAATCACAATTCATTACTTTTCCCCCTAATCATATTAATGTGTTTTTATAAGGTATTTGTCTTTAATTAAAAGGATAACTGCTTTGCATTCTAGCTTGATAATACCGTAATGAATTGTGTTCACTTAAATTAACATTTGAAAACAAAGAAGGAAATTCGCCCAACTTTCTTTTTCCCCAAAGCGTTGCTGAACTTAGCCAGTAATTGCTAGATGCCCAGAGGCAGCAGCAGTTATTGGCTCTTCTCTACTTCATGAGATTTCTGCAAGAACTGATGTCAACTATTCTAGGAATGTTTGGTTTCATTCTTCTTTCATACATGAAACAGTAACTGAACTGTTGATTTATTGTCAAATTACTGCATGAAGTCACTTTCATTATTACGGTTAGCTTTTGAAAGTACTAAATATAGTAAAGTTAAGCTTGATGGCGTTTGAGTCAAGTTTCCTCAGAGTATCAGTGGTACAGATGGTGTGTGTGTGTGTGTGTGTGTGTGTGTGTGTGTGTGTGTGTGTGTGTGTGTGTGTGTGTGTGTGTAACACCGATAAACGCTCTCCCCGGTTGCTCTAGACACTGAAATTAATTCCCTTTGCAGTAAAAGTACATGCACTTTGAAAAATCCAGCAACTAAGCACTGTCACATTTAGAAGGAAGCTGATGTTAAAGTATCGTTGTCGAGGAGCTACAACCCTGCTTGCTTCTAAATGTACTTGTTTGCTATTTTTAAGCTGTAAATGCAAACTACTAAAAATAAATAAAATAAGGTGACACTGTGAAGCAGAAACCATTGCTTCATTTGTTTTTGTGCAAATCAAAGTGACTACAAGTGCACTGAAGAAGCAACAACAAGACAGCCCACATAAAGGGAATGGTGATGGCTACAGACTTTTGCTGTCTGATGTGAGGAAATGGGGGCTATTAAGGGAGAGTTGGACTGAAGAGCTTCAACCCAGCTGCACAACAAGCATCTGCTGCTTTATGTGAGGAGAAACAGGATGAATGGTGCACGAGCACATCTCCTGGTATTTTGTCCATACTCTTGAGACACAGCAAACATTCTTGCAACAGCATGTACGGATGCGCCATCCTGGAGGAGCTGCACTACCTGTGCAACCTGACAGGGCTGCAGGTACCAGCAGGTCATGCTATCAGCAGTGACAAGGGCACAAGTGAAAACCAAAAGTAATCAGGAGAGATGACGGGAGGCGCAATGGTTTGCTGCCACCACCCGCAAAACAATTCTCTTTTTTGGTGCTTGTCTTGTTGTTGCCACTGTGCACCAAGGTAGAGGAAATGAATTCACACTGGTTAACATATCCTAACCAGACAGATTGACATCCCTGAAGTTTGACTGACTGTGTGCAATCTAGTGTCCCCTTTGAAAACCTTTGAAACAAACATGCTAAACAAGACAGCTTTAGTTTAAATGCAGATGCCTTACTTTGTTTAATACTTGCAAAAGCTAAGAGCAATAATTGGTAAAGCTGCATTCAATATTTAGAAGTGCAGCCATTCAAAAATAAATCAAAGTTAAAATCATCTGCCTCTAAATTACATATAGTGGTTCCATTATATTCTTAACCCTGGAGGTTGTTCAAAAACTCATCAGCTCTTAGAGATGTTTCATGAAGTCCAGAAGAAGTGCTACCCACTGCTGCCACAGGGTTTTTAGTAGCTACTGGCTGAATGCAGACGCCCAGCCAGGCAACTGAGAGCTAAGTTGTTGTCTCTCTCTACTCCAGCTGAGTGGTCCATTGCTCTTCAGAATATTGCTTTAGTCTCCAAGCAAGAGGAAGTGCACACCAACATACCTCCATCCCACCATTCGACTTAGCAATCAAGTCAAATAAAGCGTATAATGGATGGCACGATCAGGCCCATGACTGCTTTTTTGCTGTCCTTGTGTTGTGGATTTTTAAAAGTGCTCTATAAATATGTATTTTTTTAGTTTAAGCATAGTGAAATCCCAGTGCTGTACTTTTGCCACAGATCTCAATGACACATTTTACAATCACCCAATTCCCTGCCCTAATTTTATATTCATATTTCCAACATAAATCAGCTACAGACTACAATGCACACATAGCAGAGATGGGGTATTATGAATGTAGTGGCAACAACACGTGTTAGAATTTAAATTACTGGTCTTTATAGCTGATACACAATTTCAAAAAGGTTTCTAGTTTATGTTTGCTGCTGCAAGAAAGTCATTTCCAGTATCTTCATAACGTATCTTTACCTCGCCGGGCCGGATTTTGATGTAGAAGTTGTTCCTTTTGTAGGAGATTTTGAGGATTTTGGGCCAGGCGAATCTGTTGATCCGCAACCTGTCTCTGTAGATGAGTAGGCCACTTGCACAAACTCCCAGCATAATCTCCACACCCTCCGAGTCCTGGAAACAACACAAACATCAACACACGACCAAGCAAAATATGGAAATACGTTATGTTTGAAATATTGTTTACAAGATGTTATTTAACACAAAGTCCTTGACAAGCTTTACAAAGAAGTTCACTGACCACGGCACCGTTTTCTTTTTCTTTTTTGTGGTCTCTAAAATATGAACTTCCATAGACTCTACAGGATATACGGGAGGCGTTTAGGTGACGGTGCACAGCAGGACAAAGTGGAGTTTAAGATAAGAGCCAGGTTTGTGATAATAACAGGGTTAAGCAGGCAGGTGGAGAGTAGATTCAGGCATATGGCACTCTAAACTCTTCTATGCAGGCTGTGTGGAGTTTGGATTAAGACTGAAGGGGTTCCAACTGGCAAAAGGAACAGTGAAGTTTCGGGAAATGGTGGATGAAGCACAAAAATGACGCTCTTCACTGCACAAAGCATGAGATGAGCAGGTAAAAATGAATGACGACGTTTTGAAAAGGCAGGCGCTGATCCAAAGCATGAACAACCAGCCTTAAGTGATTTGTGGGGTGCTTAAAATGACACCTTTGAAGGAAACCATGCACAAGTAGAGACCACATAGACACACACTCTCATTCGGGCAAAGCACATGGAAAGCAGCCTCTTACCTCTCCCTCAGCTGGAGCCAAGCATTCATAGAGATTCCCTACCAACTTTGCATTTAGTGAGAGAGGAGAGAAGACAAAAGAGGGATGCTGGTCTGATATGTACATCTTTTTCTCGTGTATCAAAACTGTGACTCACAGAAGCAACACTGAGCATTGATGTCTGCTCGTTTGATCAAGGCCGCTTCCGCATCTCTGTCATCTCCTCTATTCTGATCTAAATCTGTGAAGGCAATTTCCTCCCCATCATGTGCATCTAGACCCTTTTTTGACTTTCAAAGCACATTTGATAACAGATTCATATCAAGAAGACTGATGGCTGTAATTTTCTTTTATGACAACAGCGGCCCCGCTGTCCTACACCAGCTCTCTGTTTTTACCGCCCGTTTTCTAGTGACATATTTGATCCAATCTGGACAGTAGAATAAAACAGATGGGAAATTATCCAAGTCAAGCTGGGCTCCAGACCCCCTCCCACCTATCGCCCCTCTTAAACCCATCCCATCCCCAGAGAGGCAACAGTGACACAATGTCAGTCAGTCAGGGGAGCAGCGGTGGCATGTTAAATTGAGGCATTACTGTGGCAGCCATGATGTGTCTGAAGCAGCAGTGTTGTGGTAGCAAGCGTCAATACCGACTGCATGGGTGATGTGTTTGTATAAGACCTCACACAGAAAACGCCAAAAACAGTTTACGTCCACATTCTGAAAAACATGAATTGTTTTGAAACACCCACCACGTCTGACGAGGTGAAAGTCCTTCAGCTCCACCTCTTTGTTTATAGTAACAAATTAAATAACTAGTTTTTACATTTTGGTGTTTTTATCTTAGGCCTCTGTGATATCGTGGTAGCTAAGTCCATCTTTTACACAAAGACTATTCTAACCTCACATAAAGGTGAAGCCTCTCATTTGTGTAAATTAGCGATATATTCATGTACTGGTGGGAGAGAGACTTTTAGACTCTGTGCCAATGTTAACTTCATATTTAATGAGTAAATATGAGACTGAGCGATGGTTGTTTGCTTTCTTGCACATGTCGACTGTAAAGAGGGGAAAAAAGTTACTGTTTGGTTTGCATGTATAATGAAGCACGCTGTAAAAACTCACAGGTTAACCTTTAAAAAAAACAACTAAATCGATTTCCACATTTGACTTCACATTAACCAGTTAGGTTGAATTCTATAGACTGATATATCATTGTGTTGTAAGAAATATTAATAAATAAATACTTAAGATTTGTTGCGATTTGCTACCTTAGCGTGGTGGAGGTCCACACCGTACATGGATAGCTTCTTGGCATTTTCCAAGAAGTGCATCTCGGCATCAGCCGGTGACATCCCCCTGAATGCACACAACAGAGCACGTCAGACATAAACACGTAAGGCAAAGAGATTTAAACCTCTCTTTTTTTCTTAAAAGCAGACTTAAACCTTTCTGACCAATGTGACGAGAGAGAGAGAGAAAATCTCTACATGGATTATTAGCAGGATTATAGCTTGAAAGATTTTGGAAAAAGGCTGTTTTCATGGATGTTTTTAGCTGAAGTTCTATTGAGAATTCTAAGTGTATCCATTTTTAGATTGTCTAAGACCCTAATCCTGGAAATGTCACTGCAGCCAATGGACCAGCATCAAATTACAGACAAATCATTGCAATAAAGGGGAATGAGGGGGCTCAAAAGAGAGACTTAGGTCAGATTGTGAATGTTCACTCAGATTCACAGATTGATTCAAGGCCTAATAATGACATAAAAACTAGATGTGCAATTCAACTTCAGATTTATGAAGAATTTGATCAGAGGACCTTATTACACACATGTCATCACTAAATGCAAACAGAGCATTTTATTAGTAGAAAAAAAATGATGGGTCCTTTTTAGTGCTGTCAACGTTAATTTCGTTAAACTGACGTTAACGCGCTAACTCACTAACGACATTAACATCATTTTAACGAGATTAACGCTGACAGCACTAGTCCTTTTATGTTCTATGTATCATATGCGATCCATTCAGTGAGACGAGAAAAGCAGTTTATATTTTCTAAAAACATTCTACGAACATGTCATGTGTCATTTCCACAGAAGAAATTTAAAGTGACATGTTTATGACCACCAATAATAAATTCACTGGACTATTTGACACCCTTCTGACTCTTTCTATTAATAAATAGCACTACAGATACTAACTTGTAAGTCTTGTGGAGCTCCATGACCTTCTCCTCTAGCTCTTTGGTCTGGTTGGGTGCGAAGCGCAGTTCACTGAGGTAGTCGCTGGCGAGTTCCTCTGAGTCATAGTCTCCAAGTTCGGACTGCGCTGTATACGAGCCCAGCACCGTGTGGGTGGCAAAGGAACAGGGCAGGCGACCTGAAACTACATCATCCCTCAGCTGCAAGCACAGGTAGTACCTGAGAGAATGAGGACAAAATATACAATATATATGTAAACAAAACTGCAATTTCGTGTTTTTTTTTTTAAAAAAAAAAATCATATCTAATGTCTGGATTTTCTCATTTCTTTGAAAACTTCCTGAGATTTTTAAGTGCTAGAAGTACATTTTTATGCATCCAAGTCTATAAAAGGTTTATAGAAGAACATAAGCAAAGGACAGCAAAACCGACCTTGTGATGTCCTCAGTCAGTTGTGAGGGGTCTGGTGGGTAAAACTTTACATTGAAAGCAAAGTTCCAGGGTCCAGCTGAGGTATCGACAGAACATCAAATGATTAAAAATCAACATTCAACAACATCAAAGGCTTCACTTGGAAATTCAGAGGATATAACAATCAGGTAGCTTCACTGGATTGCTGCACTCACTCCTGATCTGCTTCTTCAGCTCCTTGGAAGGATCCAGCCAATTCTGCGAGACAACCACAGAAGATGAAACATGAAATCATCTCTAATTTGGGAGCAAATTACCAAGAACTCAGAGGGGGAAATCCTGCCTGGTATGCATATGTAACAGTTATCTTATAAATGTCTTCTTGAAAGAAACATTTAACTTCATTTCCTACCGTCGATGAACCACTTTCCAAGTAAAAATATATAACATGTTAGTTAATAAGATTGCCTTAAAATAAAAAAGTACCTTTTGATTCTCTACATCTCTATATGTAATGCCAAAATAGTCCTTCTCTAGTAGGTTGAGGTGATCACACACTTTATCAAAGAGGAACTGGCCCTTGGCTCGTTTCTGTGAACAGAAAAAGAATAAAAGCACATGTTGAATGCAGAGTCATTTGATGGGTATACTGATGTGAAACATTTGAACATACAGAACACAGAAACTCATTTAAAATAAACAGTCACACCAAATTAGATTAGTAGGATTGTGTAATTTCTTTTAAGAGTTTTTCCAGTAATGCAAACTCTTCATTTGTCCTGATTTGCTTAACAATTACCCACAAAATAATGATAAACACAAACAATAAAGCAATATCATTAATCCATGTTGCAGCTTAAAAAGCTATTTTACGCTGCCGTGGGACTGCGTTCCCCTTCAAGTCCTTCTCTTCTTATTGTTATCTCAATAATTAAATGAAAGTGAGCTCATCTCTGCAAAACCCCATTATGAATATAAATTTGTGAAAATGAAGCAAATTATTATTATCATTATTCTGCTGCGTGATGTAAGCCTGGGTACCGGAGACACAATCCACCAACCTGGCAACTCTGGATCGATTCCCTCTATAAAAAGCATAAACACACTTTCAAATTCCTGACCATTGGTTGCGTGAATGCATTACATCGATCGACTGCACATCTGAGTGCTGGACGTCATCAGCTGGAGCTTTGTCATCCCCCCCTCGTGAAGAGGTTGGACTTCCAGGACTCATTTGACCAGCTCACAGAGGATATTTTAAGGCCCGAGTTGCCATGACACAGACGTCTTCTGCTTGCACAAAACCAATGCCAGCTCGTCACGTTTGGATCGGCTGAAGCCCACAGCCACAGCCTAACCTATCCAGAACACGGCTATTTATCTGCCACACTCACATGGATGCAATAATACATCCTGGATGTGAAACAAAGAACTAACGGGTGTGTGCATGAGCACACACACATCTTTAAATAAGAAGATTCTTGCATGTGTGTGCGCATGTGATTTTAACAATGCTGGTAGAGGTGCTGGTGGCAGAGAGTTAATCCTACCAGAACATCTCCGAGGGAATTAGCACAGTTATGTCAGACTACTGCTGCCTGGGTGTGACAATCTCCTCTTAATGCAACACTTAAAGCTGGCTGGCTTAAATGACGCAGACAAAAAAAAAAAAAAAAAAAAAAAAAAAAAAAAAAATGGCTGTGATATGCAAACAGAGGTTTTCAGATCAGTCAAATAAGCTGCCAATCATTAAACTATATCTATAAATAAGCTAATGGGGTACTGCACACGTATTCCTGGAGTTCTCTAGCAGAAGAAAGACCAGAAATCAGAAGTATACTGATCTTAAATTGTGAAAGCTTGATCAATCAGGACAGTGAGACCGTCACAGAGGTTAAACACTCCTAAGGATTAAAAACTGATTGTGCATCAAACCATGCATTATGGTTTATCTGTTACTTTAATTAGTTTTCTAGTCATTTTAAGAACACTTTCAGTCATTACTTGACCTATAAAATGTTAGACAACACATTTTTCCAGAGTCTTTGTTCCCTTCAGGCATCTTGTGTCATCCAACTGACTGTCCAAAAGCCAACAATAATAATTTCACAAAGATAAAAGACTAAATTTGATTAACTGACTATCAAAATAGGCTAAATAACTGCCTGCCAACAGACTCACTGACTAATCACTTTAGCTCTAATTAAAGCCAAAATTTAGCATGAATTCTCATGTCCTTTAGAGAAAGGATGATTTAACTGAAAGCAATTCAACACATTGTGTGGGATGTTTTTCTGCCTCCAACAACCTCACGAGAGCGGTTCAGCTGTTCTGTGTCATAGAAAATGATAGGAAACGATTAGTGCGGACATTTTTCCCCCCACAGGAGGAAATTAAATTGAGCTGGAAAACTACAAGGTCAGGAGGATAAAAATGTCAAATCCTGACATTCTGGACCAGTTTCAAGTCTGGACTGGGAGGAGGAGAAGAACTCCCTGGCAATTATGAGGGTCTTCTGACATCAGCTGTACTACTGTGTCAAACACCATAAGCTGACCTGGCTTTTGTCCGGCTCACCCTCAGCTGCAGGAGCACACAGAGCATTTTTTTCCCCCTAAAGCTGAAATTTAATTCTTCTGACTGGTCATGTTAGTGCCTTAACTGTTGCTATGAAAAGCCTTACAGGAAGCAGCGAACTTATTAGTCTCCTGCTTTATATCATAGTGATTGCAAGTATTAGTCACTGTTGTAAACAATGCACAAATGGAGACACCTTTACTGTGATTAAGAGCATTATCAAGCAGGTGTCATGCACGCCACTGCATCGATTAACACAGCCTGATTTTGTAGCATTACTCGTTAAAAAGGTGTGCAGAAAAGTAAATGTCCCGAGTAGGTGTAAAATTTCTGCACCCACAAATTAAAAAATATAAATAAAAAAAAAGCACTGCTTCTTAACACAGAGTGTCACAAAATGTCTATGTTGTGCATTTCTAAGCAGAAAACTGCACTGTAACAATATTGTTATTCATTTAACCAGGAGTGTCAAATGAAAGGCCCTGGGTCCAGAATCAGCCATGTCAGACTCCAATTCGACCCACTGGAAGGTGTTGGAAAATGTGAACGAGTGTATAGATTTTGAACTTTTACAGCTTTTCCTATGAATAAAGCCCCCCCCCCATTACCATTTATACTACACCAAAGTAGTAAAGTAATAGATAAACAATTGAATAAGATAAAAATTCCTGTTTTTACAATCTAGCACCCTCACCCGATGAAGCCAACATCGGGTGAGGGCCTCCAGCTCGCACTGGGAATGAAGATCAGCACCTCCAAATCTGAGGCCATGGTTCTCAGCCGGAAAAGGGTGGAGTGCCCACTCCGGGTCGGGGATAAATGGTAAATGGTAAATGGCCTGTATTTATATAGCGCTTTACTAGTCCCTAAGGACCCCAAAGCGCTTTACATATCCAGTCATCCACCCATTCACACACACATTCACACACTTGGGGATGAGTTCCTGCCCCAAGTGGAGGAGTTCAAGTATCTCGGGGTCTTGTTCGCGAGTGATGGGAGAAGGGAGCCGGAGATCGACAGACGGATTGGGGCTGCAGCTGCAGTAATGCGGACGCTGCACTGGTCCGTCGTGGTGAAGAGGGAGCTGAGTGTAAAAGCGAAGCTCTCAATTTACCGGTCGATCTACGTCCCTACCCTCACCTATGGCCACGAGCTGTGGGTAGTGACCGAAAGAACGAGATCGCGGATACAAGCGGCAGAAATGAGCTTCCTCCGAAGGGTGGCTGGCCTCTCCCTTAGAGATAGGGTGAGAAGTTCGGCCATCCGGGAGGGGCTCAGAGTAGAGCCGCTGCTGCTCCACATCGAAAGGAGCCAGCTGAGGTGGTTCGGGCATCTGACAAGGATGCCCCCTGGGCGCCTCCTGGGTGAGGTGTTCCAGGCATGTCCCACCGGGAGGAGGCCCCGGGGCAGACCCAGGACACGCTGGAGAGATTATATCTCTCAGCTGGCCTGGGAACGCCTTGGTATTCCCCCGGATAAGCTGGAGGAGGTGGCTGGGGAGAGGGAGGTCTGGGCCTCTTTGCTTAGGCTGCTGCCCCTGCGACCCGGCCTCGGATAAAGCGGATGAAGATGGATGGATGGATGGAATACAATCTAGCATTAAAAAAAAAAAAGTTTTTCTGGTTCAATTTGGTCCATGGTAAAAAAGAAAAGACAAAAAAAGTAACATTTTTGACACCAACTAAATAAGCACTAACTTCACGTTTTATAAGTACGGGACAGTCTAGGCAATGAGCTACGCTTGAGCTATGAGCTAAAGGTTAAATGTGAATTTTCTCATTTTTGCTTGATGTTTTTGTATAATCAAACATTTTAGACGATACAATTGTCAACTTTTCTCTGCTTTATATTTCTTACTCCACAGAGTAGTTCATATCCCCTCTAATACACCAAATCCACCGTCATCTGGAAGTATTCCCTAAAATAATGGATCTTAGTGTTCAGAAATAGTAAAGTGGGGCAAAGAAAGCCTTTGCTTTGCCCATCCTAGCAGGTGGGCAGCACTGGGAGCTTACAGGATAGTAAGCAGATGGGATGCAATAAGTAAACACTAAGTATTAAGATGAAAAAAGAAAAGAATTTAAAATTAGAAACTTTATTTAATTATCAATTTTTCTCTTTTGTGAGCTCCTTATAACTGACTGTCTATTCATAATAATCTGAAGTAAACTCAATTAAAATAAACAAATGTACTGATACATTATAAATAAATCTCATAAGGTAACATGTTTGAAAGCACACGATTAGGTCACATCTTGCTGCTGTCTGGTGTAACCCTACTGATTACACACACAAGATCAGTTTGCTTAAGAAAAGCATCAATAACGTTTTCTGTGAATCTGGAGGAGTGGACTTCAGTCAGAAAAAACCTAAAACAACAACCCTTGGTGGTAAAGGTTATCTCAGCTTTGGCTTAAAGACCTTTATCTCTTAATATTAAGCTTACTTTAAACCATTTACAAGCAAACCAAGCCAAACTAAAACCAAAGATGCTGCTTAGTTGTGTTTGTGTTTTGGTGCTTGAGCCATGTTTGGTAATAACACAGAAGGCACGTTGCCTAGCAGCAGTAAATTAGTAAATGGCCTGCATTTGTATAGCGCTTTTCTAGTCCATAGGACCCCAAAGCGCTTTACACTACATTCAGTCATTCACCCATTCACACACACATTCACACACTGGCGATGGCAAGCTACATTGTAGCCACAGGTGCCCTGGGGCGCACTGACAGAGGCGAGGCTGCCGGACACAGGCGCCACCGGGCCCTCTGACCACCACCAGTAGGCAAACATGGGGTTAGTATCTTGCCCAAGGATATTTGGCATGCAGCCAGGATGCAGCCTGGGATCGAACCACCGACCTTCTGATTAGTGGCTGACCTGCTCTGACCTGCTCTGCCACCTGAGCTACAGCCACCCAGGGTGAGATACCCCTTTACCCCTCGTGTGACCCTCGTGAAAAAAGGGTCCCGTTTGGGTCCCTTTTTTCACGAGGGTCACACGAGGGTTAAATTACCTGCCATTTGTGAAAGAAGGCTTCAGAGTCATGTTTTGAATTTTTCAGGTTGTGTAACACATTTATTAAACATTTCAATAAAACATGAAATGTTTTTAATTGAAAATTCTCAAAAATGTCTTTGTTTTCTTAAAGTGTTCATATTTTAGACCATGTGTAGCTCTTTCAGCATAAACTAAAACAAAAAAAAAAAACTTTTCCTGACTTAAGGTTAACAAATCTGGACTGATCCCCCACTTCCACGTCACCATCCTTAATAAAAGTCCTTCCAGTGGCACAGTGGGCCTTCGTAATCATGCCAACCCACTGTGTCAATGACACCGATTCCCTCCAACAATTGCCCCCATTGCCCCAAACCAGCCAGCCAATCCCTCCATCCCAGCCCCTGGTGGGGAGGAATCCACTAAAGGAGATTTGCAGAGGAGGGTCTGCTTCTCTTTTTCAGCCTGAACACGTTTTGGGAATCCTACAAAGTTTCCTAACTTTGACAAAAGACTCAACTTTGCTATGGAAGAAATATTTCATGAGCCAAATGTCACATAAGTTCAGAAGTCAGACTTACTCCTGAATTAATGACACTCAGACAGAAAGAAAGACTGTTTGAAGGGCAGAAAGCAGCTGTTCGGCTGTGGAGCTAAACTCATATTTACAACAGAAAGGCATTTGCCTCAAAGGCTCTATTAGTTGTGAGGTTATTCCTGAATACTCGATACTTAAAGACTGCAGCTTATCAGAGGGTCCCACTCAAGCGAACAGTTCTGCTTTAGAAAAACTTTACAAAGCAGAAATAATAAGATAATACAAATGGAGAAATTCAAAACAGTCTGACACAGTTGGTCAAAACCACACAGCAAACCGACAAATAAATAAATAAAATTCTTTGACAGATTATCGAGCTCTGAAAGTAATGACTCCATCCACACCCCGCCATGCTAATAATGATTAACAACCAACTCATGCTCCATTTCTTCTCCTCCCAAAATATCCCATTTCCATATTTAATTTCCCTATATTATGATAAAAGCCATGCTTCTAGGCTAGTGTGGGGTTCCGAGTTTCACATTTACAACACAAAGACACATGTTTTTCCACTGATTGTTGGCTCTCTTTTCCTCAAAGGGTTTATTTCTGGAGAGCAGATGAGCTTTGAAGTAAGAACTGAACATTTAAGAACCATTACATGAATATTTTGTTCCCCCCTACAGACTACCCAGAGAAGGTTTGGAGGAAAAACAAAATCCCATAAAACAGTTTGACAATGCAAATGCGAGTGTGCAGAGAAAAGCGTGAAATCACTGCTTCTAAGCAGGGCCGTCAAAACAGCAGCTTTATTCTGTTAATACAACGTGCAGGGATCATAAAAGTAACACACAGATGAATTCTGGGTAATGGAGAAGACCACTGGCACAAGCTATCAAATCATGTGAGTACTGATGATCACTGACGCCCTGACAGGAAACATTTGTTTTATATATTAAAGCAATACGTAAGGTTGCTCACATCGTTCAACTGTAATAATAATAATAACAATAATAATAATAATAATAATAGTGCAGTGGAACGCCATGAGCTGCATTTCACATGCAGAAGGAAAAATAAAGATAACTTTACTTGACAAATGTGATGGAACAGGGCTCATAAACAAGTTCTTATATAAACACGACATAAAGGGAGCCAACCAGCCATTCAGCAGTCAGAGCTGAAAACACTAGAAATCAGCCGATTCTGGTCCCCACCAGGCGATCGGAGTGTTTACACACATCTTCAACCTTTCCCTCTCTCTGTCTGTAGTCCCAGCCTGCTTCAAAATGGCCACCATCGTCCCTGTACCCAAATCCTCCACCATCTCCTCACTGAACGACTGGCGACCTGTAGCCCTGACCCCCATCGTGAGCAAATGCTTCGAGAAGCTGATCAGGGACTTCGTTTGCTCTGCACTACCCGACTCACTGGACCCTCTACAATTCGCATACCGCCACAACAGGTCCACTGATGATGCCATAGCCCTGACACTACATACTGCCCTCTCGCACCTGGAGAAGAGAGACACGTATGTGAGAATGCTGTTTGTAGATTACAGCTCAGCATTCAATACCATCGTTCCCTCGAAGCTGGACAGGAAACTGCAGGATCTAGGACTGAGCAGCTCCCTCTGCAGCTGGATCCTTAACTTCCTGTCTGACAGACGCCAAGTGGTCAGACTGGGCAGCATCACCTCATCCCCCATCACACTGAACACTGGTGCTCCACAGGGGTGTGTACTGAGCCCTCTCCTGTACTCACTCTACACCTACGACTGCACAGCCACTAACAACTCCAACATCATTGTGAAGTTTGTGGACGACACTACAGTGGTGGGTCTTATCACCAACAGTGATGAGACGGCTTACAGGGAGGAGGTCAGCGCCCTGACTCACTGGTGTCAAGACAACCATCTCACCCTCAACGTCGCAAAGACAAAGGAGTTGATAGTGGACTTCCGGGGGTGCAGAGAAGTACACACCCCCTTCACCATCAACGGCGCTGCTGTGGAGAGAGTGAGCAGCTTCCGGTTCCTTGGTGTACATCTGGCTGAGGATCTTACGTGGTCAGTACACACAAACAAAACAGTGAAGAAGGCGCAGCAGCGCCTCTTCTTTCTCAGGAGATTGAAAAGATTCGGCATGAGCCCCCGCATCCTCAGGACCTTCTATCGCTGTGCCATTGAGAGCATCCTCACTGGATGCATCACCACCTGATATGGCAACAGCACCGCCTACAACCGCAAAGCTCTCCAGCGAGTAGTGCGGTGCTCTGAACGGATAATTGGAGGTGAGCTTCCCTCCCTGCAGGACATCTACAGGAAGCGGTGCCTGAGGAAAGCGGGAAGGATCATCAAGGATTCCAGCCATAAACTGTTCAGACTACTTCCATCAGGAAGGAGGTTCTGCAGCATCCGGTCCCGTACCAGCAGACTGAGAGACAGCTTCTTCCATCAGGCCATCAGACTGCTGAACACTTCATAGACACCTCAGCTTCACTACTGGAACTTCAACATTATGCACTCCATACTGTACAGTAATGCCCCTTGTTTTGCACAATATCCAACTGCTAACCTCTGTATATTCTATTTGTGTTTACTCCATTTAATTTTTAAATATGCACACACACACACACACACACACACACACACACACACACACACACACACACACACAGATATACATATTTAGTATACACATTCAGTAATATGCATACACTCTTATATTGTACATATATTTATTCATATAATTCTCAGATTTAGCCATTCTTATATTTTGCTTGTTCTTATGTTATTGTATTTTTGCACACCTCTGTTGCTTGTGAAGCTCGCACACAAGAATTTCCCTCACATGTACTGTACCAGTGTACCTGCACATGTGATGTGACAATAAAAGTGATTTGATTCTTGCCTTCTCTTTTTGGACCTGAACAGTTTCCATGTGGCTCGAGTCTCTTACATATTAAAGTAGTGACGAAGCTGATGGAAACAGAATATTTAAAATGACCACCACTCTGTGTTAAACTTAAAGCGTCTCACCTCTACATTGAGCGTGAAGTCTAAGCCATCCAGCAGAGTGACTTTACACTGCATGATCTTCACCTTCTTGACTCCTCTCAGCGGAGACCTAGACAGACGACTGGTGGATGACCTGTGGGATACCAGATCCTCTTCCTGCTGCTCCTGGCAAAAAGAGGAAAATGTGTCACTTAAAAATAATGAGAATAATACATTTACAATAACAGTTTTCTACATTTGGGATAGAGCTGAGTGGAATTTCCTTGTTAAAAGTAATGAGCTGCTTCTACCTTGTCATGCTAATTGTGGATAGAGGCATTAACGTCTCTAAATGTCCACCAGAAGAGAAGTTTCCTTACCTAAATGACCGTTAATGTAAACCTAAAAATAGACACTGGGACCCTGACTGAGTGTAATCAGGTCCCACTGAGAACAGCTAGGGGTGTACCGCCATTTTGTCTTAAGGAGAGAAAATCCAATTTTCCACTTCGCTGAAAACAAAGCCTTTGCTGACTGACTTTATGCTGAATAGACGCCGTTGCTTCGAGATATTTTTCTTTCTTACATACAGTGAATTTAATTCCCCCCTTTTATTCTGATGAAGAACATTTCTTATCTTGCTCTTCAAGCCATTTTCATTGCATTGTTCCTGCAGTATCTACTGCAGCTCATGTGGACTACTCTCCCCGTAGACTCATTTTGATGTAGTATTAAACAATAGAAGCAGAATAAGATGACTCTAAAGAACACAAGAATGAAAGGTCAAGTTAACATTTCTAGGAAATACCACAAAACACATTCTCCCCCCCCCATTTGTTTGACGTATGACTGGTGAGAACAGGCACCACAGATGTATGAAATCACAGTTACATGTGCACCCTGCTGGAGAACGTGCCTCGCAGGGAAGGCCGACAGTGTTGTGTCAGACTGGTGCAATTTCCCCTCAGTCTTGCTCCTGGCAATTCCCACAGCTCTAACACTGATGGTGCATCACTGATCATCCTCAGTGTGGAAAAACAAGGGGTGCATAATGTTGCTGTGTGAATTTGAAAGAATCCTGGGGTCGATTAGCTCAGTGGGCAACACTGCAAGTTATAAAAGAAGATCATATATATGTATAACTATTCCCCTGGAGCTACTTGGATCTAGGAGAATAGCAATGTTCACTTTGGACCAAACCACAAACTGTAGCCTGAGAGGTGAAGCCAAAAGGGAGCTGCCTTAGCATTTTCTCTAGTGGCCAGCAGGGAGCGACTCATCTATATGCAAAAAAGAAATCTCAGGTAGAAACCTGTAAGATAATGATCCCACTTCTCACTTGCCTTATTATCCCAGCAGGTGCTTTCCTAATCACTTTATGGTAACAATTGCCCATTCAATTGCTTCAATTCCTGATCCCGATTTCGATAAAAGCAGATGACGGAGCAGGAATGCTTTAGGACATGGCTATGCTGTGGACTGACGAGTCACTACTGTGTGAGCACGCAGTGTCCTCGGTTTCTCAGAACACATGTTTGTGCTGGCCATATTACACCCATCTTTTATATCCAGTCTCTGTATACATCTTAAATATCTCACCAAGTGCTTGACTAATGTCTGAGAAATGCAGCACAAATAAGCATTACCCTGGGAAGACAGGGTAGTAATTGGATTCCCAGTATTTTGAATCCAGCGCCATCAATAGTCCAAGATTTTTGGTTTATGACTAAAAACCCCATTCCTAAGGACAACTGAGGCCAAAGGGAATATGCTGCTCTTTTAGCAACGCTAAATAGCTTTATAAAGATTGCAGACACAGTCAAGTTTTAGCATCTGAATGAAAGCAATGCTGCGCCCATGTAAAGCCTAAAGCTGAAATTAAAATCTGGCTACCACAGAAGTGTTTAATGTAGACAAATGATATCAATAACATCAATGCAAAATATTGTACAAGTCAGACTTTGTTAACATGAAAACATGTCATTTATTTCATCACCGTTTCACCACATTACCCTGCATTGTATATAATTAATTTATCCATCACATCGCCCTGCGACTGCTGCTCTCTCATTACAGCCCGTTATGATTCACGTGTAAGCTTCTTTTCAACAAAGGCACCATTTAAATCCTTCTCCTTTCCACATCATGATAAGAACCTGCTGAATGAGTGGGGTTGTGAGCCTGAGCACATTCAAACTATGGTTACACGCTCCAACATATTAAGAAGTTCAAAGTTCAAAGTCACCAAAAAAATAAATAAATATTGAACATGGATTTAAAGTTTTCTGAGTGAGTAAACACATCCTAGACGTTTAAAGCAACACAAACACTATGTAGACTGGGAATGTGACCTGTTAAGTTGTTTGAGATGTAACTTTTTATATACATTTTCCACTAACTACCACAGTAAGAGACCACATCTACAAGCATGTGCAGCTGGTGAAAATGTTTTTCTTTCAAGTAATAAATTAGAGAAGAAGCAGGGATCTACCTCACACTGAACCTCTGTAGTTTGGAAGCACTGGAAATTCAATCTGTAGATCGATTAAATAGTGAGCCAGAAGGCTGTTTGGGCCAAAACCTGAAGACAAGCACTTAGTGCTCAGATAACATCAGTAGCTTCCCAGGCTTCATCAGATATAACATGGATAGGCTACAGGGTATAATATTATACTACCAGAGATCACTGTTCTCTGGTTTTAGACTCGTCCAGCTTCTTTGTCAAACATGTAAAATCATTTAAACATGTTCATGCGTCGAAGTGGTGTGCAATCTTATGGATACATTTTAAAATACACCAAGTCTTCATCATAGTTCAGACTCAACTCAACGGGTTTAATTCCAGGTTGTTCCCTAAATTCTTCCAATCATTGTCCCCACAGCTGCAGGAAGTTGCAAATTGGGAGAGATGTAAAAAAACAGTCAGTACAACAAATGATTGTTGTGATGATTGCAAATAATGCCAGGTTTCTACTGAACTACATTCATAAGTTATTCAACATAACAGCAAGGATGGCTGTGGCATCCTTGCTGTTATGTAGACAAGTTATTTAGAAAACCTGTGAAACAGGCAAAACACAAAGACGGCAAAATAAAACAACTAAAATCATCCCTCACCAAACTGCCCGTGCGTGTGGCCGATCAGTGACAGTGACTATATCTGTCAAACTGCCTTAGTTGCTGTAAAGCCTGAAAACAAAGCATCCACAATTGAAGGTTTCTTGATCTATCCGTCTTCCCATTTCTAATATATAAAGCTCTAACTGAACACCAGGCTTTCCTCAAAAACAAACAAATGCATCTGACGCATGGTTGTAACCGCCATGGAGGACTGAGGTCACGTCTTCACATTCTCTCCCCCTCCCCACGTTCATTTCCATTTTTTCCTCACAAAGCCACAATTCATTCAGAAGAGGGATGAATGGTGTGTAATGTTTTGTCAAATTCAAAAGGATCTATACAATGTTTACACCACAAAAGAATCATTCTTAAATAAAGTGGCAAAGTTTGTTTTGTTTTTTTCCTAATATTAAATTCAGTAAAAGTATGTTTAAAGGAAAATTATGGTGGATGCGATGGATGGATGTTCCATTTTTAAAAGAAGTGACAGTGGGTGGATGTGGTTACAAAGAGGCTGACCTGTTCTTTCCTGGCCGGGGTACTGTGTCCGACGGCGGCTGGAAGCTGCTCCGGTTGGTTCTGAGGCAAGGCGGGCTCGGCTGCCACCTGGCTGGGTTGGGATGCCGCTTTTGCTTTCCCCTTTTCTGTCTCCTTATTCTCCTGTGGCTGCTTGGCCTCCGAGTCGGCGCCTGATTCAGTTGTCATGGTAAATCACACTGGAGTGGAGGAAAATGGAGGGTAAAGAGGAAAAGTGGATGAGTCAGCTGACTTGTTATGAATTGATGCAGTGCCGCTTTTCGGGCCCGTCTAACGATAAGCTCCCCTCTGATGCAAATGCAGAGATGTGGATATTGTTTGACAGCAGAATAGGCATGAATGCAAGTGGCTTTGGTGCACTCACGTCCCCCTTTTAACTAATCACAGTAGTGTCAGTAGCTGACAATGCTAAGGGCTTGGACTGCTTGTACCATGACGTCAACAAATTCTACAATATATCCAAAGCTCACTAAGGGGAATTAAACAAATTTAAAATAATATCTGCAACTGTAACAAATATCTATTTCTGCAAGTATTTTTTTTATAAATTGGTTTCTAAAATATGAGAAAAAATAAGTCTAGGAAAATGTCTGAATATATTTGCCAATTACTTTTGTCAGTTTATTAATCAAATAATTTATGAACTTCTGCAGTTGTTTCACATTCTGATAAAAGCATCTGTGAAAAATTTACATGTGTAAATCAATTAAATTGGCCTAATTTGCTGATTAGGAGGAAATTAAGTGAGAAACCATAATAAAACGATTTAAATTGATTAAATATTTGAATGAATCCGATGGAAATGTCAAACATCTCAAGCTCTCCAGTGTGGAGCTCCACTATTTTTTGCACAAGACAAAAAAAACATCACTTTATGCTTCCTACCTGTTGTTCAGACAATTCTGGGAATTTGAAGTTGGAAAATATTTTACATTTTCGAAGCAAATATCAAAAATAAACAAAAAAAAAAAAATCAAACTTAAATATATTAATTCCACAGAGGAAAACTAAATGAAAAGCAGCAATTCACTGGAGAAAGCAGAAAGTAATCTGCCTTTTTCTTATCTGCAGTTACTTTAACAACACAAAACAGCTGATTAACTCTGTATTAAAGTACAAGCCCCCAGTTTCTCTGTAGTGTTTACACTCAGGAATCCAAAGTGTCTGAGCTGCACCAGTACGTGTTTTTCATGGCATGACCTTCTGCTTCTGTGAATAGCAGCATACCAGCGATGGATGTGGTCCCAAGGGCCTGAGGCTGGGTAATGAGGATATATCTAATGGCTAGATTTGACAAACAAAAATGACAGAAAGGACAGCTCACACCGGAGGCTAACTGTACCCACAGTCTTTGACACTGGGATGTGGGGTTTGGAGGCTGTTTGTGTGTGGAACGGCATACTGCGCCTCTGCTGCACAGAGCCTGGGTTTTGTAGTATGGATGCCTGTCATTCTGCTGCTGGTATGCTTTTCCCTGAGCTCTATTTATAGGGCTGTGTTTACTGCAAGCATGGAAGATTCCAAGGAAGATCTACTTCTAGCTGTGGGCATGGTCAGCACTGTCTGGATCAACAAAACCAACACTTCTTAGGGACAATCCCCAAAATAATCAAACAGTCATTAAGAAATGGCAACATCTGCAACTCAAACATTGAGCACATTAAAACAAGATAACATCTACTTGGTATGACTGATTACATCTGATTGTTACAAGCCTTTCAAGACATTTTACCAGACTGGAAAAAAAAATCTCTGAAAACCTTAAAGATTTAAATTTGGCAAACACGTCCAGCTCCATGCGTCTAGATTATCAACAGCTGGACTACATGACCTCATGCCTCGGATGCGTTGTTCATCTTGCACTTTTTAGCTTCAAAATAGTTTTGAGCTGAATAGACTCAAGGTTGTGTTGTCAGCCCCTTGATTCAAAGCCATTTGGTATTAGCTGCTAATTCTAATGCAGAACGATGCTTTACTTAAACAGGCAATTGCTTTTTGAATGCCAGAAAATATTTCATCTTTGCTAATGAGCACTCCTCTTAAATCCTGATGGAATTGCTTCAAACTAGCAGTTCAAAAATAATGCAAACTCAAACTTTGCCAAGTAGCAGAAACACTTCAAACCAGCATGTTGTTGGTCATTTAATGGATCAGAATGATGCTGATATAAAGCAACAGTAATTCATGGACTCAAATCAGTGGAAACTATGCTTTCTAAAAAGTCATGAGCATTCTAAGCTCTAAGGGTCACTGAATGCAACGTGCTGATCAAACACTTTTCAACTTCAGACCTCATAAAAAGGGCTATAAAGATGACCTAATCAAGATTAAAAGCCTGAGCAGCAGCACTTTGAATAAACGAATAAAGTCACAAGGTCCAAATTCCAACCCATGTTTTCCAAGTGAAGACGAGAAATGTAAAAGACCACTGAGCTGAATTCAAGCAAAAATCCTGTCAAAACCTCTTTCGCTGCAACTTTGTTGTGTCATGTGCGGCAGAGTTGAGGCGCGGATCACTAATCAGCTGACAGAAGATGGCTGCGTAGCTAACCTTTGCCTTTCTTAATCCTTTTATGAAAAAGGAACTATGGAAGGAGTGGTGGAACGGAACATCTTAGCACCATAGAAATGGAGGAAGAATAAGTTCAGTCACTGGTGACAGGCACTCTTCACAGTGCAACACAACAGCCTACACAGTAGTCCTGTGTGTGGCCCTCCACCATGGACTGGTACATAAATTATGCATTCAGAAAGAAAGCCATGTATTGCCTGGGATTTCTGCTAGTAGCTGCCCAATATTGTACCAATATAGAAGACAAGTTTCAGCCAAAGTACTTCAAAAATGTGTGTTTGGAAAAGAAAGGGTTCAATGCCATTTTATCAAGTTCAAGTCTTTTTGAAGGCTCTAGTAAACTTACAAGATTTACCTTTTAACAGGTATATAAGGACAGAAATAGACAACTCAATGTGCTGACAAAGCAACTAAATTACTGCTCATCCTCTCACCTCAACTTCACTAATGTATGTACTTGATCTAGAATCAGTTACATGCAAAACATTTTGTTGACTGGGAACCGTCTCTAAAACAGAAGCGTATTATAAAAATGGGAAGTTTTAAAACATCTGTTTGTTCCCCCTGTAAATTCTGGAAGTAATAAAAGTAGAAGTCAGCACTTACAGAAGAAAAAAAAAAGCACTTAGTGTCAAAGATATAATCAAATTTCCCTCTTGGATTAGTAGCTTCACGGTCAAATGTGAGCTGATGAAAGCAGATATAGTCTCCTCAGTCACACCTTAAGATAAAAGCTAATACTCTCTGTGTTATGCCTTCCAAGGAAGGACAAGTAGAAACCACCCACCTCTGAAGAAACATTAATACTGCTTTATCATGCTTCATCCTTCTGTGAATCCAAAGAGGCCCACAGTTAATAAAACCTGCTGTCTGTCACTGGACAGACCAATAAAATCCCACTGAGCTGCAATGGTTGGGTTGTACACTGCAGTGGATATTCACATCCATCCTAAAAGTGCAGCCAGGGTTTTATCGGTGTGTAGCTGCATTATTATATAATTGATCACAGACACTAAATACTGTAGTAGGACTGCCCATGCATGCAGACCTCCATTTAAGGGCCATGTGTGATTGTAATGCACACTGCTGGAAAGGGGCCTGTGCACATTAAGTCTCATGCACACACATGGGAGGATGAGGGACTGCCATCTGTGCCGAGTGCTATTAGCCAGAGTACACCACAGCTGGGCCCATCCCTGCCGCCCCTGCCCCCACAATCATTACCCCTCAGGGACTTATGGAGGTTACATGGAGGGGAATAGTCTGCGTTGCTTGACACGTCAAGGCCCATCCCGAGCAGGCCTGCCAAATAAGATCTGACCATTTTGCATGGCCGCAGGGCCGACAGCTGTCGCAGACCAAAACCCAGCCGCTGTAACAAGATATCACGTAGCTGGTCTGGACATTCAAATTAGGCACCCCTGCAGATCCCCAAAGTCTCATCAACTGTCCTGACTAAGAAAATTATTGACATGTTTTTGGAGAAGTCTGTGGTTTAGTAGATTTAGTAGATAAATCAATTAAGTTTATTACTTAAATAGTTATTTATCAAAATAAATAACTTAAGTAATTAAAACATTTTTATTTAAAGCTCTACCTCTTACTTTACTAAAAAAAAATTAATTAATTAAAAAAAATGTTGTTTTGGGTTTGTGCTGTACTTGTGACACAAAAAGACATCTAAAGATTACCGCCATATATAAAAAGCCAAGTGCTGTCTTAACAAATTCAATTACCAGATTAATCAAAAAAAAAAAAAAAAAGATTAATCACAGCTTTAGAACTTCCTAAACCTTCAAGACTTCTGCCAAAAATGCTGTCCAGCATCATCCCAGGAAACTTCCGAGTTTACTGAAACACAAAAACCTGATTGGACATCACACAAGGTGACAACAATGAAATAGAGGTCATTATTGCCATTTCCAGTTAATCAAAAGTTGAGTTGAAAACCTTCCTTACAACATTTTCATATAGCTTTGTGCATTTTAGTCGTGCACTTGAGTAAAGAATTTTACACGACCCAGATGTTTTATACCACACTGGGTTGAATGTTCTCCTGCTCTGGTGTAGGAAAATTTGAGCATGTCAACAGTTCTGACAATTAAAAACATGGGTTTCATTTGAAGAGCCAGCAAAGACATTCCAAAAACAACTCTCTGTAAAAGGTCCCTGCAAGACAATAAATGCGTGAAATTGTAAAATCTTAGACTCAGCAAGCATCTGAGGCAGATGGTTTATGGCTTCTGTGTGTACGCTCCATTGCCAGTTTACAGCTTAAGAGTGCAAGTCATTCAAATGATCCCTGTAAGGTTTCGCTGAGACTTCCATGAAAACGGCCTTGTGACATCTGATCAAATAGTATTTGCACATTTGATTATATAATTTAGCAGCCGTTTCAGATGTCAATTTTAAAAAGCCCTTTGGTTGAACCCTCACAAATCTAGCCGACACGTGAGACCTCAAGAGCAGAATTTGGGGAAGGTAGACTGGTCACATGAAGGTGACTCCAAGCAGGGAGCATTTTTGCTGAGGCGGCCATAAATCCTGTCGGCTTTCTGCGTTTACATTACTGTCTTTAGCAGTGAGGCCTCCGATGATTCGGTGGGCAACACAGCTAGCTTACCGGTACTGTTATTGCATTCTGACTATGCACACCGTGCGACACAATCAACGCGGGATTGTTAACATGCAGTTGCTTAAGGCCATGGATGACTTCTGTGAAAGGGTAACACAAACACAATCTGTCTGATAGGATTTGTTGGAGTTAGTGGCTCTCGATTGAGTTGTCTGCCTTAGTTGACAAAGGGAAAAACCCCTGTTAATGTAAAAGATTAGAACTAAGTCTCTGTATATTGATGAGAAGCTAATAACTTCTTATACTGTGGCCGAGACGGACCAGAAGGGATTAAGCATTTTAGGAGATTTACAATCAGTAAATCTGACTTAATTACTAATAATGCCTGCTGGCACTAATAAAAAAAAAAAAAAAGTTAAAATAAACCTTTTATTTCCCCGTTTACGTTGTTTACTGTGTAAATTTGAAGGCACATTTGCTCATTATGTTTTTAAATTAGTTTTATGCTCACTGGACAGTAATAGGCCAAGAATGACTAACTTGAAAAATACTGATGGAATACCAGTGCATTCCCATTAAGAGCAGTCACTACATGGCATTGTGTCTACTAGAACTTAAAGGTAACATAATTCTACAACCTAATCCAGCTTGATGAGCTGTTACAGACAACAACAACAACAAAAAATACAAAGATACACTGATGTCTGAGTGAGCTAGCAGAGCCATAGTCATGTGGTTTACTATTAAAAATATGTTTTAGTAATGATCAGATCATTACAAAGCTATTCATGTGATTTTTGTGTTACAAAATCCTGATGATGAAAGTGCTATAATCAAGTCACCTGTCTGTCTAGACATTTTTACATTATATATACACACAAACACAGTTGGACAAATAACTGATGAGTGACATTTAGAAGTAGAAAAAAGTTACAAATGGTCATTGCTCATCTTTGTAGCCTTTGATATGAGAGTCACCATTTGTATCACAGCTACAGATGTCAGAGCATCTTATTCTTTAGTATATGAGACAAATTATGGTTTATATATGTATAAATACAAGCCAAAAATCATGATTCAACAATACTGACCAATATAAATTTGGGTCTTCCTCATATAAAATCAATGGTCTCAGCAGTTTTTGTTGAGTGAAATGAAAAGACTGCCTCCTCCATTGTCACTGTGCAAACTAAAGCTGTAAACAGAGGTGCAGCCTCAGTAAACGAGTTATGAATCCCTGCCTACAAGGCCCACAATGTTCTTGCCTCTCAATGCTACTGCAACAGCAGCTTACTGTGCATCTTAATTAAATTGTCAAATCAGTCTCAAGCCATTGCATGCTGTGGCATCAAGGATGTAAGGATGCTAAAAGAGGATCCAGACCGTGTCATCCTGCTCCTAACCACGCCTACCGCACTGCAGATCAAAAACACCGAAGTGTGTCGTCTTAACCTCGGACAATCTGACAGTTTTAATCCATTAATTGTCTGCAAATTGTAACACTGCCTGCCAGTGACTCAGCGCTCTCCTTCACTGATGTAAAAACGGGAGGGATTGAAGGTCGGACAAGCATCTGTATCGTCTCATTTCACCAATTTCACCCACTTTCTGGCCCCGAAACTTGAGCACGTTAGCCAGCTTCACCTCAAGCGGTGCGCTTCTTTAAAATATCCGTGCATACCCCGACTTTTAGCTTCAGATTAACCACCGCTGCAGGCAGCTCAGTCGGCAAAAAGCAACATTTTCTGCTTCAGTGTTACGCGCCGAATGGTTACAATGTGAAACCACAGTGGGATTAAAAAAGAAAGAAAAACCATATGACCCCCGTTTCTGACTCGGTTAACCACGTCCACTAGACTTTTTCCGCCTGAGTAGATACAGTAAAACTGTACTCTAATGTTAATCATCTGTCATCGGCTGCGGGTGCTGTGAGCACGCGATCGAAAATGTGGCACGAGACAAAACCTCACAAAGAGCCGTTCAAGCAGCGAAACTTGCATCTTCTCTAAGTGAGCCTCGGTGTAATGGTACAAACGACAAGCAGCGAAGAAAATGGGTTTATTACCAGACACGGCGTCCTCGTTCAGCTGGTTATGCGAGTTGCATTCGTAGTGGGCTTCTGTTTCCTGACAGCGGTGCTACTCTGCTGCAGTTCCCCTCTCCACCAGCCTATCAAACTCCACTATGCAGCCGAGAGTAGAATTGTGGGATATCAGAACAGCCGGGGCATTATTTTAGCAGCACCCTCCTCCCAATACACATACACGCACGCGCACAGCAATTGATGGCACGAGGTTTGTTGTTTTAGTGACGAACGACACTAAGAGTCATCTCTATGTACGGACATGAGATTAAATTAAAGTCAATCAGTGGAGGAATGTAACAAAGGAAGGATGATGTGCTCAACTGATTGTTGAGTTTAAAGGTGTCCGTGGGCCGTTCTACAGTCTGCAGGGTATTTTCTGTCCCACCCATGAATTTGAAAATAATGCATGCGCAAAAGACTAAAGGATACTTTTGTTGCGTAAACTGCACTTTTCCTGAGAGAATTTTTTTAAAAGCCTTAAAATACAAAACAGTTCTTTGAGAACATTTTCTCAACTTCTTTGTAACCAAATAGGATGTTAAAATGACTTAGAAATCCACTTAAAAATAGTTGACACTTTTTTTTACATCAAGATATTTTAAAGAATAATTTTGCAGCGCTGTTACCGGAACTCATTTAAAGGAAGAGACAACACGGTGATAGACATGCAACTTGTGCTAACACCATGGGGACACTAAAGGCCCTCTTTGACATATTTCGTATTTTTCCAGTACTTTCTGGCTAGATGGAGTGTGCCACTCCAATCAAGGCAAAACACTCTTACTCATATTCCCCAAAGAACACAAATCAAATTCCAAGTTTCCTTGCTTTATTTCCACTGCTAGCATCTTTCCCCATGAAAACACTAACACAAGTGTGTGAATGTGTGTGTGAATGGGTGGATGACTGGATATGTAAAGCGCTTTGGGGTCCTTAGGGACTAGTAAAGCGCTATATAAATACAGGCCATTTACCATTTATTTTTTACAAGCACTTTGCCCTAACAGTGATCAGTCTGTTATTTGCAATCCTGTTACCATAAAACAAATCAATTTAAAACAAACATATGCTACAAACATTTAAAATATTAATAAAAAATACATCTGCGGTCCTTGTCATATGCATGTCATCTGTTAAGCCATGTTAGCGTGTACAACCCCGTTGCTCTAACATGTAATTTTCAAAATGGTTTAATCTGTTGCCTTTATAATCACTTGAATTATTATATGTGTTTGTGAAAAATATTTCAAAATAGATACAAAATTTCTAAAATAAACTGACTATTAAAGAGTTGGGCAGGATAGATTTCAAAAGTTGTTTAAATTAATCTAAATTAAGTCTCATCTAAAATTGAGTTTTCAATGTGAGTAGGACCATTTTTAACTGAATGGTCAAGAATTCATTAAACAATTTTGTTAAAAAAAACAACAACAAAAGAAAACAAACTACTGTGCCAAGCATAGCACACAGCAACCAAATCTCATAAGTGGACCTTTTTATTTGTTTAAAAATTGTTTAAAGAAATTTTAAAAACAATTTCTGAAGCCTATATTGTTCACCAATATGCTCCATTCATTTACCTAATGTGTTATAGAGGCAATTGTTGTTTACAACACAAATAACAAATCATTGCCAAAAATATCATCTTTATAACACTGGAAAAAAAACATTCCACCAATATTGGCATTCGTGTATATATTGTCTGATATGTGCCATTTGGTGATGTAAAGTAATGTCTTGCTTGTTAGATACAGAGCTGGAGACACAAACTGAAAATATCTATATCAGAATGCTTTTAGGCTACAGAAACAGGATCGGCCACAAAAATCCAACATAGGTCACGCTCCAAGAATTAAAAGCATAAACATTATCACTATGCCATGTTCTATATCAACATTTCAGAATCTTGTGCGTGCGTATAATATAAATGTGTCTAGACAGAGCGGCGACTTGAATCTCAGTTCAACAGTGTACATTAAACTGTGTTTCACTTTTCTACTTTCTGATATTTATGTAGCGGCTAAAGTTACTTTGCAGACTAGTATTTCAATTCAACTTTATTAATATTGAGCCAATTTACAACCACAGTCACCTCAAGGCACTTTATATTGTAGGGTAAGGACCCCGCAACAGATATTCAACATATATAAGCAGTAATAAGCTTAAAAAACACGCTTCAGGTTAAAATAGTCACCACCATTAAAAAAAGCTCACTTTGACCATCCACAGGAACAAGTTTTTGCATCAGTATCATTTTCCAGAAATATAACACTGACAGGAACTGCACGACAAGCACTTCCACTATTTACATTTCAAGTAAATTTCCCATGAATATTTCTGGACAATGTAGGACATTTACTCTGTGGTATAGTAGAAATTTTACTTGCATAAAGGATTCAAATACTACTTCTGTCACAGAGCTGAAGCTAGATAATCTCTATATCATCCACTGCCAACTGAAAAACAATCTAAGGCACAATAAAAAAAAAAAAAAGGAAATTATGAGGATGTGAACGCAGCGACGCAAACGCACATCTGCAGCGCTCTCCCAGGCATACATATTGGTTTGTGTGCATTCACAAATACAGACATAAAAGCGAGTTCTTAATTAGAGTCTGGGTTGTTCCCTCTGGGGATTTGTGGGTTTTGCCTCCCGCCTCCCAGTGGGAATTTGACCCAACTCGATCACCCATTTGACTTTTCTTTCATTGAACTGCTTTCATGCTGGATGCCCACACTTACAATATGCTACACAAATATAAACATGCAGTCGTGAACACTAATGAGATCTTTCTGCTGAATTCATACATAAATAGTGACAGTGACAAAGTGGGCGTGCTTTCCACATAGCAGAACAACACACAGTGACACTTATATACAGAAAGCAGACAGCTGCTTCCTCATTCAGTCTCTCGGTGGACAAGTCATAAAACAAAACCATAAAACAATGTTTTATATTTAGTGGATATAGTAAAGTAATTAAACTACACTATATACAGTCTTTTTATTCAAACAACTCTTACTTGTGTAGTTAGGAGATGATGTAATACCTGTAATATATAATAAATGTAAATGTAATAAATGTAATAACTTAAAGGGCTACCAGCCTGAGTGTTAAAGTGATATGTCCATTAACCACAAAAAAGTGAAAGGATTTGCTTTTGTCACATACCCTTACCACCAGTGGAGATCAGTGATGGTCTGTTACACGCCCTCCCCTTCACGTCCTGTCTTGTTTTTGTAATGAGTACTATAGCTTATGCTTCCAAAACAAATTGTTGTGCACATTACCACAATGAGGCTCTCTGAGAAAACATAGTGTACAAGAGGCTGTAACAACTAGCTACAATATCTTTTTTTCTGTCCAGCTAAACAATGGTTATCTACATTTAGAGCTGGTGGAGTCTGGCGCAGTATGACCAGACTGATTGTTTCAGACATTGCTCATCAGGGCCTGTCTAGCCAGCGGGTCGCGGCGGTATGACTTTAATGCAGTAAAATAAGGGATGAGAGCTTGCATATTAGCTTGTCCCTACAGGAAATATCAATGCACATTGAATACTTGAAGCATTAAATGTAATGGAGCTTGGTCATTAGATAACAAATAAAAATGGTTAAATGTTGAACATTTAAGCTGCTTAACAAAGGCAAACAGACAGTACTTTATTGCTGGTCATGAAAAACTACTTAAAAAAATGTTGCCAATAGAAGATAAAATATGAAACTTGTTTCAAATCAATCATCCTCAAGGGGACAGGGCCTTCTCTATTGCTGCTCCTAATCTGTGGAACAATCTTTCCCAGCACTGTCCACTTTTAAAACACGTCTTAAAACTCATTCTTACTCTTTGGCTTATGACACAGTCTGACCCTGATTTTATTGTTTTAATCTAATGTGCTGATTTTATTGTTTTAAATGTGTTTATATATATATTACTTATCTTATCTTATTATTACTATTTTTCTCATTTTTTTTTAACATGCTCAATGTATCATGTTTGGCATGTCAAGTGTACAGCACTTTGTGTTCAGCTCGTGGCTGATCTGAAAGCGCTATATAAATAAATTGCTTGCTTGCTTGCTTGCTCCCACTTTCATATTTGAGGGTAGGGAGTAGCTTAAATATATTTTGGGTAGTTCTGTAATGAAGTTGTTACAGTCTGTGATGGTAGTGACATTGGGGGATTATCCCCTAAACACCTCATGAGGTGGTTTTTGGCTACCACACAGCAAAAAAAGAGACCAAAATACACCATCAGAAAATTGATCCTTGTTAAAGCAGACACTAATACTGGGTTGGATCCCTTTTTTGCCTTTAGAGCTGCCGTAACTCTTCATGGCAGATTCAACAAGCTGCTGGAAACACTTCTCTGAGATTTTGCTCCATTTGACATGATAGTACTACAGTTGCTGTAGATTTGGCAGCTACTCATCCATGATGCAAATCTCCTGTTCCCCCACATCCCAAACATATCTATCAGACTGAGATCTGCGAGTGTGGGGGCTATTTGAGTAGGGTGATCTGATTGTCATAAAAGCAATTTGAGATGATCTGAGCTCTGTGACATGGTGAGTTTTCCTGCTCGAAGCAACCATCATGTGCACACTGTGATAATAACGGGATGGACAAAGTCAGCAACAATACTCAGGTAGGATGTTGCGTTTACACATCTTGTTTTTTTAAACACTAAAAAATGCCAAGAAAATATCCCCCACACCACTACACCAGCAGCAGCATATTGTTTATGCCAAACTCTGACCCTAGGGTCAGAAATCAGGACTAAGAAATCAAGAGACATTGACAACCTTCTATTGTCCATCTTTGGTGAGCTGGTATGAACTGTAGCCTCAGTTTCCCATTCCTAACTCACAGAAGTGGAACTCAGCGGTCTTCTGCTACTGCAGTAAATCTGCTTCAGTGTTCAACATGAACAGGGGACTGTATAGACTAGGTCTTAAATATGCTAATATTTTAAGCCTGGCTTTGTCAGAATGCCTTTGGTTTTTGTCAGCTGGTAGCCTAAAACAAGCTCCTCAAAGTGGAAGAGTATCTATTGTAGGCAGGGTTTTCACAAATCCATGACTGGTCTGATTTAATGTTAAATTAACAGCCAGTTTTGAAGTTCCAAAGCAATGTTCAAAATGTGTTACTGTCTCAATTGTTTTGAAAATCCAAAAAAAATTCTAAGTCCATATCCATTAGAAGGCAGAAGGTAAACAGAACTGTTCTGCAGAAAAATATTTAAACACTTGTGGGGTTTTTTAATATATAATTGTTAGCTCAACATGTAATAAAACAGGCTGCGCGTGTCACCCTTTCTCAATGGTTATTTAAATCTGAGGCAATAAAGCCTTGGCCTTTAACTGTGCTGTGACTTTCTATCTTCACATATAATTACTCACAGATAAGTGAGTGCACATCGGTGACTCTTCCAAGTCTCTAGAGCAGCCCTTGGTCAGCAAAATGATTAATACCACGCAAGACAGCCAACATGTGATCTGTGGACTCGACTTAGCTTATGTGGCTGCTTAACTCTTCACTTTTTTCTGCTGTGTACAGACACCGAGTTCCCGTGCAGGTCGTCTGCTGAGAACCCTGACCTTGAACCCAGTTTACTTCTAAAATCTTTTCTTTTCTTAGAATCAAAACAAGTATGAACAAAAGCAGATAACATAAGACAAAAAACAATAGTTAACAACTCTACCACTGTCTCTTTTATTTCAATTGACTCAAAACTGAAATGTAATAGAAGTTGCATTCAGCTGATCTTCTTACATTTCACTTTCATTTAACACAAGAACATAAAAAAGTGAGAAGTAATACTACAAGCCCTAGTTTTTTGAGGAAAAAAATTTTTCCTTAAAATTCACACTGTAAAGCTTGTTAAGTATAAATATGTCTATATGCTCATTCTCTATAATCAGGAACCTCATGAAGTTCATTACAGCAATCCAATTTACAGTACTGTGGTCAGAACAAGCAAGCTGGCACTTCATCAATGTACAATTAAGTTGAAGCATGTCCCTTACAGAACCTGGCAAATCACCCGTGTGATCCAATTACAAAAAGAAGAAAGAAAATTCCAGCAGTTTCAGCAAATCCCAGGTCCGGGGGAAAATAACTGCTACTCTAAAATGTGCCTTTTTTGGTTTGTTTTTTGTTTGCCAAACACAGGATCACTTTCCATTTTGTCTGCTGGGTTTTCAAACACAGTAAGAGAAACACTTCACTAGATGATATTTCTATGCTTACCTGAACCATTCCGATAAAAAGGCATTTTTAATCATTGCAATCTGTGGCTTTTATAGGGTTTTTTACAGTTCCATTATTCAAACTATGAATGCATTTTTGAGAGTTTATGACTGCGTTAGTTCGTCTGTAAATTACACTTTGAACTGAATGAACTCAAATCAAATGGGCTGAACTTCACCTCCAACCAGTCACGACTACCATCCCCTACTGTCCAGCTCAACTCAGCTGCAAATGCCTTCACTCCCAAAGGGCTGCAGGTCAGCAAGCACACAATGGAAATTAGAGTCTGATTTTGACACCCCACACTGGGCAAAAGCTTCCAAATCAACCCCCTACCCCACTTTGCGCACACCCTCATTCCACTACACCTCCTACACTTTTTTCAGCTCTGGCTGAAAGGCACACGTTGCAGATTAAGAAGAAATAAAAATGAAGTAATAATAAGATACTTGCTTTCTGCATGTAGGAAGCACATCTTATCTCGAGGCATCATAAATGAGGGCTGTATTTACAACCTTTGGAATTCACAGTTTTGCCCATCAAGTAACTTTTGGTTAGGAACTGTCTGAGTAAGCGAGGGGCGGCACGTGTGCAGCACGTGGCAACAAGGAGAGAAAAAAGCTTCCTTTTTTGGCTTTGCTGTGGATACCAATTCGTGAAAAACAAAGCACTTTAAGGAGGATTTCGACTATGTAATCCAAACCAGCCTGGTCTACAATAAATCACACTTTTTCCTCTCAACTGTTGCAATTAAATCTAAAATATTTATCTGTGTTGATTTCATGAAAACCAACATTTCCAATAAGCACTCAACACTGTTTCTCAAAGGGAAAAGCTCTTTTTTCCCCTTCCCAGCCAGAGTTAGATGTGAAACTTAATCTACCTGCAATAATTATGAAGCTGCCATCAAAAGTCAATGAGCTTAGCTTAATATAGCATAAAGGCTGGAATGTGGGGGCAGGGGAAGCTAACCTGTCTGTACACCTCTGAAGCTCAATAATTAGCAAAGGAGCTCTTGTTTAATTGGTACAGAAAGCTAGGATTAAAAACAGCAGCCTGCGCTGTGGTTTTATAGGAGAGATGTTCTAGACTATTTCCTGGAGTGCTTCTGCGAGACAGAGGAAAACCAGGGGATACTTCATGAATAGGTGAGCCTTTCTTACCAATTTGAATATTTGTGCTAAATAATGCTAACCAGGTAGCATCGTTAGCCTAAAACAGATTCAAGATTTGAGTTAGAGTCAACCTTCTCATCTAAAATCATTTAACTCTCAAGCGCAGAAACCCACTTAACAAAAATATGAAGAATTTATTTTATATCTACCGAATATAAAATATTCTATCCAATAAGAGTCTTAGCTTTACTCTGATGTAAACTGTTGGAAGTCCTGCCCAGCATCCCATTGGAGGTTAAGCTGAAAGAGTAACCTCTTTGCTGCCTGTGACTTTCAGGGTGCCATCGCGCAGACTACGGCTTTATAAGGCAAAGACCGCTCCAGACCACTTTCAAGTGGTTGGGCATGCTGGGAGATAACAATGCTCCCAACAAGCTTATCAACGCACTGCAACAAGATTGAGTCATACGTTTTATCTCCTCCAGCCTCTGAAGACAGCAGCGCTGCACTCACGCGTTGGGTTCAACTTGCTTTAATAGACTGAACTAGACTGTACACCTGAAGGCACAAAGTCTGTGATTATCACTGATTAACACTTTGCTATCGAAACTGTAAATAGACTGGTACTTATGTAGTGCACTTAAAAGTCGTTTTTACTACAGGGCTCTTTCACCCAGTCACATACATTCAGACAAGAGCTTTTATCCAACATTCCTCTCTCTCTCACACACACACACACACACACACACATGCACTCTGATGGATTCTGAGGGAGAAACACAGATCCTGCTTAAGGATATTTCGATGTGCAGACTAAAGAAGCCATGGATTAGACCACTGACTTTTCAATTAGCTGATGATCTGAGCGACAGCAACCCCTTGATCATTATATCTATCTATCTATCTATCTATCTAGAGAGAGCGAGATATAGATATATAAAAACTCACAATTTTGTATTCGAATTCAATCTCACTATTCAAAAGCACCCAAGTTTCACTAGAACTGCAAAAATAGATTGATTTGAAACACTCACTTTGGTATAACAGTATTCAAAAGCATATATTGCTTTCCACAAAGATAATGTAATATGAGCTTTTAAAATCCAGCATGTGCACCATGGGAAAGTTGTGGCTTTAATGTAATAACCATTTCATTCCATTTAAAGTGCACAGACAATACTCCAACCTTTGCCTTACTTATCTATGAATCGTTATAACAACAAGGGTTTGCTGGCTGTTCCTTTTAACCTTTAACCTCTTACTTCTGAGTCACACACCTAGCCCTTCCACTGGTTTTCATACAGCAGCACAATGAGTCACAGCAACAAAGAGCAGTAGGTAAAATAATGTATTCTCCTGCAGTCCAAACCTAGTGCTATTGATCATGTACTAAACTGACAGCAGCATTGATGTAAATTCCTAAGATGAATAGGCAGAGATAGGATTCATCAGCTACAACATTACATCAAAACAACAGTAAGAAATCTGTCTTTGTGTAGCTCTTAAAGCCTTAGATGTGTGACGTGAATGACTCTTTTTAAACCACGATGAAGAGATTTTATCTGGTTTTGCCTGTATATAGTGTAGAGGCAGCTAACAAAGTAAAAAAAATAAAATTTAATACAACTTATAGAAAATCCTCTGATTCTCAAAAGGCTATACAGGCAACATGGGGAACTCTAAAGGACTACTCCATTATAACATCAATGTATCCTCAGACTTAATATCTCATGAACTATGCATGTTTGAAAAAAATATACAGCTTTGGAGTTTTGGTCACAATTTGGAATTTCCCAGCTGCTTGCCTGTAATTACAACCTTCCCATGTTCCACTGGTCCAACTTGGAAAAAAAATCAACAAGCAACATGGACACCCAACACATTTAAATAGCCTTTTCCATGTTCCAGCTGTGTCACATAAATCACAGTAGCTAAGACAATGTTTTATTGGCTAATCTGTAAGTGCAGCTTGCCATTTTCAATTTACGGTGTACCTTTTCCAGAAAGAGCTGGAGGAAGAGCATGCTGGAAAACTCTTGTTTGGAGTTAATGCCTTTCCTTAAGTGGAATTCATCCTTTAAACAGGTCCTGGAAAACTTTCCTCTCCTAATAGTTTTATTAGCTTTTGCACATTTTTTGCCAAAGTTAGAAAAGATCAGCCATTTCAAAAGGTGCACATGTCTGGATTTTTCTATATGGTGATCTTCTCAAAGTAGTGGTCAACACAAACTTACAAATTCCCGGTGAAGAAGCAAATTAGCAAAAATTTTGTGGATTAAACTTTTCATAAATAATACTTATTTTACCTGCTTTGAATATTTAAACTGGCTGTATTATTATCATCATAGCAATGTATGAAATAAAAACAATGCAGCAGTGAGAGGGATGCTTTTAGCAAATGATTGAAAGAGTTTTATCACCCAAAGCTCGCTGAGGCTTTATTTGCCTTTGCAGAATGCAAACTGTTTACCTATCCTGACAGGAATGTTAGCGCTAAAGTAGCTTTGCTTGGGCACCATCTGCAGCTGGATATAGAGACAGCCATTTCATCCAGCAGTTGGTAGAGACCAAAACAGTGCTGAAAGAAGTCAAACAGACCTTATACTCTCCAATTCTTTGGCCATGCATAACAAGAAAACAAACATCTCCACGCAGTCACGACAAACTTGCTGGTTGGCTGAAGGCAAATTTTATGTTACTCAGAAGCTCGCATATTTGTGTACACAGAAAATGTAACACCAGTGTAAATGATCCACTGTGACGACTGGGTATGTAAAACAACTGTTAGCTAACAAGTTGAAAAAACAAAACAAAAACAAACAATATGTTAACTTGACCCCAAGCAACCAAAATAACAAAATATATACTACTGAAGTAAAATAATAATAATAATAATAATGATAATAAAAGAAACGATTTCATAGGAGTTAATGGGTTTAAAAAAAAATCAGCTAAAATGTGTTTTTAGTTAGAAGGGTTTAAAAAAAACTATAAAAAAACAAAAAACAAAAAAAAACAAAAAAACAACCCAACCATTCTTTGTGGTCCAAGTTGTCCTTAACGACAACGCTAACATATCAGTGAAAGACACAAAATTAAATAACACTACTTCCTCTGGTATGACAGAGTGAGAACATTTTGGCCAGTCCAAGCCAGCTCATGGGGTACAAGAAATGTTAAGCCTCAGCAAAATGCTACCAATCATCCGCAGAAACATCAAAGACTGCACACACAAGCAAGTGAACAAGACAAGTCCCACGGACTTTGGCCGGTGTTATCTCCTCAGTCCTGTACATTCAAACTCATCATTCGACCTTATAAAACTGCTGAAATTACTCAAGCGCAAATGGTCAGATGGCACTATAAAATGCACTGTCCCATATTAAGATACATACATATCTAAAAGATTAAATATCAAATAAAATTTCATTGCAGCCATATGGACCTCCCTATTAACAATGCCATGAGATGAATGTTCAGTTCAGTGTAGATGAAAGAGAATATTATAACAGAAACGTCTTCTCTATTTCAAGGAGAGGAAACACATGCTGTGACAACTTCCCCTTTCCGAATAGCCTGTCTGTGCCCAGCAAACATTTAATCAGGTGTCTGTGTGTGTCTGTGTGTGTGCGTGTCAAAGAAAACAAGAAGTGCTTCCTCAGCAGTTATGAGAAGAAACGAGTTAAGAAATAGCCCGAGAAAAATGCTGATGAGGAGATTATAGACGCATTCAGCAAATTGTAAAAGACTTGAGTCAAAAGTGTGACACAGAACTTAGATTTATCGAGGGCTTTGTATTTGTATCGGGAAGAAATGGATCTGACTTGTTTTCACTTTTAAACAGCTGTTACACGAAGTTTCTCAATGCTCCGTCACGTTAGATTTTCAAAATAAAGCGAGGTAAAGTATTGATCGCGTCTGTTTGGCCCTTTACTCTGCAGTATAATGTGTGAAGTGGCTGCCGCTTGAAACGTATTTTGTTCTAACTCCAAATTATTCCTTGTGCTTGTCTCTCTGTGTGTTTCACATTGTTGCCCATAAACACTTGTACTCACCGTTTGAAATGTAACAGATCGCCGGGAAAGCAGCAGGTCAAGTTGTGGTGGAAAGCCCGGTGATTGCAACGGAAAAAAGACATGAAAAATGAAACAGAACATTACTAAGATATGTCAGACGACGAGAATAGCCCTTTAGAAATATTAACAACCACATATAACATCCTAATGCTGCATTAATTACAAAAAAAACCCGACTTAAGTTTGCTCGTGCTCATATAGTGACAGCCTGTTTTTCGACACACAAACTAAACAACAGTGTAAACACAAGCGAGCACTTTACCTGAGTGTTCAGCGAGGGGACACAAACTCCCCAAACGCCAGCTGTTGGTCAGGGAGCGCTACGAAGACCAGGAATCCCCTGCGTGGGTCTCGTCCGGGTGAAAGGGATCACACACCTGTGAGCGCCAGATTTGGCAAACCTTCCCAGAGACGGAGCGAGCTGACCCCGCCCCCTCCTGCCTCTAAAAAGAAATCGGCCCCGTGGTGCTCATAAACGGGCACGCCCACGACTCAACCAGCATAGACCCAGTGCCACCTGCTGGTCGCTTTATTTTTTGTACTTCTTCTTCTTCTTCTGTTTTTTTCAAACATCACATGACCACTAGATGGCCACGTTAGGCTGAGCTGCGCTGGCTCCTCTCGTGAATAGTCTGCAAACTTCGAAGTGGACTTTTTGTCTGATCCTGTAAGAACTGTTAACAATATGTAGGACTTGGAAGATGAGTGCTGTGCAACAGTCTTGAAGTACCCCTTATTTCTTTTTATTTAACAAAGAAAATAAAAATAGTCACAGGAATTTATTGAAACGGATGCAAGCATACATAGAAATGTGTATAAGGCAAAAACAGAGTCTGTGTACTTCCAATGAGCTTGAAAGTCAACGTTTTGCTATAGCTACCTTTACTCTTCAACACAGCCTGAACTCTGAACTGTCTGTTTCTTTAAGTATACTTAAGGAATTGTTCTCCAGGCTTGTTGAAGGACTGTTGGTTGACATTTGATCCCACACTGCATCAGTAATGTTAAGGTCCGGGCTTTGGGGAGGCCAATGCATGACTGATAGTGTTCACTCATGCTTTTACTGCAGTGGCAGTGTGTTTGGATCATCATTATGCTGAGAAAACAAAAAACAAAGCCGTTGCTAATCGGACACTTGACAGATGGTATTGCATGGTAGATTCAAAATCTGATGGCACTTTTATGAACGACCTTCATAAGCCCCAGAGAACTGTTGCTCAAGATCTCTTAAAAAAATACAAGAAAGCATTTTAGAAGCAAAATGTAAAGAAAGGGGCCTGGCTCTATGATGCGCAGCACTGTATACACAGTGAAGTGGCAGTGGTGCAATATGCATTTACAACAGTACAAGGCATGCATTTATCTCATATAAGTAACTATATTAAAAAAAAATATAGGGCTGGCTATAGAGTAAGTCTATTGTATTTTATGTGCACAACTTAAAGGTGTATCTATAACTGCAGTGAGGTTAAAAAGTACAATAGTACAGTAGCAGATTATGATGAAGTCATGTAGACATATGATAAACTCTATGTATAAATTGCCACAAAACAGGAGTATTGATGCACTTAGGATAACTGAATACTACCTGTTTGGGGGTTTTTTTGGTGCTAATCATACAAGTTGTATGGAAAAATCTGTTTAAGTAAATGGAGAAACAGTAATAAATGCACCTGCTTGCATACAAGGGATTGTTGAATGATTAGCATCTATCTGCCAGATCTCAGCTGAACATGATTTTCAAGGGATTTTTTTTTTAGCATTTTGAGGCCTTATTTGACAATACAGTAGAAGAGATCGTGCGGAAATGACACACAGGAAACTATCTGATCTAGACTTGTGCTCAGACCCCTATACAGCAGCCTTTGACCTCCGGGTCACCTGCTCAACCAGGTGAGTTATTGGGCACTGACAGTTATGACAGTCACTATTATCAATAAACGCCCATTTTATTTTTCCCTGTTTATTTTGTCACCCATTTGAGCAGATACTCAGCTGTTAACTTCCCTTTGTAATAGTGAAGACAATTATTAAGAAGACTGTTGTAAAGGTCACTTATAGGTCACTGGTCTCGGTTCAGCTGGCAGAAATAATAAAACATCAATACCACTGCAGTGTTTCCCAGTAATGAGAAGTACGGCTAAAGTCCAGGAAAAAAAAATCCATACAGTCTCTACGTTTGCCACACAATCAATCATAGTCCGACTTCCAGTTTTTTAATCCTTTTAATTTTTCTTAACGCAAGTGAAACTATTTGGAGCAAACAAGCCATTTTGCATTCGTGGCATTTAATCTAATATCACACAAAGACATCTATTAGACCCAATGGAGGTGTTACAGTCAAATTTATTAAACCATGAATGTTTCATATAAACAAGTGTGTGCACATAGGGAAGACCTTGTCCTCAAGGTCCCGATCCTAAGCCAGACATCTACCTGAGATTCAGTTCAGTTCACCTATTCACGTGGTATTCACATAACAATGCAGAGAAGCAAATCTAGACTATTTAAATATCTGTGGCATATGTTAATGCTACAGTACGACATGTTGGACAGTAGTTCAGAGTGAAAGTTTTGGCAATTCTACAAGCTACAATGTTTGCCTTACTCTTATACAAAAGAAAAAAAAACCCTCATCTGATCAAATTTTCTTTTCTTTTCTTTTTTTTTTTACAAACCATTTCTAAATCTCCTTACAAGTCTTTAGTATTGCTCTTGCTACATTGAAAAAATAGAAAAATTACATCTGAATTTTGAACTGTTGGTCTGGTGTATTTATAAAGAGTCTTGCTCTTGAGTATTCATGGCTATGTTTCAATAGTCCTTAGTTGCTTACTCTCCGTGTTTCCTTTCCTCTCTAATGGCCAGCTTCACCCATTAGCAATCACATAAGAGGGTGCGAAGCAAATAACAAGACATCAAAGAGTTTTAAGAGGCCTAGGATTCTCCAGAGGTGCTCGGTGTCGCCAAATTGTCCTGTCCCTGAGCTTCTTCCTCCGCCGCTGCTGCATCCATTGCTACTTCCTGTTTAGGGGCCACCAAAGAAGTGTCTGCGTCGGGGGCTTCGAAGGATTCACCCCCCAGGTCATTCAGTTTTATGTAGCCCTTGCTGTTGGAGTGCTCCAGACGGGGGTAGCTGAACCGCCTGGCTCTGTCACCTTGACGGCACCCAGACACAGACAAGCTGCAGCGGCGTGCTGGCCTGGGCTGATCCGTGAGAGAGTTGAGCGACAGCCGTGAACCCATTGCCCTGGCAACAGGAGATGGCGGAAACAGCTGAGGCCTCTGCGGTTGACGCTGAGCCTGCGGCACCCCCTCTTGGATACCTGTGTCGGTGTCCTCGTGGCTCCGGTGAGGAGGAGGAGAGTCCATGATCGAAGCCTCCTTCTGCTTACCGTACATCACGTCTCTCTGGCTGCTGCTGCTGGCCTGTCCCTCCTCACTTATGTTTTCAGCAGCAGCTTCTATAACAACCTCCTCCTTTGAGCATCCCTCTGCCTCTGCTTTCTCCCCCACCTCACAGTTGTTCAGTTTGATTACTGGCAGGGTAAAAGCGTTCACAGAAGAGGTGACGATGGAGGTGGTCTCCCATTGTCGGGGCTGAGGTGCCTGCTCACTGCTATTGCTGTAGTCTTTATAGATGCTATAGACAGTCTCTGTGAAGCTCTGCACATCTTTGGACAAGCTACGAGGCCTGCTGACCAATGAGGAGCGTCTGAATACCTCCTCGCCATCTACCTCACCTTTGAAAGTGATTCCAGTGGAGGGCCAGGAACTGCGAGTAAGCATCCCACTTGTTGGGAATGTACCCGACGGCCCTTCTGCACTCTTTGACTGGGTGTAATTCACCATGCCGTTCAGAGGTGAGTACTCCTTTGATCGTATGCTGTGCAGATCTATCACTGTGGAGTAGATATCCCTCAGGTTTATGATTTTAGTTTTCTTGTCTCGGTTTTCATGGAGGACGGCGTTAGCACAAATGAAGAGAAAGATACCAATTCCCATCACAAGTGGTCCGAAGACTTTCAGGTTGTCTGAATACAAATAGTTATCCAGGAAGTCACAGAAAAAGCCACAGTGACGGGACGGGCTGGAAACACTGGTGTTAGAATGACTCTGGTTGAACAGATTTGATTGGCCAGAGGAAGGCTCACCACGGGTCAGGTTGGAGGTAATCTGAGGACTTTTGGAATAGCTCATCCTGCTGGTGTGAAATCCCCCGGTTCTGCGGCGCTCCTGGTATTCCTGCTGGTTCTGGCTGGGCCAGTAGCCCAGTACAGCCATGGAAATCCCAACCATAAGAACTATAATTCCAACAGCGGCCACCAAACCAGCAGGGGAGCAGAGATTGAGTTTGCCCTTCACCACCACCACATCGTTTTTCTTCTTTTTCTTGGATTTCCTCTTCCGTTTGTTCTCCGCTCGGTTTTTCGATCGGAGCGAATCCTGGCGCCTGTTCATGCGCAGCAGGCCACCCGTGGCTATCATGGTGGCGACTACACCACAGGCTTGTCACTCAGTCTGTGAGAACACAAAACAAAAGAGAGAGAAGATAAGCCTGAGGAGAGAGCAGAGAGGATGTTTACTGCATACTGCATACTACTACAAGTCAGATCTCGGTAAGCTCAAACGATAAGAGTCTTAGCATTTATCTAGTTTCACTCTAAAAAAATAAAAATGCTAACATGTGAAGGTTAGTTTAGAAGAAAGGTGTAAAGCATGGGGAGAAGTTAATTCTTTGGTGAGCTTTAGAGAACCTGGCAGAGGGATTTCATTACTACTGGGTACAATGAAGTTGCCTGTTTCAAAACTTTTGCTCAAGCTGTGTATCTGCTGTACAGACATGTTTTTATTTTTCATCAAATTCTCGTCAAGAATTTCTTTAAGGTGTAAAAAAAATATCAGAGGTGGAATACTAGTAAGATATTAGCAACAAAATCTGTCCAAGGAGGACCTAAAGGAGGGCCATGGCTAATTTTCATGGTCTGCCAGTGATTTAATCCAGCCCTGAATCTCAGATTACGCAACAGGTTTATTTAGCCTGCTTCTTTGCACTAATCCGACTAAAGGCAGAGGCAAATATTAGTCATCAGAAGGAGTCTAAATAAAAGATAGTATACATCTGCTGCTGCTGGATCTACAAATCTGAAGACGTAAGCAAAAGACAGACAAAAACCCAAGTTGACAGCGTAGAACAAGAAGTGCTTGTTATCTATATTCAGCTGTGCCGGTGCGATATCAGCCTATGAAAATGTAATGTGTCCAGACAGGAGGCCAGCAGGCATGTTCTCTCCACCTCACTCTGTTTTTCTTGCTCTCCTTCTCTTTCTCTGCCTCTCATTTCTTCCACCAATCTCTCCCATAAAACACTATCCCTTCCTGCTTTCCACCCAAATCCATTTCGTCATCAACCAGTGCAGCTGTGCTTCAACATGACTGCATCCACACACACACCACATCACAAAGGCAAATATGAGCTATTAGCCATGTGTTTACACAGCAACACAGCCATGTAGGATGTTTAAATTTGTTTGGGGTTTTTACGATTATGCAACGCAGACCAGCCACTGCTGACTGATCGTAGAAGCTCTGGTTCAAAGGGCAACGAAGCCACCAACACTTATCATGATTACAGACATCTGCTGATGCGCACCAACCACATGTGGTGAATAACAATCAGAGGATAAGAATGATTAATTAGACAGATTCTAGCCCCTGTCTGATTGTGTCTATAGCTAGATATTTAATTTTATAAATCACGCCTGACTGTGTACGACTTAGACCTTGGGTTCGTGAATAACTTATTCATGACACTCCTTCCATTTAATAAGACGTTTTCAAAAGCTGTCGTGGGACAAAATAATAATCACGATGGCCTTCGAAATCCCTTTATAATTCAAGTTATTACATGCTGTTCCAACGAAAGTAGAGCACGGACCTCTGCACCTGAGCTTCAGCAAACATCACACAGGTACTCAGCTGCTGTTTATAGCGACTTTCAGTGTATATCACATCCAATAACCACTCAAAATACGTCCTGGGCGAGAGCAACTCAACCTGCACTAAAACCGATAAGGCGTAGGCGGTACTCTCTCTATGTTTGGGGAGAGAAGGGCAGCGGTAACGTGGACCAAAAGTGGGTGTGGACAAGTCGGATTTTGTCTCTGTCTGCGGTGCTGAACAGGAAGCTGCCAACCCGTCGGTTCGCCCCCGCCCCCCCCAAAAAGAAACCCCCCCAGCTCGTGTGGCAAAACGGAGACCAGGGTGGTCTTAACGCTCAGTCCGTCTGAGCTGCGGGGGCGCATTTTTCGCGCAATGTTGCGTGAGTAATCGGCTGTTGACATTAGGGCGCATCTGTTTCCCTTCTGTTGTAAAAAATCCCGTGAAGCAAACACGAGCTGCCGTGGAGCTGGGGGTGCCGTGAAAATGCCCAGAACCACGACGCACGCTTCTCGCTCCAACACAAAGCCAAATACGGTATTGGAGGAGGAGGGGGTCTCACAAGGTGCAGACAGATGACAAACATCCATATTTCTTCCACGGCCCTGACGAAGCTCGTGGTTTCATAACTGAAACTACAATTCAGAGTTGTGTCGTAAATAAAAAATTATAGCAAGCAATGCCTTCGGCTCTCCCTGCTTTGCCTTCACAACTTATGCGAAATCGGTATCTATTGGCAACACCACGACCATAAAAAAGTTAAGCGGCATGAGCCGATCCGCATTTGAAATGGTGCTCTATTTACACATTTTTATCTGTCGTGCATTTGAAAGAGGAGGCGTGCTATCAGGAAGACCAATCGAAATATTTATATATGTATAAAAAGCAGCATCATAAATGAAAGTAAACGGACTCCAGTGCCCAGTGCTCTGAGTCTACCGCCTTCCTGACATCAAAAACTCATGTCGACTTACTCGATTTTCACAAATACTACCAACCTAAACGAGGCGGTCGCAGAATTAAACCACTTCACAAACCTCGTTCTACCTCGACACCGGGAATCAGACCCGCTTCATAAGCGCGAAAAATAGCCCGCCTGATAAAAACCGCAGATTAAATAAAATCGTAAATCAGCGCGTCTCTCACCAGAAATTGTAGCTTGGCAATCAAACATCTTCAAAGGCGCACTCCTCGTTCAGCTGTGCATGTCGTGGTGCGCCACTTTGGTGCCAAGGCTGGAAGAGTGGTACCCAGTTGAACGCAGATTCACAATAGACCGGCAGGGGCGGGCCAACCGCATTTCCATTGGTGGTGATTATTGAGTAACGAGAAAGGGGAGAGCTGTTATCATACTGCAAACACCTCCAGATTTTTCAGGATTTCTTACCTCTATAGAAAGACAAAGATTCTGCACCATGAGACTTTCCTTGATTTATGTATTTGCACTGTTGTTTGGGGAGTTTGATGACAATTGCAACTTGTCATCCATGCATGAGTGAATTACTATACTATGGGTTTAAAACTGCACATAGTGGAGTTGAAGTCCACATTTAAATACACCAAATGCATCATCTATCATTTGGTTTTCTATCCTTACCTTCCCCCCAGTTGGGTTAGATTGCTATAATTGCTTATATGCTGTGTCTTTGTGTTTAACAAAATTAAATATGACAGAGTCCAGATGTGTTTTAGTGATGTGAGACTGGAGACAGAGGCAGCAGCTCTACACTGGCCAGAGGAAGCACACATAACAAAGCTCAGCTCTGATGCTCCAGAGAGTTGGCTGCAAATTTATGACCCAGAAATGTGTTTTGTTTATGGCATAAATTAGAGGAAAGGAACAGAGAAAAAACTCTAGCGTGCATGCCGCAGTCAGAGTCGAAATATACAGAGACATGGTAAATAATCCGACGGGGTTTTAAAGAGCTGTCTTTAATCCCCAGTGTTGACTGGTGCACTGTAGGTCTGTAGGTCTGGAACAGATTTCTGTATAGCTCTAAGCTTGTGTGGTATAGTAAGACACAGTGACACAACAGACGTTTCAGTGTTTCTGACAGAGACTTAAAATCCTGCTACTGCAAACAAACATTCCAAAATATGATGTTCCATGAAAATAAGTCAACAGATAGTGATGCAAAAGAATCAGCACAGATCGTGTCTTAACATGATTTATTGAATATTTGATTGAATATAAGTTGTGTGTCTGTTATTTTTAAGGGCAAGTGAAAGCATCTCTTGTCTTGATGTGGTTACACTTTTAATTCAGTCACTTTAAGCAGCTTTTGAAAGCAGCTTGGTGCAAAGAAAAAAGAGGAAATACTTACCTCCTGCATCTCTTAATCGTTGATGTTCTAAATATACATCTGGAAATATAATTTTTAAAGATAGCAACAGATGCAATCCAAAGCACTGCAGTCAACACACTTATTCACATCATTATCTGCACATCAATTCTCTAGTACGATCTCATTTTCAAGAGATTACACCCCCCTTCAACAACACTTCATTCCAATCAGTAATCAGCCTGAGATCACACTCTCAGATTCACAAGTTTAGCCTGACACTTTTCTCTATTTTTTGATTGCACTGTATTTCAAAGGGTTTTTTTTTTTCTCTTCTTGCTGTTTATCAGTACAGGCGAGATAGGAAATGCAGGGAATTCAAATAAAGTTTGGGCTCACTCTGCTGTCTCAAATAGAGGATGGGATGGGATCCACTATCAGCGCCTTCAATCTATGTGTTCCACGCCAAAGATGTATTCCACTGTAACACAAGGAAAAAGAGCAGACTGCAGACTTTTGTAGAAACTTCTACTTAAAAAAATCTGCAGACTTCCCAACTTTCCCTAATGACTATGCCCTTGCATACTTAATCATTTATTATCAAGACTTCCCCAGGTAATTAAATTCACCTACAGCACAGTGATAAATTACAGCTGGTTTTCACTACATATGGAAAGAAATGAAGGAATATGAAAAAGTAAAAAGTAAAAAGATGGGATGGAAAGAGCGATATAGAGCTTTCGCTATGTTTTAGTCTTCTAATACTGGGTCTTCCATCAGCAGTAATTCAATAATTCAATTTATTCCTCAGTGATCATATCATGTCTGTCACGGTTATTTAAAACACCAGCCTCCGGTCCTGCTCGCTATGAATGATGTGCCCTGCATATACAGTTCTATTCAAGCCCTAACAAATCTGCTTCTATAGAACATTCTGATCCTTATCCAAAAACAAAAAACAAAAAACCCCACATCATCTCTCACATATCGAAGTATCTCCACAGAGAAGCTCTCATATACTGTAGTGTCAAAAATAGCTCCAGCGCTTCTGCAACTGAAACATAACCAGCTTTGTTACTGTATCTGCACAGCCACAGCACAGAAGAAGACATTCACTTTGTCCTTTGGCTCCATTTCCTCATCCAACATTCTTTTTGAGTGTAATATGCCGGTTAACAGCTAAAAGATCCGTCTGAAGCAGTTTCAGGAGCTGCGGGGCGTTCAGTTCATTTCTTTCTTAGCTTGGTCTCATAAGTTAATTGGGAATGTAGGAACTTGGAATGTGGGCGCAGCGAGAGATCAGCTGCCCCCAGGAAATGCTGCCACAATTACACCTGAAGTTAGGAGTCAGTTCAAAAGATCAGGTCATGCCACATTTCTAGCTCTTAGAGGTGATGACCAAGAGTGATGATGGTTCATCAGTTAAGCTGATTTTTTTCTGATCTGAGCTCTCAGTGATTAAAGGATAAAGGATTTTTTTCTTCAAATCAAATCCAATCAAAACAAAAGGCAACAATGTTTAGGGCTCACATCCCTAACCAGTGCCCACTGGCCTGTACAAAAATATATTCAGAATAAGAACACGAATTATATTTTTTAATTCTTTGAAAAATAATCTCCTTAAACCGTTGGGCACTGACCTTTAGAAAACATTACTCATACTAAAATTAAGGGGCCTATTTTCAGCTGCAGGTGAATACACAATTGACTCTCTAAAAATAGCTACAAAAGCAGAGGGGTGAGTGGTGGACACAAAACAAATTACATTGCCCATGTTCATTATAACAAACAAACCCCCAGCAACAATGTGCTTCATAGATGTTTTTAACTAGTTTAGCTACATTCGTGGAGCTCTAAGTTATTAGAATATTGCCACATAATCAATAGTTGTTAGCAGCATCTATATATTTTGTGGGTTTTGCCATTTTTTTGTTATTTCCAAGAAAATATGAAATATCCTCAGACTTATCGTTTGACTAGATTATCTGTTAGAACTCAATGAATCCACCAAGCTCCCCAATTGCTGCAGGTATATAAACAGGGTCAAAAAGCTGAATTTCTACTCTTTACCAAAACCCATTGCAATGAAAGCTTAACTCCAGACGCATCAATCTCTTGGCCCATAGAGCCACTATGTTCATTATCTTCCACAACATGGGAATGTTGGGCCTCCTCATAAATCACACCAAAGTTTCCCAGAGTAACCATCTTCGGCACCACTACTCAGGTGCTGTTGGGAGAAGACCTCCATTTGATGAATGACCATTTGGGTCCATGTGCAGATTGTGGTTGTGGCTAATGAGATGCATGACAGCGCTAAGACTGATACAGGTCATGGAGACATATGGGCATTTCGGGTCCGTCCGGTTCTATGTTCAGCAGCCATGCGTCACTGACATCATGCAGCACGCTGGAAATGGAGCAAGACGCCCAGTCATCGCAGGAAGAGAGACCAATAAATTGATGAGGAAGTATCAGGAGAGGGTGTGAATAGAGAGCAGCAGGTGAATGCTTGCTCCCAGCAGGTAGCTGGTTCCCACTGGTGGCCCTGTTTCATTTCCACATAGTGTAAATGGCTGATTAATAGGCGAGCAAGGACCCAGGACTCGGATAGAGGCCAATATTAGCTCACATATCATCAGCTTGTAACACTAATGGGAATTCATGGGTAAAATATGGACCCAGTGTCTTTTGCAAGATAAAACAGACCCAGATACAAAACTCGGACAACTTTTAAGTTTGAACTGAGTTATACCAAAGTTTTTCAAAAAGTAAATGCATATATTGAGCCCTAGTTTATGCACAACTTTCTCTGAATATGATTATCAGTTGGGCAACAAAACAGAATTGTGCCGAGTATGCATTACCTAAAGAAAAGGCAGTAATTACAATCCTGAACATCAAAAAGCTGTGCAATTCCTAAACTGCAGGATCATGAACCCTGTAGGCTGAACAACTACAAAAGAAGCTGTTTTTCCATGCAGTGTTTGCCTTCATGGCCACATTTTGCAGGGGAGCGAGGCTGTTGCGCAATCTGGACTAATTCTCGGGGCTTGGAAGACGCGAGCTTCATAAGATCAGTGAGGAAGCCTTCTTTGATCTCCCATCCTAGATAATATAGGTCATCTCTTCAGGGAGAAACAACAAAAACCAAAATGAGGCGGAAAACACCATTCAAGTCACTGTGGAACACGAAGCAAGCAGCGCCTCAAATGAGGACCACAACATCGCCCGGCAGACCTATTTTTAGGGTCTTGATCTTTGGCATTTTTAACACAACAGTCCATCAGCCTGTGTGCTGGCGAGAGAAAGAGGAATTTCTGAAATGTGAAATATTGCATCTGTCATTTTCTATTCTGCTGCCTGTATGTGGAGCCTGTTCAGACTGGGTATCCATGGCAACCGTTTCATAATGCCTCGCAAAACACCTTAGAAGAGGTTCCTTTTTATCTAGGCTGGAGGGCTGGGACAGAGGCAACAGAGAATCAAATGAGAGGGCAAAAGTGATAGCTGACAGGCTGTACACAGCATATTCTTTAGCTGACATTTTTAGAAGTCGCCCCCTCAAAATGGAATGGGGAGATAATGAAAAGAGCTCACCCAGAGAAACCAGGGAAAAAAATAGGATGACATAAGAACATTTGATATTTATTGCACTGCACAACTGTCAAAGCAACCCTCTTTCTCTTGCAGATTTAGAGCTTCTACTTCTGCAGTTTGTGCTACATGCATAGAAAGACA